>NC_086118.1:48558607-49192796 GCF_963921235.1 Mobula hypostoma | reverse complement strand
TATATATATATGTTTAAGACTTTAGGACAGTACTGTAGCTTAGATATTAGAATATGCAAATAATTGCATGAATATGCACAACCCTCCCTTCCTATGGTGTAGAAAGATAACTTGTCTGTCATTCGCATAGAACTCCTGTGATGGTAACTTTAATCAAATTTCAACATCTAGCTGTCAGCTGAGATTTCTTGATTATGGCAAAAAAAAGTTCAATATTTTTTCTGTGTAGCTCTGTTTTGAGACAAATCCCTGGGGATCAATGCTTCGCCTATGTGTGACTAACGATGGCGCGTTGCAAATGACAGTCGGCCAGGAAGGGTGAAGGAATGTCCGTATTCAGCTCCTTCCGTGAGCCGGGTTTCTCATCGTGGTCTTGCTTGAAGGTCACGTGGCCAGGCAGTGAGAGAAGAGGGTGAAATCAGAAAAGCAGACTTTAATAGTTTATTTATTTTATTCAGAGAAACAGCATGGAAAAGGCCTTCTGGCTTAACAAACCGTACCGCCCGGCAACCCATGTACTTAACACGAGCCTAATCATAGGACCATTTGCAATGACCAATTAACCTACTAACCAGGATGTCTTTGGACTGTGTGAGGACGCTGGAGCACCCGGAGGAAACCCATGCGGTCATGGGGAAAATGTACGAAGTCCTTACAGACAGCACTGTATAAACTCTGGTACGCCCTGTGCTGTATAACATCATGTTAACCATTATGCTACTGTGTTGCCCGTTTTCCTCCGCTGGTAATGAATATAATCTTCATTTTCCACCTTGGATCTTTCTACCGCATTGTCTTCACGGTCTTCAAATGAATATCGTTTTCATTTTCCTCTGTTGGTAATAAATATCGTCTTCATTTTTCACCTTGAGTCTTTCTACCTCATTGTTTTCATAGTCTTCAAATGAATATAGTTTTCATTTTCCTCTGATGGTAACAGTGTCATCCCACATCAATGGAAAAAGCCTGCTTGCATTTATCCTTTCTATACCTCTCATAATTTTGTATACCTCTATCAAATCTCCCCTCATTCTCCTATGCTCCAGGGAATAAACTCCAAACATATTCAACCTTTCCCTATAACTTAAGTCCTGGCAACATCCTTGTAAATTTTCTCTGCACGCTTTCAATCTTATTGATACCTTTCCTGTAGATGAGTGACTAGACCTGCATACAGAACTCCCCATGGGCCTCGCCAATATCTCATCTGCTCCCATTCTGGTGAAGGTTTTTGTTGAAAGTATCCAGACTGGCTGTATCACGGTCTTGTATCACAATCTGAATGAGAAGCTGCAGAGAGTAGTGGGCACAGCCCACTGCTTCACTGGACCCTTCCTCCCCATCGTCAGCAGTATCTACATGAGGTCCTGCCTCAAGAAGGCTAGAACTATCATCAGAAATCCCCTCCATCTGGGCCATGCTGTTTTTTCTCAGCTACCGTCAGGCAGGAGGTACAGCAGGGGTTCCCAGCCTGTTGTCCTTGGACCTCTTGCTTAATGGTATCGGCCCATGGCTTAAAAAAAGCTTGGGAACCCCTGATGTACAGAATTCTCACACCGCCAGGTTCAAGAGCAAAATCAGAATCAGAATCAGGTTTATTATCACTGATATATCTCATGAGATTTGTAGTTTTGTGGGAGCGGTACAGTGCAATAGGTAAAATACACAGTAAATTACCTTTAGAAATATATATACAAAACGGTTTTAAAAATAGCGCAAGGAGAGAACAAAGTAGTGAGGTGATGTTCATGAATTCATTGTCAGTTCGGAAATCTGATGGCGGAGGGGAAGGAGCTGTACCTAAACCATTGAGACTGTGCCTTCTGGCTCCTGAACCTCCTCTTTGACAGAGAGAGGAGAGGAGGGGGTGACAGCTACTTCCCTTTAACCATTTGGCCCTTGGAACAACTGGCACAGCCCTTATCACTACAATTCAGCAACACCATGACCACTTTGATCACTCTGCACGAAAATGGACTTCATTTTTGTTCTAAATGTGTTCTTTCTTGTACAATTGTGTATAGGAGCTGGAGCATAGGAGAATGAGGGGAGATTTGATAGAGGTATACAAAATTATGAGAGGTATAGAAAGGATAAATGCAAGCAGGCATTTTCCATTGATGTGGGATGACACTGTTACCAGCAGAGGGAAATGACTAGTTTGTGTTTTCCTTGTGAATGCTGCTATGGGATGCTCTGTGCTTGTAACGCTGCCTGAACTGTGCATATGACAAAAAACTCAACATGCGAGTAAGTCCGAGGGATTGAGGCAGGATCAGGAGATAGGGGAGGATCTCATTGTGGTAGAGCAGAGCAAGCAACAGGAATAGGCACGTGCCGTGAATCTTTCTGTTCTCTATAACAATCTTCTAACTACATTCCACTTCTCACTCATTTCCCGTAATACACAAATCTCCAAACACTCCTAAATCTCAATCTTGAACTTACTCAGTGACTTTTTGTCCACTTCCCTCTGAGAGGCAACTCCCGTCCTTCATGGTTCTCCAAGGAGAGAAAGGCAGATAGGACTAGGCAGAAGATCAGGTCAGCATGACTAGATGGGCTGAAGGGCCTGTTTCAGCAATGTAGTGCTCCAAGATTCTATGACAGCTTTGCTCTACATTCTGACCTACTCTGCTCTCTCCAGCCTTCACCACCTTGTGATGTTACTGGGATAATTCCAACTTCTGTCTTTTGGCATGAGGATCAGAATCGGGTTCTGTTCTTTTGTGGGGGAGGTACAATTCAATTCATGCAAATTACTATAAGTTCATCATCATTATGTGCCCTGTCATATGGTGTGGGCGATCATGGTCTCAATGGCCATGACTGTTTTTGGCAAATTTTTCTACAGAAGTAGTTTGCCATTGCCTTCTTCTGGCCAGTGTCTGTACGAGATGGGTGACCCCAGCCGTTATCAGTACTCTTCAGAGATTGTCTGCCTGTTGTCAGCAGTCGCATAACCAGGACTTGTGATTTTCACCGGCTGCTCATACGACCGTCCACCACCTGATCCCGTGGCTTCATTAGGGGTGCTAAGACCTTGCCCAAGGGTGACTTGCAGGCCAGCGGATGGGAGAAGTACCTCCCGCCTCCTTCCCTCCTATAAGTTACAAACAATAAATAAATATGTCAGAGTGAGATGAAAGTTGATATACTTAAGGGGGACTTCTTCACTCAGAGGATAATACGAGTGTGGACAAAGTGCCAGAAGGTAGTAGAGGCAGGTTCAATTAATATTTAGACCGTAAGAGATAGGAGTAGAGTTGGGTCCTTTATCCATTGAGTCTGCTCTGTCATTTCATCACAGCTGATCCATTTTCCTTCTCACCCCCAGTCTCCTGCCCTCTCCCCATATTCCTTCGTGCCCTGATTAATCAAGAATCTATCAATCTGTCTCTGCCTTAAATATACCCAATGACTTTGCCTCCACAGCTGCCTAGCAATGACTGGTACAGATTCACCAACCTCTGGCTAAAGAAATTCCTGCTCACCTCCGTTCTAAAAGGCCGCCCTCTATTCTGAGGCTGTGTCCCCTGGTCTTAGACTCCCCTGCCGTAGGAAATGTCCTCTCTGCATCCACTCTATCGATGCTTTTCAACACTTGATGGGTTTCAATGAGGTCACCCCTCGGTAATTTAAGAGGAATTTGGATGGGAACATGGATAAGTGGTGTTTGGAAGAACGCGGTCCAAGTGCAGACAGATGGAAGTACTGTCGGTACAGATTAGATGGGCCGAGGGGCCTACTTCTTGGCATGTCTTGCTCTATGATTCCGTGACTCAATTCAGAGTCATTGAGTGGATCCCAAACAAGACAAGGCTATGTCGTTATCTCAATTGCTACGTGCTTCACGGTGATTTGCCCTGCTACACGATGAACTGAGACCAAAGCTTTGGGCCTACTCTGACTGATCTGGATTCGGGTCTATGGACTCAATTTGGTTCAGAATGCTGTTGCTTGCTTCTATTGTTTGCGTGATTTGTGTTTATTTTCTCTCTCTCTCTCCCTCTCTGCACGTCGGGTGTTGCTCTTTCTTTTTATAATTGGGTTCTTTCAGGTTTCTTGCTTTGTGTCTACCTGTAAGCAAACGAATCTCAAGGTATAATTTATACATACGTTTATAAAAAATGTACTTTGAACTTGAATCATTTGTTTTGGTATCTCCTGTAACACCTCAGCTAACCTCTCAGTGAATCCTTAATCAAAACTACCATCCTGGGCATCTCTGCTCTGAGTTATGCCGTTGATTGATAGCTCACAGCACAGAGTATGTGGGAATATTTACACCAGCAGCCTGTCATTTCTCGCTGGAGGAGGCTGGTGCAGGTTAATCCCTCTCGGGAGTTGAATGTGGCAATTATTCCACAAAGGATCAGGGTGAACTATTACTCATGTAAAAGGTGATGTGGAGGTTTTCTTCAAGCTGTCATTTCGTGGTCACCCACCTTCTGACAATGCCTTTTCAGTCTTTTTAAGGAACCTATTTTTGACAATCCAGTAGAGGAGTGGGTTAACTGTGTGGGAGAACTTTTGGCAGGTAGGTACAATGGGGAAATGTGAGAGTAAATAAAAACATGAATAATGTTTAAATGGGTAGCTTTCAACCTGACGGCATGAACATTGATTTCTTTAACTTCCTGTATTTCCTTCCACCTGCCCCTTCCCTCTTTTTCCATTCCCCATTCTGGCTCCCTTTCCTTCTCCTCACCTATCTATCACCCGCCTCCTTCCCTCTCTCCATGATCCATTCTCCTCTCTTATCAGATTCCTTCTTCTTCAGTCCTTCACTTATTTAACCTAACACCTCCCAGCTTCTCAGTTCAAAACCACCCCCCTTCCCCTTCACCTGGCTTCACCTATCACCTGCCAGTTTGTACTCCTTCCCTTCCCCTCCCCACCTTCTTATTCCAGCTTCTTCCCCCGTCCTTTCCAGTCCCGAAGAAGGGTCTCGGCTCGAAATGTTTATTCCCCTCTGTAGATGCTGCCTGACCTGCTGAGTTTCTCAAGAAGTTTGTGCGTGTTACTCTGGATTTCCGGTGTCTGCAGAATCTTTTGGGTTTATTGTTTATGTTTTTTAAATAAAATAAGTTCTATTCATAATAAAAAAATTTGCAAGAATAAATCATCCCATGCCTTTTCATTCTTTACATTCAAGATCAATGCTTTCAGTCCTGTTCTATTACATCAATCAATAGCACTGCTGCCACTCATGCCCCTGGGGTGGTATCCTATTGCAGTAAATGAGGGGCTTCCTCCCCCAATATTGCCCCTCCCTCTCCAGTAACAGAAGAACCCTGCACTCTAGTCCTTCCCCACCGAGCCCTCAAGATGGCTTCGCCAATCTTCAGTGTGTCCCTCAGCATGTACTCCTGCAGCCAGCTGGCTAGTTGGTAGCACTTTCCACGGACATCTCGGTCTGCTGGCAGTCCAGCGGTTTTCAGGAAACCAAAGGCTGTCACTCACTGAGTCGATGATCTGCCAGCAGCACGATGACTGTCTCCATGTGTGTTCCTGGGAACCGCCCTGTAGATCAGGGGCTCCTCTGCCACGCAGCTGCTGGGGACGAAATGCGACACAGGCCCTCGCATCTTTCTCCAAGTCTTCTTCGCAAACCCATAGTCCGCATACCTCAGGCACGTAGCAAGGATCAGACTGGGAGAGCTCCCACCTCACCGCCAACCAGGCAAGGTCTTGATGCTGTTGGTGACGTCTGGCGGTGAGGCATTCTGCCAGATGGTCTGGCCAGTCTTCTTGGGAAACCACCCCACTGTGTCCATTGAGTCCTTTTCCTGAAGTGCTTGCGGGACATTCTGCACTGACCACTGCCTGATGGCCTTGTGGTCAAAGATGTTGGTCTGGAGACGAACTTTTCAACGAAGAACAGGTAGTACGTCACCATTTAGCTGACTGAGACATTGCACGGCAAAGGGACCAGGCCCATTCTTTGCAAGACCAGGGTCAGATAGTACCTCGGCATGTAGAGACTTGGTGCCCGTACACTTGGGTTCCACGCATAAGGTGGTACAGCCACACATGGAGGTGGTCATCAGGGTGAAGGCGACATTGTCCAGGGACGTAGGCATTGTGGCCTGTCTGACTCACTCTATCCTGGATCCCCAGGTGACTCTGAAGGATTCCCAAGCAGAAGGAGTGTGGTTGGGCCTCACCTGCGCCACGTGCAGCAGCCCCTGAGAGCACCTCACACCTGATGACCAAGTTCTTCCCAGTTATCGACAGGGAGCGCTTTCCCCACAGTCCTAGTCGCTGTTTTACCTTCCCAGTGCACTCCAGGCTGCATCCACTCAGAGATCTGATGGTGGGGGCGACGATGCTGTTCCTGAAACATTGGTTGTGTGTCATCAGGCTCCTGTACCTCCTCTCTGATGTAGTAAGGAGAAGAGGGTATATCCTGGGCGCTGGGGGTCCTTTATGATGGACTTTGTATATTTGAGGCATCGCCTCATGCCCTCAATGGTGGGCTGGCTGAGTATACAACCCTCTGCAGCTTTTTCTCAATGCTGTGCAGAGGCTGCCCCTTACGTCGGAATGGTGATGCAGCAGTGTGTACGATTATGAGATGCACAGATAGAGCAGTCGGCCTGTATCTTTTTCCCAGCACTGAAACATCTGAAATCAGAGGGCATGCATTCGAGCTGAGAGGGGTAAGTACAGAGGAAATGTGCAGGGTAAGATTTTACACAGAGCATGGTCAGTGCCTGGGGTAGTGTTGGAGGCAAATACAACAGGGGCATTCAAGAAGCCCTGAGATGGGCATGTGCGCAGGAATTGGAAGGATATGTTGGCAGAAGAGATTAGTTTAGTTGTGTCAAACTACTTTAATTCGTTCAGTACAACACTGTGTGACAAAGGCCTGATTCTGAGATGTACTGTCCGATGTATATCAGTGATTTGGACTATGGGATTAATGGATTTGTGGCTAAATTTGCTGATAATGCAGACAGGTGGAGGAGTGGATGGAGTTGAGGAAACAGAGAGACTTACAAATGTAGAAAGTTTAGGGGAATGGGTAAAGAAGTGGCAGATGAAATACAATGTTTGAAAGTGTATGGTCATGCACTTTGTTGGAAGAAATAAAGGGGCAGACTATTATTTAGATGGGGAGAGAATTCAAAATGCAGAGAGGCAAAGGGACTTGGGAGTCATTGTGCAGGATACCCTAAAGGTTAATCTCCAGGTTGAGTCGGTGGTGAAGAAGGCGAATGCAATGTTGGCATTCATTCCTAGAGGTGTAGAGTATAAGAGCAGGGATGTGATGCTGTGGCTCTATAAGGTACTCGTGAGACCACACTTGGAGTATTGTGTGCAGTTTTGGGCTCCTTATTTTAGATAGGGTATACTGACATTGGAGAGGGTTCAGAGAAGATTCATGAGAATGATTCCAGGAATGAAAGGGTTACCGTATGAGGCATATCTGGCAGCTCTTGGGCTGTATTCCCTGGAGTTCAGGAGAATGAGGGGGGATCTCATAGAAACATTCTGAATGTTAAAAGGCCTGAACAGATTAGATATGGCAAAGTTATTTCCCATGGTAGGGGAGTCTAGGACAAGAGGGCACGACTTCAGGATTGAAGGACATCCATTGAGAACAGAAATGCAGAGAAATTACTTTAGTCAGAGGGTGGTAAATCTATGGAATTTGTTTCCATGAGTGGCTGAGGAGGGGTGCATTTAAGGCAGAGATAGATAGGTTCTTGATTAGCCCGGGCATCAAAGGGTACGGGGAGAAGGCAGGGGAGTGGGGATGACTGAAAGAATTGGATCAGCCTATGATTGAACGGCAGAGCAGACTCGATGGGCTGAATGGCCTACTTCTGCTCCTATATCTAATGGTCTTATGTTCTATGTTGTATGAGATTTGTGGTGGTTTGTTTATTTGTTGATATACAGAGCAGTACAGGCCCTCCGTCCCTTTGAGCCACGCTGCCCAGCAATCCCCTGATTCAATCCTAGCGTAATCACTGGACAACTTACAATGACCAATTAACCTTCCAACCGGTACGCCCTTGGACTGTGGGGGATGAAACCGGAGCATCCAGAGGAAACCCACACGGTCACGGGGAGAACGTACAAGCATCTTACAGGCAGCAGTGGGAATTGAACCCTGGTCACCTGTACTGTAAAGCATTGTGCTAACCACTATGTTACTGTGCTGCCCCAATCTTGGAACATTTCCATCAGTCCCATTCCGCACCCCCCCACAAACCACCCCACCCAACACACTAATTTTCCTGTAAACTATTCTCTTTTACATGCCCATCAGCTCTGGCATTAATTCTCCACTGCTCATCTACACTAGGGGCTATTTACTGCAGCTTATTAATCTATACACATTTTTGGAAAGTGGGTGAAAACAAGAGTGGCTTTGGGAAATCCATATAGCCTCAGGAAGTATGTGTAAATCCCACAGAATCAGTGCCTAAGGATAGGGTTGAACCCAAATCTCTGGACTTATGTAGCAGCAACATTGTCTTCTACCATTGTGAGAAATATCCTTGTAAGAGGGGTTTTTAACGGGGTTCCAAGTGGCAAATGTTCACCCAGATAATTATGTTCTTAAGGCATTCGACACTGACCTATTACATTTTACAAATCTGATTTTCCCAGCCCAGCTGTGAATTTTCTTCTGGTTTGATGGTCTTTATTTTTCCATTTATCGAAAATGAAAGCGATGTTCCGAGCACTTATTGCGCTATAATTTTTGTGAACTTGCTATTTACTTGCGATTTAATTAATAACTCCTTGAAAGTGGTGTTATAATGAGTGCTTTTGGCACATTGTCCTTCATAAATCAAAGTAATAAATACAAGAGTTGGGATGCTATGTTGAAGTTGTATAAGATATTGGAGTATTGTGTGCCGTTCTGGTCATCTGCCTTCAAGAAATATATCAAAAAGATTGAAAGAGTACAGAGAAAATTTACAAGAATGTTGCTGGGGCATGAGGACCAGAGTTATAGGAAATGGTTGAATAGGTTGCCAGTGCAAGTGGTGCATGCGAGATTTGGATAACCATATAACAATTATAGTACGGAAACAGGCCATCTCGGCCCTTCTATTCCGTGCCAAACTCTTACTTTCACCTAGTCCCACCAACCTGCACTCAGCCCATAACCCTCCATTCCTTTCCTGTCCATATATCTGTCCAATTTAACTTTAAACAACAACATCGAACCTGCCTCAACCACTTCTGCTGGAAGCTCGTTCCACACAGCTACCACTCTCTGAGTAAAGAAGTTCCCCCTCATGTTACCCCTAAACTTTTGCCCTTTAACTCTCAACTCAGGTCCTCTTGTTTGAATCTCCCCTACTCTCGATGGAAAAAGCCTATCCACATCAACAAATGTCTCTAAGAAGTCCCTAATATTTCTGCTTCTACCACCACCCCAGGAAATGCATTCCAGGCCCCCACCTCTCTCTGTGTAAAATATTTGCCTCTCGAATTTTACTTATATTAATTTTGATTTTATGATAGCTTTTAAATGTCTATATTGTCAGCAACATTCAGAGTATTTTAAGGAATGACAGCTGGCTAAGCGAGGGATGTGGGAGGGCCAGTGCTCAGTGTTTCTCTGGCTTCCTTCATTATATGGTGGAAAGCTCTACTGTGGCCCAGGTCCCTGCTATCAAGATTAGATCCAGACATTGAAAGCAAGGTTGTACTGTGTAGTATAGAAAAGGTCTGTGAGATCACAGGCATCTCACTCCCAATTTAAATCCCTTTAGCTGGAGGGGTGGTAAATCTGTGGAATTCATTGTGACAGAGGCTTGTGCAGGCTGAGTCATTGAGTATATTTAAAGTGGAGATTGATCGTTTCTTGATTAGTAAGGTTGTCAAAGGTTATGGGGAGAAGACTAGAGAACGGGATTGAGAGGGATAATAAATCAGCCATAAAGGAATGATGGAGCAGACTTGGTGGGATGAACCCCCTAATTCTTCCCCATGCCTAAATTTTAACTGCAAAAGCCACTTTCCTATTTTATTTATCATTCTACGTTATCCAGACACAGTACTGAGGTTTAGAATGACCCCATTGTTTACATTGCATTATCCCATTGATGCTGTCACGCTGGGCATGACTTAATGAAACCGGAGGTCAAGTCCCAATAGTCCTATTCTGGAGGAGCAATGATTGAGCAGATCATGTAAAATCAATCAGGTCATGCTGAAATCATAAAAAGCACGTTAGACACAGCCTTTTCTGTGTCTCCATAAAACATTCTGAAGTTATAAACCATGCACCTGGAAGGCCGTGCCCCAGGAAACTGAGGTCTGCAGACGAAGAGATTAAACAGTATAAAGAGGCCTGGCTTAATTTAGCAACAGATCCAGTTCTGTCACTGTTTCCTAAGAGACTGTCCTTAACTTGGACATTACGTGGACACGCATGCTCAGTGGCCACTTTATTAGGTACACCTGCACATCTGCTCGTTATGCAAATATCTAATCAGCCAATCATGTGACAGCATGCAGACAGAGTCAAGAGATTCAGTTGTTGTTCAGACCAAACATAAAATGGTGAACAAAGGTGATGTAAGTGACTTTGACCATGGAATGATTGCTGGTGCAGTATTCCATCAGATGCCGTGTCCCCCATTCCATCAGAGGGAATCTCACAGGTAGAATCACACAGACAGATAATCAAACAGTTTCTACAGTTTACAGAGAATGGTGCAAACAAACCAAAACAAAGTACAGTGAGTGGCAGTTCTGTGGGTGAAAACACCTTCTTACTGACAGAGGTCAGGGGAGAATGGCCAGACTGGTTCAAGATGGCAGGAAAGTGACAGAAACTCAAATAATCACACGTTACAACAGTGGTGTGCAAAGCAGCATCTCGGAATACGTAATGTGTCAAACCCTGAAGTGGATTGGCTACAGCAGCAGGTTCCCCTCCTGTACCTGATACAGTTGCCCCGAGT
Organism: Mobula hypostoma; assembly: GCF_963921235.1. NCBI lineage: Eukaryota > Metazoa > Chordata > Chondrichthyes > Myliobatiformes > Myliobatidae > Mobula > Mobula hypostoma. Next base: position 49,181,853 of record NC_086118.1, on the reverse strand, counting down.
GTATTGTGTGAAGTTTGCACAGGGCTTTGGAACTGATTCAGGATTGTACTGGATTATAGCAAATGGCAGCCTGTATGGATGATCTAGACTGATGGCAGCGTCTGGTTTTATTTCTAAAAGTGTTGCAATCATTACAAGGAAAGTCACGCAACTCAGTGCTCCCTGCATGCATTGCTCTGTATGTTCCAATGTACACGTGATAAGTAAATGAATCTGATCGGAATCAATCTGTTTGCTCATTTTCCCTGCAGTCTCTGTCCTTGCTGGACCATACAAGGCCTAAAGCTTCTCCAGTGCAGTCATCTGGGTTATCATCCTTGCTTCACTTGTAGTGTTATCATAGACTTTGTTTGTTTGCTTGCTATTTATTTATTTTATCTATTTATCTCTTTATTGATTGATTGATTTATTAAACCCCAGATTTAACCCTAGCCTAATCAAGGGACAACTTACAAAGACCAAGTAACCTACTAACTGGTACATTTTTGGAGTGTGGGAGGAAACCCGAGCACCCGGAGGAAACCCACGCATTCCACAGGGACATATAGACTCCTTACATGTGACGTTGGAATTAAACTCCAAACTCTGACCCGAGCTGTAATAGCATCTCTCTACGGCGCTACACTGGATTTATAGAATCATTAACCACTACTGCACAGAAGTAGGCCCTCCGGCCCATCTAGTCCATGATGAACTATTCTTTTGCCTTTTTCCCATCAACCTGTACATGACTGTAGCCCTCCATACCTATCCTATCCTTTTACTTATCAATATTGATCTTACATGTTGCAATTGAACCTGGATCCACCACTTCTGCTGGCAGCTTGTTCCATACTCTCACCGCCCTCTGAGTAAAAAAGTTCCACCTCAGGTTCCCCTTAAACATTTCACCTTTCACCTTTCACCCTTAACCTATGACCTCTATTTCTATTTTCACCCAACCTCAACATAAAAAGCCTCCTTGCATTGTACCTATCTATAGCTCTTGTCCTCCTGTCTTAATTGACTGACCAGTTACACAGCACTAAACTGAATGGATGTGACATTTTCCTGCAACAATATGTCCAGCAATAACAAGAGTTGAATTTAAATTCAAGTCATAAGATCAATTTGGAACTTAAAACAAAATAGTCTCAAACACAGGAGACATGAAAATACAATTGTTATAAAAACCCATTCTGTTTCCAATGTCAATCAGGGAAAAATTAATTTCCCTGAGATTACTCTGTCTTACTTATCTGATCTGGTGAATATGTGACTCTAGACCTAAAACGTGACTGATTTTTAACTGCTACCTCTGATCAGATTCTGGTCTGGTTGGCCAATGAATGCCCAGTCTGCCAGTGACATCATAGTTATGAATAAAGAAATGTAAAAGATCTTTCTTTCCAAGAATACCACCATGTAATAACGCAGAGTTTACACCAGATAGACATTTTATTAAGCATCGGCTAAAGCTCATTTATTATCAAGTCATGTTTAATATCAGCAGCATATATCGTGGAATTTGTTAACATTGCAACAACAGTACAATGCAATACATCATAATAGAAAAAAACCTGTGAATTACAATAAATATATACAGTATATCAAATAGATGAATTAAATAAGTATTGCAAAAAATAGAAATAAAAATCTAAGGAGTAGTGTTCATGGGCTCAATGCCCTTTCAGAAATCGGATGGTAGAGGGGAGGAAGTTGAGTGTGTCCTCAGGCTCCTGTACCTCCTTCCTGATGGTAACAATAAGAAGAGGGTATGTCCTGGGTGGTGGGGGTCTTTAATAGCAGATGCCGCCATTTTGAGGCATCACTCCTTGAAGATATTCTGTATACTATGGAAGTTAGTGGCCATGATGGAGCTGATTAAGTTTACATCTCTCTACAACTCACTTTGATCCTGTGCAGTAGCCTCCCCACTCACCCCCCCACCCCAATACCAGATGGTAATGCAATCGGTTAGAATCTCAGGTTGTGTACTGTATACATACTTTGTATCTTTGAACCTTTGCTGTTCCTTTCACGAACGAGAGCTGAGTTCCTCCGGCATTTTGTGTGTTTGCTTTGCTATTCCTTTTTTGCATTATTCATGTTTTAATATATTGTAATTTACAGTAATTTTTCATGTATTGCACTGTACTGCTGCCACAAAACAACAAATATCAGTCATAATAAACCTGATTCTGAAATGGAGAGTGCGATGCAGAGTCTATGCAACTCTACCTGTGGGATTCTCTCTGATGGAAAAGGTGGGACAGTGTCTGTGAGATTGTACCTGTGGGGTTCTCTCTGATGGAATGGGTGGGACAGTGTCTGTGAGATTCTACCTGTGGGATTCTCTCTGTCGAATGGGTGGGATAGTCTCTGTGTGATTCTACCTGTGGGATTCTCTCTGATGGAATGGGGTTCACAGTGTCTGTGTGATTCTACCTGTGGAATTCCCTTTTGTGAAATGTGTGAGACAGTGTCTGTGACATTCTACCTGTGAGATTCTCTCTGATGGAATGGGGGACACAGTGTCTGTGAGATTTTCTCTGATAGAATGGGTAGGACAGTGTCTGTGTGATTCTACCTGTGGGATTCTCTCTGATGGAACAGGTGGGACAGTGTCTGTGTGATTCTACCTGTGGGATTCTCTCTGATGGAACAGGTGGGACAGTGTCTGTGTGATTCTACCTGTGGGATTCTCTCTGATGGAACAAGTGGGACAGTGTCTGTGAGATTCTACCTGTGGGATTCTCTCTGTCGAATGGGTGGGATAGTCTCTGTGTGATTCTACCTGTGGGATTCTCTCTGATGGAATGGGTGGGACAGTGTCTGTGACATTCTACCTGTGAGATTCCCTCTGATGGAATGGGTGGGACAGTGTCTGTGACATTCTACCTGTGAGATTCCCTCTGATGGAATAGGTGGGACGGTGTCTGTGAGATTCTACCTGTGAGATTCTCTCTGATGGAATGGCTGGGACAGTGTCTGTGAGATTTTCTCTGATGGAATGGGTGGGACAGTGTCTGTGTGATTCTACCTGTGGGATTCTCTCTGATGGAACAGGTGGGACAGTGTCTGTGAGATTCTACCTGTGGGATTCTCTCTGTCGAATGGGTGGGACAGTGTCTGTGAGATTCTACCTGTGAGATTCTACCTGTGAGATTTTCACTGATGGAATAGGTGGGACAGTGTCTGTGAGATTCTACCTGTGGGATTCTCTCTGATGGAATGGGAGACACAATGTCTGTGAGATTCTACCTGTGGGATTCTCTCTGATGGAATGGGTGGGACAGTGTCTGTGAGATTCTACCTGTGGGATTCCCTCTGTCGAATGGGTGGGATAGTCTCTGTGTGATTCTACCTGTGGGATTCTCTCTGATGGAATGGGGTTCACAGTGTCTGTGTGATTCTACCTGTGGAATTCCCTTTTGTGAAATGTGTGAGACAGTGTCTGTGAGATTCTCTCTGATGGAATGGCTGGGACAGTGTCTGTGAGATTTTCTCTGATGGAATGGGTAGGACAGTGTCTGTGTGATTCTACCTGTGGGATTCTCTCTGATGGAACAGGTGGGACAGTGTCTGTGTGATTCTCTCTGATGGAACAGGTGGGACAGTGTCTGTGTGATTCTCTCTGATGGAACAGGTGGGACAGTGTCTGTGTGATTCTACCTGTGGGATTCTCTCTGATGGAACAGGTGGGACAGTGTCTGTGAGATTCTACCTGTGGGATTCTCTCTGTCGAATGGGTGGGATAGTCTCTGTGTGATTCTACCTGTGGGATTCTCTCTGATGGAATGGGTGGGACAGTGTCTGTGACATTCTACCTGTGAGATTCCCTCTGATGGAACAGGTGGGACAGTGTCTGTGTGATTCTACCTGTGGGATTCTCTCTGATGGAACAGGCGGGACAGTGTCTGTGACATTTTACCTGTGAGATTCCCTCTGATGGAATAGGTGGGATGGTGTCTGTGAGATTCTACCTGTGAGATTCCCTCTGATGGAATAGGTGGGACAGTGTCTGTGTGATTCTACCTGTGGGATTCTGTCTGCTGGAATGGCTGCGACAGTGTCTGTGAGATTTTCTCTGATGGAATGGGTGGGACAGTGTCTGTGTGATTCTACCTGTGGGATTCTCTCTGATGGAACAGGTGGGACAGAAAGTCTGTGAGATTCTACCTGTGGGATTCTCTCTGTCGAATGGGTGGGACAGTGTCTGTGTGATTCTACCTGTGGGATTCTCTCTGATGGAATGGGTGGGACAGTGTCTGTGAGATTCTACCTGTGAGATTCTCTCTGATGGAATGGGGGACACAGTGTCTGTGAGATTCTCTCTGATGGAATGGCTGGGACAGTGTCTGTGAGATTTTCTCTGATGGAATGGGTAGGACAGTGTCTGTGTGATTCTACCTGTGGGATTCTCTCTGATGGAACAGGTGGGACAGTGTCTGTGAGATTCTACCTGTGGGATTCTCTCTGATGGAACAGGTGGGACAGTGTCTGTGAGATTCTACCTGTGGGATTCTCTCTGATGGAACAGATGGGACAGTGTCTGTGAGATTCTACCTGTGGGATTCTCTCTGATGGAACAGGTGGGACAGTGTCTGTGAGATTCTACCTGTGGGATTCTCTCTGATGGAACAGATGGGACAGTGTCTGTGAGATTCTACCTGTGGGATTCTCTGTGATGGAATGGGGGACACAGTGTCTGTGAGATTCTCTCTGATGGAATGGCTGGGACAGTGTCTGTGAGATTTTCTCTGATGGAATGGGTAGGACAGTGTCTGTGTGATTCTACCTGTGGGATTCTCTCTGATGGAACAGGTGGGACAGTGTCTGTGAGATTCTACCTGTGGGATTCTCTCTGATGGAACAGATGGGACAGTGTCTGTGAGATTCTACCTGTGGGATTCTCTCTGATGGAACAGGTGGGACAGTGTCTGTGAGATTCTACCTGTGGGATTCTCTCTGATGGAACAGATGGGACAGTGTCTGTGAGATTCTACCTGTGGGATTCTCTCTGATGGAACAGTGTCTGTGTGATTCTATCTGTGGGATTCTCTCTGATGGAATGGGTGGGACAGTGTCTGTGAGATTCTACCTGTGAGATTCTCTCTGATGGAATGGGGGACATAGTGTCTGTGAGATTTTCTCTGATGGAATGGGTAGGACAGTGTCTGTGTGATTCTACCTGTGGGATTCTCTCTGATGGAACAGGTGGGACAGTGTCTGTGAGATTCTACCTGTGAGATTCCCTCTGATGGAATGGGTGGGACAGTGTCTGTGAGATTCTACCTGTGGGATTCGTTCTGATGGAATGGGTGGGACAGTGTCTGTGTGATTCTACCTGTGGGATTCTCTGTGATGGAATGGGGGAACACAATGTCTGTGAGATTCTACCTCTGGGATTCCTCACAACAAATGCCTGTTGACAGAAAAGCTCTCTGCCTTTGTTTTATCTCAGCAAAATTATTAAAGAGGTGTGGAAACCAGGTAATTATATTGTACATATCTACAAATTTTTATTACAAGCATCTTGCGCTTTTCTCAGTTTTAAAGCATGTTAAGGACAAGAGCTGGTATTGAATATAGTTCTGACATTGCCCTTACTGAGACACAGAATGGAAGACATTGAACAGTACAGCAGAGTACATGCCCCTTGGCCCACCAAGTTGCACTGACCTCTTAACCTACTCTAAGATCAATCTAACGCTTTCCTCCTACTTAACCCTCCATTCTACTGTTACCTATCTGCCTATCTGAAGTGTCCCTAATGTCCGCCCCTACCGCTATGCCAGCTAGCGCTCTCTGTGTAAAAAAACTTAACCTCTGACACCACTAAGCCCAAACTTTCTGCCAATCACCTGAAAATTATGCCTCCTTGTGTATTTCCGCACTGAGGAAAAGGCGCTGGCTGTCCACTCCATCTATGCCTCTTACAACCTCGATCAAGACTCCTCTCACCCTCCTTCGCTCCAAAGGGAAAAGGTCTAGCTCGCTCAACTTTTCTGCATAAGACTAGATCTTTAATCCAGACCACATCCTGCTAAATCTCCTCTGCACCCTCTGTAAAGCTTCCACATCCTACCTACAATGAGGCGACCAGAACTACAAGTGTAGTCTAACCGGAGTTTGATAGAGCTGCAACTTTGCCCTGTGGCTCTTGAATTGTCTCCCAATTAATGAAAGCCAGCACGCCAATCCCGATGAACTGTCTCTGCTCGAAATGTCGACTGTTTACTCTTTTCTATAGATGCTGCCTGGCTTGCTGAGTTCCACCAGCATTTTGTGTGTGTTACTTTGATTTCCAGCATTCACAGATTTTCTCCTATTTGTGATTCAACACCATATGTCTTGCTAGCCACACTATCGACTTACTTTTGGACCCAGGCTGTGATGAGTGGGATATGGGGAGGGGATTTATAGGAATGTTCACTGAAAAGAGTCAGTACAGAGCTGATGGGCAGAATGGCCTTCTTCTTTACCATTCTACTTTGTTATACCCTGTTCTATGATCCTCTTACAGCATGGTGAATTTGGCAATGACTAGGTAACTCTGCAGCAAGAGAAGAATAATAACTGTCAAGTCAGTTTTGATTGCTTTTTATTTATTTCAGCGCATTTCATGCATTTTTAATTTACAAGATGAGCTGGAATGGCAGTGAAACAGGTAGCAATAAAAATTTGCATTTGCTACTGGAATAAGAGGAGCAGCAACAGTGATTTAATGGATTTACGCTGTAAAAGCCTGCTTTCATTTTAAGGCTGGGTCTGCCTTCCTCTCCTCCATCCACACATTTATGGTAGGCTTGTGAATTTGCTCAGGCGCTGGCACTGCAAGGCCGTTTTTTGGCTCTCAGAGTCCTCGTCATATCTACACACAGAAATTTTATGACTAAATTCAGCTTATTTCTTCATGTTGCTACTGACAGCATCCCAAAATGTCAGCTTGGTGCACTACATGCAGAAACTGCAATTTATATGTAGCACCTTTTTGCATCTCCTTTGAGATGTCCCAGTGAAATTCATCGCCAATAAAGTCCTTTAGAAATGTTGTCACAGTGTTATATAGCATAGGAAATTCACTGGGCAATTTGTGCAGCGCTGCCTCCCCATGGGTATTGATAGAATGACCCCACAAACTATGCTCTGCAATGTCGGTTTAGGATAAATATTGCCCAGGGCATCAAGAATGACTATTCCGCGATATCAGAATCAGGTTTAATATCACTGACATACAGTATGCCATAAAATTTACTGCTTTGCAGCAGCAGCACTGTGCGATGCATAAAAAATACTATAGATTACAATATAAATATAAAATAAATTAAATGGGTAGTGTAAAAAGAGAGGAAAAATAGTGAGGTAGTGTTTGTGGATTGGTTCATTGTCCGTTCAGAAATCTGATGGTGGAGGGGAAGAAGCTGTTCCAAAAACGATGAGCGTGTGTCTTTAGGCTCCTGTACCTCCTCTCTGATGGTAGTGATAAGAAGACAGCATGTCCTGGGAGCTAGGGGTCCTTGATAATGGATTCACACACACAAAATGGTGGAGGAACTCAGCAGGTCAGACAGCATCTACAGAGAGGAATAAACAGCCCACGTTTCGGGCCGTGGCTGAACGATGAATGCTGCCCTGCTGGGGCATTGCCGTTTGAAAATGTCCTTGATTGCAGATCATGAAGCCAGACAGAGCTCACCTTAAGGTCCCACCTGGAAGAAAGCATTTATAACAACGTAGCGCTCCCCCGGCACCTCACTGGGTCTCCATCTCGAGTTCTGTGTTCAAGTCTTCGAGACAGGATTTGAACCCCCAACATCTGTCACACTGAGAGTGAGCTTCCGCACTTCAGTCAGGCAATACTCCCTGATCCCTGCGGCAGCGCTATGACTTTCATTCTTCCTAGGCTGTGTGTGACCGTGTAAGACTGGTGCTTGAGTGCGCAGCCATGGCCTGTGGGGAAATCCGGGTTCTTACATTGATAGGGTAGTGGTTGTGGTGTACGAAGATGACTGGAGGGAAGTATAATGGGGGATTTCAGAGGCAAGTTATTCACACAGAGAGTAATAGGTGTGTGGAACACCCTGCCGGGTGTGATGGTAGGGTCGAGACAGATACATTGGGGATATTTGAGAGGCTCGTAGATAGCACATGGATGATAGGAAAAGGGAGGGCTATGTAGGAGGGAAGAATTAGATTGAGTTTAGAGTAGATTAAAATGTTTGCACAACCTTGCGGGCTGCAGGGCCTGTATGTGGGAGGGAAGGGATAGATTGAGCTTAAAAGGTCAGTACAACCTCGTGGGCTGAAGGGCCTGTACTGTGCAGTTATGCTCTATGTTCTACTGCTTTTTAGTTCAGAATATTAACCACCAACTTCAGAAATATTTTCCATTACATTACAACTACCTGAACCAATGAAAAGGGCAGCACAACTTTGTGGGCCAAAGGGCCTGTACTAGGCTGTAATGGTCTATGCTCTACATCCTTTTATGGAAAGGAATAAATAGAATAACCACCTCCCCCCCAACATACACCTACCCTATCACATGTTCTTACACACCCATCTCTTTTTGCTCCCTGACTCTGTGAACATGCCCAGAGCTCAACTTTAAAACCATGGGGGAGACGCAAGGTAATTCTCTCCCTGATTTCTCTTCCCTCTGTAGAAAGAAGATCGGACTCCTTTGTAATGGAATCCTAGAACGGCTCCACTCATTTGGCCCGCTGCATCCATGCTAGCTCCTTGTAAGACCTCTCCACAAATTCCCTCCTGACTCCTGTCTCGCCTCGGCTCTGCCAACATTTCGCCACCGGGTAGCGACCCAGTTCCCTTAAGGAGATTATAATTGAAATCTGCGAACACCAACCTTTCAGGCAGGCAGCCCATTTCATAATGCTCTCTTCATCTCCCCTCTGTGTTTTTTTTGCCAATTACATTAAATCTCCGACTTTGAGCCCTCAACATGAACTTTTCATGTGGGAATAATATAGGCCGAACATTCTTAATGTGATTAAACAAACAGAGCTGGGCAGAACTACTGAGCACTAATGGAATCAGGGTATGAAGTTCATCAATCCAATATCTTAGAGAATATGGCATTAAGATTTTATTAAAAATAGCACAGCAGGAAAATTTCAATCGTTTACTGCATATGGAATAGTCTTCAGCAAACCACCAATAGTCATATAAGCTATTTCGGCACAGTGCTACTGTCAGTATAACTGTGGAGGTGATGTTTAACAATCTCATTCTGATTGAGATCATAGGGGACAACAAAAGGTTTTAATTCTGTCATTAACAGGTTGCAGGAAATGTCAGTATTTACACCCAGTGGCCACTTTATTAGGAACCTCCTGGTTGTGGTCTTCTGCTGCTGTTGGTCATCCACTTCAAGGTTCGACGTGCAGCGTGTTGTGAATTGCTATTCTGCACACCACTCTTGTAACACATACTTATTTGAGTTACTGTCACCTTCCCGTCAACTTAAACCTGCCTGGCTGTTCTCCTCTGACCTCTCTCATTAACGAGGCATTTTTGCCCACAGTACTGACGCTCGCTGGATATTTTTCTGTTTTTCACACTATTTTCTGTGAACTCTGGAGACAGTTGAGCATGAAAATCCCAGGGGATCTGCAGTTCCTGAGATACTCAAACCACCCTGTCTGACATAAACAATCAAAGTCATTTAGATCATATTTCTTCCCTGTTCTGATGTTTGGTGTGGACAACGACTGAACCTCTTGACCATGTCTGCATGCTCTTTGTGTACTGAGTTGCTGCCACATGTTTGGCTGATCAGATGCTTGCATTAACAAGCAGGTGTACAGGCGTAACTAATAAAGTGGCCACTGAGGGTATTTCTCATTTCTCATCCCCCTTGAGAAGAAGGTAACAAGTCACTTTCTTGACCAATTGGATTCCTTCTCATGAAGTTACTCCCTCAGTGCTCTGGACTAGGGATTTCAGATTTGGTCTCAAGAGCAATGAAGGAATGTCGATATATTCCCAAATCACAGCCCCTGAACCAGTGTGGTAACTTTACTTACCACAATTCTGAAATGATCACAGAACACAATCTATGGACTCACATTCAAGGCCTTTACAATTCATTCTCTCAGTATTACTTGTTTATTATGATTATTTTTTGTTTTTTGTATTTGCAGTTTGTCTCCTTTTATGCATTGGTTGCTTGTCAATCTTTGTGTGACGTTTTTCATTGATTCTATTGTATTCTTTGTTCTACTGTGAATGGCTGCAAGAAAATGAATATCAAGGTTGTATATGGTGACATTTATTATACTTTGATAATAGATTTACCTTTGAACTTTTGAAATCAGGTTTTTTGTGTTGGAGGGGAATGATGCTGCAGCGAAGTCTCCCTGATTGTATGCCATCATTTCATTCCATCAGCACATCTAAGTAGTAAAGGGGAAAGGTGATAACAGAATAAAGGGTTACAGTTACGAAGAAAGTGCAGTGCAGGCAGACAATAAGGTACAAGTCCATGACGCGCAAAATGCTTTATTTGTCACATGTACATCAAAACATACAGTGAAATGCATAGTTTGGGACAACAACCAACACAATTCAAGGATGTGCTGGGGCTGGTCCTCAAGTCCATCACTGTCCAACACAGGCAAATCCCTCCAGGCATCCCACGGCCCACCCTCCCCACACATAGTAAGACCAAAAGACATAGGAGCAGAATTAGGCCATTCAGCCCATCGAGTCTGCTTTATTACATCATGGCTGAATTATTATCTCCTTAAATCCCATTCTCCTTCCTTCTCCCTGTAACCGGTTGATGTCCTTTTTAAAAACTTTCAAAGCTCCACATTAAATGTTCTCAATGGCTTTGCCTCCACATCCATGAGTGACAACGAATTCCACAGATTCACATCCCTCTGGCTGAATGATAATGCTCTTCCGTTGATTAACTTTTTCTTCTGCAGTGACTATTTCTTCATTTTTCTGGGTTGTGCCTTCATTTGAGTTTAGTGGTGTGTACTTCTTATCAGAACTGCATATGCTCGCATAGAGTGCTGATGAAAATATATCCTTAGACGTTTTTTTGTCTGTTATTCCTCATTCTCCTTTGGTCCTAAATAGTGTTAACCTGGGTGCATTCAAGTGTACTAAAATTCGTCATTTCAGTTCTTATTTTTCTTTGTAATTTTTCTAGATTGATTTTGGACTAAGATACTATGCCAAAAGAATGCGTCAATATGGGTATAGCTAAAGTGTTTATTACCTTTGTTAGATTGTTTGCTATTGAGCTCTGTTTGGCAGATTTTCTGTAGCCTTGAAGTAAGTTTTGTCAAAAATTTTTCCTTTATCACACTATGACCTATTTTCTTTGCTTGTTGATATCTCAGATACTTATAGGTTTCATTTTCATCCATCGGTTGTGTTGTATCCTGCTGCTCTGTTTTATATTCTGCTCGCTCTATTGCACCTTTCTTTATGTTTAATGTCCTGCATTAATCTAAAGTTCATGTTTACATATTTAAATAGTCCTACTATTTGAACTAATTGCTTTAGCTTTACTGATGAAGGAGCGTATAATTTCAAATTGTCCAGGTATAGAAGGCGTGTCAATCCTCTAATGCCCCACCTCTCCCTCGTACCCCATCCATTATTTATTTATATACATACATTCTTTCTCTCACTCTCCTTTTTCTCCCTCTGTCCCTCTCACTATACCCCTTGCCCATCCTCTTGCCTCCCCCCACCTTTCCTTCTCCCTGGGCCTCCTGTCCCATGATCCTCTCATATCCCTTTTGCCAATCACCTGTCCAGCTCTTGGCTCCATCCCTCCCCCTCCTGTCTTCTCCTATCATTTTGGATCTCCCCCTCCCCCTCCCACTTTCAAATCTCTTACTAGCTCTTCCTTCAGTTAGTTCTGACGAAGGGTCTCGGCCCGAAACGTCGACTCTACCTCTTCCTAGAGATGCTGCCTGGCCTGCTGCGTTCACCAGCAACTTTGATGTGTGTCAAGGTATAATTCTTTTGGTTTTCTCTGAATGGATACCCTAATTTCATCCAATTCAGTAAATTAGAGAGTGGGTTTCAAATTAGACAAAGCCACAGTGGGATTAAAGAGTCGCCCTGGAAAAGGTTACTGTACCTCGGTTTATTTTGATATTGGTGTTTGTTCTTTTTGACTGTTAATGTAGGGTGATTATAGTACGCCGATGCTTCATCAGATGCAGTAGGAATTTCACAAGTATGGGAGAGAATCAGATGCTTTTTGGTACTCAATATAACAGCATGAAAGATTTATGCTCTTTCACCAGGCTTAATGTAGAACTACAGAATCTATTATCTGGTGTTCTTTACATCCTTTCATACCCTTTAAGCATATTGTGGTTATCTAAGTGAGTGGTGATTAGTTGCGAAATACATGATGTTACAATTTTCTGTACAGTCTGTAAACAAGTAAACAGGATGATATTTTGGTGGGTCATTTGTGATTTCTCCTTTAGGTAAAAGATATGTTTTACCTTGTCAAAAATCTGGGCGCTTTTTCAGGATTTTTAAGAAAACTGTTGATAGGTATTAATAGGTACAGATGAAGGCAAGTAAATTTTTATACCAATAATTATGAATTTTATCACTGCTGGTTCTTTTCCAGTTGTGGGCATTTTTACGACCATGTTGAGTATATCCATTGTGACTTTGTGTCTTTGTGTGTGTGTGTGTGTGTGTGTGTGTGTGAGGGTCTTGATTGTGCATCACCCTGCTTGACCAAGTATTAGACCAAAAGTTCATTATCTCTGTGTTTGTTGGTAATTTTGTGCAAGGGTTGGTGACATTTTGATGCATCAAGTTTAGTATCAAAGTCCTGTATAAATCTTTTTCATTGCTTCTGAACTGATAATTCCATTTTCTTTGTCTGGCTCATTTCATGCATCTATTTAGTCTGGCTTTGTATACATCAGGCTTGTGTTTTAGTACATCTATAAATTCTACCCTGCTTTTGCTAGGTTGATTATATCTTGTATGGGCCTTATATTTTCTTAACTTTTCTCTTAACTTTCTTGCTCAGGTTATCCATTTTATACTTCATTAGGTGGGCTATTTCTGTTCTTAAGGTTTCAATTTTGTTTCTTGCCATTTCGGTGTTCTCATTTCATTACTCAGTTTTAGGTTTCTATTAATAAGTCCCTCTATTTTGTTGCTATTGCACTGCACTGCTGTTAATGCTGCACAGTATGTTATTGTGTGTAGTTCTTCAAATGTTTCAAGTTTTCCTAAATATTGTGGCAATATAATATTGTTGAGAGTATTAACAGTTTTTTTTCTGCAAATTTTGATGACATGTTTTGTGTTGGTATGTAGGGTCAATTTATTGGGTCAGCGTGATGTTAAATGTTCTTTAAGCTGTTAAATGTAATTTTGTCTGTAAGCCCAGTTTTATCATCAGCACTCTGTAGAGGCTCTAAGTCTAGGCTGTTGCTATTACCATCAAGTTGTGGGCACAGTTGTTATTATTATTATTATTGCTGTTGTTGGATTTGCACATTGGTTATTTGTCAGTCTTTGTGTGTAGTTTTGTTCTTGTGGATTTGATTGTATTTCTTTGTTGTACTGTGAATGCCTGCAATCTCAGGGTAGTATATGGTGCCATCTACATGCTCTGATAATAAACTTATTTTGACTTTGTTAGAGCGGGTGAAGATTTATTCACCTTCCTACAAATCTGTGTATTTAATGGAAGGGCAAAAGGGTGTTAGAATACCCTGTACCAGGCGTATTCTTGTAGTCACAACATTGATGATCCAGCAGGTTACAGCTGCACAAGACATTGGTGTGTCTGCACCTAGAATACCCTAAGCAGTTCCGGTTGCTATGCTACAGGAAGGACGTGATGAAGCGAGAGTGAGTGCTGGGAGTATTCACCAGGACTGAAAGGCTGCTATAACAAGGAGAGATGAGATAGGCTGGCACTATTTTCCCCTGGTGCGAAGGACACTATGCAGGTTCATAAGGGGCATTGACAAGATGGATTTTCCAGGATAGGGGAGTCTAAATCTAGGAGGCATATGTTTAAGGTGATGTGGCTGGGCGTGGGGGAGACTGATGGAAAATTTATCACTGAGAGGGTGGCTGGTATGTGGAATGAGGTACTAGAGGAAGTGGTAAAGACAGACACAATTACAGTGATGTAGTTGAGGTCAGTACATTTGGTACATGCATGGGAAAGATTTAGAGGAATCTGGTCCAAACGCAGACAAATGGGACTAGTTCAGGAAGGCAGCTTGGTTGCCATGGATGAGTTGGGCCAAAAGGCTTGTCTCCATGCTGTCTAACATTATGACTGTGAACTTCTGAGCAGTGATGACTCCCATTGTAACACACACAAAATGCCGGAGGATCTCAGCAAGTCAGGCAGCATCTACAGAAATGAATGTACAGTCGACGTTTCAGGCCAAGACCCTTCTAGCAGACCGGAGAGGAAGAGGGAAGATGGTAGAGTAAGAAGGTGGGGAGGAAGACGAAGGAGGAAAAACTAGAAGGTGATAGAAGTCAGGTGGGAGAGGGAGGGGGATGTGATAGGTGGAAAAGGTAAAGGGCTAAAGAAGAAGGAACCTAATAGGAGAGAAGAGTGGACCACGGGAGAAAGGGAAGAATGAGGCCAAAGTGAAGAATTGAAGAGGGAAGGGGAAAGGGTAGGGGTAGGGTCACCCATGACAGTAAGGGTAAGGGGGAGGTTCCAAAGAGCCATCCAACCAAGCACTCAATGGTGGAACTGGTGGAAGATGATGACACATCACAACGGCAGTGAAGACGAAGAAAAGATGCAGCTGTGAAGTGTCCCCAGTCGTCTTACACTCCACAGTCCTGGATCCTGACCCTGCACTGTCAAGGACCATGAGCTGGATTGATCATGGTAAACAAAGTCATGCTCTGGCTTTACTCCATTAAGGGAATAACCCCTCAGGAGGACATCACACTTGACTCGAGTGATGGCACTACTACAACTACTATGTTCTATGTTTTTAAACCTCATGGATGTCAAGGACAACAGGGGCCCATTTACTGACCCGTGCCAAGAGCGCTGAAAACTGTAGGGTCAGATGTTCTAATAATCTTTGCTTTCACACATTTTTATCCATCCGCTGCGATGCAGAGACTAAAGAAGCTGTTGGTCCATTCAGGAAACTGGGACTTGTCCACAAGTGCCAGGATATTTATAATGATTGAGGGGAAGACTGGCCGCTCACAGAGTGACTGCTGATATTCCTCCTCTCCGGCTCTGTATGAGAGCGGAAGAAAAATAACGACTTCAAGATGCACTCCCTGTTCTTGTCATTTAAGTTGGAAAATTGTCATGCAGGTATTTTTTGCTTCATTTGCTTGTGTTCAACGATTCCTTCTGCACTCAAAGTTGTCTGGAAAATGACAGAACATGTGAGACTGGATCTCACCTTACGTTCACACAGATTTAATTAGCAACACAGGACGAGTCAGTGGTATGGGAGCTGAAATGGGAAAATTGAGACCATGTTCTACAAGGGGCCCATAACACAGTAAAACTCCAATGATCAGGCATCCCATGACTTAACATCTGTCTCACTTATTAGAGCTTGAAGTTCGAGTTATCTGTAGACTTACTGTCCATGGTTCGTGTCTTTGCAACCGATACACCAAGGAAACATTTCAAAGACAATATCAAAATGAGCCTGAGGAAATTCAAGATTACAAGCTAAAAACTGGGAACAGATTGCACTCAATAGACACAGCTGGAGGAAATCTGTTCAAGAGGGAGCTGTGCTACATGAGAGGAACCTCCGCTGTGCTGCAGAGAACAAGGAGAAGACCGAACAACCAAAAGAGCCAAACACTGACCACAGCCACCAACAAGAGGAAATCTGCAGATGCTGGAAATCCAAGCGACACACACAAAATGCTGGAGGAACTCAGCATGCCAGGCAACATGTATGGAAAGAAGTACAGTCAACATTTCGGCCTGAAACATCGACTGTACTTTTTTCCATAGATGCAAGCACAGCCACCACTTACGCTTGCCCTCACTGCACTAGAATGTGGATCCTGCATCAGTCTCTATAGCCACCTGAGGACCTACCAATAGACAACCCCGTAGGAGAACATCATACTTGACTTGAGTGGCAAAACCACGAGACTGGATATGTTGGGACTGTTCTCCCTGGAGTGCAGAAGCTGAAGGGCTGAGCTCATAAAGGTTTATGACATCACAAGGGGCATGGGTAGGGTAGATTGTCATGGTCTTTTTATCCCAAGGTAGGGAAGTCAAAAACTGGATTGCGTAGATTTAAGATGAGAGGATATCTTAAAGGTGATCTCTTGAGATCCACAGAGTGTAGGAGAATGAGGGGAGATTTGATAGAGGCATACAAAATCATCAGTGGTCTAGATAGGGCTAAATGCAAGCAGGCTTTTTCCACTGAGCAACACACATCAAAGTTGCTGGTGAATGCAGCAGGCCAGGCAGCATCTCTAGGAAGAGGTACAGTCGACGTTTCAGGCCGAGACCCTTCGTCAGGACTAACTGAAAGAAGAGCTAGTAAGAGATTTAAAAGTGGGAGGGGGAGGGGGAGATCCAAAATGATAGGAGAAGACAGGAGGGGGAGGGACGGAGCCAAGAGCTGGAAAGCTGATTGGCAAAAGGGATATGAGAGAATCATGGGACAGGAGGCCTAGGGAGAATGAAAAGGGGGAGGGGGAAAGCCCAGAGGATGGGCAAGGGGTATAGTGAGGGGGACAGAGGGAGAAAAAGGAGAGAGAGAAAAAGGTGTGTATATAAATAAATAACGGATGGGGTACGAGGGGGAGGTGGGGCATTAGCGGAAGTCTGAGAAGTCAATTTTTTTTTTCCACTGAGGTTGTGTGAGACTGGAACTGGATATCATAGGTTAAAGGTGGTAGGTGAAACGTTTAAGGGGAACTTCTTCACTCGGAGGGTGGTGAGAGTGTGGAATGAGCTGCTAGCAGAAGTGGATGCAGGTATGATTTTAACATTTAAGAGAAATTTGGATAGGTACATGGATGGGAGGGGTATGGAGGCCCACGATCTGGGTGCAGGTCAGTGGGACTATGTAGAATATTAGTTCAGCATGGACAAGATGGGCAGAAGGGCCTGTTTCCGTGCTGTAGTGTTCCATGGCTCTCTGAGATTTAATGCGGTGTCAGGGGCATGTTTTTCCACACAGGGAGATCGGTAGATTGATCGAGAAGCCAGAGGAAGTGGTAGAGGCAGGTACAATTGCAGTGTTTGAAAGACATTTGGGCAGTTTCATGGACAGGAAAGGTTCAGAAGGATATGGATCAAATACAAGAGAATGGGATTAGTGTAGATGGTCACCTTGGTCGGCAAAGATGTGTGGTATCGAAGGGCCATTTTCCACACTATATGACTGTGTTCAATGAGAGCTGGGATCAAGGTAGGGACTGGGACACCAGCAGTTATGAAGAGTAGGATTGCGACTGGAGCCAGTGTAAGTAAATGAAAGGAAAGAAATTGTTAACGTATGAGGAGTGTTTGATGGCTCTGAGCCTGTACTCACTGGAGTTTTGAAGAATGAGGGAGGCCTCATTGAAACCTATCGAATATTGAAAAGCCTAGATGGAATGAACTGGAAAGGGTGTTTCCAATGATGGGGGAGTCTAGGACCAACGGACACAGCTGCAGACTAGAAGAATGTCCCTTTACAACAAGAGATGAGGAAGAATTTCTTTAGCCAGAGGGTGGCGAATCTGTGGAATTCATTGCCACAAATGGCTTTGGCGGTCTGGTCAATGAGTATGTTTAAAGCAGAGGTTGATGCGTTCTTGATTAGTGAGGGCATGAAAGGCTACGGGGAGAGAAGTCAGGAGAATGGGGTTAATAAATCAGCCATGATGGAATGGCAGACCAGACTTGATGGGTAGAATGGCCTGATTCTGCTTCTATTGTATGTCTTATGATCTTTATTGTCTTAATGGGTTGGTGTCACATAAGCAATATTCAATAATCTGGACAATTTGCTGGACTCACACCAGCAAAGTATCAAAGAGTACTGACATGTTGGAATATTACTGTAGTTCAAAGTTTATTGTAAATTTATTATCAGAATATATAAGTATCATATATATCCTTGATATTCGCTTTCTTGTGGACATACACAGTAAATCCAAGAAACATGATAGACTCAATGAAAAACCACACCCAACAGGACAGACAATCAATGTGCAAAAGACAAGAAACTGTGCAAATATAAAAGAAAAAAAAATCAATAAGTATTGAGAACATGAGATGAAAAGTCCTCGAAAGCGAGTCCATAGGTTGTTGAAACAGTTCGGTGATGAGGTGAGTGAAGTTATCCTCTCTGATTCAAGAGCCTGATGGCTGAGGGGTAATAATTATTCCTGAACCTGTTGGTGTGAGTCCTGAGGCTCCTGTACCTTCTTCCTGATGGCAGCAGCGAGAAGAGAGCATGGCCGTGATGGTGGGAGTCCCTGATGATGGATGCTGTTTTCCTGCAACAGCGCTGTGTGGTGGGGAGGGCTTTGTCCATGGTCGTGATGAACTGGGCTGGATTCCTTACTTTTTGTAGGATTTTCCATTCAGGGGCATTGGTGTTCCCATGCCAGTCCATGATGCAACCAGTCAATATGCCCTTCACCACACACCTAGATGTCACGCTGAATCTGTGCCAATTTCTAAGAAAGTAGAGGTGCTGTTGTGCTTTCTTCATAAATACATTTACGTGCTGGGCCCAGGACAGGTCCTACGAAATTATAACACTGAGGAATTTAAAGTTGCTGACCCTCTCCATCTCTGATCCTCCAGTGAGGCCCGGCTCGTGGACCTTCAGTTTCCTCCTCCAGAAACCAACAATCAGCTTCTTGATCTTGCTGAGAGGTTGTTGCTGCAGCATCACTCAGCCAGATTTCCATTCTCCCTCCTACACGCTGATTCGTCACCAACTTTGATTCGGCCAACGACAGTGGTGTCATCAGCAAACTTAAATATGGCATTGGAGCTGTGCTTAGCCTCGTAGTTATAAGTGTTAAGTGAGTAGAGCAGGAGACTAAGCAGACAGCCTTGTGGTGCGCCTGTGCTGACTGAGATTGTGGAGAAGATGTTGTTGCCAATCTGAACCGTCTGGGGTCTGCAAGTGAGGAAATCGAGGATCCAATTGCAAAAGGTACGAAGCCAAGGTCCTGAAGCTTATTGATCAGTTTTGAGGTCATACCATTCATCCTGATACATACACCTCTTCACTGTGAAGTGGAATTAAAACCCTCTCGGAAGCACCAGTTCAGTGTTGTAGTCATCTTCCTATAAGTACAATGTCTTTAATATGATAGTTCTCAGTTTTCTGGGTATAATTCTCATGTAGTACTGGTGCACAGGAGTATCTGCATCATCAAATTGTTTCTCATAGCTTTGGCAAGATATAATCCTCATCCCCACCCAATGGACTGGACTTCAGTTTCCTGATTTTCTTATTCTGATCTCTCCAAATTCAATCCCTTTCATTGTTACACTAATTCTACTTCCAATGCAGCTTCCCATTTGTCCACCTCTGTTGTATTTGCTTTCCACTATCTTGGCTTTCAAAGCAGAAACTGAAACTATCTGCTTTAAATACTCCTTCTCCCCTCCATTTCTGTAAAACCTTCTTTGCATCCAAAGAAGTTCTCTTTCAGATTCTCACTAGACCTTTCTCCTCTTACTTAAGCCCATGCCCTCTAGTTCTTCAACGTCCAAACCTGGAGAAAGGTCTTTTTGCAATGACTCTATCTATGCCCCTCATGACTTTATTCATTCCCATAAGATCAACCACCATTCTACTTCACTCCAGTGAAAAAATACCCCAACTGGCTTAACCTTTCCTCATCACTCTGCCTTTGCCTCTTGAGTCCAAGCATCAGCCTCGTAAATCTCCTCTGCATTCTCACCATCTTTATGATGCCTCTCTAAGAGCAGGGTGTCCAAATCGGTGCACAGTATTCCAAACGAGGCCTCACTAACAGCTTATACAATACAACATAACATCCCAACTTCAATACTCAATATATGCTTATCTATTTATCTGTTCACTTATTTCTTTAGAGATACGGCATGGTAACGGGCCCCTTTGGCCCAATAAGCCCACACTGTCCAATTACAACCGTGTGACTAATTAACTTACCAACCCCGCCCCATCGCCCATCACGGAACTACTCCCAGAACAAGCTTTATGGACTCACTTGCAAGGACTCTTCATCTCATGCTGTCCATACTTATTGCTTGTTTATCTATCTATCGTCTGTTCCATATTTGCTCAGTTTGTTGTTCTTTGCGCGTTGTTTGTCCGTCCATCGCGTTGTGCGGTCTTTCATTGATTCTATTGTGTTTCTCGGATCTACTGTGTATGCCCGCAAGAAAACCAATCTCAGGGTTATATATACAGTATGTGCTTTGAAAATAAATTTACTTTGAACTTTGCACCTGTACATCTTCGGAATGTGGGAGGAAACCGGGGCACCCCGAGGAAACCTAAGTGGTCACGGGGAGAGTTACAGACTCCTTACTGAACCCAGGTCGCTGGTGTTGTAAAGCGTTACACTGGCCTCTGTGCTACTCTGCCGCCCTTTCATCTGTGGCATTATCTTAAAATCTGAGCCCACAGCTGTGTGATCTTGCTCTCAGGCTGCCGCAAAGCTCGCTGAGGCTCCCAGCCTGAGCGTTCGGAAAGCTCTCAGCGAGTCAACCGGCTGTGGGCTTCGGATGGGATAAACGAGACGTGACTGCAGGCTTTGTTGTGGGGAGGGGCAGCGAGGGGGATTTTAAAGGAAGCCTCCGATTATTGGGAAGGTTGCACATTTTTTATAATTAATGTTGCTATTGGTCATCGGGAGCCTCGTAAATTAACTGTGAGAGGTTCTGTGATGCAAGGAGACCCCCTGAGCCCAGGTGATGGTTTGGCAGTGCGTACGAAACAGCTGGGGGTGGGGGTGGGGCGGAGGAGGACGAGATACTGCTGTCAGGACAACGGAATTAGAGAGCAGCTCTGTTGTAGCTCCGGCTCAGTACCTGTGAGATCAATTTCTTGGTGATTTACAGAAACTCCAGGGGCTGGGAAATAACCTGTCACAAATTATATAGCCCTGTGATCATCGCGGAGGCTGGAGGCTGCCTGGTGGTAGGTATGGTGGGTGGGCGGGCTGGCTGTTGCGTTGGTGAGGTTCTGTGGTGGGGAGGCGGCAGGCAGCAGACACAATCCCCCTCCTGCACCGGCCCCTGAATGTTACTGAAGTCCAGTGAGACTTGTAACTGAGACGGCCGTTCCTTTACATTTTATTGTACACTCCGCGGCGCTGGGCAGTTTTTCCGGGGTTGGAAGGCTTGCAAGTTAAATGGCCGAGTGAACTTCTTTGCGGACTCGCAACACAAGGCAACTCAGCCAGGCGCCCAAGTGCAAGCACAGACTCTGCCATTGGGACAGACACACAATCTGTCATACATTCTCAATTTCGCACCGGTACACAGACACGGGCATACAGGCAGGCATGTTTATGCACCTGTACATAAACACAAACACAGACACAGACATACACATACCACACACACTCACTCACATAGACACATATACATAAGCACACAGCATACACCCACACATACACAAACACACATACATACACATACCACACACACACAATCTCACTCACATACAGACACATATACATAAGCACAAACACAGACATACACACACATACACAAACACAAACACACATACACATACCACACATACAATCTCTCACTCACATACAGACACATATACATAAGCACAAACACAGACATAGACACACATACGCAAACACACACTCTCAATTTCTCACTCACAGAGACATATACATAAAACACACACACACCACACATTTGCACACATACACACGAACATGCTCAGACATTCTCCCTCTCTCTCATTCATACACCCCAAAGGTTTTTCTCTCACTCAGACACACATAGACAAATACATTCAGACACACACACTCATACACAATTCCTCTCACAGCTATTTATAAATAGCCACATACAATCCTGCACACTCACTAACTCAAGCACTCACATACATAACATAGATTTGTATACAGTCACAAAGGCTTAATAACAGAAATAGCTGCAAACACTCAGCAGGCGTGCAGTCCCGGTGGAGAGAGAAACAAATAACATTTCAGGTCAATGACTTCTCACTGAATTTGCGAGTGCGAGGTCAGAGATGGGGAAAACCACAAATTTATGCAGATAGACACACACACACACACACACACACACACACAGAGGATCAGACACAGACAGATACATAGAGAGATAGAAGGTGAGAGACAGTGAGGAAGAGAAAGACAGAGAGAAAGATGGACATCGGTGGACACGCACACGGAGCCCCTGACACATACAACGAGATCGTGGACGCTGACAGTAAGGACGAGTAAGAAACAGAAAGACGGGGAGGTTTGGGGAGTGGGGGGGGGCGGTATTAGAGTCACACATACCCACAAATTCTCTGCCAGAAATGGCAGATGGTCTCTGATATTTTACACGTTACTGCAATGCAGACTTTTTCGGCGTCTCTGAGATTTCATCTCGACTCACATCAGTGCAGGGGGATCTTATTTTTTGTAAATATGTAGGATGTTTACAAACCAGAAATAAAACCATTTCTCCCTATTAAACACGCCACTGAAAGCCTGATATTTTATCCAGAAGGGGATGGGGTTGATTTTCGAGAATCGGAGATTCTGGCTTCGGGAACGGCGAGGGTTAAGTTTAATCGCGGTGAAGGGACATTTCCCCGCGCGGGGGGAGCCCTTCCTCCTGTTCACCGCCCCCGCAGCTCGCGAGGTGGCAAAGGAAACCTCCAGAAACCAGCCATCATCCGCAGAGAAACACAATTCAAACGTCGAGTGCAGCTGCCGGCGCCACACGGCGCTCAACTCGGTGTCTTGGGGGACCGCTTGTCCCCTCCTCTGCAGTATTAAGTAGGTCACAATGGTCGGCGAGGTGGGGGCCCTGGGCTCCGGCTTTGGCACCGTGCCACGCTCATGTGCGGGCCACACTGCCGCAGCAGGTAATGCAGCAGTCAGGCTGCGGAAAGTTAATTAACTCTGCTTCGGCTGCAGTCCACCTCTTCAGCAACCATGCCGGAATTGCCGCTGCTCGCTCTGTCAGACAGAACGCCATGCGATCAGGCAGCGAGACTAGAACTACAGAAAACACGTTCAACGTCCCAAAGGCTTTTTAATAGAACATAGTACAGGTCTTTCAGCTCACAATGTTTTGCCTATTCTAAGTTCAATCTAACCCGTCCCTCCAACATAGCCCTCCATTTTTCTATCAGCTATGTGCGTCCATTATTAAGGACGAGGTCTCAGGCAACTTGGAGGCAAATGATAAAATATACCACAGTCAACATGGTTTCCTCAAGGGAAAATCTTGCCCGACAAATCTGTTGGAATTCTAACAAGCAGAATAGATGAAGGGGAATCGCATGATATTGTGTACTTGGATTTTCAGAAGGTCTTTGACAAGGTGCCACACATGAGGCTGCTTAACAAGCTAAGAACCCATGGTATTACAGGAAAGATTACAGCACGGGTAAAGCAGTGGCTGACTGGCCAGAGGGAAAGAGTGGGAATAAAGGGAACATTTTCTGGTTGGCTGCCAGTGACTAGTGGTGTTCCTTAGGGGGGTCTGTGTTGGGACCGATTCTTTTTACATCACATGTCAATGGTTTTGGATGATGGAATTGGCTTTGTTGCAAAGTTTGCAGATGATATGAAGATAGGTGGAGGGGCAGGTAGTTTTGAGGAAATAGGGAAGCTACAGAAGGACTTAGATTTGGAGAATGGGCAAAGAAATGGCAGATGGAATACAGTGTTGGGAAGTATATGGTCATGTGCTTTGGTAGAAGAAATGAAAGGGTTGACTATTTTCTAAATGGAAAGAAAATACAAAAAAAAGGAACTGAGGGACTTGGGAGTTCTTGTGCAGGATTCCAAAAGATTAATTTGCAGGTTGAGTCTGTGGTGAGGAAGACAAATACATTTCAAGAGGACTAGAATATAAAAGCAAGGATGTAATGCTGAGACTTTATAAAGTACTGGTGAGGCTTCACTTGGAGTATTGTGAGCAGTTTAGGGCCACTTATCTGAGAAAGGGTGTGCTGAAACTAAAGAGGGTTCAAAGAAAGTTCATGAAAATAATTCCAGCATTAAACAGCTTGTCATATGAAGAGCACTTGATGGCTCTGGGCCTGTATTCACTGGAATTTAGAAGAATGAGGGGTGACCTAATTGAAACCTATTGAATGGTGAAAGGCCTTGATAGAGTGGATGTAGACAGGATGTTTCCTAACATGGGAGTATCCTTTTAGAATGGAGATGAGGAGGAATTCCTTTAGCTAGAGAGCAGTGAATCTGGAGTTTGTTGCCTCAGGCAGCTGTGGAAGCCAAGTCTTTTTCAGTATTACGGTGGAGTAAAGGGAATTACAGAGGCATGGCAGAGGAGTTGGCCCGAATTGATTGGAAAAGAAAACTGGCAGGGATGACAGCAGAGCAGCAATGACTGAAATTTCTGGAAGCAATTCGGAAGGCACAGAATATATACATCCCAAAGAGGAAGAAGTGTTTTAAAGGAAAGATGACACAACCATGGCTAACAAGAGAAGTCAAAGCCAACATAAAAGCCAAAGAGAGGGCTTATCACAGAGCAAAAATTAGTGGAAAATTAGAGGATTGGGAAGCTTTCAACTACCAACAGGAGGCAACTAAAAAAGCAATTAAGGTAAAAATGGAAAATGAAAGCAAGCTAGCCAATAACATTAAAGAGGATACCAAAAGTTTCTTCAGATAAATGAAGTGTAAAAGAGATGTGAGAGTGGATATCAGACCACCGGAAAATAATGCTGGAGAGGTAGTAATGGGGGATAATGAAATGGTGGGTGAACTGAATAAATATTTGGCATCAGTCTTCATTGTGGAAGATATGAGCATATGGTGGAAGTTCCAGGTGTCTGGGGTCACAAAGTGTGTGAAGTTATCGTAACTAGAGAGAAGGTTCTTGGTAAACTGAAAAATCTGAAGGTAGATGCTCTTAGTCACCAGGATCTCATGATGTACACTCCAGGCTTCTGAAGGAGGTGGTTGGAGAGTTTGTGGAGGGTTTAGTAATGATCTTTCAAGAATCACCGGACTCTGGAATGGTTTCAGAAGACTGGAAAATTGCAAATGTCACTCCACTCTTCAAGAAGGGAGAGAGGCAGAAGGAAGGAAACTATAGGGCAGTTAGTTTGACCTCAGTGGTTGGGAGATGTTGGAGTCGATTATTAAGGATGAGGTCTCAGGGTACTTGGAGGCACATGATAAAATAGGCTGTAGTCAGCATGGTTTCCTGAAAGGAAAATCCTGTCTGACAAATCTGTTGGAAATTTTTTGACGAAATAACAAGCAGGATAGACAAAGGATAATAGGTTGATGTTGTGTACTTGGATTTTCAGAAGGCCTTTGACAAGGTGCCGCACATGAGGCTGCTGAACAAGCTATGAGCCCATAGTATTACAGGAAAGATTTCAGCATGGATAAAGCAGTGGCTGATTGGCAGGAGGCAAAAAGTGGGAATAAAGGGAGCCTTCTCTGATTGACTGCCGGTGACTAATAGAGTTCCACAGGGGGCGGTGTTGGGACCGATTCTTTTTACGTTATTTGTCAGTGATGAAATTCATGGCTTTGTTGAAAAATTTGCAGAAGATGTAAAGGTAGGCGGAGGGGCAGTAGTGTTGAGGAAGTACGGAGGCTACAGAAGGACTTAGACAATTGGGAGAATGGGCAAAGAAATAGCAGGTGGAATATAGTGCCAGGAAGTGTATGGTCATGCACTTTGGTGGAAGAAATGAAAGGGTTGACTGTTTTCTAAGTGGAGAGAAAATACAAAAAAACTGAGGCACAAAAGGACTCAAAGGTTAATTTGCAGGTTGAGTCTGTGGTGAGGAAGGCAAACGCAATGTTAGCATTCATTTCAAGAAGACTAGAATATAAAAGCAAGGACGTAAAGCATTATAAAGCACTGGTGAGGCCTCACTTGGAGTATTGTGAGCGGGTTTGCGTCCCTTACCTTAGAAAGGATGTGCTGACACTGGAGAAGGTTCAAAGGAGGTTCATGAAAATGATTCTACGATTGAATGGCCTGTCATATAAAGAGTGTTTGATAGCTCTGGGCCTGTATTCACTGAAATTCAGAAGAATGAGGGGTGACCTCATTGAAACTTATTGAATGGTGAAAGGCCTTGATAGAGTGGATGTGGGGAGGATGTTTCCTCTGGTGGCAGAGTGTAAGACCAGAGGACAGAGCCTCAGAACAGAGGGGAGTCTTTTAGAACAAAGATGAGGAGTAATTTCTTTAGCCAGAGAGTGGTGAATCTGTGGATTTTTTTTTGCCACAGGCAGCTGTGGAGGCCAAGTCTTTATGTATATTTAAAGCAGAGGTTGATAGATTCTTGATTGGTCAGGGCATGAAGGGATATAGGGAGAAGGCAGGAGATTGGGGCTGAGGAGAAAATTGGATCAGTCATGATGAAATGGCAAAGCAGACTCAATGGGCCAAATGGCCTAATTCTGCTCCAGTATGTTATGGTCTTATGGCGTTTATTACGAAGACAAACATTTAGAGTGCTCCATAGTTTTCATGCAGTGTAAAAATTTCCTGCTCAGAGAATGGTTGGTCCATGCAGCTGTTAGAAAATATCAGCGGGAATGTTGACCACCAGCCCTGGGTGGCATCCATACACCCACCACTTTCTGTGTAAAGAACTTACCCCTGAGATTCTCCCTAAACGTTCCTCCAATCACCTTACGGATATACTCCCTCATACCAGTCACACAGACAAGACTCGAGCAAATGCCCACAGATGTATGGTAGAGAGTGTTCTCACTGATTGTATTACTCTCTGGTTTGGACACGACAGTCTGCAGAATCAAACAAGCTTGCAGAGAGTTGTAAACTCAGCCAGCTCCATCACAGGCACAAGTCTAGGCTAGAATATAAAAGCAAGGCTTTATAAGGCATTGGTCAGACCGCACTTGGAGTATTGTGAGCAAGGATATGCTGGCATTGGAGAGGGTTTGGAAGAGGTTTACGTGAATGATCCCAGGATTGAAGGGGTGGACATATGAGGAGCATTTGATGGCTCCAGAGCTGTATTGCTGGAGTTCAGGGGAATGGGGTGGGGTGGGAACTCATTGAAATAGATCGAATATTGAAAAGCCTGGATGAGAGTGGCCATGGAGAGGATATTTCCAACAGTGGGAGAGTCAAGGACCAGAGGGCACAGCCTCAGAATGGAAGAGAGTCCCTTTAAAACGGAGAGGAGAAGAAATTTCATTAGCTAGAGGGTGGTGAACCTGTGGAATTCATTGCCACAGACAATGCTGTGGAGGCCAAGCCAATGGGTATAGTTAAAGCTGAGGCTGATAGATTCTTGATTAGTAAGGGCATTAAAGGTTATTGGGAGAAGGCAGGAGAATGGGCTGGAACGGTCGAATAGCGGAGCAGACTCGAAGGCTAATTCTGCTTCTATGTCTTGTGGTCTAAGCCTCCCCACCATCAAAAGGCAGTGCTTCAAGAAGTTGCCATCCATCATTAGGAACCCTCATCATCCAGGACATGCCCTCTTCTCATTAGTACCATTGGGGTGGAGGTACAGGATCCTGAAGACCCCTCAGTCAATGTTTTAGGAACAGCTTCCTCCCTCTGCCGTTAGAGTACTGAACGGACAATGAGCACGTGAACACTACCTCACCAGTCCACTTTTGCACTCTTATGTTATTTAATTTTTGCAACTGAAAGCCATTTTTATGTTTTGCATGGTGCTGTTGCCACAAAGCAACATCTCAGCAATAAGAAACATGATCCTGATTCTGATATAAATTCATTGGTTTTTGTCTACACCTGCATTTGAAACACTTCTATCAAAAGATCCCCAGTGACTCTGTGGAAAGAGAGGCTGATGTGCTCCAGTGATAGCAGCTGGAAGGATTCTACTTCTTGGCAAGGAGTGCAAAAACAGTGCATCAACAACTCTTTTATTTAAAAAAATAAATTCTGTATGCTCCAGCACAGATAGATGGTTTGTCCTGAGCGAAACCTGGCAGAAATGCGAGACTCAGAGTACAGAGAGGTCAGTGGTTGAAGAGGATGCTTCAGATGATTGTTCCCATTGATTCAAATGTTTTCAAGTTAGAAGAGATTGCTTGCTTTTAGCAAAAAATCTATTCGGCAATATTGTCACCATTGTAAGGCAGGAAGCACAGTAGCCAGTTTGCACACAACAAGCTCCTACAAGCACTGGGATCGGGGATCAAGGGTCAAAGATCAACTTTATTTGCCATATACACCATATAAAAAATAAACTTAGAGGTTAAAGTTCGGATATGGAATGAAAAGTGCAGAAATACATAAATAACAGCGTGTATACTGAAGCACCTTCAATAACTCCAAAAGACTGAAGTAGGGTAAATACTGAAAGGCTTTTATTCACAGTAAAATATGACTTCCATGCTGAGTGTCTGCCCCTTGATTGAGGAGGAGGAGCAAGGCAAAATCACCTTTATTCAGGGGTCTGTGGGAGGAGCCACAGGGGCAGTCAGCAGAGGGACGCGTCCAGACAGTTAACCCAGTTACAACATATATATGGTTTACCACATATACTCACTGGCAACTTTATTAGGTACAAGACGTACCTAATAAAGTGGTCACTGAGTGCACGTTCCTGGTCTTCTCCCACTGTAGCCCACCCATTTCAAGGGTGGACGTGTTGTGTGCTCTTCTGCACACCAGTGTTAGAACGCATGGTTATCTGAGTTTCTGTCACCTTCCAGAAGGATTTGGAAGCTTTAAAAAGGACACAGAAGAGATTTATCAGGATGTTCCCTGGATTAGAGAGCATGTGTTATGGGAGCGAGGGCTTTTCTCTTTGGACAACAATGTTAAGGGGCCAAGACAGAGTGGGTTAGCCAGAGACTTTCTCTCAGGGTGGAAATGGCCAATACAAGGGGGCATCATTTTAAGGTATTGAGAGATGTCAGAGGTAGGTTATTTTTACACAGAGTGGTGGTGTGTGGGAGCACTGCCAGGTGTGGTAGTGAAGGCAGATACTTTAAGGATATTTAAGAGACTCATGGATAGGCAAATAGATGAAAGAAAATGGAATATAATGCAGGAGGGAAGGGTTAGATTGATCTTAGAGTGAAGTTAAAAGGATGGCACAATATAGTGGGCCGAAGGCCCTGGACTACACTGTAGAGATATTCTATCTCTTTGTTGACTAATACTTCGCTATATCCTGCAGGTTCTTTGTTATCCCAAGAGGTTTCTTTTAATCTGTTCAAGACGTTAGACAGTAGACTTAAACACAAGAAAGCCTGCTGACGCTGGAAATCCAGAGCAACACCCACAAAATGCTGGAGGAGTTCAGCAAGTCAGGCAGCATCTATGGAAATGAACAGACAGCTGAAGTTTCGGGCCGAGACCCTTCTTCAGGTCTGGAAAGGAATGGGGAAGACCCCAGGATTAAAAGGTGGGGGGAGGGGGAAGGGTGACAGCAGGAAGGTGACAGGTGGAGCCAGGTGATTAGGAAAGATAAAGGGCTGGAGAGGAAGGAATCTGATCAGAGATGAGAATGGATTATAGGGGAATGGGAAGGAGGAGAGGACCCAGGGGGAGGTGATAGGCAAATAAGAAGAGGTGAGAGGCCAGAGTAGGAATAGAAGAGGAGGAGGGGGGAGGGAATTTTTTTTAAATGGGAAGGAGAAATCAATACTTATGCCATCAGGTTGGAGACTATCAAGACGGAATTTAGGAGTTGCTCCTCCATCCCGAGGGTGGCTTCATCTTGGCACAAGTGAAGGCCATGGAGCGACATGTCAGAACAGGAATGGGAATTGGAATTAAAATGTTTGGCCTCCAGGATGGAGTGCCAAGACGGTGGATAGTTGAACAACTCATCTAAAAGCCAGCATTTCAACGTTGCTGCATACCCTTAGCCATACCAGATTTTCTTGCTCAAGGTTCCTGGGTGGGTCTTGAACCCACAGCTCTCTGTTTCAGAAGCAAGAGTTCTGTTCCAGTGAGCCACAGCTGCAAGAGGAAACTACTCCCCACGTTAAAGTAAACCTGCTCCTTCAGCCCAGTGATGGAACTCGGGAGCTCCAGTTCCATGGGTCCATGGTGCAGCACACAATCCCATGGAACTAGTGGATGGTGAGCAACACGGACATCGTAGTTCACCATATCATTAGAACACATCTATTGATCTAAATGCTCTGATGAACTACCAGCTAGCTTCTCACTCTTCTGGTGTTACCCCCCCCCCCCCAGTGTAGGAAGGTGTTTAGAGCTGGGCAATGACTTAAGCATTTTCAGAAGTCACAAGTTCACACACTAATTCACAAATACACACCGATGTACAGAGGTAGGCAGGCTCCCAATGTCTTCACATACATAGTACAAAGACACCCTTGAAGTGAGACTTACAGAGATAGACATGCACAGACACAAAAAGGGATACAAAGACACACACATACATAATGGCAATGACTAGAAAAAGCTGGAAATAAGGTGAGAGAAAAAGAGGCAAAGTATTAGTTGATGGTCATTCATAACTTAAAGATTTAAAGATTAGCTTTATTTATCTCCCTCCAAGAGGACCGCAACCTCGTTGTGGTTTAGAGGCTTGTGTGCCTCAATGACCCGGAGAGCTATGCTGGCTGGAGTCAGGACTCCATGC
The DNA here is from genome assembly GCF_963921235.1 of Mobula hypostoma. Taxonomy (NCBI): domain Eukaryota; kingdom Metazoa; phylum Chordata; class Chondrichthyes; order Myliobatiformes; family Myliobatidae; genus Mobula; species Mobula hypostoma. Next base: position 49,151,077 of record NC_086118.1, on the reverse strand, counting down.
TTTGTCTCTTGGTAGGGTCACCCATGCCAAACAGGTCAAAGGGTAGAGGTTAGATTAAGATTGCTCCACTAGTCCTCCAGGTTCAGGGTCTCAGCTGAGGACTAACAACCTTGACTGGTAAAACAAAATTGTTACAAAAACAGCAGTGAAGAATCCTTCTACATCTGAGTGCAACGGTATTCCTGAGCCTCCACCCGGGACTTGCATAACTGAGAGTAGTGAAAACCGAGAGGAAGCTACAGATATGATGAAGGAAGCCCTGAAAACCGCCAGAGCTGGAGGACCTTCATTGCTGCCCCAAATGCCAGCGCCTTAACGGGCAGTAAGTTTACTTATCACATGTACATCAAAACATACAGTGAAATGTGTTGTTTGTGTAAATGACCACCACAGTCCGAATATGTGTGACTACATGCAAGTGTCATATATTGGCGCCATCATTGCATGCCCACAACTTACTAACCCTAACCATACGTCTTTGGAATGTGGGAGGAAACCACAGCACCTGGAGGTAACCCACACGGTCGCAGGGAGAATTTATAAACTCTTTACAGATAGCAGTGGGAATTGAGCCCTAATTGCTAGTGCTATGAAGCATTTCACTACCGCTGGCTATCATGCTGTTGTTAGTTCATAATTATGGAAAACAGAGATGTACAAGGACTTCAGATGCATAGATGAGGAAGAAGGGAATTAAAGATGACTTGTGAGAAGGTAGAAGGCAGGAAAGATTTCCTACCCACCTGGCTTCATCTATCACCTTACAGCTATCCTCCATCCCCTTCCCCAACCTTTTTAGTCTGGCATCTTTCCCCTTCCTTTCTAGTCCTGAAGAAAGGTATCAGCCCAAAACGTCAACTGTTTATTTATTTCCATAGATACTGCCTGACCTGCTGAGTTCCCCCAGCATTTTGTGTGTTCACAGTATTATAATATTGTTTTAGAGAGACGATGATCTAAATTACCCAGGGCTGCCAGAATGATTTACTATTTCTTTTTATTAACCTTTGATTAACTAGGCAGGGGCTCTCTTTAATTTATAAAGAATGGTTAGGTGCACTTCATATATTTATTAAACTATGTTTGATTAACTACACAGGGATCTTCTCTAAATTATAAAGAGTAGGTAGGTGTGATCCATGTATTGAAATAGGATAGGAACGGCAGTGGTCGGCACTCCCAAAATCCAGTTTTACCTTAACTCAGGAAAACTAGGTTTGTCTTCATGAAGGGATCGTTGAGATATCAGAAGGACCAGAATCAGAACCGGATTTAATACCAACATACTGTATCTTGTGAAATTTGTTGTTTTGCAGCATCAGTCCATTGCAATACATAATAATTTAAAGAACTATAAACTACAATATAAAAATAAATTAAATGGGTTGTGCGAAAAGAGAGGAAGAAATAGTGAGTTCTCGGGTTCATTGTCCACTCAGAAATTGGATGGCTGAGGGGAAGAAGCTGTTCCCGAATTGATGGTAGCAGTGAGAAGGGGGCATGGCCTGAGTGATGGAGTTCCTTACATCTTTTTGAGGTAATGTCTTTTGAAGAAGTTCTCGATGTTGGGGAGGCTACTGCCCATGATCGAGCTGGCTGAGTTTCTGCAGCTTTTACCGATCCTGTGCAGTGACCTTTCCTTATCAGATGGTGATGCAACCATCTCTCTCCATAATACTGTAGAAATTTGTACTAATCTGCAGTAACATACCAAGTCTTCTCAAAGTCCTAATGAAATGTAGCTGCTGTTGTGCTTTCTTTGTAATCGCATCAATACATTGGGCCCAAAATAGACCTTCAGAAATGTTGACACGTAGGAATGTGAAACTGCTCATCTTTTCCACTGCTGATCCTTTGATGAGGATTGGTGTGTGTTCTCATGACTTCCCATTCCTAAAGTCCACAATCAATTCCTCGGTCTTAATGACACTGAGTGCAAGGTTGCTATTGCAACACCACTCAACCAGTTGATCTATCTCACTCCTGTATGCCTCATCACCATCCAAAGTTCTACCAATAATTGTTGTGTCATCAGCAAATTTATAGATGTCATTTGAGCTGTGCTTGGCCACACAGTCATGGGTGTAGAGAGAGTAGAACAATGGGCTAAGCACACATCTTGATGTGTGCCAGTGTTGATTATCAGCGAGTAGGAGATGTTATTTCCAATCTGCACTGACTCTGGTCTCCCAGTGAGGAAGTCAAGGATCCAGATGCAGGAGGAGGTACAGGGGCCCAGGTTTTGGAGCTTTCTGATTAGAAATGAGGGTATGAAGTTGTTGAACACTGAGCTGTAATCAATAAACAGCAGCCTGACCTGGGTATTACTATTGTCCAGGTGACCCAAGGCCACATGGAGAGATGGTGAGATTGCATCTGCTGTAGACCTATTGTGGCGATAGACAAATTACAGTGGGTCCAGGTCCTTGCTTAGGTTGGAGTTGACTCTAGCCATGACCAACCACACAAAGCACTTCATCACAGTAGATGTGAGTGCAACTGGGTGATAGTTGAGGCAGCTCACCTTGCTTGTCTTGAGCACTGGTATGATTGTGGCCCTTTTGAAGCAGGTGGGAACCTCCGATTGCAGCAGTGAGAGACTGACAATTCCCTGAACACTCCTGCCAGTTAGTTGGCACAGGTTTTCAGAGCCCTACCACGTACACCATCAAGGCTTCACCCCTTGTGAGGGTTCACCTTCTTGAAAGATGTTTCGATGTCATCCTCTGAGCCAGAGATCACAGGGTCATCGCATGCTGCAAAGATTTTCACAGCTGTAGTTTTATTCTCCATTTCAAAGCGTGCATAAGAGGCATTAAGCTCATCAGGGAGTGAAGCATCATGCCCATTCATGATGTTAGGTTTCACTTTGTAGGAAGTATTGGCCTATGCAGTGGGTTCCCCTTCTCCATGACACTGATGTTGTCCAAGGGAAGGGCAAGTGCTGATACAGCTCGGCACCAGTGTCGTCGCAGAGGTTGCCAGAGTGAAGTTGTAAACAATATCGAACTGCCTCAGGGACCCCGGCTCCAGGTTTCTTCCTCAGGATTTACTCCTGAAGCCTTTCCTATAGGTGGGTATGGCCGCAAGGCAGCAGAGGTTTAAAAGCAGAGTTTTCCTTTTCCTAGGCGGGCTGACGAGCCCCACCTGCCCAAAGCAACTGGTTTTGAGGCTCCAGTGGTCCACCTTTACCCCTTCTCTTGTCAGTAGAAACAGTTCCACCGGGCCTGGTAACTAAGCCACACGTGAAGGCCAAGAGTTGGACTTGGTTGTCGGAGGCTGTTGGAGACGCACGCCATTTGGAGCACTTTATAGGTAGTGGGAGCTTGTCCCCTCTACCATCCCCGGCTGTGAAAACCTTAGGGACCATGACTGCTCCAACAATGGCCATTCCGCTCGAGCCTACCCTCCTTTTATTTGCAGCTGTTTAAGACTTTGACGCCGACACTTTCCGCACCTGCGCAGCCCAAGAAGACCGGCCTTGCCCGAATCTGCTCCTTTTGTCCTCTCTCTCCTGAGTTCCATAGGGCTCTGACTATGACACACACACACCTTGCACCTGAGCTGCCGAGAAAAGGAATATTTGATGATTCCGATCGGAGCTGCGTCGCGACTTATCGGCCCCACCTTCGGAATGGGATCCGTATCCCTCCATTCCCTGCATATTCATGTGCCTTACTAAAAGCCTCTTAAACACTGCTATCTATTACCATCCCTGACAGTGCACACCACGCACCAATCACTCACTCTGCAAAGATGACATTTATGCCTTTGTATTTACTCCTCTGTATGTAATTCTAATCTTGGCCAGAACATAGATAGTTCTGCTGCATTTTACAATGTATATTTGCTTTGCCGATAGAAGAGGGAAGCCAAGTCAATTGATTTTACTGTGAACCACAGAGGAGAAAAGGGAACAGCACAGGGAATAGAGAGCTCCTGCTGCAGTGCTGGCGAGAGAACTTAATACTGAGCATTTCCTGGCATTTATTACATATCTGACGAGGGGTGATTGATCATTTCGTGGCCTAAGGTAGAAGGAGATGAGTTATTAACTTCAAACTTTCTGCATAATCACTCAAAAGAGTTGAACTGCATGTGCATGTGACAAGAGCTGTATAACTCATCTCCTTCTACCTTAGGCCACGAACTTATCAATCACCCCTGCTGTGGACACTTTCTGGAGGTCGAAGATCCGTATGCTCCATGACCGAGGGATGAGTGTGTAAATGTAAGAGGGGACTATGTTGAAAAATAAATGTGCTAGGTTTTCTAAAATTGACTCCTTCTACCTTAGGCCACGAACTTATCAATTACCGCTCGTATCTAAGTCTCTCTGCAGTCTCTTTGTTTCCTCAACACTACCCACTCCTCCACCTAAGCTCAACCACCCCTTGTATTTTGAAAATGCGGTTTAAGCTCTGTAGGGTTTTGAATGGTATGGGGAAAAAGTAGGATGAAATTTATTTTTGAGAAGATACTGCAAAAAGGAGAATAATTTAGAAATATAATGGAAACATTACTCGTAGAAGGTGAAGCTAACTGGTAGGGAACAATTTAAAGATGAAAAGATTAGAGATTAGTTTTATTTGTCACATATACATTGAAACACATCGGTGAAAAGTGTCATTTGCCTCAATGACCACAGTCCCAGAAGGTGCTGGGGGCAGTGTGCAAGTGTAATCATGCTACCAGCGTCAGCATAGCATACCTGTGACTTCCTAATCCTAACCCTACGCCTTTGGAATACGAGAGGAAAGCAAACCACCTGGAGGGGACGCACACGGAAACGGGAAGAAACAAGAGAAAACAGGAGAAAATCTGCAGCTGCCAGAAACCCGAGACACACACAAAACGCCGGAGGAACTCGTCCAAAGGGTTTCGGCCCGGAATGTGGACTGTACTCTTTTCATAGATGCTGCGTGGCCTGCTGAGTTCCTCCAGCATTTTCTGTGTGTTGCTCTTGAAAATGTACTCTGCTTCAAGGGCTCCCATCAAAGCCTTTGACAGTTCAAAGTTTGTCAGTCTGTGTGTAGGATTCGGTGGAAGATTATTTTAAGTCCAAATGACAACTGGCATTGAAACGCCAGATTTCTAATTTAGTTGTGCCTTTTCAACACTTCCCCATCTTCTTTGCATTGTGTTTCAGTGTTCTGACAGCTCGCGGGGAACTACGCAAAGACACACTGCAATGTGCTGATGAAAGTTGGAAGCTCTGAAAACTGTTAGCACATTACAGAGCTCTGCTCTTTGATGTAAAGTTCAAAAAAGTTGCAGTGGGTGTTGTGGAAAATTTTCCAGCACAGCCTGAGGCCCCTGTGCGCTCTTCTTAGCATTAAAAATTTGTTCAGAAGGACCCCGTTTCTCTGTTTCCTTGTTGTCACCTATTGATTTTTCCCAGGTTACCTCCGTGTAGGAGGTAGTTTTACCAGCACTCATCGTCATTACGTGCTGTATCATCATCTACAAGACCATGACTGTTCTCGGCAAATTTTTCTACCGAAGTGTTTTGCCATTGCACTCTTCTGGGCAGTGTCTTTACAAGATAAGTGACCAAAGCCATTATCAATAATTTTTTTTTTTTAGAGATTATCTGCCTGGCGTCAGAAGTCGCATAGCCAGGAGTTGTGATATGCACCAGCTGCTCATCCGACCAGGAGAAAAAGTAAGAAACAATAAAATTGAGTAAGGGGAATTTCACTTATTACAAAGTTACTACAGTAACCTTAATACAAGAGATTCTGCAGATGCTGGAAATCTTCAGCAACGCACACAAATTGCTGGGGGAGCTCAGCAGGCCAGGCAGCATCTATGGACAGGAATAAACAGTTGACATTTCATGCTGAGACCCTTCATCGGGAGCGGAAACGAAGATGAGAAGTCAGAGTAAGAACGTGCGGGTGGTGGGGGAAGAAGTACAAGGTGGTAGGTGATAGGTAAAACTGAGAAAGGGGGAGGGGATGAAATAAAGAGCTGGGAAGTTGATTGGTGAAAGGGCTGGAGAAGAGAGAGTCTGACAGGAGAGGGTGGAAGACCATGAAAAAAGGGAAGGAGGAGCACCAGAGGGAGGTGATGGGCACATAAGGAGATAAGATGAGAGAGGGAAAGAGGAGTGAGGAATGGTAAAGGGGGGAGGGGCAAAACATTGACTGTTTACTCTTTTCCATAGATGCTGCCTGACCTGCTGAACTCTTCCAGCACTTTGTGTGCATTGCTTTGGATTTCCAGTATCTGCAGATTTTGTGTTTCTGACAAATTTCATGTTATAGGTCAGTGATAATAAATCGGATTCTTATTCTGAATCCCTTCTCTGCGCTCTGCAATACTACCTCCTGCACGCAGCATCAGAACTTGTTAGAACTAAGTGTGGTCTAACCAGTCTTTTGAACATTGGCAAGTTCAAAGTAAAATCTATTATCAGAGTACATACATGTTACCACATACAACCCTGCATTTTTTTTCTGCAGGGATATTTATTATATTTCTATGATGGATACAGAACAGGTCATCTGAGATGGTGACACACAGCAATTTAAAGTTAAAGAACATGCTTCACTGATGCATTATGGGTCATTCCTGGCACCCAAGGTCACTTTGTTAATGGAAGCTGCTTTCGTTGGAACCAATTTTCTTAATACGAGGACTCATTCATTGATAATTCTTCCAGTGAAAATGGCCACTGATTTAATTCCAGAGCTGAAAGAGACCCACTACTTCCGAGTTTTGGAAATGCAAAGTTATTATGTCATAAGGACATGTGTACTAATTTTCCACGACATATATAGAACTTCTCAGTGTGGTTGAAAATATTATCTCTGTGACAATTCCATAATCCTCTGCAAATCCATTAAACAAGCACCTTAATCTAGCTGTCGTATGTATCATCAAAATCTAGATGCAAATATGCTCTGTGCAAAATGGTTATTCTCAGTAGAAATACTATTACTTTCATCTATCCCACTTCTTTTCTGAGGATCGTCACCTTGTCTTCGTGGAGATACTTGCGAGATCCTGAGACCCGAAGAGTGATGCTGCGTGGAGATTACCATGGTGGTAAGGTCAAAGGGGAGATTACCACGGTGGTAAGGTCAAAGGGGAGATTCCAGACGAAGTGCGATCCAACCAAGACTTCAACAGTGGAGCTGGCAGAAGATGATGACAGTTGCAAAATGTAGAGCTGTAGGACTTCCTTGCGGAGCTAATGTGTTGGCCCTGGAGAGGGTCCTGAAGATATTCACAAGAATAATCCTGGGAATGAAAGGCTTAATGTTTTATGGCACTGGGCCTATACTTGATGGAGTTCAGAAAGGTAAAGGTGGATCTCTTGAAACTTACCGAATATTAAAAGACCAGGAAGTGAGGAGGAGGCGATTTACTTATTGGTAAAAGAGTCTAGGATCTGAGCGCACAGCCGTAGTAGTAGTAGATGAACCTTTAGAACTGAGAATTTCTTTAGCCAGTGGGTGGAGATTCTATGGAATTTGTTGCCACAATCGGCTGTGGAGGTCCAGTCACTGGGTATATTTAAGGCAGAGATTGATAGGTTCTTGATTGGCATCAGTTAAGGGTTACGTGGAGAATGGGGTTGAAGACAAAAATCAGCCATGATTAAATGGCAGAGCAGACTCAATGGGCTGAATGGCTTAATTCTGCTCCTATATCTTATGGTCTTATGATTTCAGGAGGGAGAGAAAACCAGTTCAACATCACACACAAAGTACTGGAGGAACTCAGCAGGTCAAGCAGCATCCACGGAGGTGAATAAATGTTTTGTGCTGAGACCTTTCATCAACATCACAAATGGATGACATAAAGCAGACTGATCAGGTCTGACACAGACAAGGAAAGTGAGTAACTTAAAGTTGCAGAATTAAATATTGAAGACTGAAACCAGTCCAGACAGAAGATGTTTCTCAGTCTCACACTGGGCCTCATTGTGATTCTCGCTACCTGCTACCATCTTGAAATCTCCCCTACTGTTTTCAAATAATGAGATGCTTGTAGTCTCAATTAAAACTTGAGCTCAGACAGCACAAACTGTAGAAGGAATAAAGCCAAAACATTCCTTGTGCGTGACAGTTATTTCGAGCAGGTATGCTGTACTATTTTTGAAATTGGCCAATTACTGGGACACGACTGTTGACAACTTGAAGCAAATAACTACTGTTTTGCAGCTGTTTGGATGAATTCCAAGAGGCAGAGGAGTAACAGAGATGCTAGCTTACATGGCCAGGATAGAAACAGGGAGCGACAAGCAAGCATGGGTTTTCTGCATAGCACCTCTGGCTCCCAGCCTTGTACATCCAATGTTCAATGAAAATCCAGGGTAATGCGTGTCCAGCGCCCTGGAACAATATCACCAAAAGGTCCTAATGAAAGTTTTTGAGGATCAGCTTGAAGCACAGATGTACTAACACCATTATGACTAGCTCCATCATTGGCAATAGCCTCCCCAGCATCGAAAGGACCTTCTTAAGGTGATGCCTCAAAAAGACGTCATCCATAATTAACAATCCCCATCACTCAGAACAAGTTCCCTTCTTATTACTACCATCAAGGAGGTGGTACAGGAGCCTGATGACACACACTCAAATGTCTTAGGAACACCTCCTACCCTTCTGTGGCCAGATTTCTGAATGGGCAATGAATCAACCCATGAACACTAGCTCACTGTTTTTGTTATCTTTTAGATTTTTTTTAGATTATGAAAACACTCAGTCCTCTTATTGTCATTTAGAAATGCATACATACATTAAGAAATGATACAATGTTTCTCCAGAGTGATATCACAGAAAACAACAGACCAAAGACTAACACTGACAAAACCACATAATTATAATAACATATAGTTACAGCAGTGCAAAGCAATACCATAATTTGATAAAGAACAGACCATAGGTACAGTAAAAAATGTTCTCAAAGTCCCGAGTCGATCGACTCCCAAGTCCCCGATAGCAGGCGGCAAAAGGAAGAAACTCCCTGCCATAAACCTCCAGGCACCGTCAACTTGCCGATACCTTGGAAGCAGCTGACCCCGAGTCCATCTGTCTGAAAACTCCGAGCTTCCAAGCAGCCTCTCCAATACAGCCTCCCGAGCGCCATCAACCCCTCCCTGGCCGCTGAAACGTGCAAAGCCGAGGATTTCTGGGCCTTCAGCTCCGGAGATTCCAGTTACCACACAGAAGCAGCAGCAGCGAAGTGGGCATTTCAGAAGTTTTCCAGATGTTCCTCTGTGCTCTCACGTCCATCTCCATCAAATCAGAATTGTGCACGGTCCCCTACTTGACAAATAACAGATATTCATCACCGAAGTGGCAGCGCACGCTGTCGACGTGCCGCCATCTTCTCCCCACTCCCGGGAGGAATTTACACTACTTATCAAATATATTTTATCTACTTATTATAAGTTATAATTTTTAATACAAAGATTCATAGCTTCAATGTATATTGATTATCCAAGTATATTTACAGAATACAACTCTGAAATTTGTCCTCCTGCAGGCAGCCACGCAACTAGGAAACACGTTGGAATCCACTCGAAAAAATATCGAACATCCAACGCACGAGAAAAGAACAGATTGCGCAAATGGCAAAAAGTAAGTGGAATATTGAACATCAAACCAGTAATCCAGTAGTATTCAGTTCAGTTCAGTCCAGCGTATTACATGGTACCATGGCCATGCTCTCTTCTTGCTGCTGCCATCAGGAAGGAGGTACAGGAGCCTCAGGACCAAATCACCAGGTTCAAGTACAGTTATTAACTCTCAACCAGAGGGGACAACTTCACTCACCCCAACACCAAACGGTTCCCATAACCTTTGGACTCAGGGCTTTCAAGTAGCCTTTCAATTACTCTATTTCCTTGTTTTAATTTGAATGCCCATAAGAAAATGAATCTCAGGGTAGTATATGGTGACATATTGTGTATGTACTTTGATAATACATTAGCTTTAAACTTTGAATAAAACAACAAATTTCATACAAATGTCAGTGACATTAAACCTGCGCCAGTGCAATACGAGACCAACATGAACAGCATCTCCACCAAGATAAAGCCACACCAACTCCAACAGATAGGTCCTGTCATCTGGATGTCTAACTCACGACTTCTCTAACAGATCCTTTAGTCCCAGTTGAAGGCCAGCGAACCTCTGGTGGGCAAAGGAAACATTTCAAAGATAATATCAAAATCAGCCCGAGGAAATTCAACATTACAGCTAAAACCTGGGAAGACATTGCGCTCAATAGAAGCACCTGAGGGAAATCTGTTCGAGAGGGAGCTGTGCTACATGACAGCAACCTCCGCTGTGCTGCAGAGAACAAGTGGTTGCTGTGAAAAGAGGAGACTGAATAACCAAAAGACCCAAACAGTGACCACAGCCACCACCTAATCATGTCCACATTGCACCAGAATTTGTGGATCCTGGATCCGCCTCTACAGACACCTGAGGACCCAACAATAGACATCCCTTCAGGAAAACATCGTACTCTACCCAAGTGATCATCCAACAACTACTAGTACTACACAGATATTTCAGAAGCAATTTGTTTTCTTTGAATTAGTGTTGAACACTGAGAGGAGAACCAGCAGTTCCAAACACAAAATGCTACAGGAACACAGCAAACCTATGGAGAGGAATAAACAGTCAACGTTTCAGGCTGAGACCCTTCACCAGGACCTGGTGAATGTAGTGGAGTACTTGAACACAGAACATGGGCCATTATAGTACAGTATTGACCCTTCAGCCCAAGATAATATGCCAACCTTTTAATCTAACCCCGCCCCCTCCACAGCCTTCCATTTTTCTTTCAAAATGGTGCCGTAGTAGTGGCAGCTTGTTGCAGTAGCTCCTGTGTTTTTAACGTTAAAGAATTTCCGACTGTGGATCAATAAAGTACTTATTAGTATTTTTCTATCATCAATGTGCCTATCTAAGAGTTTCTTAAATGTCCCTAATGTATCTGTCTCTATCACAACCCCTGGTAGGGTGTTCCACACAGCCACCACTCTCTGTGTAAAGAACTTACCTCTAACATCCCCCCAGTCAGCTTAAAATTATGACCCTTTTTTTTTTAAATTAGCAATTTCTACCCCTGCAAAAAAGTCTCTGGCTCTACTCGATCTACGCCTCTTATCATTTGTATATCTCTAGCAAGTCTCCTCTCATCCTCCTTCGCTCCGAAGTGGAAAAACTGTACCTCACTCAACCTATCCTCATTGAACATGCCCTGTAATCCAGGCAGCATCCTGGTAAATCTCCTCTGTATCTTCTTGAAACTCTTGACTCTGAGTTTGGTAGTGAATTAGCAACTAAATGACGTATGGTGAAGGCGAATGTGAAAGAAAGAAATCAGAGTTGATAGATTCAGAGAATCATTGAGCTATATGGTGTAACAGGCCCTTCAGCCCCACTTGACTCTGCTGACCAGGTATTGGTATTGGCTCAGTATTATCACATGTACCAAGATGCTGTGAAAAGCTTATTTTGCACATATAGATCAAATCATTGCACAGTCCGTTGAGGTAGCCTCACTGAGTTCATCCAATTGCTTGCTTTTAGCCCACATCATTCTAAACCTTTCCTTTCCATGTAACTATCCTTAACGGTGTGTGTCAGAGAGAGGAAGAGTCTAAAGAAATAAGGATTGCAAGAAAGGGGCACAACTCATGTTTTCAATATTTTTCATTTCTTTATTATACTTGCACAGTTTGCCTTCTTTTACACAGTGGTTGTCAGTGTTTATGGAGGTTTTTTCCCCCATTGACTCCACCACGTTTCTTTGTAGCTACTGTGAATGCCCACAAGAAAATGAATCTCAGTGTAGTATACGGTGATGTATACACACTTTTATAATAAATTTACCTTGAACCATTCTACTTTTATGAATAACATCTCTTCTATGAACTAGTATAGTTTAGATGGACTGAATATCCTCATTCTGTATCTGTCATGAGCCCTGCAGGCATGTGTGATGAGCCGTGTAGCATTGAGCTCTGAGGCTTCCAGAGCACCTGTATTTGTTAATTGTTCCAAGGTTCTCTCGGTTGAAAAGGTTTGGAAGGTCTCCCACGGTAGTCAATGTTCCCGTGTTATATTCTATGAGCCTGAATTATATGCAATGTTCCCGAGTTTACTAGCCCTGTCTTGAGAACATTAGATCTGTCTCATTTATCAGCCTGGTCTCGAGACCTTCTGGTCAGTCTCAAGTTTACCAGCTGTGTCAAGAGACCATCGGGTCTGTCTTGAGTTTACTAGCTTGATTTGAGTTCCCCAAGGCTCTCTTGGGACATCTGATACCGGCCATAAGGAGGGAGGTACTGTCATGAGCCCTGTAGGCCTGTGTGGTAAGTCATGCAGTGTTGGCTCTGAGGTTTCAAGAGCACTTGTTAATTGTCAAGTTAATTGCTGTCTTCACCTGAGTTGTTAAGCCTTTGTGCTTTCTGTTTAATTTTGTCAAGTTTATTGTGACTGGCATGGGTTTTCCCTGTACTGTGGTTATTTAAAGTGGACTCCAGATTAGCACTAATCGTTGGGGTATTTGTTTTGAGAATGTTTTTCTCGTGGTGTTGCTTGGTCAAGCTACTGCTGTTCTGTTGGAATTTCTATGTAAAAACTCTCATTTCTGTCTCTACATGGGAGTCTATCTTTCCTCTGCACCTGAATTCAGTCATTGCCACGCACACCGTGATAGTATCATTATAACGGTATGCACCACGTTCCTCTATAAGTGAATAAAAATCCATGAATCTCAGTCCAGGAAGCTCTAAATAACCCTCAAACATTGTTGGGTGAAAACTTCAGACATTTGTTTTCCCTCCTATTGAAAAATAATCCCGAATGTTAAGATTACATTCACGTAAATTTAACTTGCCTGCCAGAGGAAACACTTGTTATCTAAAACTTTGACAAACTTGTATGGATTCACAGTGGAGAGTATCCTGACTGGTTGCAACATGACCTGGTATGGAAACACCAATGTCCAAGAATAGAAACACCTGCAAAAAGTGGTAGATACAGCCCAGTCCACCACAGGAAAAGCCCTCCCCACCATTGAGCACATCTACAAGTTGATGGAAAGCAACATCAATCACCAAGGATCCCCACCATCCAGGCTATGCTCTCTTCTTGCTGCATCCATTGGGAAGGAGGTACAGGAGCCTCAGGTCCCATACCACCAGGTTCAGGAACAATTATTATTCTTCTTCACCCATCCAGCTCCTGAACCAGGGTGAAAAACTTCACTAAATATGCTGCTAAACTGATTATTGAACACAACCAATGCACTCACTTTCAAGGATGTACAACTCATGCTCTCAGTATTTATTTCATCTATTTATCTCAGTATTTATCTCATCTATTTATTATTAGTTTCTTTTTTTATTTGCATAGCATGCCTTCCCTTGCACATTGGATGTTTGTCAGTCATTGTGTGTAGTTTTTCATTGATTCTATTGTATTACTTTCTTCTACTGTGAATGCCTGAAAGAAAGAATCTTCGGGTAGTATTTGGTGACGTATACCATATATACTTTGATATCAAATTTAGTTTGAACTTGATCTACATTTGTTCCTCACATTTTAAGCACCTTGATCATGTCAGCCCCCATGAAGTGCTGTGCGGTTGCTAGATAAGAGGAATAGATAGAGTGGATAGACAGCACCTCTTCCCTAGGGCACCACTGCTCAATACAAGAGGACATGGCTTTAAGGTAAGGGGTGGGAAGTTCAAGGGGGATATTAGAGGAAGGTTTTTTACTCAGAGAGTGGTTGGTGCGTGGAATGCACTGCCTGAGTCAGTGGTGGAAGCAGATACACTCATGAAGTTTAGGAGACTACTAGACAGGTATATGGAGGAATTTAAGGTGGGGGTGTTATATGGGAGGCAGGGTTTGAGGATCGGCACAACATTGTGGGCCAAAGGGCCTGTACTGTGCTGTACTATTCTATGTTCTAAGTATCATTCACCTCCCTGCCCTGTCACTTTGAACATCAACCACATCTACACCAGACACAGACAGACGGTTCACATCTGTGCTTGTGAGCCATCTAACTGAATGTCTCCCTTTATAAAGCAAAGGTCTGGATATCCACTTTAGGAAATCTTGCAGGCGACTTGATGCGGAATGGAAAACAATGAAAATATTTGGACTGTCTACTGTAAATCTATAGCATTCAAAAACATTGTTGCTTCCGGAAGATAATAACTTTGTCCAAATTCCCAAATTATCCGTGTTCTTTATATCTGAGAATATGCAGGCAGTTGTATAATGAGCGCTGTGAAATGCAGCTCAGTCTCTTGCAACCTTGTTCTCTCTGTCACTGAGCTGAGTGTCAAAGTCCCTTTCTAATAGCTTATTACAGAGTATCTCTTACACCGTTAAGTCAAATCTACCCAGCTTTCTCTTCACCTATTGGCTTATCTGAATATATCATGTATTTAAAAGCAATTTAGTCAATCACAGATGACATCCACTGAGGCACAGACTGCATTGAGTCCTATTAAAAGCAAATTTTTTTTCTGTGTATTCAAGTGAATTTTTTTTCAAGAAGTATATTTTGCTTTGACTTTACATTCAAAATTGTTTAATGTCACATCTAGGTACACAACTGTAAAGGAGAACAAATAATTGTTACTCTGGATCTGATGCAGCAGGAAAGAACCAATAAGATAAAGAACATGATAATAAAAAACAATAAATATAAATACAGATTGATTGTATGTCCATAAAGTGATGATAGCCACAGGAGTTCTGTACACAAGCTAACTCTGACAGGAAATGATAAAGCACTGGTGATTGGGGGTGTGGAGGGGTGGGTTAGTTGGAGGAGGTGTTGATCGGTTTATTGCTAGGGGAAAGCCACTGTATTTTCAGTCTGGTTGTCCTGGCGTGGATGCTATTTAGCATCTTCCCCGATGGGAGTGGGACTAACAGTCCATGAGCATTGTTGAGTGGGATCCTTCATGATATTACTGGCCTATTTCTGTATACACGTCCTTGAAGGTGGGTAGGCTGGTGCTGTGTTGCACAATTTTCACTGCTGGTTGTAGGGGCTTCCTATCCGCCGCAATACAGTCTTCGCACCACGCGGTGATGCAGCCATTAGAAAGCTCTCTACTGTGCGCCTGTGGAATGACGTGTCTATGTGTTTGTAGAGTCCAGCCTCTTGGAAAGGTAGAGGCATTGGTGAGGTTTCTTGACTATGTAGGATGTGTTCTGGGACCATGAGAGGTTGTGAGTGACATGCAGTCACAGGAGTTTGAAACTGCTTGCAGTTTCTACTGCTGTGCTGCTGATGTCAAAAGGGATGTGAGTGGTGCGACTTCTTCTAAATCGATAACTATCTCCTTTATCTCATTGACATTAAGGAAGAGGTTTTCTTTCCCCCGGCACCAGGCCTCGAGCTCTTCCACCTCCTCTCTGTAGGCCATCTCATCATTGTTGGTGATAAGCCCCACCACCGTCGTGCCATCGGTGAACTTGACAATCTGATTCTTCAGCTTACGTCAAAGAGCAGAAATGCATAGACAGAAAGTAATAATGCTAAACATGAAAAATTCTGCAGAGGCTGGAAATCCAAAGCAACACATATAAAATGCTGGAGGAACTCAGCAGGTCAGGCAGCATCGATGGAAATGAGTAAACAGTTGATGTTTTGGGCCGAGACCCTTCTTTCAGGACTGGAAAGGAAGGGGGAAGATGCCAGAATATAAAGGTGGGGAGAGGGGAAGGAGACAGTAATAGTGTTGCAAGGGTGGACAAGGGGCATCCTATCAAGGGGCTGAGGAGTCATACCTAGGCCCTTCAGCCATCGAGCCTGTGCTGACCTACTTACAGTACATCTATCTTATACTACCCCCATTTTATTCTCACCACGTTTGCAGTATGGAGTCAGACAGCATGAGAACAGGCCTTTCAGCCCAACTGGTCCATGCTAACCATTTAATTAGTCCCATTTGTCCTTGTTTGGTCAATATCCATCTGAACCTTTCCTGTCCATGTACCTTTAGAATGATGCTCATGTATCTGCCTCAACCACTTTGATCTGACACACACACACACACAGACACAGACACACACACACACACACACACACAAAATGCTGGAGGAACTCAGCAGGTCAGGCAGCATCGATGGAGAGGAATAAACAGTTGATGCTTCAGGCTGAGACCCTGTGGTCAGCAGCAGAATCTCCTATCTAACTGGTATTATATTTCCTATTCTTTGACTGTTCGTTGAAAGGTCAGGGAAAACTTAGTAGGTGTGCACCCAAGTATTTGGTTGCGTAAGTTCACGTGCTCTTCCACTGAGACAGTAAAGGTATTTATCAGTATTTACAGATTCCCTCTGTGCCTCTCCAGCTCATTATTCCAAAGGGTGATTCTTGTAATGGAGGTATACAAAATGATGAGTGTTATAGACAAGGTAAATGCAAGCAGGCTCCCCCCCACCACTGAGATTGGGGGAGACTAGAACTAGAGGTCATGGGTCAAGCATGAGAAGTAAAATATTTAAGGGGAACACAGGGGTGGCGGGAGTGCAGAACGAGCTGCTAGTGGAAGTGATAGATGCCGGTTCGACTGCAACATTTCAGAGAAGTTTGGATAGGGTCCTGGATGGGAGGGTGTAGACCAGGAGCATATCTGTGGGACTAGGCAGAATAATAATTCAGCATGGACTAGCTGGGCTGAAGGGCCTGTTTCTGTGCTAGGACTCCAAAGTCCTGTTCTGGAGTTGTAGTTCCTGTCAGGCTCTGGTAGAATCAGGAAATGTCCTCCAGAGCAGAACTCTGCAGCACAATGAACAGGATTGTAAAGGCAAGGGGGGGTAAAGCAATCCGCAGAGGGACGTGCCAAGAACAATCTTCCTGAACCATAAAGAATGTCCTTGCTAGCTCTTTTAAAAAGCCAAACAGTCAGCTCCCAGAGGGCGAAGACTGTCTCCTTTCCCAGCGGGTTGTAGCGTTTGACTCTGCTCACTGTCACTTGGCAGCACGTTCCAGGGACATTATGTCCCTGCATTAACAAACACTTATTTTACCACCGCCTCGTTTGCCAAACAACTTGAATTTGTTTCACAAACTCAGACTGTTCACCCTTCTGTCAGAAAGGGCAGTTTGTTCCAATGTATTCAAAGCCCTCATGATTTTGACTGCCTCTTTTAAATCTCCTCTGCTTAAAAGCAGAACCCCCAGAATCCACACTGCCCACACCCTGCATTTCCTGAGATTGTATTTATTGTCAGAACTGCCTGGAGAAAGCTGTTAACATCCAGAGGAAGGTCAGAGAGGAGGAAAAAACAAAAATACAAAAGGGCGGAAAGGACAAGAACTTAGACGAGACAAGGGATGAAGGCAAGAAGGGACACCAAGAGATGATTTGGGGGGGGAGGGGGGGAAGAGAGTAAAGTGGGAATAATTGGAATCTAAAACTGCTGAGTGCTGCGTATGGATGCAAAATGTTCAGTTGTTACATATATCCGAAAATGATAGCGAACTCTCAGGACAGCAGCAAAAAGGCCATTGGCTGCGTCCACCATCACTTGTACGTATCCAGGTCAAAAAAATGAGGAGGAAAAGTCACTGTACAATGTTCAAAGTAAATTTATTATCTAAGTACATACAGTGCCTATAAAAAGTATTCACCCTTCTTGGAAGTTTTAAAAGTTTTATTCTTTTACAACATTCAATCACAATGGATTCAATTTGACTTTTTTGACACTGATCAACAGAAAAGACTCTTTCATGTCAAAGTGAAAACAAATTTCTACAAATTATTCTAAACTTATTACAGTTATTAAACACAAAATGATTGATTGCATAATTACTCACCCCCTTCAAGTCAGTGTTCAGTAGATGCACCTCTGGCAGCAGTTACAGCCTTGAGTCTTGTCAACTTTGCACATCTGGATTCTTCTTTACAAAACTGCTCAAGCTCTGTCAGACTGCATGGGGATTGTGAGTGAACAGCCCTTTTCAAATCCAGCCACAAATTCTCAATTGGATTGAGGTCTGGACTCTGACTTAGCCATTCCAGGACATTAATTTTGTTGTTTTTTAAGCTAGTCTAGTGTAGCTTTGGCTTTATGCTTGGGGTCATTGTCTTGCTGGAAAACAAATCTTCTCCCAAGTTGCAGTTCTCTTGCAGACTGCATCGGGGTTTCCCCCAGGATTTCCCTGTATTTTACTGCATTCATTTTACCCTCTACATTCACAAGCCTCCCAAGGCCTGCTGCAGTGAAGCATCTCCACAGCATGATGCAGCCACCACCATACTTCATGGCAGGAATGGTGTGTGTTCGATGATGTGTGGTGTTTGGCTTACACCGAACATAGCGTTTAGGCTGACGGCCAAAATGCTCAATTTTGGTTTCATCAGACAATAAAACCTTCTTCCAGCTGACTTCAGGGTCTTGTACATGCTTTCTAGCAAACTCTAGCTGATATTTCATGTGAGTTTTTTTTTCCAACAATGGCTTTCTCTTTGCCACTCTGTCATAAAGCTGCAACAGGTGAAACACTCAGGCAACAGTTGTTGTTGGTGTAGTCTCTCCCATCTCAGCCACTGAAGCATGACAACTCTCTTTCCTCACTGGTCTTGCACAGTCATTCAGTTTTTGAAGATGGCCTGTTCTAGGCAGATTTACAACTGTGTCATATTCTTTCCATTTTTTGATGATTGACTTAACTGTATTCTAAGGGATATTCAGTGACTTGGAAATTTCCTTGTATCCATCTCCTGACTTGTGCTTTTCAATAACCTTTTCACAGAGTTGCTTGGAGTGTTCTTTTGTCTTCATGGTGTAGTTTTTGCCAGGATACTGACTCACCAGCAGTTGGACCTTCCAGATACAGGTGTATTTTTACTACAATCAATTCAAACACCTTGACTGCACACAGGTGATCTCCATATAACATGTGACTTCTAAAACCAACTGGCTGCACCAGTGATGATTTGATGTGTCATATTAAAGGGGATGAATATTTATGCAATCAATTATTTTGTATTTGATATTTGTAATTAATTTAGATCACCTTGTAGAGATGTTTTCACTTTGACATGAGAGTCTTTTTCTGTTGATCAGTGTCAAACAAACCAAGTTAAATCCACTGTGATTCAATGTTGTAAAACAATAAAACATGAAAACTTCCAAGGGGTGTGAATACTTTCTATAGGCTTTGTATATGGCACCATATACAACTCAGAGATTCATTTTCCTGTGGGTATACTCAATAAATAAATAACCACGATAGAATCAATGAAAGACCACACCAACCAGGTAGACAACCAGTATACAAAAGACAACACAAAAAGAAAGAAAAAAAAATAACAAATAAATAAATAAGCAATAAATATCGAGAAAATGTGAGTCAGTAAAGTACATTATGGGAACGGTTCAGGGACAGGGCAAATGAAGTTCAGTGAAGTTATCCCCTCTGGTTCAAGAGGCATGGTTGAGGGGTAATAACTATTCCTAAACCTGGTGGAGTGAGCTCTGAGACTCTTGTACCTTCTTCCTGATGGCAACAGTAAGAAGAGAGCATGAATTGGGTGTTAAGGGTCCCTGATAATGGATGCTGCTTTCGTGCTACAATACGTGTAGGTGTGTTCAATGGTGGGGAGGGCTTTACCTGTGATAGACTGGGCCATATCCACAACTTCTTGTAGGATTTTCTGTTGTAAGGCACTGGTGTTCCCATACTAGGTTGTGATGCAGCCAGTTAATATACTCTTCACAACACAGCTATAGATAGATTGTCAAAGTTTTAGATGTCATGCTGAATCTTCACAAATTCCTAAGGAAGTATTGGCACAGCCGTGCTTTCTTCGTATTTGCACTTATGTGCTGGGCCCAGAACAGGCCCTCTGAAATGATACCATAGAGGAATTTAAAGTTGCTGATCCTCTCCACCTCTGATCCCCTGATAAGGACTAGCTCACAGACCTCTGGCTTCCTCCTCCTGAGGTCAATAATCAGGTAGTAAAACAAAAACTTCACACCATTTTTAAAGTTCCTTTCCCCCAGGCGTTTAATCTGAACAACCATTCCAGTTAGTTCCCCACCCACCCATCCATATCCCCTGACACTGCAGTGCAGTGTAACCACATTAAACCACTTTTTATAATGCTGTATACATTGCAAATACATGCTGGTATTTATATATTTACGCACATTTTATTCCATACAGTATTTGTATTTCTAATTTTAATTTTATATAATTCTTTATTTTTTATAATTGTGGAATGTGGCTGTTTTGTGTTGCTTGTCGTGCCAACACACTACAGCAAATTCCTAGTACATTCAGACCCCACATAACACCGTTTTTCAATTCTTTATTGAAATTTTAAAAAATGACAAAAATTCTTTCTATGCAACACTTAAAACTTCTCAAGAGTGGCTGCCATTACAGTAAACATTCAATCAGCCAATGAGAGCACTTTACATACGCTCCGAGCCACTCACAGCCAATCATGTATTAGTTCATACTCCGCCACCCGGGCGTGCGTAAACGTTCTTGCTCCCTCGCCAATTGGTTCCATTTTTTTTCTCACGTAATGTCTGGAAAACAGCTTGAAACTTCCAGTGAGGGTAGTACATCTAAGAATTCAGAATCAGGTTTATTATCACCAGCATGTGACATGAAATTTGTTAACTTAGCAGCAGCAGTTCAATACAATACATAATCTAGCAGATAAAGAAAAATAATAATCAATAAACAATAGAATAAATCACTTATATTGAACAGATTTTTTAAAAAATGTGCAAAACAGAAATACTGTATATTAAAAAAAATGAAGTAGAGCCCAAAGGTTCAATGTCCATTTAGGAATTGGATGGCGGAGGGAAAGAAGCTGTTCCTGAATCGCTGAGTGTGTGCCTTCAGGCTTCTGTACCTCCTACCTGATGGTAACAGTGAGAAAAGGGCATGTCCTGGGTGCTGGAGGTCCTTAATAATGGACACTGCCTTTCTGAGACACCGCTCCCTAAAGATGTCCTGGTTACTTTGTAGGCTAGTACCCAAGATGGAGCTGACTAGATTTACAACCTTCTGCAGCTTCTTTCAGTCCTGTACAGTAGCCCCTCCATACCAGACAGTGATGCAGCCTGTCAGAATGCTCTTCACGGTACAACTATATAAGTTTTTGAGTGTATTTGTTGACATGCCAAATCTCTTCAAACTCCTAGTAAAGTATAGCTGCTATCTTGCCTTCTTTATAACTACACCAATATGTTGGGACCAGGTTAGATCCTCAGAGATCATGATACCCAGGAACTTGAAGCTACTCACTCTCTCCACTTCTGATCCCTCTATGAGGATTGGTATGTGCTCCTTCACCTTACCCTTCCTGAAGTCCACAATCAGCTCTTTCGTCTTACTGGCATTGAGTGCCAGCTTGTTGCTGCGGCACCACTCCACTAGTTGGCATATCTCACTCCTGTATGCCCTCTTGTCACCACCTGAGATTTCACCAACAATGGTAGTATGGTCAGCTGTTTTATAGATGGTATTTGAGCTATGCCTAGCCACACAATCATGTGTATATAGAGAGTAGAGCAGTGGGCTAAGCACACACCCCTGTGGTGTGCCAGTGTTGATCGTCAGCGAGGAGGATATGTTATCACCAATCTGCACAGATTGTGGTCTTCTAGTTAGGATATCTAGGAAAAGCATTAGCATGGATATGAAACTGCAGGTGATATGGTGTTTGGAAGCTGGTGAGCATCAGGTTGAGGTAGGTGCCTCTTTGAAACTGGCTACATCGACAATCAGAACAATGATAAATAATGCGGACAAGAGAAAAGCTTCTGCAATAATGATCTCAAAGCTATCATCAATGATATTTGACTTCCTCAAGGAGCCATTTGCTTGGAAATAAAGGAAAATAGACTAGATATAAGGGTAGATGACCAAACACAATGAAACATGCCCCTAAGCCAACTGATAATAATGGAAAAGGCAAAAATCATCTTCAATCATATTCACGAAGAAGAAGAAGATATTTTTCTGCAAAGCTTGGTTTGATAGATTTAAACAGTGCAGTAACCTGCATAGCATATGTATCTCTGGTGAAGCGGCTAGTGCAGACTGCAAGACAGTCCCAGAATTTTCCTGCAGCACTGAAGGTCGTAATCAAAAAGGACAATTATCCTTCTGAGCTTGTAATCAATGTGGATGAAACAGGCCTATTTTGGAAAAGAATGTCTTCTCGTACTTTCATCTCCTGAGAAGAGCAATAGGCATCTGGGGTTCAAGGCTGCAAAGGATCGTTTAACTCTTTTGCTAGGAGGCAATGCTAAAGGTGACTTTAAGTTAAAGCCTATGATTGTGTATCTCTTTGAAACATCACGAGCAATGAAAGGCATTTTAAAGTCAAGCCTACTAGTGATTTGGAAATCAAACAAGACAGCCTGGGTGAGTATTGACATTTTCCAAAATTGGTTTGTTTCACATTTTTGTCCAGCAGTGAAGTGGTATTGACCTTGAGCATGACTTGAACCTAAAACATTGTTGGTGCTTGATAATGCCCAGGCCACCATGAGAACCATGACACGCTTTGGACCTGCATTCCTGTAGAAGTGGTTTACCTCCCACCCAACACCACTTCAACACTCCAACCAATGGATCAAGGAATAATATCGAATTTTAAAGCCTACTACATTTGTCGCACATTCAAGCAACTTGTAGAGGAAACAGAAGGTCAAGACAAACGATCCATTAGGTAGTTTTGGAAAAAACTACAATGTCATGAAAGCTGTAGATAATATCAGAGCAGCCTGGGATGAAGTTACTTCAAACTGCATGAACTGAGTGTGGAAGAAGCAATGGCCAGAAGCATACAACGACATCCTAGGATTTTGGGTGGAACCAGTCTTCCAAAACTGGCAAGTGAAGCGGTAATAGAGCATGTTAATGATGGCAAAGTTGAAGAGTTACTGCATTCTCATGGTTAGAGCCTTAATAACGAAGAGCTTCGAGAATTGGCAGAACAACGTATCCTGGGTGAATCTGAGGACATGGATGGAGAAGAGGAAACACCAGCAAGAAACCTCACCACAAAATTCCTCAGCACTAGCATCACATCACCACGCAAATCACGGACCAGTCCATCGATAATGACCCTGACTGGGAGCAAAGCAATAAGGCAAAGAGAGGAGTTCTTGACATGATTTCCTGCTACCGAGAACTGCTTCATGAGAGGAAACTTGAGAAAAGGCAGTCAAATCCAAAGAAGCCAAAGTCAGAGGAGGACCCTCAGCCTCTAAGGTGGAACCACTACCTGCTTCCCTCCTCTGCTGCTGCGATGTGTTGCCGGTCCACTGATATATAGGTTAGGCCTACTTGCGTGTTTGTTACTCCACGAACTGCTGTGTAGACATAAAATAATATATCATATATCCCGGGGTTGATTGCTTTTATCAGGCACACATGTCCATGTACGTAATATTATAATGACCCCGCATAGCGCTGATTTACATAGCGTTCTACCTCCAAGGGACACATCCTCAGCGTTAAGCGGGGCCTGAGTGTACGTGTAACTGAATACGTCTAGTGGTTCTTGGTTCTTGATAGGATGCTTTTCATTGAAATGATAGGATAAACCAAGGAAGAGGGAAGTTGGAGTGGGAATGAGACGGAGAATTAAACTTAAAGCCTGGATGTACCAGCTAGTTGAGTGGTGTTTCAGCAATAACCTGGCACTGAACGTCAATAGGACCAAAGAGCTGATTGTGGACTTCAGGAAGGGTAAGATGAGGGAACACGAACCAATCCTCATAGAGGGATCAGGAGTGGAGAGAGTGAGCAATCTCAGGTTCCTGGGTGTCAAGATCGCTGAGGATCTAACCTGATCCCAATATATCGAAGCTGCTATAAAGAAGGCAAGACAGCAGCTATACTTCATTTGAGGAGATTTGGTTTGCCACCTAAAACACTTGAAAACTTCTTCAGGTGTACCATGGTGGGTATCTTGAAAGGCTGCATCATTGTCTGGTATTGGGGGGTGCAGTTGGGGGTCCTACTACACAGGTTTGAAAGAAGCTACAGAAAGTTGTAAAATTAGTCAGCTCCATCATGGATACTAGTGTCCGTAGCATCCAAGGCATCTTCATGGAGCGATGTCTCAGAAAGGCGACATTCATTATTAAGGACCACAATCACCCAGGACATGCCCTCTTCTCATTATTACTATCAAGAAAGAGGCACAGAAATCTGAAGGCACACACCCAACAATTCAGGAGCAGCATCTTCCCCTCTGCCATCTGATTTCTAAATGGACACGGAGCCCATGACCACCACACTCTCTAATTATTTCTGTTTTTGTACTATTTTTAATTTAACTATTTAATATACATATACATATATATTTACTGTCATTTACTTATTCTATATTATCATGTATTGCATCGTACTGCTGCTGCTAAGTTAACAAATTTCAGCACATATCCTGGTGATATTCAACCTGATTCTGACTCTCATTCTGAACTGTGTTGAGTTACAAAGCAAACACCTAATTTAAGGACCCCATGCGCGAGTCATCCCATCTTGAAAGAAATAAAAACAATCTGATAGCCCCAGTGAAGGGTTTTGGGTGAAAATATTGATTCTTTACTCCCCTCCATAGATGCTGCCTGACCTGCTGAGTTCTTTGTGTGTGATGCTGCGGATTTCCAACATCTGCAGAATCTCTTGTGAGTATAAACCGTCGTCTGTTTAGTATGAGAGGAAAAGGGTTAAACTCAGATGAACAGCAAACAACCTTCTGGAGGAACTCAGTGGGTTGAGCATCAACTCTGGGGATGTGGGAGGTTAGTTTACTTGCCGGTCGAAAGCTGCCTGTACTGTGCCGGTTATCGATTGGCCTGTTTGAAGGATGCAACAGCTCTTCCCATTGGTTGCCTTGTGTGCCACAGCACCAGTGTCCGATTTCAGGGACTTCTGGGGTATAAGAATAGGAAGTGTGGGAGTTGGTCTTTTCCTTTCATCCCCAGGCACTCACTTTCACACCAAGGTCGCTGAAGAACATTGGGAAGGTCTGCTGCAGATATAGGGGAGCACAAACACACTCTTAGCAAAGTATCTGTTTGTCGAATACTTGGTTTTGTAGCTGTGGAACTTGGGGGGAATTGGATGCCTGGTGAATGCTTTACTGTTTGCAAATAAATGATTAATGTGCTTGTTCGTAATCAGTGTCTTCCATCTTACTTAACAAGCCTGCGGACCAGCTTCCTTGTAACAGGGTGCTGAAGGAATTGTCGATGCTTTGGGTTGAAATCCTGCACGAGGAAGGGATTTCCATCCGAAATGTCAACAATTCATTACCTCCTCCAGATGCTGCTCAACACTCTGAGATCCTCCGTCTGATTTTTTGATATTCCTGATTCCAGCATCTGCTGTCTCCTGCGTGTCAGTCGATGAACTCTTTCAGGAGCTTCCTAGTGAAGAGGTGAGCAGATCTTAATTGGCAGGTGAATGTGGTGTGTTTGCTGGTTTGGGACATAGAGCATAGAACGGTACAGCACAGGAAGAGGCCCTTTGTCCCATAGTGTTGTGCCGAAACAGCTAAAAATAAATCAAAAACTAATCCCTCCTACCTACACAACGTCCATATCCCTCCATCTTCTTCACATTTATGTGCCTATCTAAACATTTCTTAAAAACCTCCAATATATTTGCATTTACCACCATACCAGGCAGTGCATTCCAGGCATCCACCACTCTCTGAGTAAAAAAACTCATCCCTCACATCCCCTTTGAACCTACCTCCTCTCACCTTCAATGCCCTCTGGTATTAGACATTTCTACCCTGGGAAACAGATCCTCCCCGTCTACTCTGCCTATGCCTCTCATAATCTAATAAACCTCATACAGATCTCCCCTCAGTCTCCGCCGCTCTAAAGAAAACAACTAAAGTTTGTTCAGCCTCGCATAATAGCACATGCTCTTTAAACCAGGCAGCATCCTGGAGAACCTCTTCTGCACCCTCTCCAAAGCCTCAATGACTGTAGTCACCCTCTGAGTTATCTACCATCAGTAACTGTTATTGTCACATCATTCATGGCCAGTGTAGGTACTGTTGGATGCTGGTCATTGGCATTGAGGGAAGCCAAATTCAAGGAGCTTGTTCAGGTTTCAGGTGACGAGATATTTGGGAGGGGAGGAGAAGATGGCAGCGTGACACAGCACGCGCGACTGCTCCAAATTGATATCGTATTTGTGAAGTAGGATGCCGTGCACAATCCTGATTTGATGGAGACAGCCATGAGAAGCACGGAGGAACATCTGGAGAAACTTCTGAAATGCCTGCTTCGCTGCTGCTGCTACTGTGCGATCAAGAATCTCCAGAGACGAAGGCCCCAAATTCTTGGCTTTGCCTTTTGCCTGTTGCCGGGGTCGAAGCGCTCAGCAGAGATGGTGCTCGGTGCTCGGTGTCGGAGGGCTGGTTGGAGGCTCAAAGCTTTCGGACGGACTCAGAGTTGAACTGTGGTCGGGTGCTTCCAGGGTGCTGCACCGGCAAGTTCATGGCAGGAAGAGTTTTCTTCCTTCAACCGTCTGCGTGAGATGATGGGACTTTCGAGAGACTTTGAGACTCACTTTACCATCCCCATGTTCTGTTCTTTATCAAATTATGGTATTGCTTTGCACTGTTGTAACTATATGTTATAATTACGTGGTTTTTGTCAGTTTTTTTAGTCTTGGTTTGTCTTGTGTTTC
Organism: Mobula hypostoma; assembly: GCF_963921235.1. Taxonomy (NCBI): domain Eukaryota; kingdom Metazoa; phylum Chordata; class Chondrichthyes; order Myliobatiformes; family Myliobatidae; genus Mobula; species Mobula hypostoma. The sequence goes on along the minus strand of NC_086118.1, from coordinate 49,124,363 downwards.
TGTGATATCATTCTGGAGGAACAAATTGTATCATTTCTTAACGCATGCATTACTAAATGACAATAAAAGAGGACTGCGTGTCCTCATAATGTAATCTAATTTGTTCCTTGAATTGGAAGTGGCCCGCAGTTCCCTTCATCTGGATATACCAGATATGTCTCCACACGACGGATATTTTCCCAGAACCGTGTGTGTACTTAAATCACAGTACTGGTGGTTTTGGCAAGTCTTTGATCAAGGATCAAGGATCAACTTTATTCGCTATATATCATTACATGTGTTAGGAATTTGCTGTGATGTGTTGGCCAGGGCATGACATTCAACAAAAAAAAACCAACACTCAACAATTATAAAGTATTATATGAAAAATAAACTTAGAGGTTAAAGTGCAGATATGGGATAAAATGTGCATAATACCAGCATGTATTTACAATGCAAATAGCATTATGAAAAGTGGTTTTAAGCGTTTGCAGTGCAGTGGCTGAGGTAATAGATGAGGGGGCGGAGGTGGCTAACGAGAATGGTTGATCAGATTAATTGCCTTGGGGAAGATACTTTTAAGATGGTGTGAAATTTTCATTTTAATGACCCTATGGTGCTTTCCAGAAGGGAGCTTTTGGGAAAGGCAGTTTGCAGTGTCTGCAGTAATTTTTTCCTATCCACCGCTTTGTCCCGGATGCCTAGAATTCCTGCAGTGACAATAGGCTGCCGCAATGGCCTCTCCTGCTGACCTGACAGTTCGCTGTCGTTTTTGTACACTGTGAGAGGATGCTGCACCAAACCAGACAGTAATGGCTGATGTGAGGATGCTCTCTCTGAGGGCAGTGTAGAATCACCTGTGTTAGTTGCCTGTGGCTGGTGAATGGACTTGGAATCGCAATGAAGGGCAGGTGGGGTGAAATAGGACTAGTCAATCAGAACGGGCTTAAGGGTCAATCAAGGATCAATATACACTCATCCAGCACTATATTAAGTGCCGCGTCTATCCAATAAAGTATCCACTGAGTGTATGCTCATGGCCTTCTGCTGCTGTAGCCTATCCACTTCAAGGTTTAGCCTATTGTGCATTCAGAGATGCTCTTCAGAACACTACTATTGTAACACACGGTTATTTGAGTTACTGTTGCCTTCCTGTCAGCTTGAACCAGTCTGGCCATTCTCCTCTGAGCTCTCTCATTAACGAGGCGTTTTTGCCCGCAGAACTGTCACTCGCTGGATTATTTTTTTGTCTCCCCAGAGATTGTTGTGTGTGAAAATCCCATGAGATCAGCATTTTCCTGGGATATTTATTTACTTATTTAATTTCTTAAGATACAGCAGGGAGTGGGCCGTTCGAGCTGTGCGGCCCAGCAACCCCGATTTAACCCTAGTCTAACCACAGGGCAATTTACAATGACCAATTAACCGACCCACCAGTATGTCTTTGGACTGTGGGAGGAAACTGGAGCACCCGGAGGAAACCCACGCGATCACTCCTTACGGGCAGCAGCGACGGGAAATGAACCTGGGTCGCTAATTACTGTAGCGCGTCGTGCTAACCACTGAGCTGCCGTGCCACCCTACTCCAACCACCCCGCCTGGCACCAGCCATCATTCCACAGTCAAAGTCACTTAAATCACTTTTCCTCCCCCATTCTGCTGTTTGGTCTGAACAAGAACTGAACCTCTTGACCACGTCGGTGTGCTTTTCTGCACTGAGCCGCTGCCACATGATTGGCTGATTAGATATTTGCATTAATGAGCAGGTGGACCTGACAAAGTGCCCACTGAGTGCAGATAAACCAACTCTCCTCCTGGAAAGGGATTCTGAATACTGATGTCATCTTTTTTCTTGACAGCCGTTTTGTTAACTGTAGGGCATCCTCTTTCCCTTTAGCTTATTTCAGTTTCAATAACATCACCATCCGACTGAGCGTGAAAATTGCCAGCACTAAAGAAACTGAGCGAAGCATGAAGGACTGGTGCATTAGCGAGCGAACCAGTTTGTGTGCACTGCAGTAATGATTCTAATGAGGCCTGCTTCCCGCTGCAGCCAATTACCGCATAAAGGCAATAGCCTTCGCAGCCTGTGGTTTTATAGCACCACTCTCTAATGAAGGTAGGACATGAAATACAGGGCGCAGGGAGGAGAGGTACACTGTGGGGAATTCAGAGAGCCAAAGAGCAGAGAAAAGGTCACTGGAGGCTAGAACTAGATTGGAGATGTGTGGAAATGGATCAGCATTGGTAATAATGCTTTAGAATTAGAACTGTGCTCATTGAGTACGTAAAGCTCCTTGCTTTCTTGCTAGTTATCCACAAAATTTCTACAGAGCCTCCGATATTTCACTTTGTTGCAGAATTCCTAGGGTTATTTATTTAATGTTTTTACAGCTCCACACATATGGATAATGAAATGGGTTTAGAATTGGTCCAAGTTCAGATCCTGGGAGGACGCGATTGCAGCCCAAGTTTGTAGAGATGCCTGGGGTCAAATTCTAATTGAAGCCTCGGGGATATCCCATTCTCTTTCACCGTCTTATGCATGCAGTCCCTGTGTGAAGGAGCCAGCTGGAATGGAAACACCAATGCCCAGGAGCAGAAAAGCCTCCACAAAGTAGTGGATGCAGCCCAGGCCATCACAGGAAAAGCCCTCCCCACCACTCGGCATATAACACCATAAGACCATAAGATATAGGAGCAGAAGTAGGCCATTCAGCCCATCAAGTCTTCTCCTCCATTCAATCATGGCCTGATCCAATTCTTCCAGTCATTCCCACTCCCCTGCCTTCTCCTCATACCCTTTGATGCCCTGGCTAATCAAGAACCTATCTATCTCTGCCTTAAATGCACCCAATGACTTGTCCTCCACAGCTGCTTGTGGCAACAAATTCCACAGATTTACGACCCTCTGACTAAAGTAATTTCTCCGCATCTCTGTTCTCAATGGAAGCCCTTCAATCCTGAAGTTGTGCCCGCTTGTCCTAGACTCCCCTACCATGGGAAATAATTTTGCCATATCTAATCTGTTCAGGCCTTTTAAAATTCGGAATGTTTCTATGAGATCCCCCCCCTCATTCTCTTGAGCTCCAGGGAACACAGCCCAGGAGCTGCCAGACTTTCCTCATACGGTAACCCTTTCATTCCTGGAATCATTCTCGTCAATCTTCTCTGAACCCTCTCCAATGTCAGTATATCCTTTCTAAAATAAGGAGCCCAAAACTGCACACAATACTCCAAGTGTGGTCTCACGAGTGCCTTGTAGAGCCTCAACATCACATCCCGGCTCTTATATTCTATACCTTTAGAAATGAATGCCAACATTGCATTCGCCTTTTCCACCACCGACTCAACCTGGAAGTTAACCTTTAGGGTATCCTGCATAAGGACTCCCAAGTCCCTTTGCATCTCTGCATTTTGAGTTCTCTCCCCATCTAAATAATAGTCTGCCCATTTATTTCTTCCACCAAAGTGCATGACCATACACTTTCCAACATTGTATTTCATTTGCCACTTCTTTGCCCATTCCCCTAAACTATGAGGGGTGATTGATAAGTTTGTGGCCTAAGGTAGAAGGAGTCAATTTTAGAAAACCTAGCACATTTATTTTTCCTACACTTACACACTTAGTCCAGTGGTCGTGGAGCATACGGATCCCTTCTTTGTAGAATTAGGGGTATTGGACCTCCCGAAAGTGGTCCACGGCAGGGGTGATTGATAAGTTTGTGGCCTAAGGTAGAAGGAGATGAGTTATTAACTTCAAACTTTCTGCATAATCACTAAAAGAGTTGAACTGCATGTGCATGTAACAGGAGCTGTATAATTCATCTCCTTCTACCTTAGGCCATGAACTTATCAATTACCCCTGCTGTGGACCACTTCTACAAAGAAGGAATCTGCATGCTCCATGACCGCTGGACTATGTGTACATGTAGGAGGGGACTATGTTGAAAAATAAATATGCTAGGTTTTTTAAAATTGACTTCGTCTACCGTAGGCCACAAACTTATCAATCACCCCTCGTATCTAAGTCTCTCTGCAGGCTCTTTGCTTCCTCAACACTACCCACTCCTCCACCTATCTTTGTATCATCCGCAAATTTAGCCACAATTCCATTAATCCCATAGTCCAAATCATTGACATACATCATAACAAGCAGCGGTCCCAACACCAACCCTTGTGGAATTCTACTGGTAACCGACAGCCAGCCAGAATAGGATCCCTTTATTCCCACTCTCTGTTTTCTGCCAATCAGCCAATGCTCCACCCATGCTAGTAACTCCCCTGTAATTCCATGAGCTCTTATCTTGCTAAGCAGCCTCATGTGCAGCACCTTGTCAAAGGCCTTCTGAAAATCCAAGTACACTACATCTACTGCATCTCCTTTGTCTACCCTGCTTGTAATTTCCTCAAAAAATTGCAGTAGGTTAGTCAGGCAGGATTTTCCTTTCAGGAAACCATGCTGGCTATATTTCTTATACACAGGGCCACACCAACCCCTTTGCCTACTAACCTATCTTTCCGATAAGCCGTATATCCTTGGACGTTCAGCACCCAATGACAGCCATCCTTTAGCCAAGTTTTAGAGATGGCCACAATGTCATACTTGCCAATCTGTAGCTGAATTTCAAGATCGTCCATTTTACTTCTCATGCTGCGTGCATTCAAATATAATACTTTTAGTCCAGTACTTGTTGCTTTCTGTTTTAACTGCACAGCACCTGTATTGCCCTGTAACTCATCCCACTGACTGTGATTATGCCACATCTCCTGCCTGTCTTTTCTATCATCTCTGTTGCATGCTATCTTTGATTTATTTCAGTTTTCCCCTTCCTTAGCCCTATCACTCCAGTTCCCATCCCCCTGCCAAATTAGTTTAAACCCTCCCTAACAGCTCTCGTAAACCTGCCTGCTAGGATATTGGACCCTTTTGGGTTCAGGTGTAACCCATCCTTTTTGTACAGGTCATACCTTCCCCTTTAAGAGGCCCCAATGATCCAGGAACCCGAAGCCCTGCCCCCCTACACCGGTCTCTCAGCCACGCATTAATATGCCTGATCTTGCTATTCTTGCGCTCATTAGCACATGGCACAGGCAGCAATCGTAAGATTACTACACTGGAGATCCTGCTTTTCAGCTTCCTACCCAACTCCCTGAATTCTCTCTTCAGGACCTCCTCCCTTTTTCTACCTATGTCATTGGTACCAAGGTGTACCAAGACTTCCGCCTGTTCACCCTCTCCCTTCAGAATACTCTGCACCCAGTCCGAGACATCCCGTATCCTGGCACCTGTGAGGCAACTTACCATGCAGGTACCTCTATCAGGCTGACAGAATCTCCTATCTGTTCCCCTCACTGTAGAATCCCCTATGACTACTGCATTCCTCATCTTCTTCTCTCCCCTCTGCACCACAGAACCACGCTTAGTGCCAGAGACCTGATTGCCGTGGTTGTCCTCTATCAGGTCACTCCCCCAACAGTATCCAAAACGAGATAACGATTACTGAGGGGATGGCCACAGGGGTGCTCTCTACTATCTAAGATCTTCCCATCCCTTCCCTGACAGTCATTCACTTGTTTAACTCCTGCAGCCTCGGGGTGACTAACTCCTTATAGCTCCTGTCTATCTCCTGTTCACTCTCCCCAATAAGCTGTAGGTCATCAAGCTGCATTTCCAGATCCCTAACACGGTCTCTCAGGAGCTGCATCTCGGTGCACCTGCCGCAGATGTGGACATCTGGGAGTCTGGAAGCTTCCCAGGATTCCCACACCTGACACCCAGAGCAAAGTATTAAGCCTACAGACATGCTGTCTGTTCCTCCAGAAAAAAAAATGCAAGGAGAAAACGTAGTCCACCTGCCCACTTACCTCGCCGAAGCCCGAATGAGCCAAGGCCCTACCACTCTGACTCAGACCACTCTGTCGATGACGGCTCCACTAGGCAGTGTCTTCCATTTTATCCCTGGATCTTCCCTGCTCTCCAACTCACAACTGGGTGCTCCTGGTTGTAGCCGAGTTCCCACGAAGCTTTCCCCCTTTAAACTTCACTCCCGGACCTGTACGCCGCCTCCTCCATGGTTCTCTCTCCATATCTACATGGAGTGCTGCCACAAGAAAGCAGCATCCATCATCAAAGATGCCCACCATCCAGGCCATGCTCTCTTCTCAATGCTGCCATCGGGAAGGAGGTACAGGAGATTTAGGTCCCACACCACCAGGTTCAGGAATAGTTATTACCCTTCAACCATTAGGCTCCCGAATCAGCATAAATACATGATTCTACAACTTTAAGATTCGCTTTCAACAGTCAAAGTGGAAAAATGTGTCTTCAAAGTCTTCCTGGTCCCCGTATTTTTGACCTTCCATCCCTCAGATCTGAGACTAACAGTGGCTGCATTCTGTTTGCTTTTAGTGTCAACTGTGACTCAACGCTGACGTACTCACCCTTGAGTCAGAAGGCTTTGTATTCAAGTCGCACTCCATATACTCATGACCAACTTTTAGGTTGGTGACGTCAAAGGACTCTGACACTGCAAAAGGGCTGCATTCTAGATGATGTGATGAACTCAGCTGCCTCCTGTATCACACTCATGGAGTCATCCAGCACAGAATTGGCCACTATCGCCCTCTTTCTTTCCAGTGCAGATGGAGGGTCTGGACCTGATACATTCCCTTCACAGACGCTGCCTGACCTGCTGAGTTCTTCCAGCAAACATGAGGAAATCTGGAAATGCTGGAATTTCAAGCAACACACATAAAAATTGCTGGTGAATGCAGCAGGCCAGGCAGCATCTCTAGGAAGAGGTACAGTCGACGTTTCAGGCCGAGACCCTTCGTCAGGACTAACTGAAGGAAGAGCTAGTAAGGGATTTGAAAGTTGGAGGGGGAGGGGGAGATCCGAAATGATAGGAGAAGACAGGAGGGGGAGGGATGGAGCCAAGAGCTGGACAGGTGATTGGCAAAAGGGATATGAGAGGATCATGGGACAGGACGATTAGGGAGAAAGAAAGGGGGAGGGGGGAAGCCCAGAGGATGGGCAAGGAGTATAGTGAGAGGGACAGAGGGAGAAAAAGGAGAGAGAAAAAAAAAATAATAATAAATAAATAATGGATGGGGTATGAAGGGGAGGTGGGGCATTAATGGAAGTTAGAGAAGTCAATGTTTTCCAGCACCTTGCCCCAGTCTCTTGTGCCACTTTTGTCCCGTTGAGTTCAATAAGCCCCCATGTATATTAGACTCTTTATATTTCCTGCAGACTTCCATCAACTATTCTCAGATTCTACCACTCACCAACATACAATGGTCAATCAACCTTGCAACTAAAGAGAGATTAGCTTTATTTGTCACATGCACATTGGAACGCGCAGTGAAATGCATCGTTTGCGAGGATTATGCTGGTCAGCCCACAAGTGTTTCCATGCTTCTGGCACCAGCACAGCATGCCCACAACACACTTAACCCTAACCATACATCCTTGGAATGTGTGGGAAGAAACCCACGTGGTCACGGGGAGAATGTACAAACTCCTTACGGGCTTCGGCGGGAATCCTTACAGAAGGTGCAGTAAAGCGTTGCGCTAACTGCTACACCACCGTGCTGCCTCAACTCAAAACATCTTTGGAAGGTGGGAAGAAAATGGAGTGCCAGAGCAAGCACGTGCATTCATCGGGAGTGTGTGCCAAATGTGGAAGTTGCAGCGCGGCAAGGATTAACATAATGTCCAGGCAAGGATAGATTGCAGATAGTGTGCAGACAGTCCTGGCATGAATGGCCTTTGAAGAGCTTCGCCTCCCTTTGCACAGCAGAGGGCCTGAGCCATCTGGCTTACCAAGATGAGATGAGAAAATAATGGAAAGATTCAAGGAACACTCACCAAAATGAAGGGACAATTACTTTAATGACTTCAAAGTACCATTGTTTGCTAGCTTGTAGTTTCATTTGACTTTTAACACCTGTATCGTGAATGATAATCAATCTTGCAAATAAGGAATTTGTACATACACAAGGTTAACAACTAGTCAATATCTGTAACCGCTAATCAATTCTGTTTAAAACAGCACTTCTGTTTAGAGAGTGCAGTGCTTTTTTCCTTGTGCACAAGTAAAATCAAGTGTGGTTGAGGAAAGAGTGTGAGTTTTCCGAGTCCAGCTGATGAGCGATGACACAAACTCTGCACAGACAGCGCTGGCGGTCTGGATGGAACCCGGATCACTGGAGTTGTAAGGCAACACAACACAAGTTGCATGACTGTTCTGCATGTCTCGGGTGGTATCACTGACAGTGATGTTGGCATTATTTGAAAAAGAACAAGGAAACTCTCCCTGGATTCTTGGTCAATACTTCACCCTCAAACAATAGCACTAAAAATAGTTGCTCAGTTTAGTTTCACATTGCAGTTTGTGGGATCCTGCTGTGCAGGGATAAGTGGGTAGCAAAGACCTTTGAGGTTGCTGGAAATTCTACACAGCACACATTAAAACCTTGCAACAGGTGCATTGGAATAAGTGGACTATTTCATCAACTCCAAACATTGTCCATTCTGGCAGCCTCCTCCACCACTTCTGAATCAGAGTCAGAATCTGGCTACAAAAATCCCACTGTGAACTACCTGAAAGGCAGGAAAAGCAGATTGGGATGTTTGGGACCTGACATCCTGTGGAAAAGTACATTTGTTTGATTAGTAACCTCAAATAGGCACTCTGACAATTTAGGAAACAAGTGGTTAAAGTAATTGTAAAATAATTCGAGCAGCAACTTGAAGTCAAGGAAACATGCTCGTTGGATAAGGATTGGAATCAGGATTATTGAAAGGCAATACATAACTGACCAATGTTTGGAAGGTATGCAGACAAATGTATAAAAATGAGCCTCGTGAGATAAACAGCACCAAAACTTTGGACACCAACAACCGCAGAAGGAAGTGAGTCCTGTACCCTGCCACGATCGAGCCCCAGTCAGGTTCTTCGAGAAAGGCTAATATCGGAATACAAGTAACAGATTTTCAAAGTAACTACAAGAGTTGTGAAACTAAACAATGAACTAAGCATTTGAAACTGTGCAGTGAATCTTTGAGTTGCCTGAAGTATGGACACTTACCTCTGCACGATCTGGTGGTTCTCCAGACGGTCTTGGATGCTCCCTCTCCACATATGGTAGTCATCGAGGCCAAGATTCCCAGGAGTCAGTGCAAAACTTTGCTGTTTTGCAAGGAGGGGCTTTGAGTCATCTTGGATATTTCGCCCTATCTTCCCGGTAGTCACTTGCCAGGAGAGAACTTGGATCGGAGAGCCTTTTGGGATTCTGGTGTGGGGTATAATCCTGGGAACGAAAGGGTTAATGTTTGAGGAGCGTCTGATACCTCTGAGCCTGTACTTGCTGGAGTTTAGAAGAATGAGAGGGGATCTCACTGAAACCAATCGAATATTGAAAGGCTTAGATAGAGTGGACGTACGGAGGATGTTTCCTATCTTTGGGGGGGGAGGGGGTGGTCTCAGACCAAAGGTTCAAAGGTCAGGTTTAATGTCAGAGAAATGTATACAATATACATCCTGAAATGCTTTTCCTTCGCGAAACATCCACGAAAACAGAAAAGTGCCCCAAAGAATGAAAGGCAGTTAAATGTGAGAACCCCAAAGTCCGCCCCCCAGCTCCCGCGCGTAAGCGGCAGCGAGCAGCGATTCCCGCTCCCCCCACCATCGGTACCGTCACCGAACCCAAGCGTGTGCTAAGCGATAGCAAAGACACAGATCTTGCAGTTACCTCAGGAGTTTCGCATTTCATCTGAAATTCGACAACCCACAGGTTCTCTCCCTGGCAAGGGAGAGGGAGGTGTCCCCCATTTTCACCCAGAGGGCACGGCCTCAGAATAGAAGGATGTCCCTTTAGATTCGAGATGAGTAAGACTTTATTTATATATTTATTTATTGAGATACAGTGTGGAATAGCCCCTTCCAGCCCAGCCATCCCCCGATTTAACCCAAGCCTAATCACGGGACAATTTACAATGACCGGTTAACCCACCAACCAGTACGGCTTTGGACTGGGAGGCAACTGGTGCACCCAGTGGAAACCCACGTGGTCTCAGGGAGAATGTACAAACTCCTTACGGGCAGAGACGGGAATTGAACCTGGGACACCTGCATTGCAAAGTGTTGTGCTCCTGGGTTGCCCCGTTAGCCAGAGGATGGTGAAGCTGTGGAATTCATTACCACAAATGTCACTGGGTATACTTCAGGCAGAGGTGTATAGGCTCTTAGTTAGTCAGGGCGTCAAAGCTTATAGGGAGAAAGCAGGAGAGCTGTGTGAGAGGGATAATAAATCAGACATGGTGGAACGTTGGAGAAGATGCAATGGCTTAATTTCTGCTCCTATGTCTTATGGTCTTTCACAAGTTAACATGGCACTGACTGATACCACACCGGAGAAAGTGGTGCTATTGCCTTTTCAAACTGTTGCAGTTTGTGTGGTTAAAAGTGGTTGGATGCTGTTGTTGGGTAGACTGGTCAATATTTTTACTTCTCCTCTCGTAGCTATCTCTCCAGGCCTTTTATTTGAAGTGAACTTGAATGTTCAGTCTACAAACCCACATCACACTCACTCCTGTGAATTTTTAAAAGGATTTCTCAAGTTAAAAGACAAAGATCAGGAGCTCCTGATTTTCATTATTAAACAATGCTTTTTTCATTAGTGTATGTCTAAGAATAAAGAGGGAAAGTCCGGTGAAAAATTCTCAGTCTGCTCTACTTTGGCTGGAATTCTTAGAAACACCCTCCAAGAGTACCACGACCTTGCCGTAGGGTTTGGAGGTTAGCATACCTCAATGACCCGGAGAGTTATGCTGGCTGGAGTCAGGGATTTATGATTTGGCTCTTGGTAGGTTCACGTATGCCAAACAGGTCGAAAAGTAGAGGACAGACTAAGAGTGGTCCACTGGTCCTCCAGGTTCAAAGGTCCAGCTCAGGGCTAATATCCCTGACTGGTAAAACAAAATTATTAAGGAAACAGGAATGAAAAATCCTTGTACATCTGAGTGGCCAAGGACAGAGAGAGATGGAGGACCTTCATTGCTGCTTGAAACTCCAACAATGTAATGGGCAATAAGTAAACAAGACTTAGGAACCTGATACAATCATATAGCTGGGAACCAGGTCTTTCTGAATCTGTGCTATCCCATCCCCAGTAATCTCATGTTCATTCATTCATTACTTGCCGTGTCATATGACATATGCGATCATGGTTTCCATGACCTGGATTATTCTTGGCAAATTTTTCTACAGAAGTGGTTTGCCATTGCCTTCTTCTGGGCAGTGTCTTTACAGGATGGGTGATCCCAGCCATTATCAATACACTTGTCTGCCTCGAGTCAGTGGTCACACAACCAGGACTTGTGATCTGCATTATCTACTCACGTAACCATCTACCACCTGCTCCCATGGCTTCATGTGACCCTGATCTGGGGGCTAAGCAGGTGCTACTCCTTGCCCAAGGGAGACCTGTGGGCTAGCGGAGGGAAGGAGAATGTTACACCTCCTTTGGTAGAGACGTATCTCCACACTGCCACCCAAATCTCACTTTACTCTTCTCAAATCCACATCAATTGACCCCGGATTCTGCAACTCAGTCGGTGCTACATAGAGGGTAGTTACGTTGGTACATAGATTGGAAAGACTTAGAGGGATAAAGGCTAAATTCAGGGATAGGTCAAGGTTGACAACTCAAGCGGCATAAACAAGTTGGTTCAAGGAGGCTGCTTCTATGCATTGGAACTCTACGATTTACCTAGACACTAGAGGTATTAGCTAATTTACATTAGCCCATTAATCTACTAATCTGTACAGAGCAAGGATGTAAAGCTGAGGCTTTAGAAGTCATTGGTCAGACTGCATTTGGAGATTCATGAGCAGTTTTGGGCCCCTTATCTAAGAAAGGATGTGCTGGCATTGGAGAGGGTCTAGAGGTTTATGAGAACGATCCCTGGGATGGGAAGGGTTAACATACGAGGAGCATTTGATGGCTCAGGGCCTGTACTCGCTGATATCCCTGGGAATGAAAGGGTTAACATACGAGGAGCATTTGATGGCTCAGGGCCTGTACTCGCTGATATCCCTGGGAATGAAAGGGTTAACATACGAAGAGCCTTTGATGGCTCAGGACCTGTACTCGCTGATATCCCTGGGAATGAAAGGGTTAACATACGAGGAGCCTTTGATGGCTCAGGGCCTGTACTCGCTGATATCCCTGGGAATGAAAGGGTTAACATACGAGGAGCATTTGATGGCTCAGGGCCTGTACTCGCTGAAGTGATGAGTTCAGCACAGGGAAACGGTAGTGCGATCACGCAAGTCGAGTATGATGTGCGCCTAAGGGGTCGTCTGCTGTTGGGAGTTCAGGTGGCTGGAGAGTTCGATCCAGGATCCACATATTCTAGTGCAGTGTGGGCAGAGTAAGCGGCTGTGGTTAGCAGTTGGGCCTTTTAGTTATTTCAGTCTCTCCTTTCATAGCTCCGCTTGTTCTCTGCGGCAGAGCGGAGGTTGTTCTCGTGCAACACAGCTCTCTACTGAACAGATCAGCATATGGATATTAAGCTGTTTAACGATCCTTGAATGCCGCCTTTGTGGTGAAGTGCACGGCTGTGCCTAGCTTGAAGATTTTCTGTTTCATCATCCATAACAAGCAAACACACAAGCATCTGTTCCGTAACAGATCTGATCTCCCCACTGCTGGTCTCTCTGGACTCTTCCATTCCCTTTTACTCGCACCTGTGCCTTACCCAATGCCATTCAGACTCTTCTGCCTGATGCCCACGAGTCTTAGAGTCCGGGACCAAGGACTGGAGGCCTGGGGATGGCCTGTCCTGAGGTTGGAGATCCTGAATGTGTGTGTGGGTGGGAGGGTGGGAAAGGGCTTGTTTTGTTGTTGTTGCTGCATGTGTTGTTCTGCTGAGCATGGTGGGGAAGCAGTGTTAGCGCTGGAACGTGTGGTAAATCTTGCTGGCTGCCCCCAGCAATTCCTTGGGTGTGTGGCTTGGACTTCAACTACTGCACAGCGTCTTGCCATTTTCAGAAGTTTTCTGATGACTCTGCCATAGTTGGATGCATCAGCAAGGGAGATGAGGCTGAGTACAGGGCTACGGTGGGAAACTTTGTCACATGGTGTGAGCAGAATTATCTGCAACTTAATGTGAAACAGACCAAGGAGCTGGTGGTGGACCTGAGGAGGGCTAAGGCACTGGTGACCCCTGTTTCCATCCATGGGGTCAGTGTGGACATGGCGGAGGATTACAGATACCTGAGGATACGAATTGACAATAAACTGGACTGGTCAAAGAACACTGAGGCTGTCTACAAGAAGGGTCAGAGCCGTCTCTATTTCCTGAGGAGACTGAGGTCCTTTAACATCTGTCGGATGATGCTGAGGATGTTCTACGAGTCTGTGGTGGTCAGTGCTATCATGTTTGCTGTTGTGTGCTGGGGCAGCAGACACCAACAGAATCAACAAACTCATTCGTAAGGCCAGTGATGTTGTGGGGATGGAACTGGACTCTCTGACGGTGGTGTCTGAAAAGAGGATGCTGTCCAAGTTGCATGCCATCTTGGACAATGTCTCCCATCCACTACATAATGTACTGGTTGGGCACAGGAGTACATTCAGCCAGAGATTCATTCCACCGAGATGCAACACTGAGCATCATAGGAAGTCATTCCTGCCTGTGGCCATCAAACTTTACAACTCCTCCCTTGGAGGGTCAGACACCCTGAGCCAATAGGCTGGTCCTGGACTTATTTCCATCTGGCATAATTTACATATTATTTAATTATGTATGGTTTTATATTGCTATATTTATACTCTATTCTTGGGTGGTGCAACTGTAACGAAACCCAATTTCCTTCGGAATCAATAAAGTATGTCTATCTATCTATCTAACGCAGATGACACATTTCACTGTATGTTTCAATGTACATGTAATAAATAAATCAGAATCTGAATCTGTCTCCCACCTTATCTTGTTCGTTCATTTCTTCCCCCCATCCCTCTTCCATTCCTCATACTGTTTAAAACCCCTTACATCTTTTGAAGTCACTTTGAAGAACTCTTCATCTCATATTCTTGATACTTATTGGTTATTTATTTATTTTTTTTTAAACTCTCTCTTGTATTTGCAGTTTGTTGTCTTTTGCACATTGGTTGATTGTCAGTCCTGTTGGGCGTGGTCTTTCATTGATTCTATTGTGTTTCTTGTATTTACTGTGTATGCCTGCAAGAAAATGAATCTCAGGGTTGTATACGGTGACATATGTACTTTAGATAATAAATTTATTTTGAACTTTGAACATATACACAGTTTTCCAATTCTAATAAAAGAGCATGAAACAGGAACCTAGATAATACACTTACTTCGAACTTTGAACACCTTCACGTTTTTCCATTTTAATTAAAGAGCATGGAACGAGAACTTAGATTCTCCCTTCTCTGATGCTGCCCGACCTGTTGAGCATTTCCAGCATTTTCTGTTTGTTATTTCAGATTTACAGCATGTACGATCTTTTGCTTTTGTTTTTCTAGCACCTTCTGTTTCTAATTACATGTAATTAGTAATTAACTGTAACTAGATTAACTGGTCATTTGTTTCTGCGCTACTGTGGCATCTTGCCATGTATTAAATTGATGTTGTGCTAGGCTCCTTGGCAACTGTTACTCTTTTCAAAGTTATTCATTGTCTGGGAAACTCTTCAGAGATTTGGTAAGAGCTTATATAAGTGCAAGCTTTTCAACACTTTCTCTACAGATGTAGCGGCCATATAACCAGGGGCTGGTTTCCAATGGCAACATGACATTATCCCTGCTCGGTTATAATTTTACATAGATTTTTATCTTTAACAATGTTGTGAACCATTTAAATGCACAATAAAAGCTTGGCAACAAAAACCCAAGATATGAATATTGAGGCATATGTTATCAGCTCTGATGTACTTTTCCTATTCAGATGCATTATTCAATGCACAAATCCAATTTTCAGCCTCACAAAGTAATTGAAAACAGAAGGCTAGACTCTTGTTCACAGATACAAGAGGTGCTGGAAATCCAGAGTAATATACAAATAATGCTGGAAGAACTCAACAAGTCAGGCAGCATCTATGGAGATGACTTAACAAGTCTATGTTTCAGGCCAAGACCCTTCATCAGGACCGGAAAGGAAACATAAAAACATAGAAAGCCTACAGCACAATACAGGCCCTTCTGCCCACAATGCTCTGCCGAACATGTACTTACTTTAGAAATTACCTGGGGTTACCCATAGCCCTCACCTTTTCTAAGCTCCATGTAACTATCCATGAGTCTCTTAAAAGATCCTATCATATCTGCCTCCACCACCGTCGCTGGCAGCCTATTCCACGCATTGACCACCCTTTGCATAAAAAAACCTACCCCTGACGTCTCCTCTGTTCCTGCTTCCAAGCACCTTAAAACTGTGCCATTTAAGCCCGGGAAAAAGCCTCTGACTATCCACACAATCAATGCCCATCATCATCTTATACACCTCTATCAAGTCACCTCTCATCCTCCATCACTCCAAGGAGAAAAGGCCGAGTTCACTCAATCTATTCTCATAAGGCATGCTCCCCAATCCAGGCAACATCCTTGTAAATCTCCTCTGCACCCTTTTTATAGTTTCCACATCCTTCCTGTAGTGAGGTGACCAGAAATGAGCACAGTACTCCAAGTGGGGTCTGACCAGGGTCCTATATAGCTGTAACATTACCTCTCAGCTCTTATACTCAATCCCACCATTGATGAAGGCCAATGCACCGTATGCCTTTTTAACTACACAGTCAACCTGCGCAGCAGCTTTGAGTGTCCTATGGACTCGGACCCCAAGATCGCTTTGATCCTCCACAGTCTCAAGAGTCTTACCATTAATACTATATTCTGCCATCTTATTTGACCTACCAAAATTAACCATCTCACACTTATTTGAGTTGAACTCTATCTGCTGCCTCTCAGCCCAGTTTTGCATCCTACCCATGTCCTGCTGTAAGTTCTGGCAGCCCTCCACACTATCCACAACACCCACAACCTTTGTATCATCAGCAAGTTTACTAATCCATTCCTCCACTTCCTCATACAGGTATAAAAATCACGAAGAGAAGGGGTCCCAGAACAGATCCGAGGCACACCACTGGTCACCGGCCTCCATGCAGAATATGACCCGTCTACAACCACTCTTTGTCTTCTGTGGGCAAGCCAATTCTGGATCCACAAAGCAAGGTCCCCTTGGATCCCATGCCTCCTTACTTTCTCAATAAGCCTTGCATGGGGTATCTTATCAAATGCCTTGCTGAAATCCATATACACTACATTCTACTACTCTACCTTCATCAACGTGTTTAGTCACATCCTCAAAAAATTCAATCAGGCTCGTAAGGCACGGCTTACCTTTGACAAAGCCATGCTGACTATTCCTGATCATATTATGCCTCTCCAAATGTTCAAAAAACCTGCCTCTCAGGGTCTTTTCCATTAACTTACCAACCACTGATGTAAAACTCACTGGTCTATAATTTCCTGGGCCATCTCTACTCCCTTTTTCTAATAAGGGAACAACATCTGCAACCCTCCAATCCTCTGGAACCTCTCCCGTCCCCACCGATGATGCAGGAGGCTCAGCAATCTCCTCCCTCGCCTCCCATAGTATCCTGGGGTACATCTCGTCCAGTCCTGGAGACTTATCCAACTTCATGCTTTCGAAAAGCTCCTGTACACCCTCTTTCTTAATGTCTATATGCTCAAGCTTTTCAATGTACTTTAAGTCATCCCTACAATTGCCAAGATCCTTTTCCATAGTGAATACTGAAATAAAGTATTCATTAAGAACCTCTGCTATCTCCTCTGGCTCCATACACACTTTCACACTTGATTGGTCCTATTCTCTCATGTCTTAGCCTCTTGCTCTTCACATACTTGTAGAATGCCTTGGGGTTTTCTTTAATCCTGCTCATCAAGCCCCTTCTGGCTCTCCTAATTTCATTCTTAAGCTCCTTCCTGCTCGCTTTATAATCTTCTAGATCGCCAAGAGGTGAAGAAATCAGAATAAGAAGTGGAAGGAAGGAAAGGAGTACAAACTAGAAGGTGATTGGTGAATCCAGGTGTGGGGCAAGGTGAGTGGGTGTGGCGGGGGGGATGAAGTGAGAAGCTGGAAGGTGATAGGTGGAAGAGGTAAAGCACTGGAGTTGAAGGAATCTGATAGGAGAGGAGAGTGGACCATGAGCGAAAGGGAAGGAGGCGAGGCACCAGAGGATTCCGTGTGTATTACTCTTGTTCACACAGCTTCTTAGAGGAGGAAAGAGGAGTAGCAGAAAGGTATGGGGTTGGGGGGGGGGGGTGCAGCGGCATAGGTAGTCGCCTGGCGGACTCACAGTACCAGAGATGCAGGTTCAATCTGTGTACAGTTTCCATGTTCCAATGTGAGCATGTGGCATCAGTTTAAGGCAATCGGAGAATAGTATAAGGGAGATGTCAGAGGTAGTTTTTTACCTAGAGTAGGTAAACGTAGGTGCAGGGGGAACGTGCTGCCAGGGGTGTTGGTTGAGGCAGGTACATTAGGGACGTTTAAAAGACTCTTTGATAGGCAGATGGATGAAAGAAAAATGGAGAGCTGTGTGAGAGGGAAGCATTAGATTGATTGTAGAGTAGGTTAAAAGGTCAACAAATATTCAGGAACAGTTATTACCCTTCATCCATCAGGCTCCTGAACCACCATGGATAACTTCACTCATTTCAACTGATTCTACACAGCAATAACCTCTTACTCAATGTCAGCAAGACCAAAGAAATGATTATCGACTTCAGGAGGAAGAAACCAGAGATCCATGAGTCATTCCTCATCAGAGGTGGAGAGGGTCAGTAACTTTAAATTCCTTGGTGTTATCATTTCAGAAGATCTGTTCTGAGTCCAGCATGTAAGTTCCATTACAAAAAAAGCACAGCAGTGCCTCTACTTTCTGAGAAGTTTGTGAAGATTTGGCATGTCACCTAAAACTTTGACAGAAATCTATAGGTGTGTGGTGGAGAGTATATTGACTGGTTGCACCACAGACTTGAATGGAAACACCAATGCCCTTGTACGGAAAAGTCTACAAAAAGTAGAGGATATAACCCAGCCCATCACAGGTAAAGCCTTCCCCACCACTGAGCACATCTATGTGGAGTGTAGTCACAGGAAAGCAGCATCCATCATCGGGGACCCCATCACCCAGGACATGCTCTCTTCTCACTGCTGCCATCAGGAAGAAGGTACAGGAGCTGCAGGACCCACACCACCAGGTTCAGGAACAGTTATTACTGCTCCACCATCAGACCCTTGAACTAGAGGTGGAGGGGAGTTAGTGGGAAATTAGAGGACTGGGAAGCTCTTAAAAACCAACAGAAGGCGACTAAAAAGAGTCATTTGGAAGAAAAAGATGGAATACGAAAGTAAGCAATCCAATAATATTAAAGAGGTAATCAAAACTTTCTTCAGATACATAAAACGTAAAAGAGAGGCGAGAGATAGTATTGGACTGCTGGAAGACGATGCTGGAGAAGTAGTAGATAGGGGACAAGGAAATGGTGGATGAACTGAATAAATATTTTGCATCAGTCGTCACTGTGGAAGACACTAGCAGTATGTTGGACATTCAGGAGTGTCAGGGGTCAGAAGTGTGTGAAGTTGCCATTACTAGGGAGAAGATTCTTGGGAAACTGAATGGTCTGAAGGTAAATAAGTCACCTGGACCAGATGGTGTACATCCCAGGGTTCTGGAAGAGGTGGCTGAAGAGATTGTGGAAGCATTAGTAATGATCTTCCAAGAATCACTAGCTTCTGGAATGGTTCCAGAAGACTGGAAGATTGCAAATGTCACTCTACTCTTCAAGATTTGAGGGAGGTAGAGAAAAGGGAATTGTAGGCCAGTTAGTCTGACCTCAGTGGTTGGGAAGATGTTGGAGTCGATTATTCAGGATGAGGTCTCAGGGTACTTGGAGGCACATGATAAAATAGGCCGTAGTCAGCATGGTTTCCTCAAAGGGAAATCTTCCCTGACAAATCTGTTGGAATTCTTTGAAGAATTAACAAGCAGGATAGACAAAGAGAATTGGTAGATGTCGTGCACTTGGATGTTCAGAAGGGCCTTTGACAAGGTGCCACACATAAGGCTGCTTAACAAGATAACAGCCCATGGTATTGCAGGAAAGATTCTAGCATGGTTAAAGCAGCGGCTGATTGGCATGAGACAAAGAGTGAAAATAAATGGAGTCTTTTCTGGTTGGGTGTCAGTGACTAGTGTTGTCCCACAGGGGTCTGTTTTGGAACCACTTCTTTTTACGTTATATGTTAATTACTTGGAACTGATGGCTTTCTTGCAAAGTTTACAGACAACACAAATATAGGTGGAAGGGCAACTCACACAAAATGCTAGAGGAACTCGGCAGGCCAGGCAGCATCTACGGAAAAAAGTACGGTCGATGTTTCGGGCTGAGACTCCTTGACAGTCCTTTCAAGGACTCTACAAGTCATATTCTCAGTATTATTTATTTGTTGTTATTTTTACTTGTACAGTTTGTCTTCTTTTGCATAATGGTTGTTTGTCAGTCTTGGTGTGTAATTTTTCATTGATTCTGTTGTATTTCTTTGTTCTACTGTGAATGCTTGCAGGAAATGAATTTAAGGTAGTGTATGGTTACATACATATTTGAGATACACTCTTTTCTGAAGATCATCACTTCGACGTGGTGAAAAGACACATAAGTTCCTAAGTTCCTGACAGCAATGCTGTCTGGAGTTTGGCCATCTGGTGCATAGCTCCTGGTAATGCTGGTAAGGTCAAAGGGGAGGTTCTAGACAGAGAACAATCCAACCAGGACCTCAACCGTGGAGCTGGTGGAAGGTTGTGACTCATTACAACAGCAGTGAAGGCGGAGGAAAGCTGTAGCAGTGAAGGGTCCCCAGTCACCTTGCATTCCAGGCCACTGGACCCTGACCCTCTGTCAAGGACCATGTGATGGCTACCCATGCATCAGCCTCCCCACATTAAACTGAGTCAAGCACAGGAATTCTCCATGAATGGAATCCAGAATGTATGGGTTCCCGAGCAGCCACTACAGCCACCTGAGGACGCACCAAACGACAACCTGTCAGGAGAACATCACACTCAACCCAAGTGACTGCACTACTACTACTACTACTACTACTTTGGCAATAAATTTACTTCAAACTTTCTCCTGGGTGATCTGGTTTCCTCCCACAACCCAGTGACATGAGAATTGGTGGATCAGTAGTCCAGTATAAATAGCACCTTGTATGTAGGAGAGTGGTAGAAACTGGGATGAGCTGAGGGGAAAGTGGGAAGAACATAAACTATAAGACCATAAGACAGGAGCAGAATTGGGCAATTTGGCCCATCGAGTGTGTTCCACTCTTCCATCGTGGCTGACTTATTATCCCTCTCAACCCTGTTCTCCTGCCCTCTCTCCATAATCTTTGATGCCCTCACGAATCAAGAACCTATCGGCCTCTGCTTAAAATTTGACTTGGCCTCCACAGCCTTCTCAGTTGTGGTCTCCTGCCTTCTCCACATAATCTTTAACACCCTTACTAATCAAGAATCAATCAATCTCCACTTGAAATTTGACTTACCTCCACAGCCACCTGTGGCAATGAATTCCACAGACTCACCACCCTCTGGCTAAAGAAATTTCTCTTCATCTATATGGACGTCCTTCTATTTTGAGGCTGTGCCCTCTGGTGCTTGACTCCCCCACTATAAGAAACATCCTTTCCACATCCACTCTACCTGGGGCTTTCAATATTCAATAGGTTTAAATGAGGTCCCCTTCTTTTTTCTTAGCTCCAGTGAGCACAGGCCAGAGATATCAAATTAGGTAAAGGAAGGATTAATGCGAGTAGGTGGTTGATGTTCAACATGGGCTCAATGGGCTGAAGGGCCTGTTTCCAAGCTGTGTTTCTCTGGGATTAAGTGCAGTTCCAGAGCTTTGTGTTGGGCACGTGTCCAAGTGGTTAAGGCGTTCGTCTAGTTATCTTAAGGTCGCTAGTTCGAGCCTCAGCTGTGGCAGCATGTTTGTGCCCTTGAGCAAGGCACTTAATCACACATTGCTCTAGTCTGTGCGAGGAGTGGCGTCCCACACCGACTTCCAATCTGAAAATGAAAATGCCCGACGCAGGCCTCTCGTGGTCTGAGTTGACGTTCCCTTCCCTCCAGAGCTTAGAGGCTTTGGGACTGAAAGAACAGTTGAAAAAGGATCTAGTGCTTTCCCGGCGTATATGACAAATAAACTTTTCCTCGGGCTTCCAGCTGGGATACATGTATCAACTTTAATTGGCGAAGTTGCCTGTGGTGGTGTGATTGAAGTCAATAATGAGCTGAAGACCAGAACTGGTGGGTTGCAGACACCTCTGGAGCTTCTGAAGCTGAGGGATATGGCAGTGAAGTGGTTAGCATGACACTATTACGGCTTGGGGGCGTTCTGGAGTTAAATTCCTATGCATTCCTGTTTGTACATTCTCCTCATGAACATGTAGGTTTCCCCAGGTGCTCTGGTTTTCTCCCACCATCCAAATTACTAGGTTAATTGGTCATTGTAAATTGTCCTGTGATTAGGCTAGTGTTAACTAGGTAGGTTGCAACATTGGGTGGGAAGGGCCTGTGATGGATGGATATCAGACAATTGTGGAGAAATTAGCCAGTGTGCCCATTGGAAGCAGTCTTCCAAGATAAGACCTAAACATGCACTTATCACTGGGGCGGGTGAACAGAAATTCAGTGATTTGGTTGACATGACCAGCCTTTCATTGTCTCAAGTACGTAATGAGCAGCTGTTTGAAGCAAGTAGCGGCCGTCGCAGGCAGGTCTTGACTACTTTGAATAATTACCATCAACGGGGCCTCCAAGGTCTTTTATGATACAGCAGTGACACGTAGAATTACATCCAGTGTTGGTCATAGGAACATTTAATTCACCACAATTTGCTGTCAACAGTAATTCATCCACACCGAGTTGCTAACACTGCAACCTTCCACCAAAAGCTGTAGTTATTCCGTTCAAATTCAGAGCATTTTCTTTTGTAGTGAAAGATATTTACTCAGGATCAGTGAGGTAAGATTTTTTTTATTGTTCAGAGGGCAATCTTCATCCTATATGTACAGCGTGTCAATGGAAGACAATTGATTACTGGCTTGTTCGTTTTCTAAGATGGGCTGTTCAACTTGGCACAAACCAGTTTTGGAAAGAACTCTGATCATTCGATGCAAGACCCCACAAGCAAGGGATTGTCAACTGCGGTGTTAACATGGCAAAAGTGAGCAATGTGGGTTAAATGAGCGGCCATCACTTATCCTGTATCTCAGCGGACTGTGTCAATAGTATGAGTAAAAATGAACATACCCAACCAAATTAGATTAAAGATAAATTAGAATTGTTAATTAAAAGAAAGACCTGGATTTAGATGGTGAGGGACTGAGTTACTGGGTGAGTTTGGGCAGGCTAAGAGTTTATTTCTTGGACCATAGGAGGTTGAAGGATAGTCTTATGGAGGTATGTAAAATCATGAGGGAGCATAAATGGGATGAAACACAAAGTCTTTTTCCCAGGGTCAGGTAATCAAGAACTGGAGGGCACAGGTTTAAGTTGAGAGGGGAAAGAACTAATAGGAACTTGATGCAATTATTTCCACAGAGAAGGTGGCACATACTGTACATAGAACAAGCTTCCATAAGAGCATAGTAGCGTAATGCTATTAGAGCACCAGTGACCCGGGTTCAGTTCCGCTGCTCTCTGCAAGGAATTTGTATGTTCTTCCCGTGACTGCTTGGGTTTCCTCCAGGTGCTCCGGTTTCCTCACATGTTCCAAAGTCATACATGGTGGTAATTGGGTACCACGGGCTCGTTGGGCCAGAAGGGCTTGTTATCATTATTGTATCTCTAAATAAGTGGATGGATAGATAGATAGAAAGATAATAGATAAATAGAAATAGACAGATAGATACATACATATATAGGCAGATATATAAATGGCCAAGGCAGGCACAATAACAACATTTAAAAGTCCATCAGGCATGTCCATGAGTAGGAAAGGTATAGAATGGGGGTCCCAACCTGGGTGCCCAAGGACCCCTCAGTTAACGGTAGGGGTCCATTGCATAAAAAGGTTGGGAATCTGGTATAGAAGGATATGAATGAGATGTTGGCCAATGGGACTAGCTTAGATGGGCATCTTGGTCAGTATGGGTGAGTTGGGATGAAGGGTCTGTTTCTGTGCTTTGAGACTCCATGACTCAAAATAACAAATTCAGCATCCCTCAGAATATTTTCTCAGAATGTTCCCTGCTGCAAAGTTCTGCACATCACAAGTTTCTGTGCGCAGCAATGTGAGAACAAGATACGTTGTTTTTGGGTTGCTTGATTGAGGTATAAATGTGGGGTGTGGTAGTATCACAGTTAACTCACTGGGCTTGTAGGAGAGAACCTCCAGTGCTGGCAGGGGAATATAAACTCAAGTAACTAAACAAATGTGCATTTTTTTAAAGAAGTAGAGGTTCAGACTGTCATAAAATCCAGGGAAGAAAATCTGCCGGTAGATGAAAACTTCTTTAAAAAATTGCGGTTGGTGGTAATCTGAAATAAAAACAGACAATTCCGTAAATACTCAGCAGGTCAAGCAGCTGCAGGAAAACAGAGTTAATGTATCAGGTCAGAACAGAGTAAGAGAGATAAAATATATAATTTGATGTGAGAGAGAAGACGGCAGGAGGAATGGAGAGGACAAAGGCAATATCTGCGATAGGGTGAGACCAGGTCAAATGAGTCCAGATTCAAGAAGAGTTATTATCATACATCCATCAGGCTCCAGAACTAACTTCTTACCTGAATGTTCAACTGACTTCACAAACTTGCACTCACTTTCATGGACTCTACAACTTAAGTTCTTCAGTATTAATTAGTTACTCCTTTATTATTATTTGAACAATTTGTCTTCTGCACATTGGTTGTTTGTCAGTCTTACTTTATATAAATTCTATTGTTTTTCTATATTTTCCTGAGATTGCCTGCAAGAACATGAATCTCAAGATAGTATATGGTAATATATAAGAATTTTGATAATAAATTTACTTTGATGTTTGACAATTCTTATTAAGCAGCCCAACAGAAGTTTGTTCTCTGAGTGTAGGAGACACAGCAACATTTCACTTGAACTCCACTTCTGAAATTCAGCTACAGTATTTGTCAACGTGGAGTGGAGTGGAGAGCGAGTTTGTAAATCTAGCAGGAGTAAAGGATGTTGAGAATGGTGAGGGTGGTGTGCCACAGGAGGGGTGTGGGACAGGTGGCAGAGAAGGAGTGCCAGGGGCAAAGGTAGTGTGGGTGCAGACACACCCAGCCCTGAGACACCAAGCAAGGTTATTTGACTCCAAAAAATTAGTTTATTGATCATTACAGAACGTCTCTCTGGTGCTTCCTTCTCCATCCCCTCTCCCTTCCCCTTTTCCCAACCATGATTCCCCTCACCCTGCCCCCTTCCCACTCTCAGTCCACAATGGAGACCCAGATCAGAATCAGGTTTATCATCACTAACACATGTCATGAATTTTTTTTTTTGTGGCAGCTGTAGAGTGCCTAGGATCTTTGGCCATTGTTGGTATATGAAGTTTCAATTTCCACTGTCGAGAATCTAGAGAGGTCAGCAACTTTCTCCGAAGGTGGCTGGGATTGCCTGGGACGCTCAGCCACAGCGGCCTCTATGGAAAGAACACCAAACTGCGGCTGCCCTTGAAATCCTGGGAGGAAGAGGTCAAGGCAACAAGAGCTAGAGAGGTGATGCAGTACAGGGAGTCCAGCAACCCAAAGGTGGCCCAGGCAGCAGTCATGGTGAAGACCAGGAAGAAGAGGAGAGTGGAAGAGGCCATGCAGCAAGCTGAATCTCAGCTGTGCCACAATATCCTGGTGGGAGCGGTGACCCAAGGAAGAGCTGGCCGGGGAAGCTTCCCAGTCCCCAGGAGGAAGTTAGAGAAGCTGTGGATGAACTGAGGTCCACCAAAGCAGTGAGTAGAGCCACACCAAGTCAAGTTCCCCGTCCGGGCGGATAATGACATTTTGCCCAGCCCAACCAATCTGTATGGCTGGGGGAAGTTTGATGCCCCAGACCGTCTGTGGTGTGAGTCATGTCGTGGAAGCAATCTTCTTAAGAGTCAGTAACAGCAAATGAACTCAACCCTCCAATCGAGCTCCCATGATTGTGAGAGCTGGAGAGCAAACAGAAGCAAGAGAAATTACTTTAGTCAGTGGGTGGTAAATCTGTGGAATTTGTTGCCACGAGCGGCTGTGGAGGCCAAGTCACTGGGTGTATTTAAGGCAGAGATTGATAGGTCCTTGATTAGTGAGGGCATCAAAGGGTATGGGGTGAAAGCAGGGGAGTGGGAATGACTGGAAGAATTGGATCAGCCCATGATTGTATGGCAGAGCAGACTTGTTAGGCCAAATGGCCTACTTCTGTTCCTATATCTTATGTTCTAAGCGTGAAGCCACTCACGACTGGCAGCTCATGACTGACTTGGAGAACCAGCTAAAGTTCCCACAGCACATCGTCAAGACCACCTTGAGAGCAGACATCCTCCTGGTCTCGAAGGCAGCAAAACACTGCATCTTGCTGGAGCTGACAGTGTTGTGGGAGGAGGCCCATGAGAGGAAGCTTGCCAGATACAAGTGACCATTGGGGGCAGGGCTGGAAGGCAAAGTGTATTCCCGTTGAAAGGGCTTTGCTGGACAGTCTCTTCCCAGAGCCCTCGGCGCATTAGACTCAACTGGTACAAGGAGGCAGAGAGACATCGGCAACATTTCCAAGGCAGCAGAGAAAGCCTGAGAGTGTCTCTGATTGGAGAAAGCAAGCCCATGGGGATCTGCAGCACATACTACGTGAACACAAGTCGCGGTATTGATCAATCGTGGCTGGGTCGACTGGGTGAGGGTGTCTGATGTTAAAGCCCCGAAACACCCGATGACCTCAGGTTACATCGCTGATGACGTGTTTAGAGCATTGTGAGATGTATGCTTCAAATCAGTACAATACATAAAATGACTCTCTAGGTTGACATCCGTTGAAGGGAATATCAGCTGAATTGTTGAGATGCACTGTAAGGAGTTGGGACCAAAGTACCAAGCCCAATTGTACCCCCCACC
Organism: Mobula hypostoma; assembly: GCF_963921235.1. Taxonomy (NCBI): domain Eukaryota; kingdom Metazoa; phylum Chordata; class Chondrichthyes; order Myliobatiformes; family Myliobatidae; genus Mobula; species Mobula hypostoma. Next base: position 49,098,159 of record NC_086118.1, on the reverse strand, counting down.
ACATCACATAGGTAGCCTATTTAACAATGGATTTCTACACTCAGCTAATTTTTGAACTTAAGAAGGGTTTGAGGGAATGCATGAGGAATAATATTTCCTCTGGTTGGTAACAAGGAACCATCAATATAAAAGAATAAAATTGCTGAGGGTGAGCAAAGTTGTAAATGAAATGGAAGCAGCTGTAGACTATTCAGCTTCTCCACCGCCTCTATGTTCTTTGATTCCCTTATTAAATAATATTATTAAGACAGACATCCTATACTTTATAAAGTGGCCACTGAGTATATGCTTGCGGTCTTCTGGTGCTGTAGCCCATCCACTTCAAGATGCATTCAGAGATGCTCTGTTGCACGCCACTGTTGCATTTCATTGTTATACGAGTTACTGTTGCTTTCCTGTCAGCTTGAACCAGTCTGGCCATTCTCCTCTGACCGCTCCCATTAATAAGGCATTTTGCCCACAGAACTGCCACTCACTGGATATTTTTTTGTTTTTCACACCGTTCTCAGTAAACTCTAGTGGCAGTTCTGCATGGAAATCCCAGGAGATCAGCGGTTTCTGAGATACTCAAAATACCCCGTCTGGCACCAACAATCATTCCGTGGTCGGAGTCATTTCTTCTCCGTTCTGATATTTGGTCTGAACAACAAATGAACCTCTTGACCATCTCTACATACTTTTAAAGCACTGAGTTGCTGCCACATGATTGGCTGATTAGATACTTGCATTAACTAGTAGGTGTACAGGTGTACCCAATAAAGTGGCCACTGAGCATAGAAATCTGACGATCTTTGTTGTAAATTAACTTGGTGACTGAACCTTTAAAGCCCTCTGGAATAGAGAATCCGAAAGATTCACCACTCTCCGCCTGAAGAAACTCCTCTGCTCAGCCCTAAATGTCCGACCCTGTATTCTGTGATTGTGATCCCTCCTTCTAGACTCCTCAGCCACATGAAACACTCTCTCTGCATCCACCCAGTCAAGCCCCGAAGAAACTTTATAAGTTTTAATGATATCTCCCTCCTCTCACTTTTATAAACTCTAGAGAATGTAGGCCCCGCCTACTCGGTTTCTCCTCATACATCAAACTAACCATTCCTGAAACAAGTCCAATGTATCTTCATTGCCTTTATGACAAGTACATCCTTTCCATGGGCATTATTATCATTCGGCCGCTCTGAATTGATATCATATTTGTGCACAATCCTGATTTGATGGAGACGGATGTGGGAAGCACGGAGGAACATCTGGTGAAACTTCTGAAATGCCTGCTTCACTGCCGCTGCTACTGTGTGATCAAGAATCTCCGGGGGGAAGGCCCCAAATCCTCGGCTTTGCCTATTGCCTGTTGCCAGGGCTGGGGTTGAAGCGCTCGGCAGAGATGGTGCTCGGTGCTCGGTGTCGGAGGGCTGGTCGGAGGCTCGAAGTTTTCGGACGGACTCAGAAATCGGACTGTGGTCGGGTGCTTCCAGGATGCTGCATTGGCAAGTTTGCGGTGCTGGAAGCTCATGGCAGGGAGAGTTTCTCCCTTCAACCGTCTGTGTGAGATGATGGGACTTTCGAGAGACTTTGAGACTTTTTTTTACCGTGCCCATGGTCTGTTCTTCATCAGATTACGGTATTGCTTTGCACTGTTGTAACTATATGTTATAATTATGTGTTTTTTTTGTCAGTTTTTTTAAGTCTTGGTTTGTGTTGTGTTTCTGTAATATCATTCTGGAGGAACAAATTGTATCATTTCTTAATGCATGCATTACTAAATGACAATAAAAGAGGACTGCGTGTCCTCATAATCTAATCTAATCTAATGTGCCATGGTGAATGACGTGGGCAATGATGGGCTCATGGCTATGATTGCTCTTAGCAAACTTTTCTACAGAAGTAGTTTGCCATTGCCTTTTTCTGGGCAGTGTCTTTACAAGACGGGTGACCCTCAGCCATTGTCAATATTCGTCAGAGATTGTCTGCCTGGCGTCAGTGGTCACATAACCAGGACTTGTGATATACACCCCAGCTGCTCACATGACCATCCACTACCTGCTCCCGTGGCTTCACATGACCCTGATCAGTGGGGGGGGGGCTAAGCAGGTGTTACAGAGGGAAGGAGCACCGTACACCTCCTTTGCTAGAGATGTATCACCACTCCGCCACCTGGGGTGGAAGTAAGGAGTCCAAAAACGTGCAAAGTATTAAGATAAGTCTCCCTAAGACCCAGTAAGATTGCCTTACTCCACAGAACTCTTTATACTCCTTACAATTCCATGAAGCTCCTTTCTCAATAAAGGGAAACAAACCATTTGTCTTTCCAATTGCTTGTTGCTGCAGAATATTGGATTTCAGTCATTTATGCACATGTACTCCCAGGTCCCTTTTAACGTCTACACCAGTTTCTCACCTGTTAACAATTTCATGGTCTGTTTTGTGCACCCAAGTGAAAGAACAGTTTTCATATCCATACCCACTATGTCCCTCTGAAGATTTTTTCTACATCCTCTCCTTATTTACAATCCCACCAAACCTGTGGCATCCTGTTCATCACTGTGAACTGGCAAGGCTCTGTTTGTTGTCTCTCAGTTCTCAATCTATGTCAGTGTATGCCCACCTAACCTTGCTTGACCAATCTCCTGTGTAGATCTTTGCTGAAAGCTTTCTGAGATTTCAAATATAACAAACAGCAAAAGTTTGGGCACCCCAAGAGATTTGAGCTCTCAGATAACTTTTACCAAGGTCTCAGACCTTAATTAGCGTGTTAGGCTATGGCTTGTTCACAGTCATCGTTAGGAAAGGCCAGGTGATGCAAATTTCAAAGCTTTATAAATACCCTTGGAAGATCAAGAAAACTTTCCGAGAGAACTGCTCGTAGGATCGCTAGAAAGGCAAATCAAAACCCTATTTGACTGCAAAAGCCCTTCAGGAAGATTTAGCAGACTCTGGAGTGGTGGTGCACTGTTCTACTGTGCAGCGACACCTGCACAGATATGACCTTCATGGAAGAGTCATCAGTAGAAAACCTTTCCTGTGTCCTCACCACAAAGTTCAGCGTCAGAAGTTTGCAAAGGAACATCTAAACAAGCCTGATGCATTTTGGAAACAAGTCCTGTGGACTGATGAAGTTAAAACAGAACTTTTTGGCCGCAATGAGCAAAGGTATGCTTGGAGAAAAAAGGATGCAGAATTTCATGAAAAGAACACCTCTCCAACTGTTAAGCATGGGGGTGGATCGATCATGCTTTGGGCTTGTGTTGCAGCCAGTGGCACGGGGAACATTTCACTGGTAGAGGGAAGAATGAATTCAATTAAATACCAGCAAATTCTGGAAGCAAACATCACATCGTCTGTAAAAAAGCTGAAGATGAAAAGAGGATGGCTTCTACAACAGGATAATGACCCTAAACACACCTCAAAATCCACAATGGACTGCCTCAAGAGGTGCAGGCTGAAGGTTTTGCCATGGCCCTCACAGTCCCCTGACCTAAACATCATCGAGAATCTGTGGATAGACCTCAAAAGAGCAGTGCATGCAAGACGGCCCAAGAATCTCACAGAACTAGAAGCCTTTTGCAAGGAAGATGGGTGAAAATCCTCCAAACAAGAATCGAAAGACTAAGCTGGCTACAGAAAGCATTTACAAGCTGTGATACTTGCCAAAGGGGGTGTTACTAAGAACTGACCATGCAGGGTGCCCAAACTTTTGCTTCGGGCCCTTTTCCTTTTTTGTTATTTTGAAACTGTAAAAGATGGAAATAAAAAAGTAATCTTGCTTAAAATATTAAAGAGATGTGTCATCTTTAACTTTATGCCTTTTGGAAATCAGTTCATCTTTTACTCGCTTAGCTATTCACAGTAACAGAAATTTTGACTGGGGTGCCCAAACTTTTGCTTGCCACTGTATATTATTTCTGTTTTTTGCATGATTTTTAATCTATTCAATATACATACAGTATACAGTACTGTAATTGATTTATTTATTATTATTATTATTTATTTTTCTTCTGTATTATGTATTGCATTGAACTGGTGCTGCTCAGTTAACAAATTTCACATCACGTGCCGGTGATAATAAATCTGATTCTGATTCTGAGCTTTGGGGATCTGTAATGTCACCCTGCTATTTGAATAACACACACCAAAGTTGCTGGTGAATGCAGTAGGCCAGGCAGCATCTCTAGGAAGAGATGCTGCCTGGCCTGCTGCGTTCACCAGCAACTTTGATGTGTGTTGCTTGAATTTCCAGCATCTGCAGAATTCCTCGTGTCTGCTATTTTAATGTCTCCTTTCCTCACATTGGCAGAATCGCCTTGTTTCATATTTCCAGTGTGTGTATTTGCTTTTGATCTTGAATGGTCTGTCACTCTCAGATTTATTTTTATTGTTTATTTAGAGATACAACACGGAACAGGCCCTTCTGGATCACCCAGAAACCCAGCTTAATCACAGGTTCCTAAGGTTGTTATGACCAGGGATGGTGGTGGGGATAAGCTTCCACTATCTATTAAATGCTCCCTATGGCTTGTGTCTCAAATAGCCTCTGACAACCAAGTCCAGCTCTTGGCCTTCATGTGTGACCTAGCTACTAAGCCCGGTGGAACCATTTCTACCGACAGGAAATGGGGGAAAGAGAGGTTTTCTGTTGCTTTAAAACCAGTTGCTTCGGGCAGATTGGGTTTGTTAGCCATGGTTGGCTGTTCATTTAGGACAGGGGTCCCCAACCTTTTTTGCACCGCGGACCGGTTTAATATTGACAATATTCTTGCGGACCGGCCGACCGGGGGTGGGGGTGGGGTGGATGCTGGGGGTGGTGGTAAACACGACCGTAATGTAGGTGCTAAGTCTACTATAAGTCACTTATAGCAACACTCACAACATGCTGGAGGAACTCAGCAGGCCGGGCAGCATCCGTGGAAAAGATCGGTCGATGTTTCGGGCCGGAACCCTTCGTCAGGACTGTTATAAGTCACTTATAAGTGGCTAATACACTCAATTTCATTTCTAAAGGGGTTTATCTAACGAACTTAATATTAAACTCACAGCACATATTTTCCTTGCGTGAATATAGTGATAAGTCAATTATAACAGTGGTCCCAAACCTCGGGGTCATGGACTGATATGGATGCGTCTTGGGTCACCGATGACCTCGCGTGCGTTAAAGTTCAACAGCGGACGTGACAGGGAATGAGGAAAAGTGCAGCTGACTCATATCGTTTCGTATCGCCGAATCATGTCGTTTCCTCATGGCCCGGTGGTTGGGGACCACTGATCTAGGAGAAGGAGAACTCTGATGTTAAACTTCCACGGCCTTGAGGCTATACCCACTCACGGGGAAGGCTTTGGGAGTAAATCCTTGAGGAAAAATCCACAGCTGGAGTCCCTAAGGCTGTCCAACTTTGAGTCAGTGCTGACTGGCAATTCTTGTGACGCCGCTGGAGCCAAACTGCATCAGTTCTCTGCTGTTCCTTGGGATTCATCAGCTGTGTGGAGTGGGGGAGCCTGCTATATGGGCAACAGCTTGCTCTCCATACTGTACTGCCCTGACTTGCGTATCAGGTAGACAACATCTATGGTCAGCCCCGACCGAAAGAGGGCCTCAGGAATTTACAATGACTAACCTGTGCGAGGAAACCGGAGCACTTGGAGGAAACGTACGCGGTCACAGGAAGAACGTACGATCTCCTTACAGGTGGTGCCAGAACTGAACTCCGAACTCCGGACGCCCTGAACTGTAATAGTGTCGGCTAACTGCTTCGCGACCATGGTGCCCAGCGGCTGTGGTCATGAAACCAAAATACTCAGGATGCTGAAAATCTGAAATAAAAGCACAAAATGGTGCAAGCGCCATTAGGTCGGGCAGCATCTGCAGAGAGAGAATTAACATTTCAATTCAAAAGAGGTTGTACGACAAGGCAGCAAAAGCCATCAATGGTGGGAACGCAGGCATCAGCAAAGGAAGCTGAAAGGAGCGCTAGGAAACCGCACTGTGATATACACTGGGACTCTGAGGTTGAAAGGTGGAACAGATTTGACCGACCAGGTGGACTAATTCTGCTAGAGGGATAGATAGAAGAGATAAAGGACTGAAGAAGGAGGAATCAAATAGGAGAGGACAAGGGACAGTGGACCATTGAATAGAGTGAATTTTCAGGATCACCAGAGGGAGTTAATGGGCAGGTGAGGAGTAGAAAAGGGTGAGAGGGTAACTGGAATAGAGAATAGAAAAAGAGGGGAGTGGAGAGAAATGATCAGAAGTTAGAGCAATCTATGTTCGTGTCATTGGGTGGTGAGGTCAGATCTCCTCCTGGGACAAGCCTGTTGTCTGAGCAAACAAATTTCACCATAGTCCACAAAAGCCTCACACAACAGAAGTGACATTACTAAGACCATTAGGCCATAAGGTATAGGAGCAGCATTGGGGCATTTGGCCCATCAAGTCTGCTTTGCTATTTCATCATGGCTGAACGAATTGTCCTTTCAGCCCCCGTCTCCTGCCTTCTCCCCGTATCCCTTCATGCCCTGACCAGTCAAGAATCTAAACCAACTCCCAGTTCAGGTGAATATCAAAGATTGCACGGGGCTACTTATAGAAGAATAATGTGTTCTTCTGGTGTACCGACTGAGATTCAACCCTGAAACAGAGGAGATCCACACAATGGTTCTGCTGTTGTTCACTGAACATTGTGGTCTGTAACTTAGCCTACAAAACAAGACATTAACTAGAGTTCAGCCAGTAATTCCAACACTGAAAAGTACTTTGAGATCTCCTGAGGATATATGCGAATGCAAAGTCTTTATTGAAAAAGATCTGTGTCTCAGGCAAGATGCCAAAGCAGGGTAGAGAGAACTTTACTTGCTGTCTGAGCTGTACTGGGAATAATGTCCTCTTGCAGGAAAGCAGCATCCATCATCAAGGACCCCCTCTATCTAGGCCATGTTCTTGTTGCTGCCATCAGGAAGGAGGTATGGGAACTTCAGGTCCCACACTACCAGGAACAGTTATTACCTTTCAACCGTCAGACTCCCGACCACCAGTGGGCTACTCATGTTGTAGATCGCTTGTAAGTGAGTCCATAGGTTGTGGAATCAGTTCCGTTTTGGGGTGAATGAAGTTATCTGGGCTGGTTCAGGAGCCTGTTGGTGGAGTAACTGTTCCTGAACCTGCTGGTGTGTGTTAGATATATTCATTCTCCCTCTTATGTATTTGCACATTACAGCACAGCACAGAAACAGGCACTTTGGCCCATCTAGTCCTTGCTGAAACCATTTAAACTGTCTACTCCCATCGATGTGCACTGGGACCGTAGCCCTCCATACCTCTACCATCCACGTACTATCCAAACTTATCTTGAATATTGAAATCGAGCTCGCGTGCAGCACTTGTGTTTGTAGCTCCTTCCTTCTGAGCGAAGAAGTTTCCCCTCATACATTTCACCTTTCACCCTTAACCCACGACCATTGGTTGTAGTCCCACCCAACTTCAGTGGAAAAAGCCTGTCTGCATCTACCCTATCTATACCTGCTGTGCAGGTTGACTCTGTGGTTAAGAAGGCATACGGTACATTGGCCTTCATGAATCGTGGGATTGAGTTTAAGAGCCGAGAGGTAATGTTGCAGCTATATAGGACCCTGGTCAGACCTCCCTTGGAGTACTGTGCTCATTTCTGGTTGCCTCACTACAGGAAGGATGTGGAAACCACAGAAAGGGGCAGAGGAGATTTACAGGGATGTTGCCTGGATTGGGGAGCATGCCTTATGAGAATAGGTTGAGTGAACTCGGCCTTTTCTCCTTGGAGCGACGGAGGATGAGAGGTGATCTGATAGAGGTGTTCAAGATGACGAGAGGCATTGATCATTTGGATAGTCAGAGTCTTCTTCCCAGGGCTGAAATGGCTGGCACAAGAGGGCATAGTTTTAAGGTGCTTGGAAGTAGATACAGAGGAGATGTCAGGGGTAAATTTTCTATGCAGAGAGTGGTGAGTGCGTGGAATGGGCTGCTGGCAACAGTGGTGGAGGCGGATATGATAGGGTCTTTTAAGAGACTCCTGGATAGGTACCCTGGAGCTTAGAAAAATAGAGGGCTATGGGTAAACCTAGGTAGTTTCTAAGGTAAGGACACATTCGGCACAGCTTTGTGGGTCGAAGGGTCTGTATTGTGCTGTAGGTTTTCTATGCTTCTATACCCCTCATAATTTTATATACCTCTATCAAATCTCCTCTCAATCTTACATGTTCCAAGGAATAAAGTCCTAACCTCTTCAATCTTTCTTTATAACTTAGTTGCTCCAGACCCCGTCAACATCCCTGTAAATTTTTCTGTACTCTTTCAACCTTGTTGGCATCTTTCCTGTAGGTAGGTGACCAAAACTGCTCACAATACTCCAAATTAGGCCTCACCAGTGTCTTATAGAACTTCAACATAACATCCCATTTCCTGTACTCAAATACTTTGATGTATGAAGGCCAATGTGCCAAAAGCTTTCTTTACGACCCTAACTAACTGTGACGCCACTTTCAATGAATTATGTAATTGTATTCCCAGAACCTTTTGTTCTACCGCTCTCCTCAGTGCCCTACCATTAAGACCTACCCCTGTTGCTCCAACCAAAGTGCAACACCTCGCACTTGTCTGCATTAAATTCCATCTGCCATTTTTCAGCCCATTTCCCCAGCTGGTCCAGATCCCCCTGCAAGTCAAAATAGGCTTCCTCACTGTCCATTACACCCCCAATCTTGGCTGCAAGGTAATGTTGCAGCTCCAAAAAGCCCTGGTTAAACCACACTTGGAATATTGTGCTCAGTTCTGATCGCCTCACGGGTTCTTCCGGTTTCCTCCCACAGTCCGAAGGTGGGTTAGTTGGTCATTGTAAATTGTCCCATGATTAGGCTAGGATTAAGTCAGGGGATTGTCGGGTGGCGTGGCTCAAAGGGCTGGAAGGGCTTATTTTGCACTGCATTATAATAAAGAAAGAAAGAATGTAGAAGCTTTAGAGAGGGTGCAGAAGAGATTTACCATGCTGCTGCCTGGATTAGAGAACATGTTCTTCGAGAAAACATTGTGTGTCCTAGGGCTCTTCCCTTTAGAGTGAAAGAGGATGAGGGGTGTTTTAATAGATGTATATAAGATGATAAAAGGAACAGACTGGGAGGACAGCCAGAGACTTTTTCCAAGGACAGTATTGGCAAATACAATAAAGCATAATTTTAAGCTGCTTGGAGGAAAGTACAGAGGGATGTCAGAGTAAGTTTCTTGACACAGAGAGTGCTGTGTGTATGGAATGCCCAGGGTGGTAGTAGAAGCAGATGCGTTAGGAAGATTTAAGAAACTCTGAGATAGGCACACGGATGAAAGAAATTAGAGGGCTCTGTAGGAGGGAAGAGTTGGATTGATCTTGGGGAAGGTTAAAACAACATCATGGACTGAAGGGCTTGTACTGTTCTATGTTCTATCCCCCAGGAGATTGGATGATTGCGGCACACCGTCACATGGGTTGTCCATACTTGGGATCCTCCTGTGCCATGTCCCTTGAAGTTCCCTCACATCTGTGACTGATTTTCGTGCAACTGGGGGGGGGGGGGTTCTGGCGAGGAAACTCTGTAAGTACAGGCAATGCACAAAATGCTGGAGGAACTCAGCAGGCCAGGCAGCATCTATGGACTCCCGTTGAAGGGTCTTAGCCTGAAATATCAACTGTTTACTCTTCTCCTGACCTGCTGAGTTACCTCCAGCATTTTGTGTTGCTTGGGTTTCCAGCAAGTGCAGATTTTCTCGTCTTTAAGCTCATATGCTCTTCCCAGCACAGAAACGATGGGGTGTGTACAGGTTCTGCACACAGCCCTGTCAGGAATCTTATGTTAGTACAAGGTTTTATATATATTAAACACCACAGCACTGCATTTTTGCCCAATTTCACAAATTTTGCAAAGGATCCCGTTGGGTGCGATTGCTACATGTGCTCTTGTTAATGGACTAATAGAAGGTAATTCCTTTTCCTTTCTAATAAAACCCATGACACATAGAGGCAACACTGCCAAACAAGAGAGTAACACTTTACATTTGTACTTTAGAATTTTAAATTTCATGTGCAAAAGTGATTTTCCTTAGCAAAAGAGCACAAATATAATCTAACCATATTAAAAAATGAATTAAAAGAAATTATGGTGATTTAATTAAACCAACGGTAGATAGTTAACTTTGACCAAACTACGATTTCACACAGATCACAGTTCGCATTGTCACTGCAAAGCTTCTCTGCTATTGATTGAAGATGAACAGGCCAAACATAAACAACTCAATCTGAATCATTAATGTGACCATTAATGTAGGCTGCAAGTCAGCACACTAACTATTCCTGATGGATTACAGCTTTAACTCAGAGAGAGATGACTCATTAAAAAATCTGTTTAAGAGATATTCAGCCCAAGAAAATACACTTCTGCTTTCTCAGGCAAGGCATAACAGCCCAGGAATTGTGATTCCCTCCCCTGCCCCATTTTTAGTGCATTGAAGGAGTGCACTAATTGGGGATTACTAACAAAATAGCCAAGCTAGAACATCCTTGCTTTTAAAAACTGCTTTTGTGGTTTTCTTCCATTTAGCGTAGGAAGCCGATGGCCCCAGATTAACCATATAACCATATAACAATTACAGCACAGAAACAGGCCATCTCGGCCCTTCTAGTCCATGCCGAACACTTACTCTCACCTTGTCCCACCGACCTGCACTCAGCCCATAAACCTCCATTCCTTTCCTATTCGTATAGCTGTCCAATTTAACTTTAAATGACAACATCAAACCTGCCTCAACCACTTCTGCTGGAAGCTCGTTCCACACAGCTACCACTCTCTGAGTAAAGAAGTTCCCCCTCATGTTTCCCCTAAACTTTTGCCCTTTAACTCTCAACTCATGTCCTCTTGTTTGAATCTCCCCCACTCTCAATGGAAAAAGCCTATCCACATCAACTCTATCTATCCCCCTCATAATTTTAAATACCTCTATCAAGTCCCCCCTCAACCTTCTATGCTCCAAAGAATAAAGACCCAACCTTTCTCTGTAACTTAGGTGATGAAACCCAGGTAACATTCTAATAAATTTTCTCTGTAGTCTCTCTATTTTGTTGACATCTTTTCTATAATTCGGTGACCAGAACTGTACACAATCTGAGTGGATTCATTCAGGTTCATTTGTCACACATACATCGAAACATGCAGTGAAAAACATCGTTTGCGTTAACAACTAGCACAACCTAAGGATGTGTCGGGGGCAGCCCGCAAGTGTTGCCACACATTCCGGCACCAACATAGCATGCCGTCCATGCTTGGCAGAACAACACAGAACACAACAAGCAACAACAACAGCAAAGCAATCTCTTTTCCTCCCACACACCCACCCACTCACACTGTTGTGACTGTCAATTAAGTCACCACAGAGACACAGCTGGTAGATATAACAGTCTCTATTTGGGACACACTTGAGCTGACAACCATTGGAATCACTCAAGCAAGGAGCTCTCTGATCCAAAATGACAGCACATTTTTATATGTTAAAGAAAAATTTCTATAGTTACAAAGCCCTCATAATGTTTTTTTTTGAGTTACACATAATTTTGCAAATCTCTGGATTTTTCCACCAATGTACCCAAAATGAGTTAATTACTGAGTCATATTCATGCAATGGGGTGTTGATTGCATTTCATGCATACACAGACATCTCAGCCAATTGGATATATCCTGGTCTGCAATTTACTCTAAAATGCAGCTTCAGGAAGACCATTGTTCCAAGCTACATTTTAAATTTAATCTACATTCCACATTCAGATCTGAAGTTTGGTTGCTATTGAAATTAGTATTTGCTGTATAACCTAACACCAGAATATGCCCTAACAATAGTCAGCACAGACAGTCCTCCAACCATAGAACAGGTCTTCGGTCCTCCTGTGGGCTCGTGGACCTGAGGTCAGAGCGGCCATTCAATACACACACTGTCCATTGGAGAGGGAGTAGTGCAGGTTTGCCTGGTTTTAGGGTTCTCCTTCTGGCACATGGGTTGGTATGGAGATGGTGGGAAACAACGGGAGGAAGGAAAAACAAGAAGGGCTGGGGGACTATCAGTGTAAGGGGAAAGGATTGGGGGGCATTGTTGGGCAATGAGATAGACCCCACCTCACTTTGGAATGGAAGGATCAGACCCTTTGTCATAATCAGACCACAGAAGATTATGGTAATTTGAGCATCTTTGTGTTAGGCAGGATCTGTGGAGGCAGAGGGATGTTCAATGTGTCATTGAAACCTTACGCCAGGACTGGAAGGGGAAGGCAGATCATAAGACGATAAGATATAGGAATAGAATTAGGCCATTTGGCCCATCAAGTTTGCTCTGCCATTCCATCATGGTTGATTCATTACCCTCTCAACCCCATTCTCCTGCCTTCTCCACATAACCTTTGATGCCCCTACTAATCAAGAACCTTTCCACTTCTGCCTTAAATTTACCCAGTGACTTGGTCTCCATAACCATCTGTGGCAATGGATTCCACAGATTATTCACCCGCTGGTGAAAGAAATTCTGCTTCATCTCTGTTCTAAAGTGGTGTCCTTCTATCCTAAGACTGTACTCTCTGATCTTAGAGTCTCCCACTATTGGAAGTATCTTCTCATGCCACTCTATCAAAGCCTTTCAATATTCAGTAGGTTTCAGAGATACACCTTCATTCTTCTAAACTCCAGAGGCTACAGGCCTAGAGCCATCTCAAACGTTAACTATTCTCGTAAATGTCCTCTGAACCCTCTCCAATGCCAGCACATCTTTCCTCGTTATGGGGCACAAAACTGCTCTTAATACTCCAAATGTGTCCTGATTATAAGTGCATCCCTGCTTTTATATTCCAGTCCTCCGGAAATCAATGCTTACATGGCATCAATGTGGGTGCCGTTCAGTGAAAATAAAAATCAATGCTCAACCAGGGATTTTGTTTCATGTCTCCCAAAATCCTGCATGAAGAACAAAAGCAGCAAGTTGCGACTTCCTGACCAAATTTCTGTTGGAAGGCGAGACAGATCCACGCCAAGCATGGTGATGACATCATCAGCTGAGTGATGATGTCATCAATACCCACCCAGAATTAACTTATAATGTAACTAATTCCAATATCCCATCCGGCATGGTTTCTACTTTGGATGACATGTGCAAAATGTTTTTATTAAAAACCTAAAAGTTCTGTCAAGTTTCTAGTCAGACATTCGTTAGACAAAAGTTGACCATGGAACCCGATCAAGAGCTGGATACGGCTAGATTATTTTATGGAATAGAGCACAGGAAAGAATCTCTGTCTCTCTGTTCCTGGCAAAACTTCAGCAAACATTGAGTTTATCTCCTGCTCTGGGAATTCATTATTGGGAACAAAGTTATTTTCTGGGCCATCTCAACAATTTTCTATGTGAGCTGCATATTAAGGGGGTTGGGAGAACAGTCAGCACCTCTCTGTACATTAAAGGCTTTTTACAAGTCTCAAGGTTAGAGTGGAACAATCAGGCAGGAGTTTAGAGCCAAAATCTCCACTCAATAATTTAGTTCTTGCTCTCTCAGCAATTGGCTGATATCATTGCTGGGAGAGTCGGGATTTCATTCCAAAATGGTCCCGTGTTCTTGCGGTGAAACTGATCCATAGCTGAGCAGGCCCCGATGATGGAAACTCCACAATGGCTGACCTGGAGTAAAGTACAGTCAGGCTGCCAATGCACTGTCCTCTCTGACCCCTGAATGGATCTGCTAATGAACTTCAAAGTTCAAAGTAAATTCAGCATCAAAGTACATACATTTATGTCACCGCATACTGCCTTGAGATTCATTTTCTTTTTTTTAGATTATGAGAACACTCAGTCCTCGTTTATTGTCATTTAGAAATGCATACATGCATTAAGAAATGATACAATGTTCCTCCAGTGTTATCACAGAAAAACAGGACAAACCAAAGACTAACACTGACAGAACCACATAATTATAACATATAGTTACAGCAGTGCAAAGAAATACCATAATTTAATAAAGAACAGACCATGGGCACGGTAAAAAAAAGTCTTAAGTCCAGATTGACTCCCGAGTCCCCGATAGCAGGCGGCAAAAGGGAGGAACTCCCTGTTATAAACCTCCAGGCACCGACAATTGCCGATGCATTGGAAGCACCCGACCACAGCCGACACTGAGTCCGTCCATGCAAAAACTTCAAGCCTCCGACCAGCCCCTCCGATACAGCCTCCCGAGCGCCTTTGACCCCGCCCCGGCCGCCGAAACAAGCAAAGCCAAGGATTTGGGGCCTTCTGCTCCGGAGATTCCGGTTACCACACAGTAGCAGCAGCAGCGAAGCGGGCATTTCAGAAGTTTCTCCAGATGTTCCTCCGTACTCTCACGTCTGTCTCCATCAAATCAGAATTGTGCACGTTACCCTACCTGACAGTTTACAGATATCATTCACCGGAGAGGCCGCGCGCGCTGCGTCGCACCGCCATCTTCTCCTCCTTGCAGGCATTTATAGGAGTTTATGAAAAACTATATACTATTTACAACTAGAGTTTATGAAACACTATACAGAGCAAAGACTGAAAAGCATCCAAACTGCAAAAGAAGGCAAATCATGCCAATAATAAATAAAAAGTAAATAAATAATGCTGAGAGCATAGTTGTAGAGTACTTGAAGTTGAGTTCATAGGTTGTGAAATCAGCTCAGTTTTGAAGTGAGTGAAGCTATCCACTCTGCTTCAGGAGCCTGATGGTTGGAGAGTAATAACTGTTCTTGAACCTGGTGCTGTAGGACCCAAGGTAGCTGTACCTAAATCCCAATGGCAGCAGTGGGAAGAGAACGTGGCTTAGATAATGAGGTCCTTTGATAATGGGTGGTGCTTTCTTGTGGCAGTGCTCCTTATAGATGCACTCAATAATGGAGAGGGCCTTTGCCTTTGATGGGCTGGGCTGTTTCCACCACTTTTTGTAGACTTCTCCTGCGGTTAGGAATTAACACAACCTTTATCAGTTAATATGATACCTCTCATGGTAACACTCAAATTCACTGTGTTCACTTTAGTCTGCAGACACTCTTTAGTTATGCATACAGATAGAATTAGAAACATATAAAACATACAGCACAATACAGGCCCTTCGGCCCACAAAGCTGTGCTGAACATGTCCCTACCTTAGAACTATCTAGGCTTTACCCATAGCCCTCTACTTTTCTAAGCTCCATGTAGCCATCCAGGAGTCTCTATTGTTTCCGCCTCCACCACCGCCGCCGGCAGCCCATTCCACGCACTCACCATTCTGCGTAAAAAACTTACCCCTGACATCTCCTCTGTACTTCCAAGCACCTTAAAACTATGCCCTCTCGTGTTAGCCATTTCAGCCCTGGGGAAAAGCCTCTGACTATCCACACGATCAATGCCTCTCATCATCTTGTACACCTCTGTCAGGTCACCTCTCATTCTCCATTGCTCCAAGGAGAAAAGGCCGAGTTCACACAACCTATTCTCATAAGGCATGCTGCCCAATCCAGGCAGCATCCCTATTATAAAATCATAACTGATATAGCCTGTAAAGAGATCATCTGGACCAATGAATCAGAGCTATTTCTGCATCGTCTCAGAAACATTTTCCCTTCAAGCAGGAAAAGCATTGTGGGGCAGATAGTGAGGTTGCTACCTAACAACTCTAGACACCCATGACACCACCCTTGCCAGTCCCTTTTCTCTCTTCTATCTTCTGGTGACATTCTTCATTAAGGACTCTCACTAACCAGGAATGCCCTCTTCTCATTACCACCAAGGCGGAAGTACAGGAGCCTGAAGGTTCACACTCAACATTTTAGGAACAGCTTCTTCCGCTCCGCCATCAGATTTATGAATGGACAATGATCCCATGAAGACTACCATGCTATTCCTCTTTTGCATGATCTATTTATCAATAGTAATTTTTATGTCTTTGCACTGTACTCCTGCCACAAAACAACAAATTTCACGATATATGTCAGTGAAAATGAACCTGATTCTGATTCCCTCCTTAGCTGAACGCTCTTGTTGTAAACACCTGTCGCGTGAAGTCTTGCCTTATCTCTTCAGACCCGCTTCCTCTGTTTATGTCCCCTCAGCTTCACCATTAAAAGCTATTGTTCTTGAGAAAAGATAGCACAGAAAAGAAGCAGCAGATAAAAGAAAGAAACCCAAGATGAGAAGAAAGGTTTAAAATCGCTGTAAGCTTTTAATTAGAGCAGTCTGAAAGAAGTTGAAGATCAGATCGCTATGAGTGCCTAACATTTCAAAACTACTTTGCTGTGCATAAATCAAAATCTGTGTATGGTTAAATTTGTGAATCAAATTATCTCCTCAGTGAATGTGGTATTCAATCATACACTTCTGGCAAACAATTTTAGAGCAATTCCTTCTTAATAAATCATAGGATATCGTACTTCACCCAGTTCAGTATATTGATCCATGGGTACCATTATTAGAAACAATGAAATTCTATTACAAAACATCTAGTAATCTACATTTCATAGTAGATCTGCATTGACCTATTCATTTTAAAGGTTGTTGTGCATGTAGGTCTTTTGTGAAATTTTATCTTGCATTGAAGGAGGCCTCTCCCCATCAGCAAGCCAAAGAAAAACACCAATCTTGGACATGGTTGTCAACAGGAGATCCAGACATTGAGAAGGAAGGAGAACGACTGCGTCAACCTTGGGTGTCAGCCATTTGGAATCAATAGACAATAGACAATAGGTGCAGAAGTAGACCATTCGGCCTTTCGAGCCTGCACCGCCATTCTGAGATCATGGCTGATCATCTACTATCAATACCCAGTTCCTGCCTTGTCCCCATAACCCTTGATTCCCCTATCCATAAGATACCTATCTAGCTCCTTCTTGAAAGCATCCAGAGAATTGGCCTCCACTGCCTTCCGGGGCAGCACGTTCCACACCTCCACAACTCTCTGGGAGAGGAAGTTCCTCCTCAACTCTGTCCTAAATGACCTACCCCTTATTCTTAAACCATGCCCTCTGGTACTGGACTCTCCCAGCATCTGGAACATATTTCCTGCCTCTATCTTGTCCAATCCCTTAATAATCTTATATGTCTCAATCAGATCCCCCCTCAATCTCCATTCCAGCGTGTACAAGCCCAGTCTCTCTAACCTCTCTGCGTAAGACAGTCCGGACATCCCAGGAATTAACCTAGTGAACCTACGCTGCACCTCCTCCTCAGCCAGGATGTCCTTCCTTAACCCTGGAGACCAAAACTGCATAGTGATATAACTGAATCATAGTGATAAGGCAGGGAAAATGGGTCTTTTAGCCTAACTTGTTTATGCCGAGAAGTCGCCTTAGTGAGCTGCCCACATTTGCTTGCATTTAGTCCACATCCCTCTAAACCAGGGGTTCCCAACCTTTTTTATGCCATGGGCCAATACCATTAAGCAAGGGGTCCATTGACTCCAGGTTGGGAACCCCTGAACTAAACCTTTCCAGTCCATATCCCTGTCCAACTGTCTTTGAAATTTCACAATTTTCCCCAAGCAGTCAACTAATGGTCTACAGACCAGAGCAGCTGCAGATGCTGCAATCAAAGTCAAGGCCAAAATAAGTTTATTATCAAAGTACATATTTGTCACCATATACAATCCTGAGATTCATTTTTTTGTGGGCATACTCAATAAATCCACAATAGAATAAGAACCATTACAGAATCAATGACAGACTGCACCAACTTAGGCATTCAATCTGAAGAAGCAAAATCTGCTGGAAGAACTCAGCATGTCAAGCAGCACCTGTGGAGGAAAGGAATTGCCGATGCGTGAAGCCCTGCATCAGAACTTGCATCGAAACTACTGATGTATGTTGAAAAAAGGTGGACTCCTTGATACCGAATAATAGAAAAACAAATTGGAGTATGTCACTCACCCTCTGCTATTTAACATAAGGCCATAAGATACAGGAACAGAATTAGGCCATTCAGCCCATCGAGTCTACTCCACCATTCCATCATGGCTGATTTATTTTCCCTCTCAACCCCATTCTCCTGCTTTCTCCCCATAACCTTTGATGCCCTGTCTAATCAAGAACTAATCAACCTCTGCTTTATGTATAGACCATGGGAATATGATCCTTTACCTCAATGCCACAGATCCACATTCTCTCCTTGAAGGAAATTGAAGGATTCGGAGTGAGTGAGTTTGAAAGAAGTGAAGTTCAGCTTTTCTGTCACTGTGTTACTTAGGTAACATAACGGCTCTTGTTATCATGTAAAAATATTTAGATAAATATTCATAGATTGTTAAGACTTGGTTTAGTGTTTGATTTATTACTGTCATATGTACCAAGATACAGTGAGAAGTTTGCCTTCCATATTGTTCATGCAGATCAGATCTTTACACACAGCATTGAGGTAGAACAAGGTAAAACAATAACAATGTAAAAAGTGTAAAAAGTACTGAAAGAGGGCCGTGCAGATAAATGATGAAGTGCAATGTCATAATAAGGTAGATTGGGAGGCAGAGAATCCATCTTATCATAAAAGAGGTCTGTCAAAGAGAATCGGAAGCAGGTTTGCCATCACCAGCATATGTTGTGAGATTTGTTAACTGAACAGCAGCAGTACAATGCAATACATGATAATATAGAAAGAAAAAATAAATAAGTAAATCAATTACAGTAAGTCTATACTGTACATGTATATTAAATAGTTAGATTAAAAATAGTGCAAAAACAGAAATAATATATAAAAAAGTGAGGTAATGTTCACGGGTTCAATGTCCATTTAGGAATCGGATGGCAGAGGGGAAGAAGCTGTTCTTGAATCACTGAGTGTGTGGCTTTAAGCTTCTGTACCTCCTCCCTGACGGTAACAATGAAAAGAGGGCAATGTAAGAGTCTGGTAATAGTAGGATAGAAATTGTCTTTGAGCCCGATGGTGCATGTTTTCAGGATATTGTACCTTCTGCCCAACAGGAGAGGAAGAAGAGAGAATGGTCGGGTGGGGTGGGGTCTTTGATTATACTCTCTGCTTTACTGAGGCAGCGAGAAGTATAGACAGAGTCCATCTGATGTGCTGAGCTGTGTCCACAACTCTCTGTAGTTTCTTGCGGTCACGTGCAGAGCAGTTGCCATAGCAAGCTGCTATGTATCCAGAAAGGCTGCATCAATAAGAACTGGTAAAAGTCAGTGGGGACATGCCCAACTTCTTTAGTCTCTTCTATATGACACTTTAAAACATAAAAATTAAGTTTTTTCTGGTGTGGCAAAATTGTCTGCTTAAAATCTAAGTGTTTTTTTGAGTGTATCAGGAGAATTTGCACAGCTGCAGATGGTTCTTGTGAGAATATTAGAGGGAGGGTGTGAAAGCTTTAAGGAGGGGATAGAAGAGAATTACAGGGAGACGCAAGAAAATGCAGATGGTAGAATCGGGACAAAAATGCAATGGTAGCATTCATTTCGAGAGGACTAGGATACAAAAGCAAGGATGAGGCTTTATAGAGTATTGGTCGGACCACATTTGGAGTATTGTGAGTAGTTCTGAGCCCCATAAGAAAGGATGTGCTGACAGTCCTTCTGCTCTTCTTCTGAAGTTTTATGGTGGTTGGCAAACAATTTTAAGGTGCATTACTGCCACCTTCTGAACTGGAGTGTGGGTCAGGATATCTAAATCCTATTTATTTATATTTGTAGCAAGTTCTATATAAAAAAAAGACCTGTATTCTTAAGGAACTGCACTTAATCCTTCTGTTGAATCCACACCCACTAGTTCTAGATCCCCCTTCACGAGGAAATGCACTCACTCACAGCTGGCTTATTCCATGGTTCAAATAGGGATATGAGAGACATCCTCTTTGAACCATGTAAGATCTTGAAGTGGCTACTTTGGGTAGGAGCTGTGAGGGTATTTCCCCATACAGTTAGATTTGAAACTAACGGACGTGGATTGAACAGAAGGGCTGACCACTTCATTCCTGGGTGGGAAAGGAGTTCTTTTCTAAGTGGTTTGTGTACATATCCCAGAGGAATGTCGATACTGAGTCATATTATCAGTCGAACTAAAAACGCTAACCATGTGCCACAGGGTGATGTATGGATCCACACAGTTGTACCCGAGATGCCCTGCTGACAGCACGTGGGCAGGGTCCACTCAACCTCAAAGGTCACTCAGAGCAGATTCAACTACTGCACCTTCAGCCCCACCACCACACAGCTGCTGTCTGCGATGCCACTCTCACACCTTCCGTGAATTGTAAAACAAAAATAATCTTTAACATTTAAAACTCTAACGCTGTCTTAAAGTGGTGATGGCTAATTTAAATCATTACAATTGTCTTAAATAGATAATGTAACAAGAACCATTCACCTTCTTGCACTCAGGTTGGAGGAACAACACCTTATATTCTGTCTGGGTAGCCCCCAACCTGATGGCATGAACATTGACTTCTCTAACTTCCGCTAATGCCCCACCTCCCCCTTGTACCCCATCCGTTATTTATTTATATACACGCATTCTATCTCTCTCTCTCCTTTTTCTCCCTCTGTCCCTCTGACTATCCCCCTTGCCCATCCTCTGGGTTTTCCCCGCCCTCCCCCCTTTCCTTCTCCCTGGGTCTCCTGTCCCATGATCCTCTCATATCCCCTTTGCCAATCACCTGTCCAGCTCTTGGCTCCATCCCTCCCCCTCCTGTCTTCTCCTATCATTTTGGATCTCCCCCTCCTCCTCCCACTTTCAAATCTCTTACTAGCTCTTCTTTCAGTTAGTCCTGACGAAGGGTCTCGGCCCGAAACGTTGACTGTATCTCTTCCTAGAGATGCTGCCTGGTCTGCTGCGTTCACCAGCAACTTTGATGTGTGTTGCTTGAATTTCCAGCATCTGCAGAATTCCTCGTGTTTACACCTTCTTGCAGGCAGTTTATGTCTCCCATTCAGATAAGTACAACAGATTGTGTGTGTGAGTGTGTGTGTGTGTGTGTGTGTGTGTGTGTGTGTGTGTGTGTGTGTGTGTGTGGTGTGTGTGTCTGATTCTGTGACTATGTGAATCACTGATGTTTTAAGGGTTCACTTTCATCAAGAAAATTCACCTTTAAATGTAACACACACAAAAAATGCTGGAGGAACTCAGCAGGCCAGACACCATCTATGGAAAGAAATTAACCCTTCGACATTTCCGGCTAAGACCCTTCATCAGGACTGTATTATGTCTTTACTTGTATCGGCCACCTTTGCCAAATCTGACAATGGAAGGTCACAACCCCAAACTAGCAAAAAGGTTTTCAAACTTTGGTGATGAAATATAAATGATTATTAATAATCTCTGCATTCCAGATCGGAGATGGTATGCTTGGAAACAGGCTCCAGAGTGAGTTACAGACCCACAGATGTGCTCAAAAGCAAACACAAAATGCTGAAGGAACTCAGCAGGAGCGGCAGCATAAAAGAACAGAGAGTTGATGTTTCAGGCTGAGACCCTTCATCAACACTGGAAAGGAAGGGAGAAGAAGGTGAGGGGAGGGAAAGGAAACAGATGATAGGTTTGACCTGGTGGGGGGAAAGATGGGTGGGTAGGGGGGGGAGAGAGGGAATGAAGGAAGAAGCTGGGACTTCATAGGTGGAAAAGGTCAAGGGCTGAAGAAGAAGGAATCTGATTGGAGAGGGGAGTGGACCATGGGAGAAAGGGAAGGAGGAGGGGCACCGGAGGGAGGTGATAGGCAAGCGAGGCAAACAGAAGGAGTAAGGTGGGAGCCAGAATGAGGAATGGGAAAAGAGAGAAGGACAGGGGGTTGGAGAAATTAATGGAAAAGAAAAGAAGGGAGGAAGGAAAGGCAAAGAGACACAATTCAAATCACAAGGCATTCTAATACTTGTAGGCAGTTAGAAGAATAATTTAAGAATGTGGGGAATCCACAAACAACATAGAAAAGAAAAGTCAGTTTTTGGAGTGGTGTCCCTTTCAATCTAACCAATCCTATTTTTTCAATTGGTGATAAATGTCCAGAAAGAAATGGTTTTATCTAGATTTCCAAGGAGATGGGATCAGTACTGAGCAAAGCTAGGCAAAGAATGCCTTTCAGCTTGTGAAGTGTTCTCTCACGGGGTAGGTCCAGCTGCATTCAGTGTTGTAGGGCAGTAACAGCAGGTAGATGAGGTACAGCACTCCTGCCCAGAGTGAGCAGAGAAATACTGAGAACATTGGAAATACACAGCAGGCCAGCTAGCTTCTGTGGTGAGAGCAATCAAGAATAACCCTCAAGTTGATTGGTTGGTGTGCTACAGACTCCCATGCCTGCACACTGCACTATGGAAAGTGTTAAGGGTCAGGTGTGGGGTACTTCTCAACTCATAACTCAGCCTGGGGATGTCATTCACCTTACTGAGCCAAGAGACCAGATATACACTGAACTGGATTCTTCAACCTTACACTAGCCATACTTTACTTTATACTTCATTGTCGCCAAACAATTGATACTAGAACGTATAATCATCACAGCGATATTTGATTCTGTGCTTCCCGCTCCCTGGATTACAAATTGATAGTAAATATTAAAAATTTAAATTAAAAATCATAAATAGAAAATAGAAAAA
Source organism: Mobula hypostoma (assembly GCF_963921235.1). Taxonomy (NCBI): domain Eukaryota; kingdom Metazoa; phylum Chordata; class Chondrichthyes; order Myliobatiformes; family Myliobatidae; genus Mobula; species Mobula hypostoma. The sequence goes on along the minus strand of NC_086118.1, from coordinate 49,075,573 downwards.
TGGAAAGTAAGGTAGTGCAAAAAAACCGCGAGGCAGGTCTGGATATTTGGAGGGTACAGCCCAGATCCAGGTCAGGATCCATTCAGCAGTCTTATCACAGTTGGAAAGAAGCTGTTCCCAGATCTGGCCGTATGAGTCTTCAAGCTCCTGAACCTTCTCCCAGAGGGAAGAGGGACGAAAAGTGTGTTGGCTGGGTGGGTTGTGTCCTTGATTATTCTGGCAGCACTGCTCCGACAGCATGCAGTGTAAAGTGAGTCCAAGGACGGAAGATTGGTTTGTGTGATGTGCTGGGCTGTGTTCACGATCTTCTGCAGCTTCTTCCAGTCTTGGACAGGACAACTTCCATACCAGGTTGTGATGCACCCTAGAAGAATGCTTTCTACGGTGCATCTATAAAAATTAGTGAGTGTTTTAGGGAACAGGCCAAATTTCTTTAGTTTTCTCAGGAAGTAAAGGCTCTGGTGGGCCTTCTTGGCAGTGAACTCTGCTTGGTTGGACCAAGCTTTTGGCCTGTTCCACTTGCGCACCACCGATGTAAATGGGGTTGTGCGGTCCGCTACTCCTTCTGAAGTCAACAACCAATTCCTTCGTCTTGCTGACATTGAGGGATAGGTTATTGCCTTAGCACCATGCCACCAGGTTCTTAATTTCCTCTCTGTACTCAAACTCATCATTACCCGAGATACGGCCTACAATTGTTGAGTCATCAGCAAACTTATATATTGAGTTTGATGGAAACTTGGCTACAAAATCATGGGTGTACAGTGAGTACAGCAGGGGGCTGAGTACACAGCCTTGTGGGGCACCAGTGCTCAGAGTGATTGCAGAGGAGAGCTTGTCCCCTATTTTTACAGCCTGGATCCTGTCTGTGAGGAAGTTGAAGATCCAGCTGCAGATCTGAGTGCTAAGGCCCAGATTTCGGAGCTTAGGAATCAGTTTATTTGGAATGATGGTATTAAAGGCAGAGCTGTAGTCAATGAAAAGGAGCCTTATGTATGCGTCTTTATTCTCCAAGTGTTCTAAGGAGGAACGTAGGGCCAGAGAGATGGCATCTGCCGTTGACCTGTTGCTCCGGTAGGCCAATTGCAAAGTGTTGAGGTTGACTGGTATGGCCATGCCTCCAGGGGTTTGAGAGATGGGGGAAGGATGGGTCCAGTGTGATAAGGCCCGGAGTTTCATAGTCACTGCTTAGCATGTGTCTGTTCCAACTCAAAGGATAGCACTTTTGCCTCAAGCTCGTGTTTCTGGGTACAAGTTCCACTTTGGAGACCCCCAGCACCAAAATCCTTGTAGTTGGAGATACCTTTCCTTGGATGAGATGCTAAAGTGAGGCCCCATTGGCTCTCCTGAGTCTACGTGAAAGATATCAAGGGATTCTTTGTTACAACAGGAGGATGCCGTCCATGATGTCTTAACCAATGTTCAGTTTGAACAGAAAACAAGCTGCTGGAGGAACTCAGCTGGTCAGGCAGCATCTGTGGAGGCAACGTTTCGAGTCAAGGACCAGATACAGTACTTCAGCCTAGCTGGTTGAGTGGGTGTCGTGACAACAACCTTGCACTCAACATCAGCAAAACAGAGGAGTTGATTGTGGACTTCAGGAAGGGGAAATCGAGGGAACCCACAGCAGTCCACATCAAGGGGTCAGCAATGGAAAGGGTGAGCAGCTTTAAGTTCCTGGGTATCAACATTTCTGAAGATCTATGCATATTGATGCAGTTATGAAAAGGGTACGCCAGCATCTATATTTCATTAGGAGTTTGAGGAGATTTGTCATGTTACCAAAGACTCTGGCAAATTTCTACAGATGTACCATGGAGAGCATTCTAACCAGTTGCATCACCGTCTGGTATGGAGAGGCCATTGCACAAAATTGGAAAAAGCTGCAGGAATGTGTAAACTCAGCCCGCTCTATCATGGCACTAGACTCTCCTCCATCAACGGCATCTTCAAAAGACAATACTTTGAAACAACGGCATCCATTATGAAGGACCCCCACCATCCAGGACATGCCCCCTTCTTATCACTACCATCAGGGAGGAGGTACAGGAGCCTGAAGCCACACACTCAACATTTCAGAAACAGCTTCTTCCCCTCCACCATCAGATCTCTGATTGGACAATGAATCTATGAACACTGGCTCACTATTTCCGGTCTCATTTTGCACTATTTATTTAATTTTTTATAAAGCATATATTTCAAATAGGTGCCAGGAGTAGGCCTTTCAGCCCTTCGAGCCTGCACCGCCATTCAGTATGATCATGGCTGATCATCCAACTCAGAGCCCTGTACCTGCCTTCTCTCCATACCTCCTGATCCCTTTAGCCACAAGGGCCATATCTAACTCCCTCTTAATTATAGCCAATCAACTGGCCTCAACTGTTTCCTGTGGCAGAGAATTCCACAGGTTCACCACTCTGTGTGAAGAAGTTTTTCCTCATCTCGGTCCTAAAAGGCTTCCCCTTTATCCTTAAACTGTGACCCCTTGTTCTGGACTTCCCCAACATCGGGAACAATCTTCCTGCATCTAGCCTGTCCAATCCCTTTAGAATTTTATATGTTTCAATCAGACCCTACCTCAATCTTCTAAATTCCAGAGAGTATAAGCCTAGTCGATCCAGTCTTTCATCATATGAAAGTCCTGCCATCCCAGGAATTAATCTGGTGAACCTATGATAATTTATAGTATATTTTATGTACTGCATTGTACTGCTGCTGCAAAACAACAAATTTCATGATATGTGTCAGTAATAACAAACTGAATTCTGATTCTGATTGTTACTCACTGGAACTCCAGTCTAGTGTCTTACTGGACTTTGTTAAAAAGCAAACTTTTGAAATTGCAGTTGTGACAACAGACCAAGTTATCAGAAGATTGATGCTGATAAGAGAGATAAGAGAGAGACAATGGGGAAATATTCAAAATGCTAATAAGTGAGAGACGAGAGAGATTAACGAAAAGAGACACAGTTCTGAGTATTGACAGACCGGTTGCTTTGAACCTGAACTGTTTGAAGTTTGATGGACAAGCGATACCCCAGCAGGGGGATAAAAGGAACAGATTCGCTAAGGCAAGAGACACACCACGACACCAAGAGATAACGAGACCCTGGAAATGCGGTGCCCCCCCCCCCACAAGTTGGTGGAAGTTTTGGAGGTCTGGTCGCGGGACCTGACCATAGATGCACAGGGTGAAAAGGTACGATCGACGGGAACCTGGTGTGTGTGTCCGCCCTTGCCTGGGTGCCGGGTTCACCGCAGAAGAACGATCGTATCCGGAACGGAGGGGTCACAGTCGGTGACCTCAGAAGACCATTACAAAGGGCTCGCCCGAAAGCTAACTGCGAGGAATATCAAAGGTCTGTTTGAATCCGATTTGAATATCATCATTCGCTCTCTCTCTCTCTCCCCCCAATGGCACAACAGCGATTACTGAGAACTGAACTAAATTGAACTGAACTCTGTGTCACTTGAGACTGATCATTTTACCCCTAGACTGCGATAGAGCTTGATTGATCCTATTATCTTAGTTCTGTGTACATGTGTGTTTTATCATTGCTAATCTGTTGCATTTATATCCTTATGTTTAGAGTACTGTGTTACTTATTTCTTTAATAAAACTTTCTTAGTTCCAGTGATCTAGACTCCAACTAAATGGTCCATTTCTGCTGGTTTGGCAACCCAGTTACGGGGTACGTAACACAGTACACACAAAATAACAGAGAAGCTCAGCAGGACAGGCAGCACCATGGAGGGGAATAAAGCTGACATTTTGGGCTGAGCCCCTTCATCAGGATTTACTCCTCTCTATAGACACTGCCCAACCTACTGGCCTCCAGCATCTTCTGTGTGTTGTACACGATTTCCAGCATCTTCAGAACCTCTTGCATCTGTACTTTTGAAACTGCATTTTGGTTGCATGCCATACAACTCTTCCTTTTTCCAAAGTCCTCCAATAAATTTTAATACAGTGCTAAAATTGCAATTCAACTAGTGTTAAGATTTAACCTGATGCCTCTCACTTTGGCAGTCTTTGCATCCACAAATCTGAACATTCTGTCATGTATCCTTACTTAAAAGTTAGCTACAGCTTGTACCTACAGTGCATCGTGCTATTGACGTAAGGTGTTAACTTCCCAAAACATCACAAGAGCATTATCAATCAATCGCTTTGAGATGTGAGGGCAGATGACCAGAGAAGAATCAAAGTAAGAAAATGTAGGCCAGCTCAAGCCAGCCCCACCATTCAGGATAATCATATTCAGACCCAAATACAGATTAATTTATTTATCACTTTTACATCAAAACATCCAGTGAAGTGAGTCATTTGTATTAACAACCAATAAAGTGTAAGCATGTGCTGGGGGCAGCCCACTAGAGTCACAATTCTAGTGCCAATTTAGCATGCCCACCATGTCCAGCAGAACAACAGCAAAACAAACCCCATTCCTCCCCCACCCCATCCACCTACATATACAGATAGGCCTCTCCAGGCCTCCAGCCTCCAGTAGACTCACGTATTTGCAAACATTAGGCCTTCGACTTCCCCAGTGGACTTTCAGACTTGATCTGGCCATCGGGATTTGACTTCTGGACTGCTGATCAACTTTTGGCTTTCAATCTTCGGTATCGACCCCAGGACTCACTAATGACGATGAATGAAGACCCTGGATGAGAACCATGAACTCCGGACTCTCCAATGACCAGGATCCCAAACACTAGGCCTGAAACTCCCGTCTCGCCAACTTAGTCATGGCAGTTCTGCTCAGTCTGCTGGTGCCTCATAGCCCAACAACAGTCTCGTCTTTCAAAACTGCATCTGCTTTCTCCATAAATATCCCAAATGATCCAGCTTCTGGGGTAGGAATTGCTGAGATTCATTGCTGAGAAGTTCCTAAGCACCTCAGTTTTAAGTGACTGTACCATAATCTTGTAACAACTGCATGTCCACTCATTCAGGAGTTGGAAACACTTGAAAACATCTCAAAACTACCTGTTGTGCTCCTCAGGATCCTAAAGGAGAGGAGGAGAAGATGGCGGTGCGACGCAGTGCGTGCGGCCGCTCCAAAATGATATCGTATTTGTTAAATAGAGGCCGTGCACAATCCTGATTTGATGGAGACAGACGTGAGAAGCACAAAGGAACATCTGGAGATGCCTGCTTCGCTGCTGCTGCTACTGTGTGATCGAGAATCTCCAGAGGGGAAGGCCCCGAATCCTCGGCTTTGCCTATCGCCTGTTGCCGGGGCCGGGGTTGAAGCGCTCGGCAGAGATGGTGCTCGGAGTTTGGTGTTGGAGGGCTGGTCAGAGGCTCGAAGTTTTCCGATGGACTCAAGAGTCAGCTGTGGTCGGGTGCTTCCAGGATGCTGGATCGGCCAGTTTGCAGCGCTGGAAGCTCATGGCAGGGGGGGTTTCTCCCTTCTACCGTCTGCGTGAGATAATGGGACTTTCGTGAGACTTTGAGACTTTTTTTTACCGTGCCCATGTTCTGTTCTTCATCAAATTATGGTATTGCTTTCCACTGTTGTAACTATATGTTATAATTATGTGGTTTTTGTCAGTTCTTTTAGTCTTGGTTTGTCTTGTGTTTCTGTGATATCATTTTCTGGAGGAACATTGTATCATTTCTTAATGCATGCATTACTAAATGACAATAAAAGGGGACTGCGTGTCCTCATAATCTAATCTATACATTTCAGTGACATTAACCCCATTCTTCTAAACTACAAAGAATTTAGAATTTAATACCTAATTTAGGCATTATAGAGGATTTAAAGGTGGACAGAGAAGCTGTGGAATGAAGGATCGTGGGATCTAAGGAGCGATGGCTGTGTGGAATTCCAAACTTGGGGCCCTGGCTGGTGAGTACCACAACTGGAAGTACACAGGAAAGAAGACAACTCGGAAAATTGTGGGGTAAGTAGGAGGTTCAAAACCAACTATTTTCCCTCTCCACTCTCAGTCCTACTGCAGGGTTTTGACCCAAAACGTGGACAATTCCTCTCCCCTCATAGATGCTGCTCGACACACTGAATTCAAGGTTCAAGGGTCAAGAATCATGGATCAACTTTATTAGCCATAAACATTTGCATGTATTAGCAACCTGCGACATGTAACAAAAAAAACACATTCAACAACTATAAAGAATAAAGAATTATATAAAAAATAAAACAGAAGTACAGATATACAATAAAATGTGCATAAATACATAAATACCGGCATGTATTCCAGAGCGGCATGGTAGCATAGTGGTTAGCACAACGCTTTACAGTACAGGCAACCTGGGTTCAATTCCCAGCGCTGTCTGTAAGGAGTTTGTACGTTCTCCCCGTGACCATGTGGGTTTCCTCCGGGTGCTCTGGTTTCCTCCCACAGTCCAAAGGCCTATCAGTTGGGAGTCGTTGCTGGACAGCATGGCTCGAAGGAGAAGAAGGGCTTATTCCGTGCTGTAGCTCAATAAATAAATAAATAAAGACATGTACAATGTAAACAGCATTATAAAAAGTTGTGTATATATAGTGTTTACAGTGCAGTGGGGTAATAGATATTTAATTTATTTAGAGATGCAGCACAGTAACAGACCCTTCTGGTCCAATGAACCCAGGCCACCATTACACCCATGTAACCAATTAACCTACTAATCCGTGTATCTGGAACGACACCAGAGCACCCGGGGGAAACCCACACGGTCACAAGGAAAACCTACAAATTCCTTACAGATAGCACAATTGAACCTGGCTTGCTGGCACTGTGAATCATTCGATAACTGATATGCTATCATGCCATTCCAGAGGCTAACTAGAATAGTTGATCAGATGATCTGCCTCCAGCAGACTGTTTGTAGCTGCAGATTCCACCATGTGCAGTTTCCCTTGTCTCTAGAAGCTAGGAACGTATTAAGGTGCAGAAAGGGGGCAGGGTGGAGAGAACAAAGGGAATGTCTGTGATAGGATGGAGCTCGGGTGGTAGACAGGGTGCTGGTGTCAGCTGAGAGGGGGTGGTGAGGTCTTGCTTAATGATATGCTGGTGAGGGGCAGATGAGTGGGGGGGGACATTGCTGGAACTGTGAGATACACAGGATTCTTTGAGGTAGAATGCTGGGAATGCTCAACAGGTCAGGCAGCGTCTGTGGAGAGAACAGAACAGTTTACATTATAATAAATAGACTTTCATCAGATCTGGCTAGTTTCCTATTTCTGATGAAGGGCCTATTAACATGGCTTCTTTCAGCACAGATGTTGCATGACCTCTGAGTACTTCCAATATTCTCTTATTTTATCTCACTTGTAGAGACATTGGTCATACGTGTGTCCAAGCTTGAGCACGGTACGGTTTCCATCAGCAGCAGATTGCTTGCTTTTATTGAGCATACCCAGGGCCACAGATACAATGACTAGGATGATTAAAGATCATAAGAACATAAGAAATAGAAGCAGGAGTCGGCCATCTGGCCCATCAAGCCTGCCCCGCCGTTCAATAAGATCATGGCTGATCTGTCCGTAAACTCAGCTCCATCTACCTGCCTTTTCCCCATAACCCTTAATTCCCCTACTATGAAAAATATCTATCTAACTGTATCTTAAAATATTTAGTGAAAAAGCCTCAACTGCTTCCCTGGTCAGAGAATTCCACAGATTCATCACTCTCTGGGGAAAAACAATTTCTCCTCATTTCCATCCTAAATCTTCTCCCCTGAACCTTGAGGCAATGTCCCCTAGTTCTAGTCTCACCTACCAATGGAACCAACTTTCCTACTTCTATCTTATCTAGCCCTTCCAAAATTTTGTATGTTTCTATAAGTTCCCCTCTCATTCTTCTGAATTCCAGAGAGTATAGTCCCAGACGACTCAATCTCTCCTCATAAGTTAACTCCTTCATCCCTGGAATCAACCTGGTGAACCTCCTCTGCACTGCTTCCAAAGCCAGTATATCCTTTCTCGAGTATGGAGACCAGAACTGCACACAGTACTCCAGGTGCGGCCTCACCAGTACCCTGTATAGTTGCAGCATGACCTCCCTGCTCTTGAATTCAATCCCTCCAGCAATGAAGGCCAACATTCTGTTTGCCTTCTTAATAACCTGTTGTACCTGCAAGCCAACTTTTTGCGATTCATGCACAAGCACTCCCAAGTCCCTCTGCGCAACAGCATGCTGCAATCTTTCACCATTTAGATAATAATCTGCTCTTCTATTATTCCTTCCAAAGTGGATGATCTTGCCAACGTTGCATTCCATCCGCCAGACCTTGGCCCACTCACTTAACCTATCTATATCAGGTTAGCTTTATTTGTCACATGTATGTCCAAACACACGGTGAAAAGTGTCATGTGCTCCAATGACGAACATAGTCCAAATATGTGCTGGGGGCAGCCTGCAAGTATCGCCATGCTTCTGGTGCCAACATAGCAAGCCCACAACTCACCAACCCTAACCCGTACGCCTCTGGAATGTGAGAGGAACACGGAGTGCTCAGAGAAAACCCATATGATCACAGGGAGAAAGTACAAACTCCTTACAGGAAGCAGCTAGAATTGAATTCTGATCACCAGCTCTGTAAAGTCTTCTGCAGCCTCACTTGACGTGATGCCAGAGAAATTAAATTTATGCCTTGTTTTTGCAATGCTCTTCCATTAAAGCTCCATCGCATTTAGTTTTTGGAAACTAAAACAGGCACTGATTTATGGAACACACACAAAATGCTGGAGGAAATCAGCAGGCCAGGCAGCATCTATGGGAAAAAAAAGTACAGTCGACGTTTCGGGCCGGGACCCTTCAGCAGGGCTGGAGAAGGACTTTGGCAGGCTTCTTCACCTTTGCTTTTCTGCTTGGGGACCCTGGTAAAAGATTAACTTTGCTTTATTTATTTGTTGCATGTACATTGAAACATGAAAACAAAGAGTGAAATGTGTCATTTGCTTCAATAACAATCACAGTGGTGCCATGCTTCCAGCACCAACATAGCATGCCCACAGCTCATTAACACATATGACCATAACACCATAAAGCATAGGAGTAAATTAGGCCATTCAGCCCATTGAGTAGTTTCACCATTCTAGTATGGCTGATTTATTTATTTTCCCTCTCAATCCCATTCTGCCTTCTCCCCACAAGTTGGAGAATAACACCGGATCTCGGGAGAAGGTCCCAATAACTGGAGTGTTTGTACAGGTCTGTTCGACTGGTTCTGCCTGGTAAAGCTGCTAAATGTAGGTACAGCAGCTCTCAGTGGTTGGGCTTCTGTGTGTGCAAGAACTCTCAGAGTGTCAAAGGTTCTGGGGCAAAGGCAGGAGAGTGGGGTAGGCATCCGTTAGTCTTGCGAGACCATGGACCTGCGCCTGGAAAGTCTTCACTCTCCAGGACGCAGGCCTGGGCAAGGTTGTATGGAAGACCAGCAGTTGCCCATGCTGCAAGTCTCCCCTCTCCACGCCACCGATGTTGTCCCAGGGAAGGGCATTAGGACCCATACAGCTTGGCACCAGTGTCGTCGCAGAGCAATGTGTGGTTAAGTGCCTTGCTCAAGGACACAACACGTTCCCTCGACTGGGGCTCAAACTCACGACCTTCAGGTCGCTAGTCTAATGCCTTAATCACTTGGCCATGTGCCCACACACGTGCAGGAGAGTGGGGTAGACAGGGATAATAAATCAGTTATGATGGAATAGAAGAGCAGACATGAGGTGCCAAATGGCTCTTTTGTCTTATGATCTTATGGCGTTATGGTAATCTTTGCTGCCCTTACTAATCAAGAACCTATCAACCTCCACTTAAATATACTGTGCCCAATGACTTGACCTCCACAGCTGTCTTTGGCAATGAATTCCACATATTTACCACTCTCTGGTTAAAGAAACTCCTCTTCATCTCTATTCTAAAGGAATGTCCTTGGATTCGAGTATGTGCTAGACTCCCCCACTATAGGAGACATCCTCTCCACATCCACTCTGTCTCGGCCTTTCAAGCTAAAAACTGATGCCAAGAGATGAACTAATCCCAAACAAACATAATACAAGATCATTTTTGATTGGAGTGTCCATCTCTCAGACCCAAGTAGAACCTTTCATTTAGTTGCAGTAATTCCTGGTTAACATGTTGAATAGTTTTAGATGATGCCTCTAATTAAATCGGGGCTTTGGAGTGTTTAGACTGCAGGCTGAGAAGATTAGATGAAAAACCTATCTTATGTGGTAAAAGTTGTATATCTTGCTTTTATAAATTTAATCATTGTTTTTTTTATTGCAAGCTAAGCTAATACTTCAGGCAGTGTTTTCAAGGTTGTTTGGTGCAAGGATATTGGTTTCTGCCTGTTTGTTCTGCCACTTTTAGTGAAAACCACGTTTGTTTCATCTGGCTGCAGTTTGGCATCGGTGAACGTAAATCTTTGCCCCTCCCCCCCACAAAAAAAGGAAAGAAGTGCATTCGCAGTGTAATAAAATCAAAATAAAATGTTGGAAATACTCAGCAGGTCAGACAGCATCTGTGGAGGTAGAAACAGTTCAAGTTAGGTTCAGGTCCAGGAACCTGCATCAGAGCTGGTAAATTTAGTTGTCAGTAGCAGAGGAGGTGGATGAGGAATGGGTAGAACAAAGTTTAACATTCTTCTTTAATGTCTTTTCTTCCCTTTTAAAGGTGGCCGGGGTCCTGATGGAGTCCGTGATCTACAGCTGCACTCAACATGGTTTTTCATGTTGCTGATACTTTTGCTGGAGCAAGTGGGGGGAGGGGCCGGTGCTTTTGCTTCTGAATGTGTGTGGGAGGGGGAGGTGGCTTCGGGGTTCTAATGTTTTCTGTCATTCATTCTTTGGGTTTTTCTTCTGTTTTGTGGATGTCTGCGAAGAGTAAGAATTTCAGGTTGTATACTGTATACCTTCTCTGATATTAAATTGAGCCATCAAACCATTCAAAGTTCAAAGCAGATTTATTACCAAAGTACATATACTACCCTGGGATTCATTTACTTGTGGGCATTCACAATCGAACAAATGACATAGAATCAATGTAAAACTACTCAGAAACTAAGACTGGCAAACATTGTACAAAAGACAAACTGCAAATAGCAAATAGATACATACATAGACAAACAAATAAACAGATGGATAAATAGATATATAAATAGGTAAACAAATAGATCTACAGATTAATAAATAAAGAAATACATGTGCTCAGCCCCCTGCTCTACTCGATTTATACTTATGACTGTGTGCCTAAGCACAGCTCCAATGCCATAATCAAGTTTTCTGACACCACTGTTGTTGGCTGAATCAAAGGTGGTGATGAATCAGCATGTAGGAGGGGGATTGAAAATCTGGCTGAGTGATGCCACAATAACAATCTCTCGCTCAATGTCAGCAAGACCAAGGAGCTGATTATTGACTTCAGGAGGAGGAAACCAGAGGTCCACGAGTCCGTCTTCATCGGCGGATCAGTGGCAGAGAGGGTCAGCAATTTCAAATTCCTCGGTGTTATCGACATGTCCTGGGCCCAGCACGTACTGGGTGCAATTATAAAGAAAGCACAACAGTGTGTCGACTTCCTTAGGAGCTTGTGAAGATTCTGCATGACATGCAATACTTTGACAAACTTCTAGAGATGTGTGGTAGAGAGCATATTGACTGGCTGCATCACAGCCAGGCATGGAAACATCAATGCCACTGTATGGAAAATCTTACAAAAAGTAGCAGATACAGCCCAGTCCATCACAGGTAAAGCCCTGCCAACCATTGAGCACATCTGCATGAAACACTGTCGCAGGAGAGCAGCGTCCATCATCAGGGAGCCCCACCACCCAAAACATGCTCTCTTCTTGCTGCTGCCGTCTGGAAGAAGCTACAGGAGCCTCAGGACTTACACCACCAGGGTCAGGAACAGCTATTACCCCTCAGCCATCAGGCTCTTGAACCAAGGGGGATAACTTCACTTTTTCCATCACTAAACTGCTCCCACAACCTATGGATTTTCAAGGCCTCTTCATCTCATGCTCTTGATATTTATTGCTTACCTAATTATTATTATTTCCTTTTTTAAAAAATTTCTTTTTGTATTTGCTCAGTTTGTTGTCCTTTGCAAACTGGTTGTTCGCCCTGTTGGTGTGGGCTTTCATTGATTTTATTGTGGTTATTGGATTTATTGAGTATGCCTGCAAGAAAATAAATCTCAGGGTTGTCTATGGTGACATATATGTACTTTGGTGATAAATTTTCTTTGAACTTTGAAATAATACTGAGAGCATGAGTTGTAGAGCCCTTGAAAGTGAGCCTATATGTTCGCAATGGCTCAGGAGCCTGATGGCTGACGGGTAATAACTATTCCTGAAACAAAGGGAATATCACTGACAGGTCGAGATTAAATGTATTTAATGTGGCACTATATATCCATTACTGCACCAATGTGTTGCCAAGACCGAGGCAGTGGTACATGCCAGCAGGCTAGACAATGATAATGAAAAGAGAAAAACTGAGCAAAAAGCCAGACTGAAGCAGTGAAAAATCACAAAAGTAACTTTATTGGTATAATTTGTCAAGGAGTGTTTAATTTAAAGCCACAGAGTTAAACAGCATGCAACCGGGCAGTCAGCCCAAATGGTTGAGTTCTATTTTCCCATCAAAGCAGGTCCCATTTTCCCAAGTTTGGTCCATATTTTTATTGCAACTGACACCTCCTCTGTACTGCTGGCACAAAACATATCTAAGATCATTTGGACTAAAGGGATCAAAGGATCTATGGATCAAGCAGGGCACTTGACATGAGACAGAGGAAAGAGTAATAACAGAATGCAAAATATAGTATTAGTTATGGAAAAAGTACAGTGCAGGCAGACAATAAGGTGCAAGACCACGATGAGGAAGGTTGTGAGGGCAAGGATCCATCTTATTGTATAAGAAATGGTTTTAGCTTTATACCCCATGTCTCCTGTTGTACAATTCAAGGTCCTAAAAGGAGGTTAAATAATTCCTTTCTACAGTTGATGACTTTATAAACAAAAAGGTATGTAGGATGCCATGATATGCAGTATTTAACGTGGCGCTATTACGGCTTCGGGTGTCGGAGTTCAGAGCTCAATTGTGGTTTTCTCTGTAAAAAAGTTGTATATTCTTCCTGTGACCGTTCCTCCCGGGTGCTCCAGTTTCTCACAGTCCAAAGACATACCTCTTGGTAGTGTGGAGGATCTGAGAGATCTTGGGGTCCGTGTGGATAGGACACTCACTGCACAGGTTGATGGTGTTGTTAAGAAGGCAGATAGTGTGTCGGCATTCATTAACCGTGGGTTTGAGTTCAAGAGCCGAGAGGTAATGTTGCAGCTACATAAGACCTTAGTCAGACCCCACTTGGAGTACTGTGTTCAGTTCTGGTCACCTCACTACAGGAAGGATGTGGATACTATAGAGAGAGTGCAGAGGAGATTTACAAGGTTGTTGCCTGGATTGGAGGGAGTATCTTATGAGAATAGGTTGAGTGAACTTGGCCTTTTCTCCTTGGAGCGACGGAGAATGAGAGGTGTCCTCACAGAGGTGTTTAAGATGATGAGAGGCATTGATCGTGTGGATAGCCAGAGGCTTTTTCACAGAGCTGAAATGGCTAACACGAGGGGGCATAGTTTTAAGGTGCCTGGAAATAGGTACCGAGGGGATGTCAGGGGTAAGTTATTCACACAGAGAGTGGTGGGTGCGTGGAATGCACTGCCACTGGCAGTGGTGGAAACGGATACAATAGAGTCTTTTAAGAGCCTTTTAGATAGGTACATGAAGCTTAGAAAAACGGAGGGCTATGTGCTAGGGAAATTCTAGGCAGTTTCTAGAGTTAGTTACATAGTTGGCACAACATTGTGGGCCAAAGGGCCTGTAATGTGCTGTAAATTTCTTTGTTCTATACTGGTTAGTAGGTTAATATGGCTGGCAGGGTGGGGGGATGTTTCGACAACAGAGATAAACAGGACACAGCTTCTAAAGAACAAATGTCAGAACCAGATGAGGATGCAGATAATGGAAAGGATCAACCTAATTACTGTTGCCTGTAAAAAGTATAGAACTGCTTTGTTTGAGACATAAGATGGAAGCTATTTCCAGATGATACTCATGTGGAGATAGAACTTCCCTTGCAAGTAAGAAACTGAATGCACTTATAGTTTGATTTACTCTGAATTTGTTGTAGTTTATTTCTGCATATTAGAAGAGGTAGCTGAATGGTACACTGCACTCCTAACGAAGTAAAGCCACTGGCGTGCCTTCTTCATGATTGCATCAATGTGTTGGGCTCGGGATAGAGCCTCTGAGATGTTGACATCCATGAACTTGAAGCTGCATGAATGAAACAGCAAATTTTTCTATAATCTTACTGAGTGATTATTACAAAAGATGTGGCTTTGTGCAGCGTAAGATCCTCGGTTTCGTTGATCTGTCAGTTGAAATGTCAACATGGAACAATTCTCTCCTTGGATATGGATAGTTTCAATTCAGCGATGGTTGCTTTTGTATTTATGAACCTTATTATTGTTCTAATAATACGACTCCAAAGAAATCGAGAAACCAAGATAAGGTCACAGAGGAACAACTGCACTTATAGCAATTTCTGTTGTCAGTGGAAGGAATAAGTTTAATTCCCAATGGGAGGGGAGGGTTTCTCTTCAGGTTCTGCTAATACTGAGAGTCCACGAGGAAATTACACCTAAAGTTCACTCTGATAAGGAAGGTCTGTACTTAAATACCCTGTAGAAGTAGGTTTTACTTAGGCTAATTGGTTCCTTAAGTTTGTCACAGATGGGAGGGATAGTGGGGATAAACTCCCACTACTTATAAAATGTTCCTAATGGCATGTGTCTGAAATAGCCTCTGACAACCAAGTCCAGCTCCTGGCCTTCATGTGTGGCCTAGCTACTACGCCTGGTGGAACTGTTTCTACTGACAGGTTAAGGGGCAAAGCTGGGTTACCGGTGCCTTAACACCAGATGTTTCGGGCAGATGGAGCTCCTCAGCCACGCCTGACAGCTCTTTTAGGAGAAGGAAAACTTTGATCTCAAACTTCTGCTGCCTTACAGCTATACCCACTCATGGAGAAGGCTTCAGGAGTAAACCCTGAGCTGGAATCCCTGAGGCAGTCCTACACTGAGTTCAATGCTGACCGGCAACTCCTGCAACGCCGCTGGTGCCAAACTGTATACGCACCTGCAGTTCCTTTGGATTCATCGATGGCATGGAGAGGGGGAGCCTGCTACATGGGCGATTGCTTGCTCTTCATATCATACTGCTCTGGCATGTGTAGACAGCTAAGGTGCAATATCCATGGCCGACCCTGATCAATGGAGGGTCGACATTGAGGCTAATTATATATTTTATAAAATAATTATTATTACAACTAGAATTGTCTTGTACATTTGCATCCTTAATGAATATAACCAAATGTAACAAACAGTGCAACTCTTCGTTGATCCTCTGCTATTCTGAATTGCAGTTGATGAAGTAACATCAAGGATCAAAGATCAACTTCATTCACATATACACCTATATATATTAGGGATTTGCTGTGGTGTGTTGGCGTGACGTGCAGAGAAAGACAACATTCAACAATTATGAAGAATAGAGAATTATGTAACATGTAAAGTTAGAGGTTAACGTGTGGATATGGAATATTGATAAATAAATGCTGGCATGTATTTACAATGTAAACAGCATTGAAAGTGGTTTACAGAATTTACAGTGCAGTGACAGTTGTAATGGGTTGAAAGGGGTGGGAGGATTGATTAGATTAAATGCCTGGGGGAAGAAATTCTTTTAAGATTGCATGAAGTTTTATTTTAATAACATTATAGCACTGTCCAGAAGGGAGTGTGTTTAAAAAAACAGTTTTGCAGGATGGGTAGTGTCCACAATGACTTTTCCTACCTGCTTCATTGTTCTGGACACTTACAAGTCCTGCATCATCGGTTCACTGCAGCCAATGACTTTTTTTGCCTTAGTTTTTGTACAGAACTACATAAGCTTATTATTGAGGGTAATTGTTAAACATTTCAGTTTCACTAAACACTTTAATGCATTCCTTCTAGGGCACGAAAATAAACCAGTCCATTTAAAGGAACTACCAACAATTGGGGAAAGTTGGAAGTTCCATCCATTTGTACATTGCAATTACTAAGGATAAGGAAAATAACCGCAAAGAACTGACAGGTACAACATGAGCAAGAGGGGTGTTCACAAATATCAGGGTAAGGATGGGGTGTCAGGGACCGTCTGTCCTGGAGGTCCTGCAGTAAAGATGGGACAGAGAGAGAATGAGAGGCAGAGATTGAGACAGAGAGAGAAAGAGGGAGAGAAAGAGGGAGAGAAAGAGGGAGAGAGGTGTAGAGAGGTAGAAGGAGAGAGACAGAAGGAGACAAGGGAGGTTGAAAGAGAGAGGGTGAGAGAGAGAGGCAGAGAGTGAGAGGCTAGAGGGAGGAAGCAAGAGAGAGGTAGAAAGAGAGAGAGAGGCACAAAGAGAGAAGGATAGGGGCAGAAAGGCAAAGAGAGAGAGAGAGGAGGGATGCTGGGTGAGAGGCAGAGAGAGACAGCGAAGCAGAGAGAGGAAGAGTGAGAGGTAGAAAGAGAGTGAGGGAGTTAGAGAGAGATGGGCAGAGAGAGACAGGCATTCAGAGAGAGAGAGAGAGAGGCTGTGGAAGACAAGAGAGGGGGGCTGAGAGAGCGAAAGAAATAGCATTGCATTTGTTAAAAGCGTTTCACAACCCTTTCAAGTTATCCCGAGATGCTCCTCAGCCAGTGAAGTACTTCCGAAGTGTGGTCACGTTTGTAATCTAGGTAACTCAGCGCCAACAAGTGCAGAGCAAGCCCCCAGAAGCAGGAATGTAATAACGGCCAGATGGCCTGAACTTTCAGTGATGTTGGCTGAGGGTAAAATATTGTTGAGTACACCAGAGAACTCCTTTCCCTTCACCAAAGTTGAGATTTCTTTTTGCATATCTTACAAATGTTAACTAATTCTGCCATCTTTATGGCATTTGTGGCCATTTCAAGGTTTATTTCATACCTTGGAGACCTGTTTTTGTGAGCTGTTAACTGTTCTATTGAACATACAACATAGAATAGTACAGCACAGTACCCTTAAACCCTACCTCCCGTATAAACCCCCACCTTAAATTCCTCCATATACCTATCTAGCAGTTTCTTAAATTTCACTAGTGTATCTGCCTCCACCACTGACTCAGGCAGTGCATTCCACGCACCAACCACTCTCTGAGTGAAAAACCTTCCTCTAATATCCCCCTTGAACTTCCCACCCCTTACCTTAAAGCCACATCTTCTTGTACTGAGCAGTGGTGCCCTGGGGAAGAGGCACTGGCTATCCACTCTATCTATTCCTCTTAATATCTTGTATACAGGGAACAGGGAATCCATCACATCTGTCTGAGGAAAGTGAGGCTCCCCTTCCCGCCCCCATCTTAACTGCATTTTATAGGAGCATCCTGACAAGTTGCACTTCCTTCTGGGGTGGGACTAGCAGAGCCGTGGACCGGAAGTCCGGACAAAGGACTGTGAGAACAGCTGGAAGGATCTTAGGGATCTCCCTACCATCCATCAGGGACATTTATCAGGAGCACTGCATACACAGGGCTCCTAGTATTGTTAAGGATCCCACCCATCCATCTAGCATTCTCTTTGACTTTCTACCATCAGGCAGGAGACTCCGATACATAAAAACAAGAACGGTCAGGATGAGAAACAGTTTCTCCCTCAGGCCGTTAAACATAGAAACGTAGAAAACCTACAGCACAATACAGGCCCTTCGACCCACAAAGCTATGCCAAAAATGTCCTTACCTTAGAAATTACCTAGGGTTACCCATAGACCTCTATTTTTCTAAGTTCCATGTACCCTATTGTATCTGCCTCCACCACCATCGCTGGCAGCCCATTCCACGCACTCACCACTCTCTGCATAAAAAACTTACCCCTGACATCCCCTCTGTACATACTTCCAAGCACCTTAAAACTGTGCCCTCTCATGCTAGCTATTTCAGCCCTGGGGAAAAGCCTCTGACTATCCAGACGATCAATGCCTCTCATCATCTTATACACCTCTATCAGGTCACCTCTCATCCTCCATCGCTCCAAGGAGAAAAGGCCGAGTTCACTCAACCTATTCTCATAAGGCATGCTCCCCGATCCAGGCAACATCCTTGTAGATCTCCTCTGCACCCTTTCTATGGTTCAGCTTCTGAACTCCCTGCCACATCGCATTTGAAGTGTCACTGGTTAATCTGTTTTGTACCTTACAATACTTAATTTATGCACTTTAGTTAGTTTATTTTTGTGTAATCCATCTGTAGATTTCATCCTAACTTTCATAAGTTATTATGTGTTATGCACAGTGCTTTACATCCTGGGCTGGGGAAATACTGTCTCGTTTGACAATATACATGTATATAGTTAAATGACAATAAACTTGACTTGACTTACTTGAAATAAAGTTCAACTAACAGTAAGGACTGGGAACACTCTTTCCAATATCTACTTTGACAACTGTCAGATTTTAGGTGCATTCTGCAGCTTACGAATACAGAACATTTACCCATTAGATTCCACTGCAGTTTTGGAAACAGGGAATGAAACACGTAGGAATCACAGACAATCAAATGTGGCATGAGAACATTGAACAGTACAGTTCAGCACAGGCCAGGCCCTTCAGCCCACTATGCTGTACCGACCATAATGCCAGATTAAACTAAACCATCAGCCTGCATGTCCATGTGCCTCTTAAATGCCCCCATTATGTCTGGAAGAGGGGGCAGAGTGAACCCGTCGTGTGGTAAGAAATGTGAGTGAAGGTATAATGTTCCGGTAGGCAGGAAACAGGAGTGGGGGCTGTACAAGGCAGGCTGGCCAGCGGATAGCAGTGGGAGGTAAGGATGTCTATGCTCTGGCTGTGCCCAACTTTCCATGTCAATTAAAATGCCCATCTAAGCTAGATCCTTTAGCCCATGTTTGTCTACCCCTTTCCTACCCATGCATCTGTCTCCATGTACCCACGCTTTCAAATGTGATCGTAGTCCTTGCCCTGACTACTTTTTCTGGCAGCTTGCTTCATCTAAGTACCACCCTCTGCATAACAACGTCCTCCCTCAGGTCCCTGAGGGAGGTGGGTGTGGTGGGTGGGGGATGGTGGGCTTTCTCCATGCTAGGTCCCTACAGCATGCGAAGTCAGCAGCTTTGTTAGCTTCCGGTTATGGCTGGATATTGAATGCCTATCTCACAGTGTACTTTTAGTATGCACCTGGATTGAGAAGTCTGAGTCTCGGTAGGACCAGTGGTTTGCAATGACACCATCCATTCTTAAGGATCCTCGCCATCTGGGATATACTCTCTTCTCATTACCCAGCGTCAGAGAGGAGGTACAGGAGCCTGAAGACACACACTCAGCGTTTTAGGAACAGCTTCTTGTGATTCCATTCAAATGTGCGTGCGGGCTCGATTTCAACATTTAAGAGAAATTTTGGTAAGTAAATGTATGGGAGGGGGTATGGTGGGCTATAGTCCAGATACAGACCGGTGGGACAAGGCAGAATGATAGTTTGGCACAGATGAGATGGGCCAAAGGGCCTGTTTCTGTGCTGTATCATTCTGTAACTCTATGAATCTGATTCTGATGGTGTGCTGTGAGCTTCTCAGTGCACAGACCAAAGATGGCCATCAAGCTGAATTCTGAGGAAGCAGAACCAGATGGAGTCAAAGGACACAAACAAACAGTAAGGAGATGGAGTTGAGAAGGGGTGTCCAGTTTCTTAAAGAGCCTTTTTAAAAGATAAAAGTTAAGAAAATACACTTATGGTGGTGGCCACTTGCTCCCATTGAGGTCAGTTGGTTGTACAGTTTACAATGAGTGCAATTTCTGGATGGATTCCAAAAGAGATGCTCAGCCCCTCTTGCATCATTTCACAAAATCATTAAATCACCACTGGAGGCTATTCTGCTAGTCAAGTCCAGGTCTGTTTCTGCTGGGCAACAGTGAAGCTTGAAAGGTCATCTTGCCAAGTGTGTCCTTAGCCCAGGCTAAGGTGTGAGACTATGTAACTTCGAACTGTTGCTTGGGCCTGGAGAAACAACATTCACTTTCCATCCCATCCATCCTTTGTCTGCTGAGGAACTGTTACTTGACATGAAGAAACAAGTTAACCCCAACCCCACCCCTCTTTCTCTCTTAGACACAAGTATCTCCATTCTGTCTGCAAGAAAAGGCAGGATCTCCCATTGGCTGCCAATTTCAATTTAACTTCCCATTCCCATTCTGACATTTCTGTCAATGGCCTCCTCTACTGCTATGATGAGACCGAATTCAGGTTGGAGGAGCAACATGTCACATTCCATCTGGGTAGCCTCCATCTTGATAGCATAAATATTGATTTCTCTGGTAATTACACCTTCTCTTTTTTTCTCATTCCTCCTTCTGATTCTCCTCTCATTCCTTCTCCTCTCTTTTGCAGCCCATAAGCTCCCTTTGGTGCCCCTTCTCCTTTCCTTTCTTCCACAGTCCACTGTCCTCTCCTATCAGATTCCTTCTTAGTCAGTCCTTTATCTTTTCCACCTATCACCTTCCAACTTCTTACTTCATCCCCACCACCCCCTTCCCCCTCACCAGGCTTCACCAGTCACCTGCCAGCTTGTATTCCTTCCCCTCCCCACCATCTTCCTATTCTGGCTTCAGCTACTTTCCTTCCCAGCCCCGTTGAAGGGTCTCGGGCAGAAACGCCGACTGCTTATTCCCCTTCATGGACGCTGCCTGACTTGCTGAGTTGCTCCAGCATTTTATGCTTGATAACTTTTAATACAATTTTTCAGTAGGCCATCAATAAAGTGCCACATCTTCTGAGACGTGACATTTCCCCTACAGATTCTACATCCTGAAAGGAAGTGAAACTCCCTGGTCTCCTCGGCTGCACAAGTCGAGGGAAGACAATCCCCGGCCGTGCCAAGCTCATGTGATTGAGGTGCGCCCGATCCCATCCCAAACCCCAGTTTGTGTGGATGCTGTGTGGTTTGCTACCCTGTTACAAATTAATAGCAGGCGATTAAAGGAATTATATTTATGAATCTTTACTAAAGGGTTAGTAAAGAATAACAAAAAGAAAAGGACCCATTCTAATTAAAACAGACAAATGTGAAGAAGTTGGAGCTCATCTTGAACTTCTCTGTCAGTCACGCGCTGGGCCCTCGGTCAACATGCACGCCCACACCACCTTCCGAACATCACTCGCAACCCAAATCGAACAAACGGGTCTCCCACCGGATCGTATGCTACGACCGGTTCTCCCCAGCGTCTTCTCTATTCATCTCTCTTCGAACAAGAGCCCCAAGACCAACCTTAGTCTCCCTCACCAGAGAAACCTCCCCTTAATCCGACCGTCCTAATTGGATAGCACACACTTCTCCTCATCTCTTATCTTCAACAGTAACCCAAACAAGCACGAAAACAGAACAGGCTGCTCTCACAGAACTGCCAAAATGAAACACATATAGCATAACAGTAAAAGTATGAACCAGGCCATTACAAAAGTTACGAGGAACAATTTTGGGGAGACAACAAAACAAAAACATGAATATGAAATGTAGTGGATTATGAGATGTAATGCTTTTGATATTTCATCCCTGGTGTACAAACTGTAGGGTAAAATGTGTTCTCCTTTCAAAATGCCAACAAAAATGTCAAGGTTTAAAATGCTCTGACTCCCGAAAGGAAATGAAATGACTCTCTCTAAACTTTTGTGGGACTGACGGACAGTTTGGAAATCGAGACTCTCTCACAATAGCAGATTGTGAGAGAGTCTAGGTTTGAATTCTTTCTCGTAGTTGCTGTTACTTCTGGGCTCTTGGCCAAAGTCGCACTGAAGCACTGATTTTCGGTCTGCAGGGCTACGCTGTTTCAGCATGTAATGTCGTGCCAAGTTCAATATTTTATGCTGCCTATCAGATGTAATGCTCAAAGCATTAATATTTAAGTCTTTTTTGGATTGGGAAAAACAGCATATATTCAACACTGAATTGAAGTAAAGAAGTTTTTTTAATTTGGTATGTTTTGTCAACTGTAGTGCAGGGAAGTTTTAAGTACCTCAGTGACTAAGATCCATGTACAATTGGGCAGAGATGGATGATGAATGGCCTGATAAAGCATCTGGTTTGTGCCAAAGAGAAGACATTTCAAGGGCAACAATTTCTGACAGAGTATAAGCCAAGTCTAATAATCAGTACAATGCAATGTTGTGACTTGAAGTCCCTCTCTTTACTGATGCGCAGGAAGAAATTCACAGGAGAGGGCAAAACTCATTACAAAGTTGGCCCTGCTCAAGAAAATTACAAAATATATTAAAAGGGGTGTGGAGTGGAAAATGGAATTCAATTCTACTAAGTGTGAAGGGATGCTGATAGTTAGAGGAAGCTTTAATTGTATTCTAAATGTAGTCATATTAAAGATATCAATTAAGGTGGATTAGACTGTTTAAAAAAGCCAATCAAATTCTAGGCCTTACCTGAAGAGAACTTAAAACATATGAGCCAGTTGGCCCATCGAGCCTGCTTTGCCATTCCATAGTGGCTGATTTATTATCCTTCTCAATCCCCATTCTCCTGCTTTCTCACTTTAACCTTTTACTCACCTACTAATCAAGAGCTTATGACCTCCGCTTTAAATATACCCAATGACTCGGCCTCCACAGCTGTCTGTGGCAATCAATTCCACAGATTCACCACCCTCTAGCTAATGAAATTTCTCCTCATCTCTGTCCTAAAGGGAGGTCTATATACGATAGAGACGCAAGTTATGGATAGCAGAAGGTAATGATAGTTTAGGTAAGACCTTATTAGTACTTCACAGTACCAGGCTTTGAGATACTGTGACTCTTCAGAGGATGCAGTTCAACAAACAGTCAATGCTTCAGACCAAGACTCTTCATCGGGACTGGAAAAGAAGAGGGCAGAAGGCAAGGGGAAGGGGAGGAGTACAGGCTGACAGGAGATACGTCATGCCAAGTGGGGACGGTGGGTGGGGTGGGTGAGGGAGGATGCTGGGAGGTGATAGGTGGAAAAGGTAAGGGGCTGAAGAATTGGGGATCTGATAGAAGAGGAGAGTGGACCATGGGAGAAAGGGAACGAGGAGGGGCACCAGAGGGAGGGGTTAACAGGCAGGTGAGGAGAAGGAATAAGAGGTAAGCAGAGAGGGGAATGGAAAAAGAGAGAAGGGAAAGTGGGGAGAAATCACCCCCCTTCAATTTGAAATAAGAGAGAGCTTAGATTAAAGCAGACTGGACATCATAATTCACAGATTGAGGGGGAATAGACAGTGAGAGATTTGAAAAACGGAGGGCAAAAACTTTGACATAGAGGCTATTCAACTTATGTCTAGGGTCAGTGGTTGTAGCAACACCATGTCAACGTTTACAATTACACTAGAGAGGCAGAGAAGGGAAAAGGAGTAGAAGGGATATGAGTGTGCAGTGGGAAGGTGTGATTGGAGAGATCTGCTCCAGTGATTCATTGGGCTACATGTACTGGACTGTGCAAAAGACACCCTAGATTTTTATATGGTTTCAAATGGTATGGTCTCCACAGAGCCCTGATCTCAACATCATTGAGACTGTCTGGAATTACTTGGAGAGACAGAAGCAGGCAAGACCGCCAAAGTTTGCACAACTGTGGCAAGTTCTCCAAGATGCTTGTAATAAGTTACCACCCGATTTTCTTATACAACTGAAGAACGGAGTTGATGCCGTTTTAAAAGGGTGGTCACACCAAGTATTGATCTGATTTAGTTTTTTACTGTTTGCTGCTTTTTATAGTAATTTTTTTGATATTTAAAAACTTTTCATTTAATTATTTTTGAAAGCATCTTCTTTTACGTGTGCACGGTACTGTATCTTTAATGAGGCCAGGAAAGAAACCAGTCTCTGAGTAATTCATAGTTGATGCAGTTAAAGACCTATGCTGACGTAAAGAAAATTTGAATCAAATATACAGTAACGATTGAGATCACTAGAGAATTTAATCTTATTACCACCTTTGTTCCTTTTCATCCCTTCAAAACATGAACATTTTTAACGGATCTCTTTGACAATCCTCAGTACTGCAACTCGCATTATTTACACGTAATACATCCCCTTTACATAATGTATTAATGCTGTTGGCTTTTGTGCTTCACTTTTGCTGATTAGGGATGGTCCAGAGGCAGGCTTTCCTTGAAGGAGTCCTGTTAAAGAATGTGCATTGATTAAATCTCAAAGAACAAAAAAAATAATAGTCAATGCAAACTTAATCAAAACCAAATGATTAAAAATTCAAGTAAATTAGTTTAATTGTCTTGCTTTCAATTAAACCACTGCTCTGTGAGGAGTTTGTACGTCCTCCCTGTGACCACACGGATTTTTTTCCGGATGCTCCAATTTTCTCCCAAGGCGGTAGGTTAATTGGTCCTTGTAAATTGTCCTGTGATCAGGCTAGGGTTAACTGATTGAAGTTTTGATTGACATACAGTGCAGAATAGGTCCTTCCAGCTCTTCCAGCTGTGCGGCCCAGCAAACCCCCAATTTAAAACTAGCCTAATAACAGGACAATTTACCATGCCCAATTAACCTGCCAACCGTTGTGCCTTCGGTCTGTGGAGGAAACTGGAGCCCCCGCAGGAAACCTACACTGTCACGGGGAGAACATACAAAGTCCTTACAGACAGCAGCGGGAATTGAACCCGGGTCGATGGTACTCGGGTTCTAACCACAACACTACTATGCCGCGTTAAATCAGGCGGTTGCTGGGAGGCGCGGCTCAAAGGGCCAGAAGGGCCTGCTCCACGCCGTATCCCGATAGATAATGAATAAACAATAATATAAATATCAGCTGTAGTGGAACATATCTATGAGGACTTTAATGTATAACACTGCTAAGTTAATCCTGAATTCTTTCTGAAGTGTCAATAGGTTTTAATGTTGTAGTATTCCAGCATAAAGGCTGAAATGAATACAAGAATTGCTCTATTGTGCTGGAGAGACGTTGCACCAAACTTCATGTGAGTGTCCCAGAAAAATATAAGTATTAAGTGTAAGGTATAAAGCCACTGCTACCACTCAGTAAGATCTTGTTTGAATTGATTTTTGGCCTCGGCTACACTTTCTTTTCCTTGTTCCCCGTAACCGTCAAAGCACTGCAGATACAAATCCACTTCAGGAGAAATATATCTCCTCTCCACCCACTCATCATAAACAACTCCACTGTACAGTTAGCATTGTTTCAACATTCAGATTCCTGGCCATCATTACTTCACAGGACCTCATGTGGGAGAACCGCATCTCCTTCACTGACAAAAAAGCTCGGCAGAGGACACACTTCTTGTGGCCATTGGTGAGATTCCATTTCCCCTGCGCGATTCTGCACTGCCACCCTTACCTCAGCCATTGCTGCCTGGTTTGGTGCGGCGTCCTCTCACAGTATACGCAAACTACAGCGAACTCTGAGGTCAGCAGGCTGCAGTTTACCATCACTGCAGGACTTGTGTGCACCCAGGACAAAGAAGAAGGCAGGAAATATCATTGCGGACACTACCCGCCCCCGCAAATGGCCTTTTCCAAATTGCTCCTTGTGGAAAGCTCTAGGAGGCTATTAAAACCTTCACTATCTTCAAAGTTTCTTTCCTCAGGCAGTTAATCTGATCAACCATTCTAGTTACCTCCCCCCCAACATCTATTACCCTTGTCACTGCACTGTAAACGCTTTTAAACTACTGTTTACATTATAAATACGTGCTGGCATTTATGTACTTAAGCACATTTTATTCCAGATCCTTACCTTAACCTCTAACTTTATTTTTATGTAATTCTTTATGATTTATAATTTTTTTTGCCATCATGCCAACACACTGCAATAAATTCCTCGCATATGTAAGTGAATATGGCGAATAAAGTTGACCCTTGAAGTCAATCTTTAAGAGGCATAGTTTACAGTAGACAACCGATATCTTTTCCCTAGGTTCGAAATGTCTAATAATAGAGGGTTTGCATTGAAGGTGAGGGGGGTAAGTTCAAAAGAGGTGTGGGGAGGGGAAGTTTTTTTTACACAGTATGATGGGCGCCTAGGAGGTGCTTTCAAGGGTGGGGAAAGCAAGGAGTTTAAGAAGCTCTTTGATTGGCATGTGGATGTGCAGAGAATGGAGGGATATAGATGTTGTGTAGGCAGAAGAGATTAGTTAGGCATTCAATTACCAGTTTAATTAGTTCAGTAGATGACCATGGGCCAAAGGGCATATTCCGCACTGTATTGTTCTGTGTTCCATGTTTTATGTTATTAGTCCGCTGTAGTTTTTGTGTATTGTGAGGGGGTGCTGCACCAAACCAGACTGTAATGGTGGACGTGAGGATGCTCTCTATGATGGCAGTGTAGAATTGCACCAGAACGTTCTGCGGAGGATGGAATTTTTTCCCAACTGCTGCAAGAAGTACATAATCTTATAAACTCTCATACTCTTATAAACTTCTCCCCTCAGCCTCTGCCGTTCCAGTAAAAACAACCCAATTTTGTCCAACACCTCTTTAGAGTACATATCCTCTGTTGTTATTGCATACGTCCTCTAAGCTAACCACTGCAAAGTCTGCAGGTGGAAGAATGGCTACAATAATGCTTTAGCAATTCTTTGCTACGTTTCGGGACAACTCTCTCACTCATTTGATTGTGGTGGGAACAGCCCCTCTGTTGTATTGTGTAGGCCAACGTTGCATGTAATTACAAAACGTACACAACAGTTTTGGGTCTCCCAGCACTTCAGCAGTCTCTGATCCGCAGATAGTTAATTGTAGCTTTGTGAGTCTTGCTGTAATAATCTAAAAAAACCATGAAATGTCTCCGTATAAATACTCCCATCACAGAACAATACGCTTTACTTAGAACATAAACATAGAACATTACAGCACAGTACAGGCCCTTCAGCCCACAATGTTGGGCCCATTTAAACCTACCTAAGATCAATCTAACCCTTCCTTACTACATACCGTACTGTGTAAAGGTCTTAGGCGTGCACACACACGCACGCACACACACGCACACACACGCACACACACACACACACGCACACACACACACACACACACACACACATAAAGCTAGGATACTTAAAACCTTTGCTCAGCGTTGCAGTAATTTTATGTATTGCTCTGTACTGCTGCCACAAAAATAGAAACAAATGCCGTGATATATGTGAGTGATGATAAACCTGATTCTGATATAGATTTTTATTGTGGGCCGAGAGTGGGAAGGGGGCAGGGAGAGGGGATTCATGGTTGGAAAAAGGGAAAGGGGGAGGTGAGGGAGTGGGAAGCACCAGAGAGACATTCTGTGATGATAAATAAACCAATTGTTTGGAATCAAATGACCTTGCCTGGTGTCTCAGGGCTGGGTGTGTCTACACCCGCGCCACCCCCGCCCGCTGGCACTCCTTCTTTGCCACCTGTCCGACACACTCCCTCACTATTCTCAACATCCTTTGCTCCTGCCAGATTTACAAACTTGCTCTTCACTCCAGTACTGGGCAAAAGTCTTAGGCACCCCAGCTATACACATGTGCCTAAGAGCTTTGCCCAGTACTGTAGCTCTCTACTATTCTATCAACCATGTGCCTATCTAAGAGTTCCTTAAAAGCCCCCAGCATCATTCAGGGAACTCTCAAATGCCTCCACCACCACCCCGGCAAAGGATTCTAGGCAGCCACCACCCTCTGTGTGAAAAAAACTGACACTGACACCCCTCCACTATGTTCTCAAACTACATTAAAATTATGCCTTTCTTGTAATAGCCAAAAGAAGAACAGGGATGGCAAAAGACACCTTTACGAGAATGAAGAGTATACTGACAAATACTAAACTAGGCATGACAACCCGCCTCAGAGTACTGAAATGTTACGTTTATCCAGTTATGTTATATGGATCAGAATGTTGGACAATATCTAGTAACATGAGGATTGTAGCAGCAGAGATGTGGTTTTTGAGGAGGATGCAAAGAATATCATGGACAAAACGAATATCTAACGAGGATGTCATGAACAGAGCAAACACAAAAAGAGAAATAATGTATGAGATCATGAAAAGGCAATGTAACTTCATTGGGCAAGTGATTAGGAAAGAGGAGTTAGAATGCACGGTAATTATGGGAAAGATTGACGGGAAGAAAGCAAGAGGAAGACAAAGACAAATGATGATGGAGACAGCAGCCAGAGAACTGGAAATGAATACCAATGAATTGATCAACTTGACCCGAAACAGGAGTGTGTGGGCCATGGCAGTCAAAGGTCAAACTGGGCATGGCACCTGATGATGATGTAATAGCCACTTCCGCCCTAGGAAGAAGTCTCTGACTGTCCGCTCTGTCAGTGCCTATCATCATCTTGTACACCTCTATCTCGTCACCTCCCATCCATGTGTGAGACAGAATATTGTACTTAAGTTAAAGTTCTGTGTAACACAACCAGCTGCTGACCTCCCAAGATCAAAAATCCTAAATTCTGTGCGGAATGTTCTGGCGGCTGAAACTAAGAAATGGCATGAATGTCTAAAAATAGAAAAGGGGCAGAATATTAGTATTCATTTCAAGACGATTAGAATATAAAAGTAATGCGAGGCTTCATAAGGCATTGGTCAGACTGTAACTTGGAGTATTGTGAGCAGTTTTGGGCCTGTTATCAAAGAAAAAATGTGCTGACATTGGAGAGAGTCCAAAGGAGATTCACTAGAATGATCCCGGGAATGAAAGGGTTAAGGCATGAGTCGTGTATGATGTCTCTGGGCTGGTACTCACTGGAATTTAGAAGAATGAGGGGGGTACTCCCATTGAAACCTATCGAAAGATCTGGATGGAGTGGACATGGAGAGGATGTTTCCTTCCTAGAGGGAGGAGTCTAGGACCAGATGGTAAAAGGACATCCATTTAGAACAGAGGTGAGGAGGAATTTCTTTAGCCAGAGGGTGGTGAATCTGGAATTCATTGCCACAGGCGGCAATGAATATTTAAAGTGGAGATTTATCAGTTCTTGATTAGTAAGGGTGATAAAGGTTACAGGGAGAAGGCTGGAGAATGGGGCTGAGAGGAATAATAAATCAGCCATGATGGAATGGTGGAGCAGACTCGATGGGCTGAATGGCCTAATTCTGCTCCTATGTCTTATGGTTCATTAGGACCTATGAATGGACCTGCTTTGTGCTTTTGGTTTCATTTCAGGCTATTCCGGTAACTTGAGATTTATTCCTGTTTACTCATCCCCCACTGCAATTCATAAAGTTCTCTAAAATCAGACCAGGTCCCTGAGCGCTGCATCAAATCTTCCGCTGACGGACATTCCAACTCC
This sequence comes from Mobula hypostoma, assembly GCF_963921235.1. Taxonomy (NCBI): domain Eukaryota; kingdom Metazoa; phylum Chordata; class Chondrichthyes; order Myliobatiformes; family Myliobatidae; genus Mobula; species Mobula hypostoma. The sequence goes on along the minus strand of NC_086118.1, from coordinate 49,046,234 downwards.
TATCCTACTTCATTTACTGTAAAAAAAAAAATCCTCAGTTCATGTTTAATTGATTCCTTATCAATAATTCAGGCCTACAACAAGATCTTCATGACTCGCTTTTTTTAAAAAAAGTATCAGAATAAGGATTGAGCAAGTGAAAGCAGACATTGATGAGGATCAAAGACTGTTTGATCAAAAACAGTCACTGGAACAGACCCTTAAGGATTTCCTCCAACACCATTGCAGTGACGAACATGCAACGCCAGTGACGTCCAATTTGTGCATGTTAAGAACAAACATCATCTGCTATGACCTATTCTCCTTCGCTTTTCCAAGGGAGAGTCGGGCATATGTTTAAAACCGAAAAGAAACATGGGCTTTCATCTTCCTCCCACTCTTGTGCCAGCAGCTCATTATTATGTCAAGAGCAGCAGCTCAGTTCTAAAAGTGAAGATATCCAGGCACATGACGTGGATTTGACAGAAACTTGCCATAATCTGTGGGTTTACACAATCCAAATTAAAGGTTATTTTATTGCAGCAGTACCCCACATTTGTTGAGAATACTTCCCCCTAGAAATGCTACTCAAACTTTATTTCAAAGCACCACTCCCCCATCTCATTTGTATTTAGTCTTTTTCTGAATATGTCCATCTTGTGCAAGTTAAAAACCTTAATTTCCTGTATCATAAATAACCATACTGAAAATTTGCAAACCTGATAAAGCAGAAGAAATAACAATCAAAGTTGGTATCTCTAATTAGCTTTTTTTCCAGTCCTCGACATGCAAATAATTAGAGCAGCTATCTCAAGAAAGGGGAAAAAAATGACTCTGCAGTATGCAAAGCTATATTAATTAGCAGATATATTTCTCATATCAATATTTCTGATTAATTAGTCTTATACCTCATTCCAAAGGGGTGTGAAGTATTACTGCCTCACTCTGGTGTGTTTAAAGTCAACTCAAAGTAAATTTATTATCAAAGTGTGTATATGTTGCCACATACTATCTTAAGATTTATTTTCTTTCAAACATTTACAAGAAAGTTAAAGTTAGAGGCATCCGTTAGTCTTGCGAGACCGTGGATCTGCGCCTGGAAAGTCTTCACTCTCCAGGGCGCAGGCCTGGGCAAGGTTGTATGGAAGACCAGCAGTTGCCCATGCTGCAAGTCTCCCCTCTCCACGACACCGATGTTGTCCAAGGGAAGGGCATTAGGACCCATACAGCTTGGCACCAGTGTCGTCACAGAGCAATGTGTGATTAAGTGCCTTGCTCAAGAACACAGCATGTTGCCTCGGCTGGGGCTCGAACTCACAACCTTCAGGTCGCTAGTCCAATGCCTTAACCACTTGGCCACGTGCCCACACTAAAGAAATAAAATAAAATTTATGAAAACTACTTATACATGTATTATTTAGAGATACAGTGCAAAACTGGCTTTCTGGTCCAAAGAGCCCAGCAACCCACCTATTTAATGCTAGCCTAATCACAGGACAATTTACAGTGACCAATTGACCTTCTAACCAGCATGTCTTTGGACTGTGGGAGGAAACCGGAAACCCATGTGCTCATGGGAGAGATGCACAAACTTCTTGCAGAGATCTTTGGAAATGAACTCTGAGGCCCCAGGCTGTAACCGCTTCATGCTAACCACTGCACTGCTGTGGCACCCTGCAATTACGTAAGCAAAGACTGACAAACAAAGAAGACGTTTCGTGCAAATTAAAAAAAACAATACTGAGAACATGAGTTGTAGAGTCCTTGAAAGTGAGTATGTAGATTGTAGAATCAGGAAAGAGTTGAATTGAGTGAAGTTATCCAGGAGTCTGATTGAAGGGTTGAAGGGTAATAACTGTTCTGAAACCTGGTGGTGTGGGATCAAAAGCTCCTGTACCTACTGCCTGATGGTAGTAGCATGAGGAGTGCATTATGTTGTAATAATGTTCCATTATGGAGTCAGAGTTTTGGATTTCAACATGAATGCAAAACTCATCATATATCTCATCATACACAACCCTGAGATTCCTTTAATTTAGAAGTTTTGTAAGTAGCCTGCAACACATTCCTGTGATTCACTAGTGTCATCTTGGCTAAATTGGTTTCCGCAGAAACAGCCTCTGATATCCTTGCAACACATGGCAGGGACTCCCTCCTGACTTGTCACTCGATATCCAACACTTACCAAGCACAAAACAGCAACACTTGCTTCCTGCACCGACTGTCAGCTCATTGCAAGGTGGAATCTCAAACACTGGGCTGCCAGATATCCTTATTGCTGGAAGGAGGTGTATTTAAACTCCAAATTTCGCATTCATGTAAGGCAATGTTTCTAATCAAAAATGCGTTGGGTATTTGATGTTGGTCCCTAATTGGGCAAGGCTACTTGAGAAACAAGTACATAGCTCCAAGTCAGTGTGTGCTGGTGATCAGTGAATCACGTGGAATTTACAATGCACACCAGGTTTTTAATTCCACACCTTATTTAATTAACTGAATTTAAATGTCCCACCTGAAGTGATGGGATTTATTTTTTGTAGGAGCAGAATTAATCCATTCAGCCCATCAAGTCTGCTTCATCATTCGATCACGGCTGATTTATCTTCCTTCTCATCCCATTTGGAATTTGAACTCATTTCCGGTTCAGTTGCCAAGGCATCTAGATTACAAGTACACTATTTTAGCATCCAGAATAGAGGTGTTGTCTTACTTTAACACTATAAAGACGCCCAGTTAATCAGCTGTTTTCACAACAATTCAACTAGATCAGGCATCGAGTGTTTGAAAGATTCCATTAGGGATGGTCCTAGCTTCATGCCAGGTCTGAAAATTTTTTTAAAAAACTGCAGGCCATAAACACTAGAAATTCTGCAGATGCTGGAAATCCAGAATAACCCACACAAAATGCTGGGGGAATGCAACGGGTCATGCACCACCCATGCAGGGGAATAAACGGTCAACGTTATAGGGCAAGACCTTTCCTCAGTCCTGAATCAACCTCCTGACAAACCACAAACTCTTAAAAGGCCTTTCATGTCTTTAACACATTTAGGCAATTAGAAACCATTTCATCCTTAATAGGAAAGGAGAGCCCATTATATGAGATGAATATTGAAAGGCATTTTGAACATTGAAAGGCCTGGATACAGTGGATGTGGAAAGGATCTATCCAATAGTGGGGTCTCTTGGACCAGAGAACGCAGCCTTAGAATACAAATTCAGCAAGTGATCACACTGAAAGAATCTGTTAAATGTAATGAATACAGTTACTGAAGACTCCAACTGTGAGGGTACTAATTAATAACAGGGAGATTAAAAAAAGGAAAAATGACTGGTTTTCACCAAATGAGGTCAACACTTCCCTTTAAATTTAAAGTCCCTTCTAAAACTCATAGTGAGCAAGTTTATCTTGAGAACTTAAGCAAATGTTAGGAATAAAGTGCAAAGTTTATTGAATTCCAGTAAACTATTCAGTGCCACAATAATGCAATGGCTGGCATGACACGACTACAGTTTGGGGCGTTGGGAGTTCAGAGTTCAATTCTGATGACATCTGTAAGGGAGTCTGTACGTCCTGCCTGTGGAATGTGTGGATTTCCTCCCACAGTCCAAAGACGCACTGGCTAGTAGGTTAATTTGTCATTGTAAATTGTCCCATGATTAGGCTCGGCTAAGTTGGGGTTACCGGGCGTTGCAGCTCAAAGGGCTGGAAGGGCCATTTCCACGCTGTATCTCTAAATAAAATGATCAGCAGTAAGTTAAAGCCTCCAATCCCACAAAACCTACTTTATAATGCTGCAGCAATTCCTGCTTTCCCAGGTGATTTATGATCTGTGTTGCTAAATTATTAATGTGCCGGTGGGGGTTTGCCTTTAGAACAGAGCTGAGAAGGAATTTCTTTATCCAGAGAGTGGTGAATCTGTGGAATTCATTACCAGACAGCTGTGGAAGTGAAGTCAATGGGGGTATTTAAAGCAGAGAATGATAGGTTCTTGATAAGTAAGGGTGTTAAAGATTGCAGGGAGAAGGCAGAAAAATGGGGCTGAGAAGGATAATAAGTCAGCCATGATGAGCAGACTCGATGGCTGAATGGCCAAAACCTGCACCTATTTCTTATGGTCTTCCTGATGTCTTCCATTGGTTGGGGTCAGCCATGGATGTTGCATCTCAGCTTCCTACGTGATATGCAAGCCAGGGCAGAATGAAGGCTGCTGCCCATGCAGGTAACAGGCTCCCCCTCTCCACGCAGCTGACGAATCCAAAGAAACTGCAGAGACCGATAAAAGTTTGGCACCAGCGGAGTCACAGGAGTTGCCAGTCAGCGTTGAACTCAACCTTAGCGACTCCAGCTCTGGCTTTTTCCCCTTCTGGTTTACTCCCGAAGTCTCCCCCATGAGTGGGTGTAGCCGCAAGGCAGGGGAGATTAAAGATCAGAGTTATCCTTCTCCTAGGTGAGCTGCTAACCACGGCTGATGAGCCCCATCGGGCCGAAGTAACTGGTTTTAAGGTGCCCGTGACCCACTTTTGTCCCTTCCCCTGTCAGTAGAAACAGTTCACCGGGCTTAGTGGCTAAGCCACATGTGAAAGCCAGAGGCTGGACTTGGTTGTCAAAGGCTATTTGAGACACACGTCATTGGGAGCATTTCATAGGTAGTGCGAGCCTATTGCTATTACCACCGCCCCCCCCCCCCAGCTATGACAACCTTAATGAACAAATGGTCAATAAGACCATCCTATGGTCTTATGTGTACTTTTGTCACAAAACAGTCCAGTGCACCATTAAACAAACACTGTGCATGATGCTTTATAATTAACTCACTATTGTTATATAACCATATAACAATTACAGCACAGAAACAGGCCATCTCGGCCCTTCTAGTCCGCGCCAAATGCTTACTCTCATCTAGTCCCACCGACCTGCACTCAGCCCATAACCCTCCATTGCTTTCCTGTCCATATAGCTGTCCAATTTAACTTTAAACGGCAATATCGAACTTGCCTCAACCACTTCTGCTGGAAGCTCATTCCATATAGCTACCACTCTCTGAGTAACACACATCAAAGTTGCTGGTGAACGCAGCAGGCCAGGCAGCATCTCTAGGAAGAGGTACAGTCCACGTTTCCGGCCGAGACCCTTCGTAGTAAAGAAGTTCTCCCTCATGTTACCCCTAAACTTTTGCCCTTTAACTCTCAACTCATGTCCTCTTGTTTGAATCTCCCCTACTCTCAATGGAAAACGCCTATCCACGTCAACTCTATCAAGCCCCCTCATAATTTTAAATACCTCTATCAAGTCCCCTCTTCTACACTCCAAAGAATAAAGACCCAATTTGTTCAACCTTTCTCTGTAACTTAGGTGATGAAACCCAGGTAACATTCTAGTAAATCTTCTCTACTCTCTCCATTTTGTTGACATCTTTCCTATAATTCGGTGACCAGAACTGTACACAATACTCCAAATTTGGCCTTACCAATGCCTTGTACAATTTTAACATTACATCCCAACTAATTTATGACCTACTTCACAACATCAGCCCAAATGATCTGAAGTAAAATTCATTTCATCAGTTCATTTAAATGTAGGGCGGTTTTAATTGCATTGTGTCTGAAGATTTAGTTTGTATTACAAAATTTGCAGAAAAATAGGTTGCTGCAAATGCTTTCCTATCTAAAAAGCCACTTGGATTAGAAATTCTGCAAGTGATCACACGGAAAGAATCTGTTAAATGTAATGAATTTAATTACTGAAGACTCCTACTGTGAGGGTACTAATTAATAACGGGGAGATTTTCTTCACCAAATAAGGTCAATACTTTCCTTCAAGTTACAAATCCCTTCTTAAAATTATAGTGAGCAAGTTTATTTTGAGAACATAAGCAAAAGTTAGGAATAAATTGTAAAATTTAGTGAATTTCAGTGAAATAGAAACATAGAAAATAGGTGCAGGAGTAGGCCATTCGGCCCTTCGAGCCTGCACCGCCATTCAGTATGATCATGGCTGATCATCCAACCCAGAACCCTGTACCTGCCTTCTCTCCATACCCCCTGATCCCCTTAGCCACATCTAACTCCCTCTTAAATATAGCCGATGAACTGGCCTCAACTGTTTCCTGTGGCAGAGAATTCCACAGATTCACCACTCTTTGTGTGAAGAAGTTTTTCCTCATCTCGGTCCTAAAAGGCTTCCTCTTTATCCTCAAACTGTGACCCCTTGTTCTGGACTTCCCCAACATCGGGAACAATCTTCCTGCATCGAGCCTGTCCAATCTCTTTAGGATTTTATACGTTTCAATAAGATCCCCCCTCAACCTTCTAAATTCCAGTGAAATATTCAGCTCCAAGGTAGTGTAGTGGTTAGCATGATGCTATTGCAGCTCAGGGCGTTGGAGTTCAGAGTTCAATTCTGACCCCATCTGTAAGGAGCATGCATGCCCTCCCTGTGGAATGTGTGGTTTTTTTCCAGGTCTTCCAGTTTCTTCCCAGTCCAAAGTCATGCAGTACCTGTTGGAAGGTTAACTGGTCATTGTAAATTGTCCCATGATCAGGCTAGGGGGTTGCTGGGCAGTTCGGCTCGAAGGGCCAGAAGGGCCTAATCAGCACTGTATCTCTAATGAAACGACTAGCGCTAAGTTATAGCCCCCAATCCCAGAAAACCTACTTTATAATGCCACAGCAATTCCTGCTTTCCCAGATGAACTTATGGTCTGTTTTGCTAAATTATTAAATTGCTGGTGGGTGTTTGCCTTTTTGGTGTAAATAATATGCATCTTATCACACAGAAACATCTTTTATTTCTGGAAATTACATTAAACAGAGAATGTGGAAAATTACAAAGTGATAAACTAATTGTGGAGTTTGCATATTATAAGTAGCTGAATTTCTAACTGGTATTTAAGCCCTGAAATAATTTGATCCCCTTAGAATACTATAGCAACCATAAATCTGTATCTAAAGCAGTGATGGCCAGGGAGCTGCTAGGGGCCATGGATTTTGCTTTGGTTATTTTCTCTTCAACAGTAGTAATGTGCTTTGCTGGCTCTGATCGTCAATGTTCCATGGACAGAGCTCATGATTAAATCAACTGCCGCTGAGAAATATGTTAGGGATTATTATTTGGAGGGTGAATAGTTCTGGATAGCATAAAGATAGATGAAGTAAAACGAGGACCAGTCTTCAGAAAAAAAAAACTTGTACACAGTTTAACTTCCATCTGATACTCGAAGGTTTATTCTTACCTTCTCATTACTACCATCAGCAAAGAGGAACAGGAGCCTGAAGAAAAAAACACTCAGTGTTTTAGGAACACATTCTTCCCTCTGCCATCAGATTTCTGAAGGGACACTGAACCAACCTATGAAAAGTCCTTCACTATTTTCACTCTCTTTTTACACTGCTTATTTATTTTATATATATATATTTCTTATTGTAATTTATAGTATATTTTATTATAGTTGAATATATATGTTTAGAAACATAGAAACAGAAAATAGGTGCAGGAGTAGGCCATTCGGCCCTTCGAGCCTGCACTGCCATTTATTATGATCATAGCTGATCATCCAACTCAGAACCCCGCCCCAGCCTTCCCTCCATACCCCCTGACCCCCGTAGCCACAAGGGCCATATCTAACTCCCTCTTAAACACAGCCAATGAACTGGCCTCAACTGTTTCCTGTGGCAGAGAATTCCACAGATTCACCACTCTCTGTGTGAAGAAGTTTTTCCTAATCTCGGTCCTAAAAGGCTTCCCCTCTATCCTTAAACTGTGGCCCCTCGTTCTGGACTCCCCCAACATCGGGAACAATCTTCCTGCATCTAGCCTGTCCAATCCCTTTAGGATTTTATATGTTTCAATCAGATCCCCCCTCAATCTTCTAAATTCCAACGAGTACAAGCCCAGTTCATCCAGTCTTTCTTCATATGAAAGTCCTGCCATCCCAGGAATCAATCTGGTGAACCTTCTTTATATCTGTTTTATTGTAATTTAATTTATATTTTATGGACTACTGTGGCAAAACAACAAATCCAAATCCAACAAATCTAACACACTCAAAATGCTGGAAGAACACAGCAGGTCAGGCAGCATCTATGGAGAGGAATAAACAGCTGACGTTTCGGGATGAGACCTTTCATCCAAATTCACGATGAAAGGTCTCAGCCTGAAATGTTGGCTGTTTTATTCATTTCCATGGATGCTGCCCGACTTTCTGAGTTCCTCCAGTATGTTGTGTGTGTTACTCTGGGTTTACAGCATCTGCAGAATCTCTTGTGTTTATATTGAGCACATTCTCATGGTGCATTCCTGTAACAGTTCAGGACAGGTATATTTTTATCACTCAACCTTTCTGGTTAGTTGTACATCATGAAGACATCCTTCAACTCTTTAACAAAGGGCTATATTTTGGATATCTGGAGTTAGTACTCAGAAGCTTTTGGAACAGACACTAGTATTGTATATTCAAAGGGATTCTACTGGTCGGGATGTACCACCATTGTAATTACGTAATTTTGTAAATTTATCTGGCTACACTCCAAAAGTTAAGATGGTTCTTTAAGGTTGATATAGCTGGGAGTGGTAGCGGGGATAAGCTCCCTCTAACTATTAAATGCTCCCAGTGGTGTGCATCTCAAATGCCTCTGACAACCAAGTCCAGCTACCGGCCTTCACGTGTGGCTTAGCTACTAAGCCCGATAGAACTATTTCTACAGACAGGAGAAGGGCAAAGGCAGGCTACTGGCCTCTTAAAACCAGTCAGTTCAGGCAGATGGTTGGAAACTCATCTAGGAGAAGGAAAATTCTGATCTCAAACCTCCGCTATCTCACAGCTATACCCATTCATGGGGAAGGATTCGGAAGTAAACCCCGAGGGAAAAATCTGGAGCTGGACTCCCTGAGGCAGGCCTACATTGAGCTCAATGCTGACTGGCAACTCCTGCGACGCTGCTGGTACCAAACTGTATCGGTCTCTGTCGTTCCTTTGGGATCATTAGATGTGTGGAAAGGGGGAGCCGGCTACACAGGCAACAGCTTATTCTCCGTATCGGACTGCCCAGGCTTGCGTATCTAGACAGCTAGGACACAATATCCATGGTCAACTGTGACCGACGGAGGCCCTCATTCATGTATATGGCTGAATGTCAATAAATTTGAACTTGAACTTGAGACTGCAAGTTAACTCTTACAATTAACATTGTTTCAGCAAAAACATTTCATGGATTTGTATTAAATGTCCTCTATTCCTATTTTTAGAGATGTTGATCTACATTATATATTTATAGACCTCGGGAGTTATTTGGTTCAGTTCTGGGAAAGGGCTGTCTATTCAGCTTTAATTACCTGCTGTACATATTAAGAGTGGGAATAAGGCATTTCAGCACTGTCCACTAATCTATAAAGCCATCTGCAGAAATCTCAGTGTTACTTCCCCAATCCTTTGCTGCAGTCTCAACAGTAGCATTCTTGACCATCCACCCCAATTCAAATATGCACTTAGAAAGATTATATGAAAATATACATTCTCTGTTACATTTCAAAACATGGAAATTAAGAATATTACCAATCTGTGTTGAAAATAGAAGACCATTTTGACCAGGTAATAATGTTTAAACAGTTAAACAGCCACATGGTTAGTACAATGTTCATTGTAGACACATCCAACACTGTGGTGGGTAGTGCTCGGTAAAGAATTTGAAGTATAATCTGCGATCCTCGGTCTGGACAATTAATGACCCAGGCAAGCGTGCTTAGAGTCTGAGGGCAAACATCATTACTGGAAAATTAATGGCCTTTTTTCCCTTTTGAATATTCTGAGCAAGCAGTTCCAGAGGTAGAAGCGGCAGTTGTTTTGGTGGACGGTCCTTCCTTTCCGGGCTGGAAAAATAATGAAGAACACATATCAGAATTTCAGTCAGAACATAGAACATAGAACATAGAACATAGTTGGTAGAGGGTCCAGCCAGAGATGAACAGGTTTGATCCTGAGTCAGGGCTGGTTTAACCAAGCTAGGGCAGCACCATAGCATAATGGTTAGCACAGTCATTTTACAGTGCCAACGACCGCCGACTTAGGGTTCAATTCCCACTGCTGTCTGTAAGGTGTTTGTATGTTCTTCCTGTTAGCCCCTGGGTTTCATTAGAAGGTAAATGATAGGAGCAGGCCATCTGGCCCATTGAGCCCGTTCCGCAATTTAATAAGATCACTGGGTAGTGGACTCAGGTCCACTTACATGTCTTTTCCCCATAAACCTTAATTCCCCTACCAAAAATCCATCTAACATGTATTTAATGAGGTAGCTTCAATCTACTGCTTCCCTGGGCAGAGAATTCCACAGAGTCATTCTCCCTGGGATAAGCAGTTTCTCCTCATCTCAATCCTAAATCTATTACCCGAATCTTGAGGCTGCTTCCCCTGTACCCCTGCGGGTGCTGCGGTTTCCTCCCACATTTCAACGACGTAGAATTAAGGTCAGGGAGTTGGGGGCAGACTATATTGGTGCCAGAAGTGAGGTGACACTTGGGAACTGCACCCAGCACAAACTCCGAATGTCTTGGCCGTTGATGCAAAACGACGCGTTTCACTGCACGTTTCAATGCACGTGTGACAAATAAAGCTAATCTTTTTTTAAAAAAGTTGGTAGTCTGTAATTAGTTTTCTCTCAGAACAGGGTAACAGCGGGCAATGCCCACACATGACTCAACGATTCCTACTGGCAAATATGTGGGAATGCAGACATCACGGTTGTCAGTGTTACCTGGTCCTGTTCATAAGTAGCACTTATGAACAGGGCCAGCCTCAATTCTTCATGCATAAACTTAAGTTAACTGCACAATTTCAGGGGGATGAAGGATGACGGAATATGTGTCATATCTTCATGATTCATCCACATATCTCTGGACAATTCAAAGTTATGTTTTATTAAGAAGGATAATTGTCAACAATTTGAAATTTCACATATATGAAAAAATGGCGATGCAATATTTTTGAATGACTTTGAATTAAAAGTTGTCTGTGCTAGGTTGATCACGATACCTCCATTAAACATATCATTACACTGATCCATCGCAGGCAAAGTCCTCCCCACCTTAGAGCTGCATCCATCAACAAGGAGCCACATAATCCAGGCCATGCTCTCTTCTCTCTCCTACCATCGGGAGGGAGGTCCAGGAGCCTCAGGTCCCACACACTGAGTTCAGGAACAGTGATTACCCTTCAACCATCATGCTCCTGAATGTGTGGATAACTGCACTGAAATCATTCCACAACCTGTGAACTCAGTTTCAAGGACTCTATCTATAATTTATTTATTATGTATTTTTAAAAATTATTTTAAATTTGCAGATTGGTTGTTCATCAGTCTTTATTTGTATGTAGTTTTTCATTGGTTCTATTGCATTTCTTTATTTGCCTGTGAATCTCAAGGTAGTACACAGTGTATATATATGTACTTTGATAATAACTGTATTTTGCACTTTTCTCAAAGAATGTTTTATATAATGAGCTTGTGAGCAAGATTTGCTTCAACAGCATTCCTGATTTGACTTTAACCAGAATGGCTGGTGTTAGAACATAGAATAGTACAGCACATTACAGGCCCTTCGGCCCACAATGTTGTGCCGACCCTCAAACCCTGCCTCCCATATAACCGCCCCCACCTTAAATTCCTACGTATACCTGGTGTTATTGGTGATCAAGACATCCGCTGCACCTACTACAATCTTTTCAGATTACTCTAATGTAAAGTGGCTAATGTGAGGCAGTTGGATTGTCATCTGTTCTGGCAGCGACAAATAAAGCTGCTGGATCAATGCCACACTAAAACAAGACAGACTAGCGAATCCTGCGATGACGCGGGCTGCAAAGAACTTCCTGGAATAAACACAAAGGCAGGTTCGATAAGGAATGTCAGGATCACCACCACAGGGCCCTGAAAGAAGGAAAAACACTGTGATGGATAACTTCACTCACCTCAGCTCTGAACTAATTCCACAATCTATGGACTAACTTTCAATGATTCTACAACTCATGTTCTCAACTATCTGTCTGTCTGTCCTTCCATCTCTCTTTCTATCTCACTTTCTCTCTCTCTCTATCTGTCCGCCTGTCTATTGATCTACTCATTTATTTATTTGCACAGTTTGTCTTTTTTGCACATAGGTTGTTTGTGTGTAGTTCTTCCATTAATTCTACTGCATTGCCTTGCTTTACTGGAAAATACCAGCAAGAAAATGAATCTCAAGGTTGTATATGGTGACATATATGTATTTGTTAATAAAATTACTTTGAACGTTGATTCTCTTGAGACAATGTCGATTGAACAACAAATGACTATTATAAGATTGCCACAGAAGGCACAACTCAACCTGCAGTCAAGCTCCTCCAAATGAGAACTGGGTTGATTTCTGTGAACTAAGAAAGTCAGATACGTTTTTAAATTTCATGCACAGAAATTATTGATGAGTTTCCTTTCAGTTGTTTCCACACACAACTGCACTGTATTACTGGAAAGGAAAGCAAGGAGTTGCATATCAGGTTTTTCTTTTACAACCTCAGGACATCGCAGATCACCTTACTGCCACTGAAGTACTTCTGAAGTGCAGATGCTGTGGGAAATGAAATGGCTTATTTGCGCACAGCATGCTTCCAAAAATGGTACGTATTGTGTTTTGGTGATGATCAGGGACAAACCTGGTCCAACAGATGCCACCCCCTGGTAAGGCATTGAAGTGTTCACCAGGGGTGGAGGCCCTGAACTAAGCTTATTTTGATGGCATGGACAATCTGTTTTTAAATGGGTCATTTCTCCAATTAGCTTCCCTTTTCTTACAATGACCTTTTATCTTTAAAATATTGACTCTAGTATCTTGCTCAGAACTTGCTCTACTGAAATTTAAATTTGCTTGTGTGCCGTGTGTGTGTGTGTGTGTGTGAACATAGAAATCTATAGCACGTTACAGACCCTTCGGTCCACAATGTTGTGCCGACCATGTAACCTACTCTAGAAACTGCCTAAACTCCCTACTGCATAGCCCTCTATTTTTCTAAGCTCCATGTACCTATCTGAGTCTCTTAAGCCTCTACCACCTTCACTGACAGTGCATTCCACACACCCACCACTCTCTGTGTGAAAAACCTACCCCTGACATCCTCCTTGTACCTGCTTCCAAGCACCTTAAAACTGTCCCCCCTCGTGCTAGTCATTTCAGCCCTGGGAAAAAGCCTCTGGCTATTCACACGATCAATGCCTCTCATCATCTTATACACCTCCATCAGGTCACCTCTCATCCTCCGTCGCTCCAAGGAGAAAAGGCCGAGTTCACTCAACCTGTTCTGATAAGGCATGCTCCCCAATACAGGCAACATCCTTGTAAATCTCCTCTGCACTCTGTGTGTGTGTGTGTGTGTGTGTGTGTGCACACGTGCAAGTTATTAAACTGCATCAACAATCGTGGCTCCTGAATGTGCCAACCATAAAACTCCGGATATTCTTCTCTAGGTTGGCTGAGAGAAAGGTTAGAAAATGTATAGAAAGTTAGTTTCTACTTTAAAAGTTCAATTTACCTTGATTTTCTTATGTGAGTAACATTGTGCTCCGCACAATGTTCTCTTCTGAACTCTGCTGTTATTGATTTGACAGCATTGGTAAGTAGTAGGTTGAAAATGCAATCCAATAAAATCTACATTTTATCCTTTGTCCTATATTTCAGCTGTACAATGAAGCACATTTAGTTAGAGATAATAAGGTTAACATCTAATTTTAAATATTTTACTCGAATTTCTTTAACCAGGTTCTTGTAATATCAAACTCTAGGGAATGCTTCTTTCCATAAATATGCTGTTTAAGCTCCGACAGATGACAATCAGAGGACAGTCAGCTGCTCTCATTTGTTTGATCTGCTCGTCCTCTGACCCGACCATATTTCAAATTATCTTTGGTGACACATAAGTAGGCAGTTTTACTTTAAGTGCCAGAGGTCAATGCCATCCAGTTCTTTTATGAAAAAATTTTAGAACTAGAATTCAATTGTTTGGTACATTACTCTGAGTGGCCACTTTACTAACTACCTCCTGTACTGTAACTAATAAAGTGGCCACTGAGTTTATGCTCGAGGCCTTTTGCTGCTGTAGCCCATCCAGCTCAAGGTTCAATGTGTTTTGCAATCAGAGATGTTCTCCTGCACACTGCTGTTGTAATATGGTTATTTGAGTTACTGTGGCCCTCCGGTCAGTTTGAACGATTTGGCCATTCCTCTCTCATTAACCATATGTTTTCACCCATGGAACTGTCATTCAGTTTTTGCATCATTCTCTGTAGACCCTAGAAACTTGTGAGTAAAAATCCCAGGAGATTAGCAGTTTGTGAGATACTCAAACCACCCAGTCTCGCTCCAACAATCATTCCATGGTCAAAGTCACTTAGATCACATTTCTTCCTCATTCTGATGTTTGGTTTGAACAACAACTGAACCTCTTGACCATGTCTGCATGCTTTTATGCATTGTGTTGCTGCCACATGATTGGATGATTAGATATTTGCATTAATGAGCAGGTGTACAGGGTGTACAGGGGTACCTAATAAAGTGGCCACTGAGTGCATTTTAAATATTGTACAGAGGAATTATCACCTTACGGTAAAATTTTGTTTAAGTCTGACTTCTTCCAGTTCTAATGGTGACCCATTAACCTGAAAGGATAAATATTCTCCCGTTTTGTGTTTTGCAATGAAACACTTAGACTGCAAAGCTTCTAAAGAGACAAAGGAAGATTTATTTGTCACAAACATATGCGTTCGTTTTGCATCAACGACCAACTCAGTCTGAGGATGTGCCGGGGGCAGCCTGCAAGTGTCACATGCTTCCAGAGCCAATATAGCATGCCCACAATTCACTAACTCTAACCCTAAGTGTACATTTTTGGAATGTGGGAGGAAACCAGAGCACCCAGAGGAAACCCACATGGTCACTTGCAGGATGGACATAGTTACAAGATAAAAGGTCAATTATTGTAAACAAAGAAGTGTAGGAATTTCTTCTCACTGGAACCTATGGAATTTTCTACCTCTTCATGGTCACAGAAGTTGGGTCAGTAGAGGTACTTAAAGAGGGAGCAGAAACATTTTTTGAAAAACAAAGGGTTGTATGAGGAGAAAAATGGAAAATAGAGGGAAAATAAAGCAGCCATGATGGAATAGCAGAGCAGACTCGATGGGCCAAATGGCCTAATTCTGCTACCTTGTCTTGTGGTACAGAGTCCTTTCAGACAGTGGTGGGAATCGAACCCTGATTTGTGATGGCTGATTTTGTAAAGCAATGGTGCTAACCACTATGCTACCACGCTGCTCCTCAACGGGTAACACATCACACTGGAGACTACAGCAATCCTTGGATGGGGTGCAGTCCTCCGTCCCGATCTGCTACAGTGGCGGGAAGCTGATGAATGCCATCAGCGGGATCAGGGGTCCATCACTGATGATCGAGTGGGAACTAAATGGGTGGGTCCATATTGCTGCATGGCATAAGGCACACCTCAGGAGGGCTGATAAAGTCACAATATATAAAATACTGTCATTAGTTACACTAAATCAATGTAAAACACCATGGTAGCGTAGTGGTTAGTGCGATGCCATTGCAGCTCGGGGTTTGAGAGTTCAATCCTGGTGTCTTGTGTAAGGAGTTGGTACTGTACATCCTCCCTGTGGACTGCATGGGTTTTCCAGGTGCTCCAGCTTCCTCCAACAGTCCAAAGACGGCCGGGTAGGTGAATTGGTTACTGTAAGTTGTCCCACAGGTTTAAATTGGGGTTGTTATGGGTTGCTGGGCAGCGTGGCTCTGAAGGCCGGAAGGGCCTATTCTGCGCTGTTTTGCTAAACAATAATAAAAATAACATACATAATGGCATCAATCAGAATTAATTTATTTTCACCGACTTTTGTGCCAGCAGTGCGGTGCAAAGTCATATAACTACTATAAATGACAAAATTAAATAAATAATGGGAACGGCAAGGTAGTGTTCAGGGATTCAAGACCCATTCAGAAATCTGATGGAGGTGTGGAAGAAGCCGGTTCTGAGAGTTTTCAGGCTCCTGCACCCTGCAGTGAGAAGAGGGAGGGCACGTCTCAGACGATGAGGCTCCTTTGTGAAGGATGCTTCAGGGAGCCTCAAACAGGATTCTTCAGCTATTTCCTTTAGCAAGGGAGATCTTCAGTGCAAGGCAGTTCAAACCCAACCATGGATATGACTTACAATGTGCTCATTTTATTGAGAAAGCCCACACACCCTCGATTGCAGGCATTCAGGAAAATCCTGGAATAGACAAGTAACCTCTATTGATCCTCCTCAACTTCTTCACTGATTGTTAAGTTCAAAGTAAATTTACTATCAAAGTTTGTGTATGTCATCATATTCGTTTACTGGCAAGCATTCACAATAGAACGAAGAAATACAAGCAAATCAATGAAAAGCTAAGCACAAAGACTGACAAACAACCGAGGTGCTAAAGAAGACAAACTGAAAATTTTTTAAAAAAGCAACAATAATATTTAAGTACACCACGGGACCATAGCGGTTAGTGTGACACTATTACAGCTCGGGGCGTCAGAGTCAGAGTTCAATTCCGATACTGTCTGTAAGGAGTTTTTATGTCCTTTCCCTGAAACACGTGGGTTGCCTCTGGACATTGCATTTCCTCTCACAGTCCAAAGTTGTACCAATTAGTAGGTTAATTGGTTATTGTAAATTTTCCTGCGATTAGGGCTAGGGTTAAATCGGTGGGTTGTGGGTGGTGCAGGTTGATAGGCCGGAAGGGTTCCATGTTGCATTTCCAAATAAATAAAATATATAAATAAAAGTCACAGCCATAAACATGTGTAACTGTGAATGATTGCTATTCTGAACAAGACTCCAGAAATAGAATAACACCAGATGGCAACTTATTTACCATTTGAGATTCAACTAATCCCCGTGATCTCTATTGTGCCACTTTCTATCAGGAGATTGCTCCGGTAATCTCAGTTTGCAGTGCAGAGACATAAATGAACAGGCGTAACTCCCGCATCTTGGAGACGTTTGGCTGTGCAGTCATCCTCACACGTTCAACCATAAAGCATCCTTGCAATCAAACCATTCCAGCTATCCCATCTAAGGCCCTTTATATGAAATAAAGGTAGCGGTTTTAGTCATTTGCAATTAAACCAAGACTTGAAAATCAGGCAATGCTCAACAAGTCAGGCAGTATCTGTGGAAAAAGAACCAGGTTAATCTTTCAGTTCCATGAACTGGATAGTATAAACTGTGAGTACTTTTGGCCTGAAACGTCGACTGCACCTCTTCCTATAGATGCTGCTTGGCCTGCTGTGTTCACCAGCAACTTTGATGTATGTTGCTTGAATTTCCAGCATCTGCAGAATTCCTGTTGTTTGTACTTTACCATTTTGTAGTTTTGTTTAGCTCTATACATGTGTATGACAGAATGATAATAAACTTGAACTTGCAAGATGATAATTGCTGTGTTTAATATTTAAAATGAGTACAAGAGGCTAACTATTTCTCAATTACATTGGTGACATCAAAGGCTGACCGAGGACTGATTAATTTATTCCTTATGTAAGAAAGTGAGTGTAACAGAGCCATTAACTTGTCAAAAGTGTTACACCTTTCCAACTATGTCCTCCAGCTAAACTCCAGTGTGGCCAATTTCTAACACTACAACTCTGATACCTCTGGAAAGCTTCCCACTATTCAGGACACTTATAGAGACAGGCGTGTAAAAAGGGCCCAAAGGTTCGTTGAGACCCAAGTCAGCCCAACCACAAACTGTTCCAGCTGCTACCATCCGGGAAACGGTACTACAGCATAAAAGCCAGGACCAACAGGCTCTGTGACAGCTTCTTCCACCAGGCCATCAGACTGATTAATTCATGCTGACACAATTGCATTTCTATGCTATATTGACTGTCCTGTTGTACATACTATTTATTACAACTTACTAAAATTTGCACATTGCACATTTAGACGGAGACGTAACATAAAGATTTTTTACTCTTCCTGTATGTGAAGGATGTAAGTAATAAAGTTAATTCAATTTGTTATGAGCAGCAATAGGAACAGTGAGTCAGTCAGGGACAGCAGTAGAAATGTGGAGAGTGAAGTTATCACCTCTGGTTTACTACCCCTCAATCATCAGGCTCTTGAACTCCACTCAACTTCACTCACCCCATCACTGAACTGTTCCCATACCTATGGACTCACTTCAAGGTGTCTCCGTTTTATGCTCTCGATATTTCTTGTTTGTTTGTTTATTTATTTATTTTTCTTTTGTATTTGCATAGTTTGTTGTATCTTGCATGTCGGTTGTTTGTCCATCCTGTTGGGTACAGTTTTCATTGATTCTACTGTGTTTCTTGGACTTACTGTGAATGCCAACAAGAAAATGAGGTTGTATTTGGTGAAATATATGTACTTTGATAATAAATTTACTCTGAACTTGGAACTTTAAAGGTGCAGTGTCCATAACTGAAAACTGTCCATCAAACTGTTTCCGTCTAAAGGCATGACAAATTCAGTACAGAAACTGAATGATATACAGTTGCTCAGTTATGCTCCTCCTTTCTATGCAAAGCGTAAAACTAATTGAAAGATAAGCATAGGAAAATGTGTCTTAGTTTCGTTTTTACTTTAGGCGAGGCACGCACATATGACGCAGTGGCGTAATGACATTCACATACTTTTACATATGACCCATAATAAATTAAGTAAACAACAAAGAATTCTCAATCAAATATATTTACAATATTACTCAAATATTAAATACACAACATTCCTCCCTGCTTAGTTTAAACTCCAACTTAATATAGAAAACATCTCAACTTATACACTTACAGTACACTCTATAATTCAACTACTATACTGTATAGACATCCACAGCACAGTCAATTTTAAATGATCCCAATCAGGCCTGAAGATTTAATTAGCGAGACACTGCTTGGCAGGTGAGACTTGTGGCTGTGAAAACATTCACAGGTTCTGGAGCCTCCTCCGTGATGGTTGTAAGAGTTGAATCTGAGACAGCAGGAAGTGGTTCTGATAGCGGTAGCCAACTTTCTTCTCTAACAATTGCGTCTGCTCTCCTCAGCCAATCGATATGTTGTCTCCAAATGATATCAGACGCAAATCCACGGTGTAGGAAAGCAGCCCAGTCCTATCCTTAATCCTTCGGAGTACTTACTTTTGATCACCTCTGTAGTTCCTCACCAGCACTGCTTGTCCCGGGGCGAAACACTGATTCTCACTGACTGAGGAGCCCTCAATTTGTCTCAGCTATTTGTCCTGCATCCTCCTTCCGAGATTGGATTTGACGAGATCGAAGCGTGACTGCAAGGGACAACCCAGGAACAGTATAGCCGGTGAGTTGTTGCATTACAATATGCAAGGAGGAAATTGGTGAGCTACTGATCCAGTGTTAGTTTAGTGTGTTCCACTGACATTGTTCACAGTGTGTTCTTTAGACTTGGGACAAATCTTGCCACTAAGCCAGTGGTACAGTGCAGAAGTAAAGTGTCTTACTCCATTCATTTTCAGGAATGACTGAAACTATTCTGCAGCAATCTACGGTCCATTATTATTGACTGAGCGTTCTGGGAATACTACTGTCCACTTTGTAGCTGCATCCACTTCAACCTGGAAATTTGTGCCCATAAATGGTCCAACAAAATCCACAAGAATCCACCGCCAGGGCAATGCAGGCCTTTCCCAGGGACGGCAAGGCACTGCTCTTGGCATCAGCAGGCAGTATTGGCACCCCAGACAATACATGGCAAGCTGCACAATCTATCCCAGGCCACCAGATGAAGCTTCAACCCAATGCTTTCATCTTGACCATGTCTCAATGACTGGTATATAGCTCATCCAACACTTTAGCTCTCTGCTTGGATGGTACAACAACTCTCAAGCCTCACATAAGGCAACCTCCATCAAGGGCAAGTTCATGCCAGCGCAGATAAAAATGGAGGAAATGGGATTTCTATTGCACATTCCAGCCACTTTGGGTTGCCATTTAGACCTGAGACAACATGAGTTCTTTTCTGGTTTTCCTTTGGATCATTCCCGCTGTAATAGGGCGACTTTCTGTTTGCATTAGGAAGAAGGCATCGAGAGGAGTGTCCTCTTTTGCAAGTTTTTGAGATATTTCCTTTTCAAGGGTAAACAGGACAATCCAACAGCATTTCCATAATTAGCCGTCTTCCTAAATTTGATCTTGTAATCGTGTCCACCAAGAAACAGAGCCCATCACTGCATTTGTGCTACTACTGCTAGTGGAACACCCTTCTGTGGATTGAAAATGAACTCCAGTAGTTGACAATCAGTAAACTACTGATCATCTCTCCCATACAAATACTGGTTGAAACGTTTTACATCCCTAACCAGACTCAAGGCCTCTCTGTCAATCTGTGCACGATACTTTTTCTGCAGTGGTAAGGCAACAAAATGCAAAGTCTATGGGGCATTCTCTTCCATCACCAATGCCATAAGGCGAGGTGTCACAGGTAAGCTTCACTGGATGATGTGGATCATAATGTTTGAGTATTGCCTCTAATATCACCATTTCCTTTACCTTTTTGAAAGCCACCCCACACTGCTTTGTCCATTGCCATTTCTTCCCAATCCATAGTAACGAGTTCAAGGGGTTGAGCACAGTAGCCAGGCTTGACAAGAACCTGTTAAAGTAATTGACAAATCCTAAAAAAAACACAACTGTGACACGTCCTTTGATTTTGAGATGTTCACCACTGCTTGAATTTTTTCAACTTACTTATGTAATCCTTGTGCATCAGTGGTGTGACCACAGTAAGTGATACTTGGTTTAAAGAATTCACACATGCCGCATCATACTCTGAGCCCATAATCTTCTAATCTTTTTAACACTGTCTTGAGATTTTGGAGTTGTTCCTTATCATCCTTACCGGTAACAATGGTGTCATCCAGGTGACACTGAGCTCCTGGAAATGCCTACCCATGTTCAGGGCATTCAATAATCTTCAGTGAACTGCCTGAACACCATCAGCTGTATTCATTAGAATCCCACTCATTCTACTGGATGTGTGCAGCCTGCCACCTCTTGGTTCAATGTGGCTTTACGCAACGAGGAAATATTCAGTGAGGTGGTCTGGTCTCAGCTTACAAGTGGCCGATATCAATATGAGCAAACTGGCTCACTGTTACACCTTCGTGCAGAAGAAGGAGCAAGTTGGAACACAGTGTTTATTTCTTGCTTCAAAAGAGGCACTCAAACCCCATTTCACCAAGTGTGATAACTTCTCTTGCCCACTACAGTATTTATAGGCCCCCCTCCTTAAATCATTTCCACTGGTAAGTTTGAAAGATTCACTGCATCCATCGCAGGACTGCTCTCAGTTAGCGAGTTGGTCAGAGTGTGTAAACAACAGAAGAGTGCCAAATTGGAGGCTTACATCTTTTATTACATTCGGATATATTGCTCTCGGAAGAATCGTGTGTTCTGTTGTTTTGTCAGTTCAGCAGTTTTCCACAAAGCAATACCTCTGTAATCATAAGGGATGATACTGGAAAGCTGTGAACAGAGCTCTCACTATTCCTATTTATTGCTCAAACATAACAGCGATGGATTGAAACAGATTTCTGGTTTGAGTCTGCAAAAAACATAATAAAGAAAATAGATTATATACTAGAAATTAAAGGATAAGGAAAGCCTAGAGGGAACGGTTTCATACTAAGTCCTCCTACGTCTATATAATTTAAAATAAAATTGAGGAATGTGTTTCCTGCCCACGAAGCTCTGACATTCGGAATTCTTTTAACGTTGACAGACCATGCTGAGTTAAGGGGGAAGGGTTAAAGAGCACTCGGGAAAAGCTCCACACAATTAGTTGGAAGTTCAGTGATCTGGACTAGCATGACAGACCGAAACCAGATGAAGCATTGTTAACCTATCCTTTTCAGAAGTCGTCACTTAATTTCCTTCAGGGGTGTAGCTCAGTGGAAGAGTGCATGCTTTGTTATGGATAAGATCCTTAGCTCAATGTCTGGCACCTCCACGCTGTGACCATGAGTTTTAGAGGCAGCACGGTAGTATAGTGGTGGGCATTATACAATTACAGCACTAGCGACCCAGGTTTAATTCCGCCATTGTCTGTAAGGAATTTGTATGTTCTCCCCGTGATCGTGTAGGTTTCCTCCGGGTGCTCTGGTTTCCTCCCACATTCCAAAGGACTACTTGGTTAGTAGGTTAATTAATCACATGGGTGTAATTAAGCAGTATGAGCTTATTGGGCTGGAAGAACTGGTTACCATGCTGTATCTCTAAATAAAAAACAAAATACATTTTTCAGGTTACAATCCAGCTTTGAAGAAACAATTTTTTTAAAAATAAAGCAAAGATAATGCTTTTTTTTCTTTTTTAATAAACTTGTTGTAACTTACAGAAATTTCTTTATATACTGTTGCCACAGGACAACAAATTTCATGACTTATGTTGGTGATAATAATTCTGATTCTGTATCCGCATCTCCTGTCCGCTGCTGCTTCCAAGGGCTTCTCCCCTCAAGGTACTGCCACTCAGCAGGAGAATGGGAGAATGGGGTTTCCAGTCATAACTTGTCCTCTTTCAGCAAAGGAACAAGTTTTTGACCCATTGATGAGGGGCTCCACTCTAAATCTAGGCCTAATCCTTCTTGCTGTGGCTGTATTTCCAGATAGTTAACAACATTGGTGGAATTTAACTTGTTTGTGGTTGAAAATAGAAAAACAGCCCAGATCTTTCAAAGAAGCTTGATCTTCCTTGTAGTCTCAAACAGGACACATGCCCTAAAGCACACTTAATCCCCTAAGGAAGGACAACAGTCAACAGAATGCAAGGAAAACATTGTTGGCAGTCAGTGCTTCCTTTAGTTCTAACTCACAATTTACCGATCGATTCTTTTCCTGTCTTGCAACACACATCAAAGTTGCTGGTGAATGCAGCATCTCTAGGAAGAGGTACAGTCGACGTTTCAGGCCAAGACCCTTTGTCAGGAATTCATTCTAGCCATGACCAACCTCTCAACGCATTTCATCACTGTAGATGCCAGTGCTACTGGACGATAGTTATTAAGATAGTTTACACTACATTTCTTACACATTGGTATAATTGTTGCCTTTTTGAAGCACATGGAGACTTCCAACCGTAGCAGTGAGAGGTTGAAAATGTCTTTGAATACTTCTGCCAGTTGGTTGGCACAAGTTTTCAGAACCTTACCAGGTACTCCATTGGGTCCTACAGCTTTGCAAGGGTTCACCCTCCTTAAAGACAGCCTAACACCGGCCTCTGAGACAGAGATCACAGGGTCATCAGGTGCAGTAGCGATCTTCAAAGCTGTAGTTATTTTATCCTTTTCAAAGCAGGCATAGAAGGTGTTGAGCTCATCTGGTAGTGAAGCATCACTACCATTCATGCCAGCTGGATTTGCTTTGCAGGAAGTAATGTCCTGTAAATCCTGTCAGAGTTAACGTGCGTCCGATGTCGCCTCCAACCTCGCTCGGAATTATCTCCCTTGAAGTAGCCCTCCACAAGTCATACCTGGTTTTCTTGTATAGACCTTAGCTTTTGGTTTGGGAATGAACAGCACGTTTTCGTAGGCACACAATCATCCACTCAGGCTTTGAGTTGATCTCTATGAACAGTATACAAGACAAGCTTTTCACTGAATCTTAGTGCATGTGACAATAGTAAACCAGTTCTACTTCCAACTCCAAATCAGTCTTTGGTGGAAACTTCCTCTAACAGATATTCTCTCAGTTGACCGTCTACCACCTTGTAATAATCTACCATTTGACATATTGGTGTAAATTAATATCCCTTTACAACAGCACACAATGCCAGTTCTGTACGTATTTGAATGATAAAATGCAAATAATTTTCAAGTTATGACAAAGCAATTGATAAAACATTCCAAACTTTTCCATATTTATTCTTCAATATAATTTGAAGTATCTTTTATTTAATGATCTCTGAAGGAAGACTGATTTGCATGCTTTTTAATGCAAAGGTAATTCAATATGTTGATATTACAGCGGCACATCAGTGTATACTTAGATCCCAACAGAAGAAAAAACGACAATGGAACAGTGCCAATTTCACTGATCAGAGAATTTAGTCTTATATCAAGCCCCTTAAAAAACAAGCCATTGAATATCACTGCAAAGGAACCCATTTGGCCCATCGAATCTGTAAAAGCTCTTTCAAATTAGTCATGCTCCTGTGTCTTTTCCTTGCAATGTTTTCTCTGCAAATATACACTCAGTAGCCACTTTATTAAGTACACCTGTACACCTGCAAATACCTGGCTGCAACTCAATGCATAAAAGCAGGCAGACATGGTCAAGAGTTTCAGCTGTTGTTCAGACCGAACATTAGAATGGAGAAGAAATGTGATCTAGGTGACTTTGACCGTGGAATGATTGCTGGTGCCAGACAGGGTGGTTTGAGTATCTCAGAAACTGCTGATCTCCTGGGATTTTCACTCACAACAGTCTCTAGAACAGGGTTTTCCAACCTGGGATCCATGACCCCCTCAGTTCATGGTCAGGCTTATCGGCACAAAGAAGATTGAGAACCCCTGCTCTAGAGTTTGGAGAGATTGGAACAAGAAA
The DNA here is from genome assembly GCF_963921235.1 of Mobula hypostoma. Classification (NCBI taxonomy): domain Eukaryota; kingdom Metazoa; phylum Chordata; class Chondrichthyes; order Myliobatiformes; family Myliobatidae; genus Mobula; species Mobula hypostoma. The sequence goes on along the minus strand of NC_086118.1, from coordinate 49,021,599 downwards.
CAAAAAAAATCTCATGGGAGTTCTGAGGGTGAAAACGCCTTGTTAATGAGAGAGGTCAGAGGAGAATGGCCAGATGGTTCAAACTGACAGGAAGGTGACTGTAACTCAAATAACCACGTGCTACAACAGTGGTGTGCAGAAGAGCATCTCTGAATGCACAACATGTTGAATCTTGAAGAAGATAGGTTTTTGCAGCTGAAGACGTCTAACATACACTCAGTAGCCACTTCTTTAGGTACAGAAGGAACGTTGTAAAGTGGCCACCGAATGTACACCTTTTGAGACCACTATTAAAACTTTATCCTTCATCCTGTAAAGCAATGCATTCCAAATCCCAGCTACTCAATGCAATATAAGAACAAGAATATTTTTTCTTTGTGTCACTGTTTATCTTGCCAACCATCTGTCCCTTTGGGTTACTGACCTTTCAGTGCTTCGAAAGAACTTCTCCATATTCAATCTACGCTACAGGATTTGAAACACCTCTGTCATATCCCTCAGCCCTTCTCAGTTCTAAGAAAGCTTTGAACTAAGCAAATGTAATCCCTCCTCCTTAAATGACTCTGGTAAATCTACTGTGGTCTTGCCAAAGTCTTCAAATCCTGCCTAAACTGTGGCGCTCAGAACCCGACAAAATACTCCAGATTGAAGGCTTTTTTTAAGACTTAGCATAACCCTCTGTCTTTTGCACTCTACACAGCTACTTATAAAGGTTTGCCATTTCCTTTTTCTGGGCAGTGCCTTAACAAGACAGGTGATCCCTGCCAGTGTCAATACTCTTCAGAGATTGTCAATGTTTGCTGCTGCTTGTGCGTGGGAGGGGGGAGTTGGGGGGAGGTTTGAGGTTTTAACATTTTTTACTGTCATTCTTTGGGGCACTCATCTGTTTTCGTGGATGTCTGCAAAGAGCAAGAATTTCTGGCTGTATATTGTACACATTCCCTAATATTAAATAGAACTACTGAACTAGTTGGAAAGTGTATGGTTATGCACTTTGGCAGAAGAAATAAATGGGCAGACTATCATTTAAATGGGGAGAGAATTCAAAGACTTGGGAGTCCTCGTGCAGGATACCCTTAAGGTTAACTTCCAGGTTGAGTCGGTGGTGAAGAAGGCGAATGCAATGTTGGCATTCATTTCTAGAGGAATAGAGTATAGGAGCAGGGATGAGACGTTGAGGCTCTATAAGGCGCTGGTGAGACCTCACTTGGAGTACTGTGGGCAGTTTTGGGCTCCTTATTTAAGAAAGTATGTGTTGATGTTGGAAAGGGTACAGAGAAGATTCACTAGAATGATTCCGGGAATGAGAGGGTTAACGTATGAGGAACGCTTGTCCGCTCTTGGACTGTATTCCTTGGAGTTTAGAAGAATGTGGGGGGACCTCATAGAAACATTTCGAATGTTGAAAGGCATGGACAGAGTGGATGTGGCAAAATTGTTTCCCATGGCAGGGGAGTCTAGTACGAGAGGGCATGACTTAAGGATTGAAGGGCGCCCATTCAGAACAGAGATATGAAGAAATTTTTTTAGCCAGAGGGTGGTGAATCTATGGAATTTGTTGCCATGGGCAGCAGTGGAGGCCAAGTCATTGGGTGTATTTAAGGCAGAGATTGATAGGTATCTGAGTAGCCAGGGCATCAAAGGTTATGGTGAGAAGGCGGGGGGAGTAGGACTAAATGGGAGAATGGATCAGTTCATGATAAAATGGGGGAGCAGACTCGATGGGCCAAATGGCTGACTTCTGCTCCTTTGTCTTATGGTCTAACTACTGACAACATTGAACTCATGTAAATTCATCAATAAACATTAATATTAATTAAATTAAGTCAAGACCAATTGCTTTTTTAATGAAGGCTGGTGAATGCTTTCAGTGCTGAGACCAGTCTTCTATGGTATGGTGTGCAGGTATATTGGATGTGTTCTGCAGCTACACAGAAGTTCTGCACTAAGGCACCTTTCAGTGATCTGTTCCTTATTTTTCTGCTTACATCGGAACTGCTGAATTCACCTGTTTCAGTTAACCCAGACCTTATTGGCCAGTTTTGTAGTAAGATTCTCCACCTGTAACATTAACTCAGTTTTTCGCTCTCCAGAGACGCTGCGTGATCTACTGAGTATTCAAGCATTCTCATTTATTTTAGCAATTGCGGTATTCTGCATCCCCAGTCCCAAATTAACATTGCTGCTTTCTTCTGTACTGACTCCTGTCTCTCCATCTACGCTCCATCATACTTGTTAGTTCTGATCAAATGGACAGAACCAAAAGCAACTGTGTCACCTGGCCAGCCTTGGTGTCCATCCTATCACAGACACCCCTGCTTCCTTTGTCTGCAACTTTTCAACTTTTGTATCCTCACTTTTCCAATTCTGACACTCGCTGACCTGAAATAGTAATTCTATTTTATTTTTCCCCTTCACAGATGCTGCCTGACTACTGAGTATTTTAAGTTCTGAATATGCCAAACCCGAACCTGAAGGAATTGCAGGGTGTTGGGAACGTGCACGGAGATCCAGTCAAAGCCAAGATCGCAAAATGTATGATCTTGTGAATGAGAGTAAACGCAATGGGACACAAGGAAGAGATAATAATTAATACCGAGGTATTGCAGCTTTGACAGAAACCAGTTCTCATCATGCTGCTGTTAAGTGTTAAACTCAGCTGGTTCCCTGTTTGTTTTTGTTCCATGCCAATGTGTTTGGTCACGATTAATTAAGGAAACCATTCCAGCATTAAATAGAATTATGGAAGGCAAACAAAATGAGTCTCTCCAGTTGAGTTGAAAAGTAAATGCCTGAGTATTATTCAGTATTTGAAGCTGTCAAAGAAAGGGAGGTATTATTGTTGGATTGAAAAAGAGGGAAGTGGAATCGTTTTCATTTTATTTATTAATTACTTATTGAGCTACAGTGAGGAGTAGGCCCTTTAGGCCCTTCGAGGCATGCTGCCCACCAACCCCTGATTAACCCTCGCCTAATCGGGGATGATTTAAAATGACCAATTAACCTACCAACCAGTACGTCTTTGGACTCCCATGCAGTCATGGGGAGAACATACAGAGAGCAGTGAGAATGGATCCACCGAACAGAATTGTTGACAAATAAATCAGACACTTACACAACAATTTGCGTGGGATAGACTTCGAGAGGTATGCGTCAAACACAGGCAGATGGCATTAGCTTAGATGGGCATCTTGGGTGGCATGCACAAGTTGGGCTGAAGGTCCTGTTGCCATATTGTATTACATCCTAACTCTATGTGGCCAACATCAGCTCCTATTTCGTATACTCTTAAAATGAGAAGAGAAGTAGGCAGCAGAGAGCCTGGGGGTGGTTGGAAACAGAAACTATTGTGCTGGGATTGCAGTGACCAGATGAACTCCATGCTAATATGTCCTTGTGCCTCTGCTGCTTATAACCTTCACAAACTGCTCACAAACAATATCCGACACTAGTGGCTACTCTGCATTGTATGAAAGGACAAAACACACCATAAAGTATGCAACAAAAATCCTCTAGCGAGTTCTACAACCACCCTTCATATCAGAGATATTCTTTTTGTTATTAAATTGAATCTTTTATTTTGTTTATTTCATACTTTTCCCTATATAGTTCCAGCAGTGTGTGTTCTGCACGTGGGTGGTTTAATGTTGGTGATTTCTCTTTTCCTGTCATCGATGCAACCAACGTATTGATCCACTGGGTACCTATGATTTGATTATGATAGTAGTCTGAGATTATTGGCTAAAATAGCTGAATTATTCATTTCAATTTTTTTAACCATTTTTATATATTTAATAAATTCTTTTAAAGTAACTTCTATACATTTATTTTCCTTTTCTGTTGTGAGTATGTTTTATTTTCTTTTCTTTTTCAAAGATTCAAACTATATTTATTATCAAAGTATGTATGCAGTAACCTCCAAGAGGACCACAACCTTGTTGCTGGTTTGTTGCATGCACACCTCCATGATCCGGCGAACTATGCTGGCTGGAGTCAGGGCTTTATGCTTTAGCTCTTGTTGGGGTCACCCATGCCAAACAGGTCAAAGGGTAGAGGCCGGACTAAGAGTCATCCATTGGTCCTCCAGGTTTAGGTGTTCAGCTCAGGGCTAACAACCTTGACTGGTCAAACAAAGTTGTGAGGGAAAACAGTAGTGAAGAATCCTTCTACATCGGAGTGCAACAGTATTCCTGAGCCTCCACCCGGAACTTGTCGTGAAAATCGAGAGGAAGCTACTGATGCCACGAACACCAGGAGGGATAGAGGACCTTCAATGTCGTCCTAAATGCCAGTGACGTAATGGACAGTAATTATTATTGGTGTTTGCAGGATGCAACCCTGAGATTCATCTTCCTGAACCTAAAGGAAATGATATTCTTTTCCTTTTGAAATTCTAATCAGCTGCCATGTCTAACACGACCATAAGATATTGGAGCAGATTTAGGCCAATCAGCCCAGCGAGTCTGCGCTCCGCCATTCAATCATGGCTGATTTATTATCTTGCCTTCTCCCTGTACCCTTTGACAGCCTTACTAATAAGACCATAAGACATACACACAGTGGCCACTTTATTAGGGTCAGGAGGTACCTAATAAAGTGGCCCCTGGACGTATTTTGTGGCAGTGGAAAACACTGAAATATTCGCTCAGTATTATTTGTTTTTGCGTCACTCTCAAAGAGTGGATGTCTGTGGTAATGTCAGCATTCATGGCCCATCTTTGAACTAAGTCTGGAGCTTTGGATACTCATCCAGATGTTTTCGAATTGCTGTGCAGTTTAGCAGTTAGTGTAACGCTGTTATAGTGCCAATGTTCAGCGATCAGGATTGCATTCCGGTAGGAATTTTCATGTTCTCCTCGTGACCGTGTGGGTTTCCTCCGGGTGCTCCACATTCCTCCCAAGTGCCAAAGACGTATGGGCTAGGTCTGGTAACTTTCTATAATGGTGCCAGAAGTATGATGTCGTGAGGGCTGGCCTGGTGTATCTTTAGGATTTGTTGGTCGTTGACACAAACGATGCATTTCACTGTATGTTTCAGTGTTTTGATGTTCGTTCCTTACGTGCCATGTCATATGATGCAGTTGATTAAAATCTTTTCATGACCATGATTGTTACTGGCAAATTTTTTGACAGAAGTGGTTTGCCATTGCCTTTTTCTGGGCAGTGTCTTTACAACACAGATGACCCCAGCCATTATCAGTACTCTTCAGAGGTTGTCTGCCTGGTGTCAGTGGTCACACAACCTGGACTTGTGATACGCACCAGCTGCTCACACACCCATCACCCACCTGATCCCATGGCTTCCTGTGACCCTGATCAGGGAGGGTGGGGGCTAAGCAAGGGGCCCAAGGTTGATCTGCAGGTCAGCGGAGGGAAGGAGCGCCTTACACCTCCTTTGGTAGAGATGTATCTCCACCCCGCCACCCAATGTACGTGTGGCAAATAAAGCTAATCTTTACTAGGACGGTTAGCCACTTTGAAGTATTGCAGTTCACTTGCTGGACCGCATCATTGTTAGAGAAATGCAGGATTCCAATCCAGAGAAGTGAAGGGCCAGAGATAGACTGGATGCTCACAGTAATTGTTCCAGGCTTTGGGGAAATCAAGAACTAGAGGGCATAGGTTTAACGTGAGAGGAGAGAGATTTAATAAGAACCTGAGGGGCAACCTTTTGACCCAGAAGGTGGCACGCATATCAAACCAAATCCCAGAGGAAGTGGTAGAAACAGGTACAATGAAATCATTTACGGTATTTGCACAAGGTGTGGATAAGAAAGATTTGGATGGGTATCAGCTAAACGTGGGCAGATGTGCATCTTGATTGGTATGAATGAGCTGGGCTGTAGGGACCCTTTTTGTGCTCCATGATAGTGAAGGAACACAAAGTATATATTCAGTGTCAACTTTATTAGGTACCTGCTGCACCTAATAAAGTGGTCACTGAGTGTATGTTTGTGATGATCTGCTGCTGTAGCCCACCCACTTCAAAGTTCAGCGTGTTGTGCATTCAGAGATGCTCTTCTGCACACCACTGCTGAGCGCGTGACTACTTGAGTTATTGCCGCCTTCCTGTCAGCTTGAACCAGTCTGGCCATTCTCCTCTGACCTCTCTCGTTAACAAGGCGTTTTCACCCACAGTACCGCCACTCGATGGGTGTTTTTTTGTTTCTCGTACCATCCTCTGTAAACTCTAGAGACTGTTGCGCAAGAAAATCCTAAGAAGTCAGCATTTTCTGAGAAACTCAAACCACCCCGTCTGGCACCAACAATCATTCCACAGTCTTTGCTCGTCATGGACTTGTACCTTATTGTCTGCCTGCACTGCACTTTCTTTGTAACTGTAACCCTTTATTCTGCTATTGCTTTGCTTACAAGTTGGCTACATTGAAGTTAGCTCCTCGGTTGATATTTCACATACAGTGCCCCCTACTCCAAATATCACGATTTAGATCCAGGTTTATTTATCACATGTACATCGAAACATACAGTGAAATGTGTTGTTTGTGTTAACACCCAGCACAACCCTAAGGATGCGCTGATGCAGTCAGCGTGTAGGAGGACTGTGTATGTGCCCGGGTGGGAGGGGGTTTTGCTTTTCCCATTTTGTTGCTTGCTGTGCTTGTTTTGTTGTGTTCTGTGTTGTTCAGCTGAGTGCAGTGGGCACACTATGTTGGCGCTGGAATGTGTGGTGATGCTTGGCCTGCCCCCAGCAAATCGTCAGGTGTATAGTACAAATAAACTTGAGACTAGGGATTATCTTTACTTGCCACTTGTACATCAAATCATTGAAACATACAGTGAAATGCATTGTTGCACTGTGACGTGCTGGGGTGAGCCCACAAGTGTCGCCCTGCTTCCCGTGCCAACACAGCATGCCTGCGACTCACTAATCTTGACCGTACATCTTTGGAATGTGGGAGAAAACCAGAACACCTGGAGGAAATCCACATGGTCACATGGAGAGCCCCTTTCCTTCCTTCGAATCTTGATCTTGACACACGCACAGTACTCCATCCCCAGGAAAGGCTGCCTCGAGGCCTCCTGCCTCCAGTAGGCTCACAGTTGCAGCAACAGACCCACAATTATTAAAATAAGCTTAATAAACTTATTAAAGTTATTATTTTTAATTTTAAAAAGTTCTATTATTTTTTATAATTAAAAAGATTACTTGTGGGCCGGCTGGTGGCGCAATGACATCAGTGCCGGACCTGGGAGCGGAGGTTCCCAGGTTCGAACCCAGTCGGGTCCACTCCCGAGTACGCTTTCCATCCGTGCCAGGTTGAGTGTCGAGATTGCAACTCGACCTCGTAAAATAAAAGGGAAAATACTGCAAAAATATCTGTGTGAGGAGTGGCGCGCCACGCAGTCTCTCTCTCGTTCCGTGCCTTGTAAAAAAGCCATGAAAAAGACATCATCACGGACGCACGCAGACGCACACGCCAAAAAAAAGATTACTTGCTTACTTTTATTGTTTCTTTGATTTGTTTTTTTTCCTGCACATTGGGTGTGAGACAGCATTTTTTTAATGGGTTCTATAGGGTTCCTTCATTTGGTGGTTGCCTGTAAGGAAATGAATCTCAAGGTTGTATAATATATACGTACTTAGATAATATATGCATTTTGACCTTTGAACCTCTTTAATCAGCCTCTCTGGCTTGATACTCGCAGCTATTGCAGTTCATGATAACCTGAGCTGGCGCACAGTTTTCTGCAGGCCTTCCCTTGGCCGACGCACATTATAATGTCGCAGTCTGTTTGAGGTTTGATAATTACTCCACCCGCCATTTCAATTCCACCCACTTTCCTCCTACTGCTCACTCCCTCTCCTTCACACCTCCCTCCCAAACCCTTTCCTTCCCGCTGAGCTCCGAAACATCTCCTCGGGTGAAACTGTTTGCTCGTTCGTTCATTTTTTGTTTGGAGATGCAGCGTGGACCAGACCCTTCCTACCCAACAAGCCGCACTACCCAGCAACCCATCTACTTAACCCTAGCCTGACCGCAGGACAATTTACAATGACCAGTGAACCTACTAACCGGTACATCTTTGGAATATGGGAGGAAGCCCAAGTCCCATGCACCTCAAGAGGAGGATGTTTAAACACCTTACAGACGGTGTCGGAATTGAACTCCAGACCCCAATGCCCCGAGCTGTAATAGCGTTGTGCTAACCACTATGCCACTGTGGCAGTGTAAGTAAACTGCCTTTCTCCAGTATTGATAGGGTTGCTTATATTTAAAGCACTTTAACTAATTGTATTAATTCATCCTTTTCCTGTTGACTGCATCATAATCCAGTGCTTTCTGCAGCATTACACATGGTTAACCTCACTTGCTCACATAATGCGATGATGGCAGTCCATTCTGGGACCAGATTTCAATGTAAATCCCACCAGTCACTCATCATGTCGGACCTACCGTGCAAGATTAACGTCTGACCACCGTGTATCCGACTGTCAGGATGCGTTAACATTTTTACGGATATATTCTCTGGACCTTATGTCAGCCTGAAATGCAAACAGGAAGAGTTGTGAGCACTGGAGAGACATTGAGGCTGGTAATATGAAGGTCGTTATCTATTGTGATAAGCAGGCATTCTCCTGAAAACCCTCTCGGCAAAGTCCCACAATATCAATCTATCAGATTTTAATACCACCGAGATCAGAGGTAACAGCAGGTGATTCAATACAATTTCAATCGGTACAATAACATCGTTTACTCCAACATTTTGGGCTGACAGTGCTTCCTTTGAGTTACATGTCTACAGTGGGTGACACCTCTGAATGTTCAAACATCTTTGCTGGGACAAAGTAATTCACACAGACGTCCATTTACAATGGAGATGAGGAGGAATTTCTTTCACCAGGGGCTGGTTTATCTGTGGAATTTGTTGCCATGAGTGATCAAAAGACGATCTCCCCTCTCCGGCAGCGGAGCGATCCCACCAGCAATAAAAAGCCAGGCAGCCGGTAATCACCTTCCGCATTCGGCTCAATGTTTCAGTCTCCCTCTTCGCTTTAATCGGTGTACAATGGAAGCCTTAATCAGCGAAATGGAATCAAACATCAGCTTGCGCCCCGCAGCCTTGTCGCCATGAGGTTCCCGCACACTGCCTCTGTCTCCCGGAATCCTCTGAGACTGCACAGCACTGAGACGCCTAAACAACATCCAAACTGCAAATCAGAGGCACCAACTGTTCCAGAATCAAATTCAAGATGAAAAACAAACCTAAAAACCATAAAAGAAGTGAAATATATGGTTTCATGATCTACTCAGAAGATATCGACTGAAGGAGTGTTTACTCAGGCGCCAGCTTTTGAATTAATATCTGTCATATTCACATAATTCCATCACTGCAGAATATTGCCTAACAGAGCATATCGAAGTGACTGAACCCAATGCTTAGGCGACAATTTAAGCGCCAAGCGAGATTGAGAAGGTCAGGGTGTTGGGGCCCGAGATGTGGGTCAGGTCAGTTCAACACACTGTTCCACTCTGCACTGAACTAAGGGTCTATGGACAGACTCTGAGGACTTCAGTTCAGAACACTATTTGCTTGCATTTATTTTTTGCACAATTTGTTTTTCTCTCACTGTACAGTGGGTGTTTGACGATCTTTTTTTTAAATAGGTTCTATTGGGTTTCTTTGTTTTGAGGCTGCCTGTAAGAAGACAAATCTCAAGGTTGTATAAAGTATACATACTTTGATAACAAATGTACTTTGAACTTCTGTCTGTAAGCAGTTTGTGCATTCTCCCCGCAACTGCATGGGTTTCTTTTGGGTGCTTTGTTTTGCCCCACATTCCAAAAACATAAGGGTTAGGGTTAGGATGATGTGAGCGTGCTATGTTGGCACTGGAAGCACGGTGGCACTTGTAGGTTGTCGCCAACACATCCTTGGACTGTTTTGGTCTTTGATGCAAATGATACTTTTCACAGACTGTTTCGCTGTATGTGTAACAAATGAAGCTAATCTTTAATCACTCTGCCGACACGTAGATTCTCAGATGTCCCTTTTATGTCATCATCATTATGTGCCATGTCATATGATGTGGGCAGTTATGGTCCCCGTCACCATGATGTTCTTGGCAAACTTTTCCACGGAAGCGGTTTACAATACTCCAAGTGTGGTCAAAACAGAGTTTTTTAGAGCTGCCATATCATCATTGTGTGCCATGTCATATGATGTAAGTGATCATGGTCTTTCCATGACCATGATTGTCTTGGCAAATTTTTCTACAGAAGTGGTTTGCCTTCTTCTGGACAGTGTCTTTACAAAATAGGTGACCCCAGCCACTCAGAGGTTGTCTGCCTGGTGTCAGTGGTCACATAACCAGGACTTGTGATATGCACCAGCTGCTCGTACAACCATCCACCACCTGTTCCCATGGCTTCATGTGACTAAGCAAGTGCTACACTTTGCTTTTTATGTACTGCAAATAAAACGGTATTTCAACCAATGCATCTGTAATTCTGGTTACAACTGGAGTTACAATGGCACACTTGTTACCATGAAAACAGTTATAGGAACACACATAAAAGTTGCTGGTGAACACAGCAGGCCAGGCAGCATCTCTAGGAAGAGATGCAGTCGACGTTTCAGGCTGAGACCCTTCGTCAGGAAAAGGTTTGTTCACATGTGCTGTTTAACTCTGTTCCCCACCTACCAACTCTGCACCAAAATGATCAGGTAGTGTCCATCCAAAGGTGATTTAGCTCTGAGACGTTGAACAACATGTTTTGATTTCTTTGGAGTATTGAGGGCTGAGGGGAGACCTGCAAGAAGTATATAAAACTATGAGAGGCATAGATAGGGTCTCTTTCCCAGGGTAGATGTGTCAGATACTTGACAGCACAGTTTTAAGGTGAGAGGGGTCAGTTTGAAGGAGGTGTGCAGGATAAGGTTTTTTTTACACAGAGAATAGTGGTGCCTGGAAAGGGCTGCTCGGGGAGGTGGTGGGAGCAAGTAGGATAGTGGCATTTATGAGGCATTGAGGCAGATCCGTGAATATGAAAGGAGTGGAGGATATGGATCATGTATAGGCAGATAACATTAGTTTCACGTGGCACCATATTTGTTGTGACTGTGAATGAAGTCACCAAAGAGATGCAGCTGGTAGAATTAAAGGTCTTTATTTGGGACACACATGAGCTGACAACCTTTGGAGTCACTAGAGAGAGAGGCTCCCTGATCCAACATTAAAGCACATTTTTATATGTTAAAGGATAAAGGTAAAAGGACAATTTCTATAGCTTCTAATGCCCTCATAATGCTTCTTTTGAGTTCCTGGGTCTTCCGACCAATGCACCCAAAATGAATGTTAATTACTGTGGTCTCTGAGTCATAGTCATGCAATGGGTGTTGAATGCATTCATGCATATGCAGACATATATCAGTCATTAAAGGTCTGCAATTTACTCCAAAATGCAGCATCAGGAAGACCATTGTTCTGAGCTGTGTTTTAAATTCAGTCTACATTCTATATTCAGATTTGAAGGTCAGTTCCTGCTGAAATCAATATTTTCTCTATAGCCTAACTCCAGAATATGCCCTAACAATAATCAGAACAGATGTTGTGGGCCAAAGAGTTTGCTCCTGAAACACACATCTTCCTAAACTGTGCTATATAGTTGTTTCACGGCACAATTTAGATTTTAAGCTCTGAAACACACAAGTTTAAAATAGAGCCTGAAGACACACACTAGGAACAGCTTCTTCCCATAAGCCATAGGAGCAGAATGAGGCCATTCAACCCATCGAGTCAGCTCTGCCACTCCATCATGGCAATGTGTTGCTGCCTCAAACCAACAAATTTCACAGCAATATGCCAGTGATAATAAAACTGATTCTGATTCTGATCCAGACACTGCGTATAAAGGATTTGATCAAATTACTGTTGTACAGTGATCCAATTAAATGTAATCTTCTTACTTTTGGCACTATAATCATTCTGACTCTTTCTGACACGCCAAGGTGACTAAATTAATTGACTGTCAAGCTTATGAAAACACGGCTTATAACTATTTTTACCATCTGTATTTATTTCATAGGCAGCTCAAGCTCTTTGTCTGTTCTAATTTTAGTGAAAAACTAGATGTAAGCATGAGGCGAAGACAGCTTGAAAGGAAACCACTTGGCCGCATATTGCATGTTGATGACTGGGACCCTGCCAAATGCAGATTAAAAATCATTTAAACATGAAACAATTTTTGTTTGCAAAGAACCTTAGTGATATCGCTCAGCAGTACTGGATAATGAAGCCTTATTTTATAGTTCGGGAGTCGTATCAAAAATTTTTGCTGGTTTCTTTAAGAATGAAGCAAGAAGTGAATGAGAGTGTTGGAGGATCACGGAGTATTGTGAGTGTTAAGGTGTATTCTGGAGTTAGAATCTTTAGCAAATATTAACTCCAGCAACCAATTTTCAGACCTGAATATGGATTGTAGATTGAATTTAAATTGCAGCTCAGAACAGTATATTGCAGACCAGGAAACACACATTGAATTGAGAAATTGATGAATGCAATCAACACCCCATTGCATGAATACAACTCAGAGACCACAGTAATTGCCACCCATTTTGGGTGTGCTGGGGGAAGATGCAGGCATTTGAAAACTATGTGTAACTCAAAGGAGGCATTATGAGGGCACTGTAACGATAAAAATTGTTCTGTTACCTTTGTTCTTTAACATATAAAGATGTGCTGTAATGTTGGGTCTCTGTCTCTCTCTTGTGACTCTAAAGGCTGTCAGCTTGTATGTGTGTCCCGAATAAAAGACTATTTATCTCTACCAGCTGCTTCTCTCTGATATCCTTGTTCACGTTACAACAGTGGGCATACTGCAAGAGCGTACTTATCGTGGAGTGATCGTTGGAAATGGAAATCCATGACTCTCGACAGGTTTTGCTTCAGATGTAACACTAAACGCACAAAGACTGCAGCGAGAATTAATCTTCTGAAGGTCAATGCTAGTAGACATCAAATGTGTCTTTTAAATTTAATATAATAGCCATAGGAGACGTCTCGGAATGAGCCACATTGTTTGCCAGTTAGCCAGTATAATAGTTATTGCTCACATAAGAATTACAGCCTGCTAGTTACAGTGGGAGTGAATCAACACAGTTCCAGTGTGCCTGCTTATAGAGTACTTGTAAAATGTATGCCTCTTATGCCTTGTGAAAGTCTCTGGTTGGTCGTATAATGGTCTTATTGCTTCGCACCCCCCAGGGTGGGCATCCAGCCAGATAATGAGTGGCTCCTTCCTCACTTAGCAACAGTATAAAAGGCCCACTGCATGTATCTGCATCAAATCCAGGAGATCCTGCAGGGTTTCTTCAGCACAAACTTCTATCGATGCACACCTGACTGACTGCATCATGGCCTGGTGTGGAAACACCAATGCCCAAAAACAGGAAAGCCTACGAAAGGTGGTGGATACAGCCCAGTCCATCACAAGAAAAGCCTCTCTCTCCACTGAGCACTTCTACGAAGAGCGTGGCCACAAGAAAGCAGCATCCATTGTCAAGGACCCCCATCATCCAGGCCGTGCTCTCTTCTCACTACTACCATCAGGAATGAAATACTGGAGCCTTGGCTAAACACAAGAGATTCTGCAGATGCTGGCATTTAAAATAGCACATATGGAGGATCTATGTCAGGCAGCATCTATGGAGAGGAATATATGGGATGAGACCATTCATTAAGACTGGAGAGGAAGGGGGAAGAAACCAGAAAGTATTTAAAAGACATTTAGACAGGTACATGGACAGGAAAGGTTTAGAGAGATATGGCCCAAATGTAGGCAAATGGGACTAGCTTAGGAGAAGTTCTTAGTTGACCCAGGAAGTGGGTGGCAGGGCCTGTTTCCTTGTTGTACGACTCTTGGACTATTCACCAGGATATTCTTGAGAAGCAAAGACAACAGGACTTCCTTTTCCACCACAACTATGATTTTCAGTCTCTGTTCCCTTCCCTTTCATCCTTTACTTCCAAACAGTCAAGGAGTTCGTGGACATCTAAGTCACAAAGAGCTTAGCCCATTTTTTCAGCTGATCTTCCCCACCCCCCACCCCACCCATGCCTAGCAATTCATAGTTTCCTCTAACACGACCCTCCTCTAGTCCTGAACTTGTAACTCTCTTGAATTTTTCCTTCCATTTCCTCTCACACAAACAATACTATGAATGCCTCTAATCATTGTGTACCTTTAAACAATGAGAAAGTCTGCAGATGCTAGAATTCCAAAGCAATGCACACAAAATGATGGAGGAACTCAGCAGGTGAGGCAGCACCTATGGAAATGAATAAGCAGCTGATGTTTCAGGCCCAGACCCTTCATCAGGACTGAAGAGGAAGGGGGAAAATGCCAGAGTGAAAAGGTGGAGGGAGGGGCAGGAGGTTAGCTAGAAGGTGATAGGTGAAGCCAAGTGGGTGGAAAAGATAAAAGCTGAAGAAAACGGAATCCGATAAGAGAGGAGAGCGGACCATAAGAGAAAGGAAAGGAGGAGGGGACCCAGGGGGGAGGTAATACGCAGGTGAGAAGAGGTAAAAGGCCAGAGCGGGAAATAGAAGAAGAGGGGAGGGGAAGGGAAATCTTTGTAAAGTTTCCACTCAGCTTGCATTACTACAAGAAAAACAAACCAACCTACTCCTCATAACTGCAACACTCTTCCCAGGCAACATCCTGGTGGTTCTTCTCAGCACCCTGTTCACTGCCATCATGTCCTGTCTATTAGTGTGGCAACCAGAAATGGATTTCACTCTCGAACTGTGGCCTGATCAGTACTTCATAAAGTTGTACTATCACCTCCTTGCTTTTGTGATGGTCGTTGAGGTAGCCGAGGCATTTCTCTGTGTGTTTCAATGTTTCGACAAATAAAGCTAATCTTTAATCTTTAAAAATTGTTATATTCTATGCTCCGGAAATTAAAGGCAAGTATCCCACATACCTTCTTACTAGCTTATCTACCCATACTGCTGCATGCAGTTTAGCAAAACACTTTACAACACCAGCTTTAAGATCGGGGTTTGATTCCAGCTGTTGTCTGTAAGCAATTTGCATGTTCTCTTTGTGATAACATGGGTTTCCTCAGGGTGCTCTGCCTTCCTCCCACGTTCCAAACTTCCTAACGTGTTAATGAGCTGGGAGCACGGCAACTCTTACTGCTCAGTACAACTCTCACTGACTTGACTCAATGCAAACGACACATTTCACTGTATGGTTTCATGTGCACATGACAAATAAATCTAACCTTTAATCCTTGGACTTATCCCCTTGTTCTTCAAGACTGTCCAAGACCCCATGGTTCATTAAGTATGTTCTACCCTTATTAGTCCCCCCCCCCCAGCTGCATTATCTCTGACTTATCAGTATTAAATTCCATCTGTCATCGGTCTGCCCATCTTACCAGCTAATTAATATCTTTGACTATCCTCCTCACTGCATCATCATCATCATCAGGTGCCGTGCCCAGTTTGAGCTTTGACTGCCATGGCCCACACACTCCTGTTTCGGGTCAAGTGGATCAATTCATTGGTATTCATTTCCAGTTCTCTGGCTGCTGTCTCCATCATCATTTGTCTTTGTCTTCCTCTTGTTTTCTTCCCTTCAATCTTTCCCATAATCACTGTGCATTCTAACTCCTCTTTCCTAATCACATGTCCAATAAAGTTACCTTGCCTTTTCATGATCTCATACATTATTTCTCTTTTTGTGTTTGCTCTGTTCATGACATCCTCGTTAGATATTCGTTTCGTCCATGATATTCCTTGCATCCTCCTCAAAAACCACATCTCTGCTGCTACAATTCGTTTCCTCATGTTACTAGATATTGTCCAACATTCTGAGCCATATAACATAACTGGATAAACATAACATTTCAGTACTCTGAGGCGGGTTGTCATGCCTAGTTTAGTATTGGTCAGTATACTCTTCATTCTCATAAAAGTGTCTTTTGCCATCCCTATTCTTCTTTTGATGTCCAAGTCGCACCTGCCATCTGATGTCACCCAGCTTCCTAAGTAGCAAAAGTTCTGTACTTGTTTTATGTCTTCCCCATTTATTCTCAGCCAGCAGAAAGGATTCTCCTTCTTTTTGGATATCACCATACATTCTGTCTTTTTGCAATTGATAGAAAGATCCATTTTTGCACTTTCTTCAACAATTATATCAATTAAGTTTTGTAGTTCTTCGTCCGTACTTGCAATTAACACAGTGTCATCTACAAATCTGAAATTATTGATGTTTTCACCGCCAACTTTGATTCCCAAGATGTCTCTTATTTTTTGTAATATTGTTTCACTGTACACATTAATCAAGGGAGAAAACACAGCCTTGTCTAACCCCTCTCTTGATTTTCGTAAACTGACTCACTTCTCCATCTATGCTTACAGCGGCAGTTTGGTCCCAGTACAGATTTCCGATTAGGCGGAGGTAGTTGCAGCAGTTCAAAAAGGCCATCATCAACACCTTCTCGGGGACAATTATAATGGCTTAAATGCTGGCCACATCCAGACTGCATCAAATGAATACAGGCTGCTCCCGGGTAATAAACCAGATGCTGTTCTTGCAGATTTCTTAAATTCATTTTGTCCATTCGTCAGGAAAAACACAAAAATCCCTTGATATGGTAATGATACCTCCACAGCTTTGCAATGAATAGCATTAAGAGGACATCAAAGTAATAAGAACAATTACCAAAAGCAGTGGGAGAGAGAGAGAGAGAGATGAAGTTAGCCCTGCCGTTCATAGGAAAGAACAATTTACCTTTAATAATCACATTATGGGAGCTCACTTGTACGTCGGGGTGTCCATAAGTCCGGCATTCTAAACCCATGGATAGGCTGTAAACAATTCTCCTTAAGCATAAAGTGCACCCATTTCAAAGTTCAAAGTAAATTTGTTATCAAAGTACATACGTGTCACCATATACAACTCTGAGATTTCATTTTCTTGTCGGCATTCACAGTAGGTACAAAGAAACACAATCAATTAAAAATTACACATAAGGACTTAAGGCATCCGTTAGTCTTGCGAGACCATGAATCTGCGCCTGGAAAGTCTTCATTCTCCAGGGCGCAGGCCTGGGCAAAGTTGTGTGGAAGACTGACAGTTGCCGATGCTGCAAGTCTCCCCTCTCCACGCCACCGATGTTGTCCAAGGGATGGGCAAGGGCCAATACAGCTTGGCACCAGTGTCGTCGCAGAGCACTGTGTGGTTAAGTGCCTTGCTCAAGGACACAACACGCTGCCTCGGCTGGGGCTTGAACTCATGACCTTCAGGGCGCTAGTCCAATGCCTTAACCACTTGGCCACGTGCCCAGGTAAGGATGGGCAAACAACAAATATGTGAGAGAAGAGAAACTGTGTGCAAATACAAAAAAGGAACAAATAATAACAAACAAACAAATAAATAAATAATGAGAACAAGCGTTGTAGAGTCCTTGAAAGTGAGTCCATAGGTTGTGGAAATCAGCTTAGTGTTGAGGTGAGTGACGTTATCCACACTGGTTCAGGAATCTTGGTACTATCATCCAACTCACATTTTTGCTGAATTACATAATTACTGATGGAAAAATAAAATTATAGCACTCCTCAGAGAGGGAAAAAGACACTATTTACACTCTCACAAACACAATACATTGCAATAAAACTGAACAAACAGTATTTTCCCATTACTGTAAAACACTTGCTTGTATTTGTACTTTAAAGCAGAACCTATTCATGGAACAAATTTGCCAATGGTGAGATTTTTAGTCAGTGTAAATGGTGAACATGCTGCAGTCAAAGACTTATATTTTTAGTCCTGATTTATAAAAAGAAATCAGTGTCTATTTTGATGCTCCTCTCAATCACATCCCCACTGCCTCTCCCTTGGTTGATTCATTTTTGTTTACTCTTAATGTTTTACATAGGAAATTGCTGCACAAAATAGTTTCTGCAACTTGCAACTCGCACCAATGCTGATCAAATACAGCTTGGATTATCCTGAGGAGAAGAAAGAGATATCGTACAGTAATTCACTTTGTAGATGAATTGAGGGACGGGAGTCTGAAAGA
This sequence comes from Mobula hypostoma, assembly GCF_963921235.1. Classification (NCBI taxonomy): domain Eukaryota; kingdom Metazoa; phylum Chordata; class Chondrichthyes; order Myliobatiformes; family Myliobatidae; genus Mobula; species Mobula hypostoma. The sequence goes on along the minus strand of NC_086118.1, from coordinate 49,003,542 downwards.
TTTATTTATTTTCTTGTCAATGGAAGATTCATTAAAGGTTCTGTCCCAGATGATCTGATTTGGTAAAAGAGCCCTGAATGGAATATAAGGGATTACACACAGGGGAGGGTCGTTCAAAGGACATGGCAGGGAAATTTCTTTCTGACCCCCACTAGACTACTTGCTTATGATGTAAAAGATGGCAACAGATCTGGGGAAATGTGTACAGATTGCTTTCCCACTCACCACCCACGTAAGTATGAAAGGCACAGAGCCGGTTCTTGGAGTGGTACTGTCGTGCAGCAGCTCTGTGAATCACAATCAGAATCAGATTTATTATCACTGACTTAGATGATGTGAAATTTGTCCTGATGACGGGTCTTGACCCAAAACGTTGACTCTTTATTTCTCTACACAGGTGCTGCCTAACCTACTGAGCTCCTTCAGCATTTCGTGTGCTGCTCTGCAATTTCAGCATCTGCAGAATCACAGTCAGGTTTAATATCACCGGCATACGTTGTGAAATTCATTGTCTTTAAGGCAGCAGTACAATGCAATACTTAGTATATAAAAATATGAATTACAGTAAATATATATATAAATAAATTAAATAACTAGTGCAAAAATAGAAATAAAATAGTAGTGAGGTGGTGTTCATGGGTTCAGTGTCCATTCAGAAATTTCTTGTGTTTATGATGAGAAGTTTGTGGTTTAGTGGCAGCAGTACAGTGCAAAGACATAAATTACTGTAAATGATAAAAATAAATATAGTGCAAAAGAAAGGAATAATAAGGTAGCATTCGCCCAAACATTGACTGCTTACTGCTCTAGGTAGCTGATGCCTGACTTGCTGAGTTCCTCCACCATCTTGTGAGTGCTTATAGACCAGGAATCTGATGGTAAAGAAGCTGTTTATGAATTGTTGAGTGTAGATCTTCAGGCTCATGTACCTCCTCCTTGATTACTCAATGTATTAAGTGGCATGGTTCACCTAATGACATACATACAAAAATATTGCATGGGAGATCAGAGTGACTTTACACAGACAAGACTATCCAGTATGTGGCACCTACACCAAGTTTGGTATTTCCTCTACAAAACTTACGCCGCTGACGTTTAGGGCAGCAATGAAGGTCCACCAACTCTCGTAGTATTTAGAGCTTTCTTTATCATGTCAGTAGCTTCCTCTCAGTTTTCACTACTGTCAGTCAAGCAAATCCCAGGTGGAGACTCAGGAATACCATCGCACACAGATGTAGATAGATTCTTCATTGCTGTTTCCGTAACAAATTTGTTTTACCAGTCAGGGTTGTTAGCTCTGAGCTGAACACCCCTGAACCTGGAGGACAAGTGGACCACTCTCAGTCTGACCTCTACCCCTTGACCTGTTTGGCATGGTTGACTCTACCAAAAGCCAAAGCATAAAACCCTGACTCCAGTGAGCGTTGCTTTTCAGTCTACTGAGGCACACAAGCCTCCAAACCATGTGAAAGTTGTAGTCCTCAAGACTCTAGCAAATTTCTACAGGTGTATCATTGAGGGCTTTCTAACTGGTTGTATCATCATCATCTTGTATGGAGAGGCCACTGCAGACCATCGGAAAAGGCTGCAGAGGGTTGTAGGGTTAGCCAGCTCCATCTTGAGCACAAGCCTCCCCAGCATTGAACCATCTTCAAAGGGTGATGTCTCAAAAAAGCGGCATCCGTCATTCCCACCACCCAGGACCTGCTTTCTTCTCATTATTACAATTAGAGAGGAGGTACAGAAACATGAAGGCACGTACATTTTAGGAACAGCTTCTTCCCCTCCATCATCAGATTTCTAGATGGACAATGAACCCTGGACACTACCTCGCTATTTCTTATTGTAACTTAGATTGGATTCCAGTTCATTGGAATAAATCAGGACCAGCACATTCTGGCCCAATTAAGCAGCTGCCCCAATTATCTGAAGTTTCAGGGAAATAGTTAAAAATGTATAAGAAAAACAAACTACTGTTTAACAGAGTAACAAATTAGAACACTATCAATACTACTACAGTACTAGAAACTGTGTACTAGTTCCTCATAGTCAGCGATGGAAGAATTCATCCAGTGAGCACTGTCATGTTCTTTCAATTGACTGTAAATGAACAAAGTCAGTGCAGACACCTAGTGCAGGTAATGGACTGCCTTCATACAATTTTTTTTGATGACTGCATCCCCCAAATCTTCATTTTCATTTTTACATTCAAAATGATTGCTTCCTGACAAAGGGTCTCGGCCCGAGACGTCGACTGTACCTCTTCCTAGAGATGCTGCCTGGCCTGCTGCGTTCACCAACAACTTTGATGTGTGTTGCTTGAATTTCCAGCATCTGCAGATTTCCTCATGTTGCTTCCCCCAAATCTTCATTTTCATTTTAACATTCAAGATGATTGCCGATAACCTCAAATTCTTTGCAGTTCCTAACTTGTTGAAGTTTCATTTTCATTCCTGGCTGTTTCTGGCATCTCCAAGCCTGAATGCTTGAAACTGCAGTAAGCAAAACAGTTCTGAAATATCATACTGCTTATTTCTCAACAACTATTAGTGACAAAAATCACTGGGTTTTGAACACACACACACACACACAACTGATGCTATTTAAAACTGTTTGCTCTAGGCATGGTGTAGTGTCTTACGGCTGCACAAGTGCATGTAACTAACGCCGGTTAGAAAGGCACCCACTAGTCTTGCAAGACCATAGATCTGCGCCTGGAAAGTCTTCACTCTCCAGTGTGCAGGCCTGGGCAAGGTTGTATGGAAGACCAGCAGTTGCCCATGCTGCAAGTCTCCCCTCTCCATGACACCGATGTTGTCCAAGGGAAGGGCATTAGGACCCATATGGCTTGGCACCAGTGTCATTGCAGAGCAATGTGTGATTAAGTGCCTTGCTCAAGGACACAACACACGTTCCCTCGGCTGGGGCTCGAACTCACAACCTTCAGGTCGCTAGTCCAATGCCTTAACCACTTGGCCATGTGCCCACACAACGCTGGTTAGAAACTATTTATTTATTGTTTATTGAGATACAGTGTGGAATAGGCCTTTCTGGCCCTTCAAGCCACGCCGCCCACCAACCCCCGATTTAACCCTAGCCTAATCATGGGACAATTTACAAACACTAATCCACCTACCAATCGGTACGCCTTTGGAGGGCTGGAGGAAACCAGAGTACCCAGAGGAAATCCATGCAGTCACGGGGAGAACGTACAAACTCCTTACAGGCAGCAGTGGGAATTGAACCCATGTCACCTGTAAAGGGTTGTGTTAACCACTACGCTCCTGTGCCACCCTATTGAGCAACAAACTGTTCGGCAACAGTCTCCTGTTGCAATTAAGTGCTATACTATCTGTGAAGAATGTAAAGGCATTGAACGGTTTATCCTTGTAAATAATTTTATTGTGAATAAAGTTTATTTTGTTATTTAAAAAATGTCCCAAACAAAGAAAGGGAATCCTGGAAATTTTCTCAATTAGTTTTTGTTCTTTAAGGGTTGTCCCAAGTAGGCGGCTGCCCCGAATAACCGATGGCCCAATTAACCAGAATTCACTGCATTTTATGTATTACACTGTCCTGCTGCTTCAAAACAACAAATTTCACAACATATGTCAGTGATAATAAACCTATTTCAGATTCTGATTCTACTCTCTGGTAAACACAGCACTGGAATGAAATCAGGTCGTTGTGCCAAGCTGCTGCTTCAGTTCCCTGGTAACGTCCGTCGTTCATGTGAAATACACGTGGGAATAAAACGGACCAAATTCTCCAGCTGATTTTGAAGCTAACCTCAGCCAACCGTAGCTGGGATGTAAGAGAGGAAACAAATACCTCTAACCACCGTCTGTACAGTAAACGCAGATGTCCGATTAACAGGGTGTGTGGGTCTGACATTGCCTTCATGGGTCTTAGGCACCAGCTGCCCTTGTAGTTTGCCAGCAATATGTGCAGAAACAGTAGGGAGACTGTGGGCAATATCGTGCTGGTGCCAGCTGATCTTCCTGGCATGCCTTCTTTGCCTTTTAGCTTGGAATCCCATGGGGTGAGTGTCTTTAAACAGACACCTCACGTTTAGGAAAATCTACAGAGATACTTTAACAGCTTGCTAGCACACATGCTCATACTGGTGGCTTTTAACAGCCACCTTCACCAAATGTTTGATTCACAGCAGAGTGGCACGACAGGTAGAGCTGCTGCCTCTCAGTGCCAGAACCCAGGTTTGAGCCTGAGTGGCATGAAACGCTGAAGTTACTCAGCAGGTCAGGCAGCTTCTACTGAGGGGAATAATCAGTCGACGTTTCATGCCGAGACACTTCGTCAGTACTGGAAAGGAAGTGGTCAGAAGCCAGAATAAGAATGTTGGGGGAGGGGAAGGAGTGCAAGCTGGCAGGTGATAGGTGAGACCAGGTGAGGGGGAAGGTGTGTAGGTGGGGGAGGAGGGGATGGAGTAAGAAGCTGGGAGGTGATTGGAGAAATAGGTAAAGGGCTGAAGAAGAAGGAATCTGATAGGAGAGAACAGTGGACCATGGGAGAAGGGGAAGGCCATGATTCAACCACTCCACAAATTCAACTGCCCATCTACAGAAACGTATCTAAGTTTTAAACATCTTCACAAACTTCTAAGGAGGTAGCGACACTGCTTTGTTTTCTTCATGATGGCACCTACGTGCTGGGCCCAGGACTAATCCTCTGGAATGACAACACCAAGGAATTTAAAGTTGCTGACCCTGTCCACCTCTGATCCCTCGATGGCCCTGTGGATCCCACCTCCTGAAGTCAACAATCAGCTCCTTGGTCTTGCTGACACTGAGTGAGAGGTGGTTGCTGTGCCACCAATCAGCCAGATGACAGTGGTGTTGTCAGCCAATTTAAATATTTTTTTAAGTTTAAAATACTTTAAAGTTTAAGTTTAGACATTAAAGCTTAAGGGAGATGGGGGAGAAATCACTGGAAGTTGGAGAACGCAATGCTCGTGCCATCAGGTTGGAGGGTACCCATGTGGAATATAAGGTGTTGCTTCTCTGACCTGAGTGAGGCCTTGCCGTGGCAGCAGGGCAGCCCATAGACTGATAGGTCAGAATGGGAATGGGACGTTAAATTGAAACGGGTGGCCACTGGGAGATCTTGCCTTTTACAGCGGGCAGAGCAAAGATGCTCGACAAAGCAGCCCCCCCAATCTGCGTCGAGTCTGTACTGTGAGCCCCGGCCACAGTAGGTGACCCATCCATAGATACAGCCTGACCTGCTGAGTTGCTCCAGCATCTTGCGTGTGTTCCTCTTCACACTGGCACTCCCACATCTCCACTCTCAGTCCCGATGCAGCGTTTCCACCCAAAACATTGACAATTCTTTCCTTCCCACAGATGCTGCTCGACCCAGTGAGTTCTTCCAGTGGATCATTTGTTACGACTTCTTGAGTATTCTCTTTGAGCTGGGAGATGGCGTCTATTTCTTCTTATTCTTTGGCTAGCCCTTGGGATCAAGGATGGTTTGCTTCTGCTCTAGTTCTATGCTACTGATTTAAAGTCATACAACCTGAACAATCAGGGCAGTAAAGAGAAGGCATTCAGGCTCATCAATGCAGAACTAAAGCAGATCAGAATAAGCGGAGTACTTAACCATTTTTCAATGATTCAAAGTGCATGTACTGTCTAAGTATGTATTCAGAATACAACCCTGAGATTTGCCTTCTCACAGACAGCCACAAAATTGTAGGCCGTTATCTCAGGTAATGATGAGTTTGAGTACAGAGAGGAAATTAAGAACCTGGTGGCATGATGCGAAGACAATAACCTATCCCTCAACGTCAGCAAGACGAAGGAATTGGTTGTTGACTTCAGAAGGAGTAGTGGACCGCACGACCCAATTTATATCGGTGGTGCGCAAGTGGAACAGGTCAAAAGCTTTAAGTTCCTCGAGGTCAATATCACAAATGACCTGACTCGGTCCAACCAAGCAGAGTTCACTGCCAAGAAGGCCCACCAGCGCCTTTATTTCCTGAGAAAACTAAAGAAATTTGGCCTGTCCCCTAAAACCCTCACTAAATTTTATAGATGCACCGTAGAAAGCATTCTTCTAGGGTGCATCACAACCTGGTATGGAAGTTGTCCTGTCCAAGACCGAAAGAAGCTGCAGAAGATCGTGAACACAGCCCAGGACATCACAAAAACCAATCTTCCGTCCTGGGACTCACTTTACACCGCACGCTGTCGGAGCAGTGCTGCCAGGATAATCAAGGACACGACCCGCCCAGCCAACACGCTTTTCGTCCCTCTTCCCTCCGGGAGAAGGTTCAGGAGCTTGAAGACTCGTACGGCCAGATTTGGGAACAGCTTCTTTCCAACTGTGATAAGACTGCTGAACGGATCCTGACCCAGATCTGGGCCCTACCCTCCAAATATCTGGACCTGCCTCTCGGTTTTTTTGCACTACCTTACTTCCCATTTTTCTATTTTATATTTATGTTTTATAATTTAAAAATTTAATATTTACTAATTTTAACTATTTTTAATATTTAATATTTGTAATCCAGGGAGTGTGAAGCGCAGAATCAAATATCGCTGTGATGATTGTACGTTCTAGTACCAATTGTTTGGCGACAATAAAGTAGAAATAAAGAAACACTGTGGAACCCATACAAAGAAAGCTTCAAACACCCAATGCACAAAAACGGGAAAAAAATCACACAAATGGCAACAAACAAGTGAAAAACCCACAATATAAAACATTAAACCACAGAATCATTGAAATAGTCTAGGAATGTTCAGTTCAGTTCATTTAGCGCTGTGCCATTCGTTGACTGGAAGCCGCAGGGCTGGTCTGTCTTGGTCAAAATCACACCGAATAGCAATAAAAAAAAGGAGTAAGCAGAAACCAGAAACACATATAACATGAACTGCGAAGTCGGTGGTGTGGTACTGAAATCCTTGCAGAGGCTGGCAGCACAGCACGGACTCGCTGTAATTCTCCGGCAGCTCTGCCAGCAATCTGACCAGAGAAAGTGTGTCAGAAGCAGACAGCCCACACATCTCAGTGCAGTGGAACAGATGCGAGGTATTACGATTCACGATTGCTTATCGACATTCTTCAGTACATGAGGGTAAAGGAGAACAAAATTTCAGGATCTGCTGCAGCATTATAAAAATACAAAAAGCAGAACAAACACCAACAATATAAAAACAATCTTACAAACCATAATGTTTAAGTGACTGTAAAGCTGCAGTGTATGAAGGGAGGGATCAAGGGTGCTGAGGGATTGTGGAGGAGTGGCTGATGTGTAGGTAGCGGCGTTGGTGGGTGGGTTATTGGGTGGAGATGTAGATCAGTCTGATGGCTTGGAGGAAGTAATTGTTCCTGAGTCTTAGCGTGGATGCCTAATAGCTTCTTTCCTGGAGGAGTGGGACAAACAAAATATTTATCAGTTTTTTAAAAGTCAGGTTTAGTTAAATACTTGTGGTTCCTTCATCATTTTCCAGTTTTTTGAATTTTTCACTTTGTTTGATTGGCTGATGGCAGCAATCTTCGAAAATATTCATTGATATGCTTGACAGCCAACTAAGCTGAGTCAGCTGTTGATTTTTTTTCGATGTGGTTGTCCCTAGTTTGCCTAGCCTAGTTGTGAAACCATTAAGACAAGCAGCAAGGCATTACCAGCAGACATGGGAAAGGTAGGTTTACCCATATTGCAAAACATAGACTGCATCTATGGAGAGGAATAATCGATCAGACAATGTTTCCTGCTGAGACCCTTCATCAGGACTGGAAAGGAAGGGGGCAGAAGCCATTTAAGAATGTTCAAGTCAAGTCATGTTGCTTTTTATTGTCATTTCGACCATAACCTGCTGGTACAGTACACAGTAAAAACAAAACAACCTTCCTCCAGGACCGTGGTGCTACAAGAAACAACACAAAACTACAGTAGACTAAGTGAGACAACATAAGGCTACACTAGATGACAGACCTACACAGGACTACGTAAAGTGCACGTAACAGTGCAGGGCAGTACAATAAATAATAAACAAGACAATAGTCACAGTAGAGGAAAAATTATAATATAATAATAAATGATGTAGATGTCAGTCTAGTCTCTGGGTATTAAGGACTCTGATGGCTTGGGGGAAGAAACTTGTACCGTCTGGTCGTGAGAGCCCGAATGCTTCGGTACCTTTTGCCAGATGGCAGGAGGGAGAAGAGTTTGTATGAGGGGTGTGTGGGGTCCTTCACAAGGCTGTTGGCTTTATGGATGCAGCGTGTGGTGTAAATCTCTGTAATGGCGGGAAGAGAGACCCCGATGATCTTCCCAGCTGACCTCACTATCAGCTGCAGAGTCTTGAGGGATAGGAAGGAGTACAAGCTGGCTAGTATTGTCTACATGTCATTGCTCCCTGAACTGTTAATGATCAATAATGATCAATAACACTGGTGGATCTGCAGTCACATGGACTGGACTGGGTAAGGACAACGTAAAACCTTCTCTGACTTACGTTAGTGAAACAGGTAAGACATTTTTTTTTAACACAGTCTGATCTTTTCGGACACTGGCTTTCAATTCCAGGTTCATTTGATTATTTGAACTTACATTTCCAAGCTCCTCTGGTGAGATTCAAGCTAATGTCTTGGAATCCAAGCCTTGGGTAACTGAATCATACTGGCATAACATAAAATAGGAGCAAGAGATGAATTGTGATTCACAGAGTATTCTCTTTTATTGAGTAATGTCAAGATTAATCCTCAGTTCTCTCCCCTCCTGTCTGATCTCCATAGCTACTGATATCCCTCTCAAAGATCAATCAGTCTCAGCCTTGAACTTGCTCAGATTGACTATCAACTGAGATAAGAAACCTTTCACCTCACCTTAGTCCTGAGTAGCCAATCATTTATAGTGTGATTATGAGCCTCTTTCTGAACTCACTCTCCCCAGTTTTCAATCCCTTTGAGAACTTTACAATGAAATCAACACTCAGACCACTTTGTCAATCATCTTCACTCCAGCTGCCACAAGCAGGATTTCCTGGTGGCCAACCATTATAATTCCAACCCCATTCCCATTCCGACATGTTGGTCCATGGCCTCCTCTACTGCCATGATGAGGCCACTCTCAGGTTGGAGGAGAAACACTTCATATTCCACCTGTGTAGCCTTCAACCCTATGGCAAGAACATCAATATTTCTAATTTCTGGTTTTCTTTCCCCTTCCTTCTTCTTCCATTCTCCACCTTGGCTCCTTTCTTACCTCTTCTCTTCTCCTCACCTGCCTATCACCTCACCCTGGCACCCTTTCTCCTTACCTTTCTCCAAAGGTCAATTCTCCTCTCCTTTTTCTTCAGCCCTTTATCTTTTCCACCTATCATCTCCTAGCTTCTCACCTCATCTCCCCCCCTCCCCACCCACCTACCTTCCCTCTCACTTGGCTTCACCTACCATCTGCCAGCTTGTACTTTTTCCACACCCCCAACCTTCTTATTCTGGCTTCTTCCCCGTCCCTTTCCAGTCCTAATGAAGGGTCTCTGGCAGGAATGTTGCCCATTTACTGCTCTCCATAGAAACTGGCTGATCTGCTGAGTTCCTCCAGAATTTTGTATGCATTACTCTGGATTTCCAGCACCCGCAGAATCTCTTGTGTGAGGTCTATTCCCCTTGGAGTTTAGAAGAATGGGGGGCAAGCTTATTAAAACAAAAAAGACCTAATGGAGTATGCCAGATTATACTTCTCCAGCATTTTGTATGTATCAGCCATCTGTCTGGGTTTGTCCGGTCTCACTCTCCCACTCATTCCCTGCTGCCATAGGAAGGTGCTTGTGTTTGACTGGTCTCTCTCTCGCTCTTGCTCGCTGCTCATGGCGGAGTGTGTCTGCATCTGACTGGTCTCTCTCTCTCTCTCTCCCTCTCGTTCGATGCTGCCAGAGGATGGTGCTGGAGTCTTGGGTCTTGGACAAGGTTTAATCGATGTGGTCAGTGGATTAGTTCACGTTATGATTCGTTTCCGGTTACTCTTTTTCCATTTGCTATTTTGATCAGGGCAGACTAGCTCTGAGATCTGCAGTCAATGAACAACACAGAACAAAACTGAACTGAACATTCCTAGACTGTTTCAATGACTGTGGTTTGATGTTTTATATTCTGTGTTTTTCGCTTTGTGCAATTTGATCTTTTATTTTTTGCGTGTTGGGTGTCCGATGTCTCCTGTGAACAGGTTCCATGCTGTTTCTTTGTTTTGTGGCTGTCTGTGGGAGATGAATCTCAGGGTTGTATACCACATGCTTATTTTGATGATAAATGTACTTTGAATCTTTGAATTATTCTAAACAAGGCCTGTCCTGCTCAATTTCTTCACACAGGTCAAATTAGTTACCCCAGTGATCAAACTAGTGGATCCACCTCCAACACAACAACGTCCGTTAACAGGACTGGTCCATTGTAGGTTGTCAGCTAAAGAGGGAGATGACTAGAAGGCAGTGTTCTTTCTTTTAATATGCAAATATCTCCTTATAATTTAATTGGGACATCTTTGTCATGCAACTCTAAAGCCTTAAATGGAAGCAACTGATGTTTCTAAAGATGACAGCAAGGAAAATCCCAGGTGGAAGACATCCTAAAAAGAGGTGTGGGTTCTGTTTGACAATCCTTGTAACTGTGGTGTTTCCCTCATCCCACAAGGAAACCAGGAATCTCTTCTGTCCAAACATCAGAATCAAAATCAGAATAAGGTATATTATCACTGACATACGTCATGAAATTTCAAAGTTCAAGGTAAATTTATTATTAAAGTATATATTTGTCACCATAAACAAGTCCAAGATTTGTTTCCTTGCGGGCATACTCAGTAAATCCAAGAAACATAATAGGATCAATGAAAGACTGCACCCAACAGTTACGACAAACACCAATATGCCAAAGACAACTAACTGTGCAACTATGAAGGAGAAAAACAATATAATAATAAATTAATTAACAATGGAAATCGAGAACATGAGCTGAAGAGTGTCACTGAAACTGAGTCAGTAGTTTGTGGGAACAGTTCAGTGATGAGGTGAGTGAAGTTGAATGAAGTTATCCCCTCTGACCATTCAGAATCTGATAGCAGAGGGGAAGCAGCTGTTCCTAAGATTCTGAGAGTGAGTCTTCATGCTCCTGTACCTCCTCCCTAATAGTAATAATGGGAAGAAGGCATGTACTGGGTGGTGAGGGCTTTTAATGACGGATTCCTGAGGCATTGTCCTTTGAAGATACGATCAGTGGACGGGAGGCTAGTGCCCATGATGGAAAACTTCCCTTCTCCTCTCCCATCTCTCCCTAGCCCTACTCACTCCTGCCTTCTGTTCTTCCTAAATATTTCCTAAATCTTCATAGACTTTGTCTACACTTCTCACTGCCTCAGCAAAACAGCCAATACATTCAAAGACCCCACCCATCCTGTATATTCTCTCTTCTCCCCCTGGATGCTGGGGTCCTTGCTGATGGATGCTGCTTTCCTGTGTAGATGTGCTCACTGGTTGGCAGGGCTTTACCTGTGATGGACTGGGTCATATCCACTACTTTTTGTAGGCTTTTCCATTCAAGGGCCTTAGTGTTTCCACACCAAGCTGTGGTGCAACCAGTTAATATAGCCTGCACTACACATCTTTAGAAGTTTGTCAAAGTTTAAGATGATGTGACAAATCTTCACAAACTTCGAAGAAAGTAGAGGTGCGACCATGTCTTCTCTGTACTGGCACTTACATGCTAGACCCAGGACACATCCTCTGAAAAGATAATGCTGAGGAATTTAAAGATGCCTTTCCGCCTCTGAACACCCATGTGAACTGGCTTATTAGCAGCCTGGTTTCTTTCTCCCGAGTCAATAATCAGCTCTTTAGCAAGTGAGGGAATTGAGGTATTGAAACCTTGGTCTTGGAGCTTATTGATTTATTTTGAGGGGAGGATGGTAGTGAATATAGAGCTGTAGTCAGTGAAGAACATCCTGATGTATGCATCCATATGTTCCAGGGCTGAGTGGAGAACCAATGAAATGGCACCCGCTATTTAGCTGTTGTGACAGTAGGCAAACTGGAGAGGACGTGTCGCTCCTTTGGCAGGAGCTGATATGTTTCATCGCCAACCTCTCGAAACACTTCAACATCGTGGATGCAAGTGCTGCTGAACGACAGTCACTGAGGCAGTTTACCATGTTCTACTTGGTCAGTCTGTACACTGAACAACTAGTTAGCCGAAGGTAAACTTTTATCTTTGTTAACACGACGATTGACAAATCACTCTACTGCAGCATTTGCATTTCTCTGTATATAGCAGGACAAGATAGCTTTATTTGTCATGTGTACATCGAAACATCAAAACATGCAATGCAATGTGTTGTTTTGCATCAACAACCAATGCAGCCCGCATTCGTCACTATGTTTCCTGGGCCAACAATTTACCAACCCTGATTCGCACACCTTTGGAATGTGGCAGGAAACTGGAGCACCCGCAGGAAACCCACGTGGTCATGGGGAGAACGTAACAACTCCTTACAGAAGGTGGCGGGTATTGAACCCCGAGCACGATCGCTGGGTGCTCGGAAGTGATTGTGCTAACCACTACTCTTAGGTGTCGTTTATCAGCTTTTTTTGTCCAGACCACCGCAATGTTTTACACTGACCTTGCATTTAGTGCTGGGAAGACTGAATGTTATGACTGCACACCACAAAGTAAACATTGCCACAGTAGTCCTCCTATTTACATACAGCAAATATAATTTATTCCGATGTTCTCTGATTTACATACAGGACGTATAATTAACTCAAATAATTAAAAGCACTGGAGTTAAAAAATGAACTACTACATGAATTCAGAGGGTCAGGCAGCATCCGTGGAGAGAAATGGAGAGTTGATGTCTCTTCATCTCGATTGTCCAGTTCTCACTACAGATGCTGTTTGACGCACTGAATTTCTCCAGCAACTCACTTTTTGCTCGATTCCAGAATCTGCAGTCTCCGATGTATTCACTTACAAAGCACCGCATTAGAATGGAAAATCATTGCTTTTCCTATAACTTTCTAATCTGGTCTAGAACTGTCTCTAAACATCTAAATTAAGTAATTTACATGCCCCAGTTGGAACACACTGAGCTTTTCACTTTCTCTTACTTCTAGATTTCCATACATGGATTCACAAATAGGCTAGGTTTCCCTTACTGAAATGATCCATTATAATCATGTGGTTGGCTAGCTCCAAGATTTCCAGGTCATGCAATGTGTGGGTTGGGGGGAATAGAAGAATGAAAGAGTTGTTCTATCCAGTATGGCAAAGGAAATTACATCTATATTACACACAAAATGCTGGAGGAACTTAGTAGGTCGGGTAGCACCTAAGAAGAGGAATAATGAGTTGATGTTTCGGACCAAGATCCTACATGGGGACTGGAGAGGAAGGGGATACAAGGTCAGAATAAGGAGATGGGGAAGAGAAGGAATGCAAGTTGGTGGAGAGCATCAGAGATCTGAGAGGGGGAGCAATGAGGGTAGGTGGGAGTTTATTGGGCCAAACCCTCTCTCCCACTCACTGATCTCTCTTGCTCTCTGACAGATTTTACTCCTTCTCTTACCCACATTCTTATTCTGGCTTCTTTCCCCTTCTTTTCCAGTCGTGATGAAGGGTCCTGGACTGAGACGTCGACTGTTAATCCCTCTCCACAGATACTGCCTAAACTGCTGAGTTCCTCCAGCATTTGGTGTGTGTGTGTTACTCTGGATTTTCAACACCCACAGAATGTCCTGTAAGATCTCTTGAAGATCTATACTCTCTGGAGTTTAGAAGAACGGGGAGTGATCTTATTGAAGGATAGAGGACCTATGCCAAATTATCCATCTCCAGTGTTTTGCATGTATCACTCATTCTTCTAAACAAGCTCTGTCCTACTCAATTTCTTCACACAGGTCAAACTGTGATCAAACGGTGGATCCACCTCCAAAACAACGACGTCCGTTACAAGGATGACCCATTGCACATTGTGAACTTAAGAGTGACATAACCAGGAGACAGCATTCTTCCTTTTAGTATGCAAATATCTCCTTATAATGTAACTGAGGTCTCTTCATCATGCAACTCTAAAGCCTTAAATAGAAGCATCTGATGTTTCTGATGATGACAGCAAGGAAAATCCCAAGAGCAGGACATCCTTAAAAGAGGTGTGGGTTTTATTTGACATTCCTTGTAACCGTGGTGTTTCCCTCATTCCACAAGGAAACCAGGAATCTCTCCTGTCCAAACTTCAGAATCAGAATCAGTCAAGGATTGTGCTGGGTCAGCCCACAGTTGTCGCTATGCTTCCTGCACTAGTGTAACAGCCCACAACTTACTAACCCTAACCCATCTGGCCATGATGAGAATGTACCAGTTCCTTACAGACAGCAGCAGGTATTGAACCCCGATCTCCATCGCTGGCACTGTAAAGTGACCTTGTATTGTTTTACATTGACCTTGTATTTAGTGCTGGGAAGATTGAATGTTGTGACTGCACACTACAATGTAAACATTGCCACAGTAGTTTTATATAAAGTATAATTTATTCTGATGTCCTTTGATTTACATACAGTATGTATAATTTATTCTGATGCCTTTTGATTTACATATAGTAAACATAATTTATTCAGATATCCTTTGATTTACATAGTATGTATAATTTATTCAGATAATTAAAAGCACTGGAGTTAAAAAACGAGCTGCTACATGAATTCAGAGGGTCAGGCAGCATCCGTGGAGAGAATGGAGAGTTGATGTCTCTTCATCTTGGTTGTCCAGTTCCCACTACAGATGCTCCCTGCCCCACTGAGTGTCTTCAGCAGCTCATTTTTTGCTTGATTGTCTTCAGCAGCTCATTTTTTGCTTGATTCCACCATCTGCAGTCTTCAATGTATCCACTTACAAAGCACTGCATTAGAATGGAAAATCACTACTTTTCCTATAACTTTCTAATCTGGTCTAGAATTGTCTCTAAACATCTAAATTAAGTAATTTACATGCCTCAGTTGGAACACAACGAGCTTTTCACTTTCTCTTACTTTCAGATTTCCATACATTGATTCACAAATAGGCTAGGCTTACCTGGCTGAAATGATCCATTATAATCATGTGGTTGGCTAGCTCCAAGACTTCCAAGTTAAACAACGTGCAGGTTGTGGGGGGGGGGGGGGGGGATTTAGAAGAATGAAAGAGTTGTCCTATCCAAAATGGCAAAGAAAATTACATCCATATTACACACAAAACTCACCAGGTCAGGTAGCATCTATGGAGAAGAAGAAAGAGTTGATGTTTTGGACTGAGACCCTTCATCAGGACTGGAAAGAAAGAGGGAAGGAGCCAGAATAAGAAGGTGGGGGAATGGAGGGAGAGCATCAGAGATCATGGAGAAGGAACTGTGAGGTGGGTGAGAGTTCAATGAGACCCTCTGAACTCAGGAGTGATGGAGACATTTTGAAAAATCGGTGAACTGAGGTCTCTGGAGGACTGACACAAAGGAAATGAGGCATGGGGCTGATCAATCACAGTCACATTGAACGAGGGGCAGGCTTGTAGGACTGAGTGTCTCCTCCTGTTGCTATTTTCTTCTTATTCTGGTTTCTTCCTCCTTCCTTTCCAGTCCCGGTGAAGAGTGTCGGCCCAAACATCAACTCTTTAAATCTCTTACTAGCTCTTCTTTCAGGTAGTCCTGACGAAGGGTCTCGGCCCAAAATGTTGACTGTACCTCTTCCTAGAGATACTGCCTGGCCTGCTGCGTTCACCAGCAACTCTTACGTGTGTTGATCGACTCTCTACTCCTCTCTTGCTGAGTTGTTCCAATATTTTGTGTGTTACTCCTATTTTCTGCTGTTTAATTTTTTTTTAAAGATTTTGAAGATTAGCCTCATTTGTCACATTGAAACAATGTGTTGTTGGCGTTGAGGATGCTTTTGGTGTCAACATAGCACACTCATCTCAAGCTGGCGCTGTAAACTGACGGGGTAACTGCTACACTGTTCACTTCTTACTGCTTGTAGAGACCTAGAGATCCTCGTAAAATTCCCTGAGGTCATGGAGACTCCAGGTCACGTATAAAGAGTTTTCAGATATTCCTAGTCCATCACTGGGCGTTTTCAAATCATTTCACCAGTCAAGAAAGAGCTGGTCTTACTACTGCCTGGTCAAGTTGAGAGGGAGAGATTAGTAACAATCTCAGCAAATTGACTTCAGACCTACACTCACTGTCTTTATGCAGACAACACACATCAAAGTTGCTGGTGAACGCAGCAGGCCAGGCAGCATCTCTAGGAAGAGGTACAGTCGACGTTTCAGGCCGAGATCCTTTGTCAGGAATTCCAGCATCTGCAGATTTCCTCATGTTTGTGTCTTTATGCAGAGCAGTGTTTGGTACTGATTGGGTTAAGGAAGCACTGCTGGGAATCTCACTGCAAGCCTACTGACATCACTAATGCACAAAGAGCTGGTTCCACCAGGACACACGTACATCACCGCATTTCATGTATTATTCAGACTGAGCCGGAAGATGTTGAGCTCAACAAATTACTTCAACTGCTAGTGTTTCAGAAATGGGTGATAAAAATATAAACAGCTGGGTAAAAACCAATTGGATCCATTAACCTCTGGGTTGTAGATTTGCACATGATTGCTTCTGTCATGTGGATCTGTGTTTTATTCACATGGGAAATAGTAGATGCAGTGTTGGACTGCAGTGATCTTGACCACCTCTGCATCATTACAAATGACTTTATTTCTGCTTAAGTTTCCAACACGGACTAATTTCCAAAACATGACTAGAGTGCAGTTGCTTTGCAAATATTAATCACCTATTTTTCTTTCTTTACACCTTCCTTGAGTTCCTGTAAATTCAACAGACTGCTGGCTCAGTTGGGGGGGGGGGGGGCAGAATCAACTTGAGGGGGTGGTGTTCCGGGTCCACCACACAACAGAACAGATGTTTTTCTTTACTTTGCTCTCTCCCTCTGTTCTCACTGCTTGACACCTCATTTGTGACTGGGACTTGAGCAGAGAAGCATATTCCCAGTCTACGCCTTCTGAGCATGGTCCTTTCTTCCATCACGATGCCTCTCTACTGATTTACCCAAGGGCGAATCTTGAAACAGAATGTTTTTGGAGTGCTTCAGTGGCAACCTACATTTCAGTAGTGATTGTTGCATACAAGAAAATCAGCTCTGAACTTCTTGACAGTAGAGAGGGAGGAAGGATTGAGGAAAATTCAGCTAGAACTCTGCTTCACACTCCTCTTTCTCATCTCCCTTTTGCCCAAACTGGGACAGGAGGTCCCTATCACTATTTTTTTATACCCAATCTCTGGCTCTTACGATGGTGATGGTGGCTGGTTCTTCGCTCGTGAAGATCAGGAGGGAATATCTCCATCGCTATAGGACTTTTCTTCCCGCCTGCGCTGCATAGGTTTACAGTGAGAATCCATTCCACTTTTTAGGCCGGGGGGATGTTCTACAATGGCACAGCGAGCTGCGACGACTGTGGCGACTGCAAGGAGTACCGGAGTTCTCCTTCTCCGAGACAGACTGCCTGGCGAGGCTAACCAGTCCCACCTACCCGGGTTTGAAACCGGAGTTGTTCTTCTCCTAGGCAGGCTGCCAGCTGAGGCCGATGAGCCCAGCCTGCCCGCCCAGTTATACCGCTGGGCACTCAGTCGTGCCATACACAGCAACCTCAGGAAGAACAGGGATGCCACGTGAGGGTGTTGCTATGGGTGCAGTTGTGTACGAGGGGCCATATGCGAGTGACCTCCTTCATGGCAAGCCAAGCAGTAGTCCTGGGTGAATCAATACACCCGGAAAGGAGAGGCTATGGAAGACACTTTACCTTCCTTAAGCAAGCAGGACGTTCAGCTCTCCCCTACGGCTCTTATAATTTTATACAAATCGCATAAATGAATACAGTGCACTAGAGAACTGGGCAATTGGAATATTTTATTTATCCACACCGTAGCGGTGCATTTACTATTTCACCAGAGCCAAAGTGACTGAATTTTCTAACAGGGTTTGTACAAGCATAGCAGCACCAAATTGTACAGAGGTGACCATAGCAGTAGCTATACCACACTTGGAATATTATGTCCAGTTCTGGTTGCCTCTGGATGGATACTGCCTGGATTAGAGAGTATGTCTTATGAGGGTAGGTTGAGTGAACTGGGACTTTTCCCTTTGGAGATACGTTGGGGGTATTTAAGATACTCTTAGATACGCACATGGATGGTAGGAAAATGGAGGGCTATGTGGGAAGGGTTAGATTGATTGTAGAGTAGGTAAAAAGGTCTGCAGAGCATCATGGGCTGAAGGGCCTGTATTGTTCTCTGTCCTATGTTCTAGGCATGAGCTCTCCTCATTTAACAACCAATGTCATTCTCTCAACGAACAGGTTATTAACAGCTCAACCAGACAGTCAAGAGTTATGAATGTTTGTCTTTGTTTAATTGGACTTTGTTATATAGTTGTATAATACAGTAAAGTGAATCAGCGATAAATGGGCCAATCATATCCTAATGAATTTAGACACTCAATACTCTCGTCCTCTGCTAAGTGATAATTTTGCAGTAATGATGATCTCTGATATCTGGCTGGTTTAGTAGCTGGCTGGGAAGTTCCCTTCATAGCACTGGGATTAGTTCATAGGGAACATTTTTAAAAATCTATTTATTTCTAAA
The DNA here is from genome assembly GCF_963921235.1 of Mobula hypostoma. NCBI lineage: Eukaryota > Metazoa > Chordata > Chondrichthyes > Myliobatiformes > Myliobatidae > Mobula > Mobula hypostoma. The sequence continues at coordinate 48,984,857 of NC_086118.1, read as the reverse complement.
ACATGAGAATATCTGCAAATGCTGGAAATCCAAAGCGACACATGCTGGAGGCACTCAGAGGTCAGGCAGCATCAATGGAAGGGAGAAAACAGTCAACGTTCTGGGCCGAGGCTCTTCATCGGGACTGGAAAGGAAGGAGAGAAGTCAGAATAAGAAGGTGGGGGGGGGAAGGGAGGATTAAGTATTAGGTGGCAGGTGAAAGGTGAAAGCGGGAGAGGGGGAAGTGGGAAGTAAAGAGCTGGGAAGTGTTGATTGGTGAAAGAGATAAAGGGCTGAAGAAGGGGGAATCTAATAGGAAAGGACAAAAAACCATGGTAGAAAGGTAAGGGGGAAGAGCACCAGAGGGAGGTGATGGGCGGGCAGATCAGGTGAGAGAGGGAAACAGGAATGGGGAATAGTGAAGGCGGAGCAGTTACCAGAGTTAGAGAAGTCGATGTTCATGCCATCAAGTTGGAGCTACCCAGACAGAATATAAGGTGTTCCTTCTCTAATCTGACTGTAACCTCATCGCGGCAGTAGAAGAGGCCATGGACTGAAATATCGGAATGGGAATGGGAAGTAGAATTGAAATGGGTAGCCACCGGGAAATCCCACTTTTTGAGGTGGATGGAGCAAAGGAGCTCAGCAAAGCGGTCTCCCAATCTATGTCGGGTCTCACTGATATACAGGAGGTCACACAGAGATCCCTGGATACAGTAGACTACTCCAACAGACTCACAGGTGAAGTGTCACCTCACCTGGAAGGACTGTTTAGGGTCCTGAATGGTAGTGAGGGACGAGGTGTAGGGTCAGGTGTGGCACTTGCTCCACTTCAAAGGATAAGTGCCGGGAGGGAGATCAGTGGGGAGGGACGAATGGACAAGGGAGTCACATAGGGAGCGATCCCTGCTGAAATCAGAAAATGGGGGGGAAGGGAAGATTTGCTTGCTAGTGGGATCCCATTCAAGATGGCGGATGTTACAGAGAATTATGTGCTGGACACAGAGGCTGGTAGGCGAGGACATGAGGAACCCTATCTCCAGCTTGGCGGTGGGAGAATGGGGTGAGGACAGATGTGCACGAACAAATATTCATTTCTATCTGTTACATTGAAAAGTAGAGTATAAAGCAGGCCCTTTTGCACACTATATTGTGCTGAACTAATTAAACTAATAATTCTCTGAATTCAAGACAGCAGCTCAGGGGCGAAACTGCCCAGGAACATAAGGATAGAAGCAGGAGTAAGTCACCTCCCCCCTTAACCTTGTCTGCCATTCAATCCAATCATGGCTGGTCTACCCTAGGCTCTAGCTCCTCTTCCCTCAGCACTCAACTATAAGACCATAAGACATGGGAGCAGAATTAGGCCATTTGGCCCATTGAGCCTACTCCGTATTTCATCATGGCTGATTTATTTTAAAGCTCTTTTCCATTTTTCCTCCATACAAACCCATTTTCAAGAGTTTTTCCGCTCCGTATTTAAGTACGTGCAGTGACCCGACTTCCATGACTATCAAGCAGTAGAGAATTCCCAAGATCCCAGTGAGTAGATATTCCTACGCTCCTTTGTTTCGAATAACTGACCCTTTACCTTGTAACTTTGTCCCTGGTTTGGGACACTCTTAACCTCAACTCTTGCATGATACCTTATCTAAAACATGTTTCAACAAATTATTTCTCATTCTTCTAAACTCCAAACAATGCAGAGATAGCCCCAGTGTCTTTACTGTATGCCAGAAGCAAGAAGCCATAAGACCATAAGATATTGGAGCATCATTAGACCATTCAGCCTGTCAAGTCTGCTCCACTATTCAGTCCTGGCTGATTTATTTTCCTTCTCAATGCCATAACCTTAACACCCTTACTAATCAAGAACATATCAACCTCTGTTTTACACATATCCAATGGCTTGGCCACAGCTCTGGTGGCATTAGATACTTCTATTAATGAGTAGGTGATAATGAATTCCACAGATTCACTACCCTCTAGCTAAAGAAATTCCTCATCTCAATTCTGAAGGAACATCCTTCTATACTGGTCTTCTGGTTTAAGATGACGCTGGTGAAACCCAGCAACTATTTACTGGTGGCAAACAAAACAAAGGATACAAGTAAACACTTTGTTAATAACCCCCCCTTCTTGTAAAATTTATGATAAGCGATCATCACAAACAATGGAGAGGCGAGTGAAGGTGAGGTCGAAGGGGGCAGGTGCGAGGTGAAGCTGAGGCAAGGTTGACACATGCTCGAGACAAAGTCAGGGCAAGGTCGAGGCATTTTACGGCAAAGACAGTGGAGGAGAGGCAGATTCGAGGCCTGTCCACCTAAACTGAGAGTGATGTATGATCGATCTAAGTGCCAGGCCAATGATTTGGGAAGGTCGGGTACAGGCTGAAACATGGCACTGGGGTCCAGGCCTAGAACATATCGATGCGATGGGGCCTGGGTCCGAGTGCATGGAACGACCTGATGTTTGGACAATTAAAACACCAGACCAGTTGGATTGAAAAGGCAGAGAGTCAGGACGAAAGGTGAGGGTCAGGCTGGTTCTGCTGGCTGCTCCGCGACAGTTATTTGGCTCTGCGCTAAACCGAGGCTGAGGCTATGGCCTACTCCGGCTGCTCTGTGTCTATGGACTCACTTTTATTCTGAATATTATTTGCTCAATTTTACTGCTTGCACGATTTGTCTTTTTTCTCAGTTTGACGGTCTTTTTATTTACAGATTCTTTTGGGTTTCTCCGTCTTGTGGCTGCCTGTAAGGAGACGAATCTCAAGGTTGTACAGTATAATGTACTTTGAACTTATACTTTATTGTTGCCAAACAATTGGTACTAGAACGTACAATCATCACAGCGATATTTGATTCTGCGCTTCCCGCTCCCTGGATTACAAATATTAAATATTAAAAATAGTAAAAATTAGTAAATATAAAAATTTAAGTTATAAATCACGAATAGAAAATAGAAAAATGGAAAGTAAGGTAGTGCAAAAAAACCGAGAGGCAGGTCCGGGTATTTGGAGGGTACGGCCCAGATCCGGGTCAGGATCCGTTCAGCAGTCTTATCACAGTTGGAAAGAAGCTGTTCCCAAATCTGGCTGTACGAGTCTTCAAGCTCCTGAGCCTTCTCCCGGAGGGAAGAGGGACGAAAAGTGTGTTGGCTGGGTGGGTCGTGTCCTTGATTATCCTGGCAGCACTGCTCCGACAGCGTGCGGTGTAAAGTGAGTCCCAGGATGGAAGATTGGTTTGTGTGATGTGCTGCGCCGTGTTCACGATCTTCTGCAGCTTCTTTCGGTCTTGGACAGGACAACTTCCATACCAGGTTGTGATGCACCCTAGAAGAATGCTTTCTACGGTGCATCTATAAAATTTAGTGAGGGTTTTAGGGGACAGGCCAAATTTCTTTAGTTTTCTCAGGAAGTAAAGGTGCTGATGGGCCTTCTTGGGAGTGAACTCTGCTTGGTTGGACCAAGTCAGGTCACTTGTGATATTGACCCCGAGGAACTTAAAGCTTTTGACCTGTTCTACTTGCGCACCACCGATATAAATTGGGTCGTGCGGTCCGCTACTCCTTCTGAAGTCAACAACCAATTCTTTCGTCTTGCTGACGTTGAGGGATAGGTTATTGTCTTCGCACCATGCCACCAGGTTCTTAATTTCCTCTCTGTGCTCAAACTCATCATTACCCGAGATACGGCCTGCAATTGTTGTGTTATCAGCAAACTTATATATTGAGTTTGATGGAAACTTAGCTACACAATCATGGGTGTACAGTGAGTATAGCAGGGGGCTGAGTACACAGTCTCGTGGGGCACCAGTGCCTAGAGTGATTGTAGAGGAGAGCTTGTCCCCTATTTTTACAGCCTGGGTCCTGTCTGTGAGGAAGTTGAAGATCCAGCTGCAGATCTGAGTGCTAAGGCCCAGGTTCCGGAGCTTAGAAATCAGTTTATTTGGAATGATGGTACTAAAGGTAGAGCTGTAGTCAATGAAAAGGAGCCTTACATATGCATCTTTATTCTCCAGGTGTTCTAAGGAGGAATGTAGGGCCAGAGAAATAGGATCTGCTGTTAACCTGTGCTCTGGCAGGCGAATTGCAAAGCGTCGAGGTTGACTGGTAGGCTGAGGTTGATGTGTACCATAACCAATCTCTCGAAGCACTTCATATCAATTGATGTCAGAGCCACAGGTCGATAGTCATCCAGGCATGCCACCTTGCTCTTCTTCGGCACTGGGATTATTGTTGCCTTCTTAAAACACGAGGGGACCTTAGACTGAAGCAAGGAGCAGTTGAAGATGTCAGCAAACACTCCAGCTAGCTTGCTTGCACAGGCCTGGAGAACTCGTCCTGGGATGCCATCTGGGCCCATCGTCTTTCTTGGATTTATGTTCAGGAAGGCCCTTCTAACGTCCTCCTCGGTGACGATGAATCTCGATGCCATCAGGTCCAGTTCATCCGGAGGGAGCGGGACGCTCCTCTTCTGTTCGAATCTTGCGTAGAATACGTTAAGTTCGTCAGGAAGAGAAGCGCCACAGTTATTGATATTCCCAGCCTTTTCTTTGTGCCCAGTGATCTCATTTAGACCCTGCCACAGTCTACTGGCATCCCTCTGGTTAGCCTGGGCTTCCAACTTGGCTCGATATTGCCTCTTGGCGCCCTTAATGGCTTTCCGGAGTTCACGCCTGGATTCCGTGTAGCGACTGGTATCCCCGGACCTAAAAGCCGCAGCTCTAGCCTTTAAAAGGAACTTGACCTCATAATTCATCCAAGGTTTCCGGTTGGGGAATACCCGAATCGTCTTGCGAGACACACAGTCCTCTGTGCATTTCCAAATAAAGTCTTGAACTTTGAATCTCCCACTGTTGGACACATCCTCTCCATGTCCATGTCAACATTTCACGGAAACACAGCATCTTTCGATGTGTTTCCCTTACAAATTGTCGTGTCGGTTGTACAGCAGTTGCTATGTGACTATGCGAGTTCTCTTACATCTTTTCTCCACGCCTGAGAAGAAGACATAGAATTAAACAATCTGAAGGTCAGGATCTATGAAACAAGGCAAAATTACACTGAGGTTAAGTCGCCAATCTCAGGTTCAAAATGATCATTAATAACATATTCATGAAATCTGTGTATCGGGAGAGGTTATTTTGTTGGCTGACCATGTGAATCAGTCATGAATCAGAAGGTCAGAAGGATGAGACCCAGGGGAGGGCAGGGGCCAAATTTCCTTGCCTTGACTGATCGAGTTTAATCAGTGTTGGGCTGCAGTGCTAAATAAGACAACATGTCATCTGCCGTGCCACACCTCCACAGATAGCAGAGAAAAATGGTTGCCTGGGGATTGCGGTAATTTGCTCTGCTGCAATTGCACCTTCAGAGAACTGATTAAGACGTACAATCACAGAGAGTGAAAGAGAGATATCACAGGCCGTGCCGATGAACTGTAGTCTGGTCTACAGAACATACAGTGTATACAAACCACATCACCCCAGAGAAAGCAACTCATTTCTTATTGCTATTCATGTCACACTGAGGAGCAAGAAGAAAACAATAAAGGCAATGCAGTTAGTGTAATATACATGGGAAATCTACTGTAATTAATTTAAGAAACAGGGAAGTTAGTGTATGAAACACAGGTATTGGGTACGAGTTTTTCTATAGCCTTGATGTTAATGACTATGAAGTAAGCCTAAAAATACTACAAGAGTTCAAAGTAAGTTTATTATTATATATATATATATATCACCATATCCTACCTTGAGATTTATTTTCAATAAAGATATACAACAGAAATTATGAAAAACTATACATAAACAAAGACTGACAAACAACCAATGTGCAAAAGATTCAAGATTGTTTAGTGTCATTCTTCAGTCATCATCATCATCATAATTATGTGCCGTGTTGTATGACATCATCATTATGTGCCGTGTCGAATGACGTGGGCAATCATGGTCTCCCTGACCATGATTGTTCTTGGCAAATTTTTCTACTGGATTGGTTTGCTATTGCCTTCTTCTGGACAGTGTCTTTACAAAAGTGGTGACCCCAGCCACTATCAATACTCTTCAGAGATTGTCCGCCTGGTGTCAGTGGTTTCATAACCAGGACTTGTGATCTGCACCGGCTGCTCATACGACCATCCACCACCTGCTCCCATGGCTTCACGTGACCCTGATCGGTGGGCTAAGCAGGTGATACACTTTGCCCAAGGGTGACCTGCAGGCTAGCGGAGGGAAAGCAGCATCTTACACCTCCTTTGGTAGAGACGTATCTCCATCCTGCCACCCACATTCTTCAGTACACGAGTGTAAAGATCAAAATAATTGTTACGCTGAATCCGATGCAGCAAAATACAACACAATAAACATAAAATTACAATAATTTACATAAATATAAAAGCAATACTGTAAAACACAATGTACGAGTAATTGTAGAACCATAGAAAAGAAAAAAATGTGCAAATAATGAAAAGAAGTAAAACTGACAGTTGTAAAGTCCTTGGAAGTGAGACTGTAGGTTGTGGAGTCAGCTTGCGAACACTGAACACCGTGTCCTTTTTGATGTAATGTTTATTCCCTGCTGAACCTCATGCGCCTACGAAGAGAACTGGCAAATACATTGCTCCTAGAGCTCCATGTACACTGCCCTGCTGCCAGCTGGTAGACGTGTGAGTTTAGGGTGGGCTCTCTGTGTCTGCATATTGCTCTGTAGCTCTAAGGAGTGCTTGCTGTTCTCTGCCTGCAAGCGGGGGTAGAGCAGAATGCTGTAACACAGGATGTGAGCATTTTAACTTCAACAGATAGATTGAAACACATCCCTGCGAACAGCAGACGAGTTGGCCCACACAGTGATATTTACACTCCATATGGGCTTCTTCTCGACTCTCTTTAGCTAATCATAACCATAAATGGATCAATTCACTCGCAGGAGAGCTTTATGTTCTAAACATGAGCAACACAGACAAGATGCTGGAGGAACTCAGCAGGTCAGGCAGCATCTAAGGAGAGGAATTAAGCAATTGATGCTCTGGGCTGAGAGCCTTCATCAGGACTGGAAAGAAGGTGGAGGGAGAGGAAGAAATACAAGCTGATAGGTGATAGGTGAAGCTAGGTGACCCCCTTCAGGTTCCTTTAAACATTTCACCTTTCACCCTTAGCCCATGATCTCCAGTTCTAGTCTCACTCAACAACAGTGGAAAAATCCTGTTTGCATTTATCCTATCTATACTCCCTCATAATCTTGTATACCTCTATCAAATCTCCCCTCATTCTCCAACACTCCATGGAATAAAGTCCAAACCTATTCAATCTTTACCTATAACTCCAAGTTATAGATTTAAAGAAAGGTTCAAAGTTCAAAGTAAATTGATTACAAAGTACATATATGTCACCATGTCGCCAACTCTGAGATTAATTTTATAGTGGGCATCCAATGTAGCACAAAGAAACTCTGTGGAATCAATGAAAAGCTACACACAAGGATTGACAAACAACTAACGTGCAAGAGAAGACAACCCGCGCAAATATTAAAAAAGAAGATATGATAAATAAGTAATAAATAATATTGCAAGCATGAAGGGAAGAATGAACAGAACAGAGGTTTGTTTAATTTTCCGTTTTGCCATCGCCAGAAATTTCTTATTCAGTTCCTACCATTTTTTCAAGTTTAAAAAAGAATAAATCATCTAAAAGCTGAACAGGCAGCTAGAATATTAAACATGACAGATGCCCCATTGACAGCAGTGCCTGATTTATCCTGTTCCGTGAACAAAGCTCAGAAGTGACTAATCTTATCTCTGTTTGAACTGCAACCCTGATAAGTGAATTATCTTGGTGAGGTTCTGCCTATTATTTAATTCCAACACTGAAATGTCATGATGCATATTTATGAAACTGCCTATGAATTTGTTTTTCCAAACTGAAGGATTAGTCAGTTAATAGGAAGCAAAAAAATTAAAATAAACAAGACAATTATAGTCCTGACAGAAAAATTGATTAAAATTAAATATTTATAATAAGTATGAACAGATCTATATTAAATGCTATCTGAATGATCCAAGATTGGTGATCAGGTTGAGTAATTTAGCAATAAACACTCAATGACCACTTTATTAGGTACAGCTGTACACCTGCTCATTTATGCAAATGTCTCATCAGCCAATCATGTGGCAGCTACTCAATGTATAAAAGCACGCAGACATGGTCAAGTGGTTCAGTTGTTGTTTACATCAAACATCAGAATGGGGAAGAAATGTGATCTAAGTGACTTTGATTGTGGAATGAATGATTGTTGGTGCCAGATGGTGTAGTTTGAGTATTTCAAAAACTGCTGATCTCCTGGGATTTTCACGCACAACAGTCTCCAAGGTTTACATGGAATAGTGTGAGAAACAAAAAGCATCCAGTGAGCAGCAGTTCTGTGGGTGAAAACACCTTGCTAATGAGCGATGTCACAGGAGAATGGCCAGACTGGTTCAAGCTGACAGAAAGGCGACAGTAACTCAAAAAAACGTGTTGCAACAGTGGTATGTAGAAGAGCATCTCTAAATGCACAACACAATGAACCTTGAAGTGGATGGGATACAGCAGCAGAAGACCATAACAGACAGGAGGTACCTAATAAAGTGGCCACTGAGTATATGCTAATGGATGAAGCCTGTCTTTTGAGTTCCTTCTTTGATCATTAATCTGATTGTTAATCAAAACTAGTTATCAATGCAATAAAAGTGTCGACTCTGTGCTTCTCAAGGTGAGAGCATGACGATCAAGCTCCAGTGACCCCCCCCCACCCCCCCCCCGGGATTGCCAGTCTGTGAGGCTGGTGTTCGAGGCCTAGTGTCCAGACCCCATCCTCGACAAGTCTGGAGTTTGAGGCTTAGTGCTCAGCAATTGGCGTTTGCTGGGATTAATACCGAGGATCGAGGCCCAAGGGTCTGGAAATCAAGGCCCGTTAGCCAGAGCTGAGCCCGTGAATCTTGAGTCTGTTCAGGAGTCGAAATCCAATGTCTGCAAACTCAAGTCTGAGTCCAAGTCCGCTGGAGGCTGGAGGCCAGAGAAGGCAGCCTGTCCTGGGGTTAAAGAACTGTGTGTCTGCATGGGTGGGAGGGAGGAACGGGGCTTGTTTTGCTGTTGTGTTCTGTGTTGTTCTAATAAAATAAAAAAGATTGTGGGCATGCTACGCTGGTGCTGAAATGTGTGGTGACATTTGCGGGCCGCCTCCAGCACACTGTCGAGTGTGTTAGTTGTTAGCGCAAATGATACATTTCACTGTATATTTTGATGTATATGTGACAAATACGCTTGAAGCTTGAATCCTCTATGCCTGTACCATGATGTATATTTCTTTATATTTCCAGCATTAAGTGGTTTATGGTGTGGGCATTCCAGGCATAAGGTAAGACACCTCAGCCTACACAATGTGCCTGAGTCCCAAGCGGAGTACACTAGTTTCTATGAAGCAACAAACAAAGGAACTGTCATTGCCTCGGTGTTTCGAACACCAACAATCTTTTTCCTTCCACGGAACCTGCTCGACCCACTGATTTCCCCAGCAGACGGTTTTGATGCTACAGATTCCAGCATCTGCAGTCTCTTGGGTCTCCGTAGTTACTGCTGCCGCATCTTTTCACTTCCTTCATCAAGTCTTTCTCAGGAATACTGTCATCTCCCTTCCATTCACGCAAGAGATTCTGCTGACGCTGGAAACTCAGAGGAACACACACACAATGCTGGAGGAACTCCGCAAGTCAGGCAGCGTCTGTAGAGGGGAGTAGATAGTCAATGCTTTGAGAAGAGACCCTTTAGCAGGACTCACTGCCAATGTGGGCAGCATTGTGATTAGAATCAGGTTTAATATCACCGGCATATGTTGGGGCATGTGTTAACTTTGCGGCAGCAGTACAATGTAATACATAATAATAGAGAAAAAGCTGTTAATTACAATATGGATATTTATATTAAATAGTTAAATAAGTAGTGCAAAAATGTAAATTTAAAAGTAGGTCGTGTTCGTGGGTTCAATGTCCATTCAGAAATCGGATGGCAGAGGGAAAGAAGCTGTTCCTGAATTGTTGAGTGTGTGCCTTCAGGTCTCTGTACCTCCTTCCTGACAGTAGCAATGAGAAGAGGGCATGTCCTGGGCGTTGGGGTCCATAATGATGGACACTGCCTTTTTGAGGCATCGCTCCTTGAAGATGTGCTGGATACTACGGAGGCCAGTGCCCATGATGGAGCTGACTGAGTTCACAACTCCCTGCAGCTTCCTTCGATCCTGTGCAGTAGTACGCACCCCCCCGCCCACATACCAGACGGTGATGCAACCAGTTAGAATGCTCTCCACGGTACATCTGTAGAAATTTGCAAGTGTTTTAGGTGACATACCAAATCTCCTCAAACTCCAAAGGAAATATAGCTACCAGAACTCATTTCCTGTCAAACTTTCACAGTCCCCTAAATCATATGCTTTCTTGATGCAAAGCTGCGTGCAATAATATTAGACCGTTGTGGTCATTTTTCAAAGAAACAGATCAAAATTTTCCACTTCAGTTACCTAGCATCTCCTACTTCTACTTAGTCAGTCTCATGGGATGGAGGGCGATGAGCCACATTGGTTCTGCGCTGAGGGAATCGATGAGGGAACCTCAGACTCTTCCTCAGATGAGGCAGAAAGTACTCGAGATGGGCGTTTCTTCCACTTATGCAGAGCTTCTGTGTGCTTCCGATGCAGACTCATGGTCCTAAACACCATCCCGTGTGGCTCGTGAAACTTCACTTGCCCCATCATTGAAATGTTGCAACCAATGGACTCAATTTCAAGGACTCTAGGTCTCATGTTCTCGATATTTTATTGCTTGCTTGTTTGTTTGTTTGTTTGTTTATTTATTTATTTATTTCCTTCTTTTTGCATTTGCACAGTTTGTTGTCTTTTGTACACTGGTTGAATGCCCAGGTGGGTGCGGTCTTTCATTGATTCTGTTATGATTGTTATTCGAGAGAATTATTGAGTATGCCTGCAAGAAAATGAATCTCAGAGTTGTATATGGTGATATGTATGTACTTTGTGAGAGTAAGAGTTCGGCATGGACTAGAAGGGCCGAGATGGCCTGTTTCCATGCTGTTATGGTTATATGGTTATAAATTTACTTTGAACTCTGAAACAGTCATTTCCAAGACTGGCAAAGTGGCAAGAAATGCAAATGCTATGTTAGCATTCATTTTGACTGAATATAAAACCAAGGATCTAATGCTGAGGCTCTATAAGGCATTGGTCAGACCACACCTGGAGTATTTGAGCAGATTTGGGCCCCTCAGATATGCTGGCATTGGAGAGGGTTCAGAAGGGGTTCACGAGAATGACCCCAGGAATGAAACGGTTAATGTATGAGGTGGGTTTGATGGTTCTAAGCCTGGACTCGCTGAAGTTTAGAACAATGGGAGGGGAACCTCACTGAAACCTATCAAATATTGAAAGGTCTAGATATAGCGGACATGGAGATGACGTTTTCTATAGTGGGAGAGGCTAGGGCCAGAAAGCACAGCCATAGAATACAAGGACACCCCTTTAGAACAGAAATGAAGAGGAACAACTTTAGCCTGAGGGTGGTGAATCTGTGAAATTTCTTGCCACAGACACTGTGGAAGCTATGCGATTAGGTATATTTAAAGTGGAGGTTGACAGGTTCTTGATTATTAAGGGCTTCAAAGGTTACAGGGAGAAGGCAGCAGAATGGGGTTGAGAGGGTAATAAATCTGCGAAGATGAAATGGCAGAGCAGACTCAATGGGCTGAATGGCCTAGTGTTGCTCCTATTTCTTATGGTCTGTAGGTAATCCAGGTTTCAGAAACATAAGGGAGGGCAGGATTTACTGCTATCTGGTTGACCATGAGTTTTGTGCCAGATGTATCTTTAAATACATTGTTCCTTAATTATTCAAAGGCTGTTCTGCTGCCCCGAAGGCAGTGATGAATATCAATCATTGATACCATTCTTTGCTACAACAAACTTCTAAGGGAGGTGGTCTGTGTCTTTCAGGGTCTCGCCGTGAACCTTTACATCTTTGCATGATTGAATAATGTTTAAATCTTGTGGTCATATATTTTCAAAGAATGTAGGCCACAAGTTTCATAAATACTTACCTACAAAAGAATGTAATCTATGAAAACAAAACTTTGTGAGACATCACAAGGTTATTATGTTTATGAATTTTACATATTCGTACAGTACCTTATGAAAATATGCAAGAATTAAAAATGCAAGGACTTGCTAAGTGACTGATGCTGAAACTTAATGTATTTAGATTGTTGAGAATATGATTTTAATGAGTTGATTTTGCCCTAAGTTCAAAAAGATATATCTATTTTATTGAATGCACTAAAATCAGTCTGTCTTGAAGAAGAAATTGGAATCATCATACACTTCTGGATTTATGTTCAGTATTTTTATGAGATTAACAATGTTATTAAATATTTATATAACTTGATAGTGCAACAGAAAATACTGCACTGCCCTCTTGTGGCCAGCAATGTGCCATCTCCTTACAATAAACCATCTACTGGCAGAACTGAGTGAACTGAGCAGCCTCTTCTGGGAGGAAAGAAATTGTCAATATTTCAAGCCGAAACCCTACATCAGGACCCCAAATTCCAGCGTCTACTGACTCCTGTGTCTGCAATATGACTCGTGCCGCTCTGAGTGCATTTTGTATTTGCACAATTGTTGCCTTTTGCACATTGGTTGTTTGTCTATGTGTATAGTTTTTCACTGATTCTATTGTGTCTCTTTGTATTTACTGTGAATGCCTGCAAGAAAGTGAATCTCTGGGTAACATATGGTGCACTTTGATAACATATTTACTTTGAAATTTGAATGGGTGATTTTCAATGTGCTCCACTCCTACTTGGGAAGCCACTAACTCTTAAGTTCTTAGGTAATGCTTAAGAAACAGAGGGAGAGAAACTTCCTCAGCCCCAAGGCTGGAGATGCAGTGGGATTGGAATTTGACAGAGAGGTATGGGGGGGGGGGGGTGCATGAAGGACAGTTTTCAACTGTTTAAATTATGGTATGGAGAGAGATGGTCCAGAAAACATCAGAACCTAACCTTAAGTTAATATGAAATTAGCAGCTAAACTGGGAGGGTCACGCCAGACTGTGGCTAGACTGGGTATCCCCTTTTCTGGAAGGGCACAGACTTGATGCATGTTCTTCTGTTGTAAATTTTTATTGGTTTTATAACGTTAATCTTGATGCTGGGTCTGTGTCCACTAAATCCTGCAGCCACAAGGCTCTTCATATTCAAGAGTATCCTTTGTTGTTGGAAACATCTCTCAATAATAAACTAAAATAGAGAAATACAGGTGGTTCTGCTACAATGTGGCTGTTGTGCTCCTCATAAACCTTGCACTATATAAAATTACATTATAAAAACAGTTGTGTGAATGGGAAAAATGAGATTTGGAGCTGGAGAGTTTCAGACTCACAGTAATAGTTATTTTTCCTATGTGATCTTCAAAAATAAATGTGTGTTTAATAGCTATAACTTTATTTTCAGCTGTGCATTGAACCTATGAACACGATCTCAGTACTTCTCATTTTGCTCTACTTACTTCAAAGTTTCAAAGGTTCATTTTATTGTCGAAGTATGCATGTAGAATATAACTCTGATATTTGTGTGTTGATGAAAGAAAAGACATCAGCTTGATCAGCACGAAACAGAAAAGAAACAAAACTTGCAGACCCCAAAATGACCCCTCCACTGCAGCAAAAAACAGCCACAATAACTTTCACCGACCCCCTGCTCATAACAATCCCCAACCCCCTCACTCGTAGAAAGGAACAGTGATAGTAGCACCAAACCTCCAACCCTCCCCCTTACACACAAAAACTAACAGATCACCCACCCCCCCAGCTGTCCACACAGAAAAAAAAAACACCAAAAAACCGAAGGAAACCAACGGTACAGTCCAATAATCATATAGACCTCAGAAATGGGAAACTCCTTTTCGTCTGCATACAAGGAGAGCAGCCGCACAAACTCAGTCCTCCATAGAGAGTGACTGCCAACCGGGGTCCTATTGCCGCTGACCTGGGGATGGATGCGCCAATGCAGCTGATGACCGTCTCTGCTGAGAGCCATCGCTGACCCCTTTCGCATTCACCTCAATGTCTCAATCTACCTCGCCACTTCGAGATGGAGTTGTGCCTTGCCGCTGGTCTTTTCCATGAGTCAGCTTGTGTTCTCAGACCTTTTTGGCCCCCCATCTCCGATCTCCACAAGACAGCTCTCTGGACGCAGCGTAGTGCTGGATCCTTCAATCGAGTTCCGAACTGTACGTCACTGGCTCCAACAGTTTCCGTAACACAGACAAGACAGAAAGAAGCAGAAGGCGAAGGACAAGTGAAATAATTGGACAGATTTGCTATCTGAAAGATGTTGCCCAAGGAATTGTTTGCTGGTGCCATCTTGACCGGAAGTCATTATTAAAAACCTATTTAATTTAACTGTTTAAACATATGCATACTTCTTACAATAATTTTCAATTTTATTATGATATATTTCATGACATATGCCAGTGATAGTAAACCTGATTTTGATTCTAAAGAATACTCAATGCTGTATGTTACATTTTATGTTAAAATGACCTTGCATAAGAGTCAATAGAAGCGATAGCTTGTCAACTCCCAATGGCCTCTAATGGTGAAATTGACAGCCTGTGTTCTATAGAGACAACAGTATCTGATACTGCCTGTGTTCTATAGAGAACGGTACCTGATTACTGCCTGTGTTCTGTAGAGACAACGGTATCTGATTACTCTCTCTGTTCTATAGAGACAACCTTTGGTCCCCACCTGGCACTCAGCTCTCACCTGTGGCTCCCCGTAGCTGTTTGCATGCGACAGCGGCCACACCCCGGGCAACGGCTTTGACAAGCCAGCTAAACCAGGTGAGAGTAGCCGACGGGTCTCAAACCCTCGGTGAGATAGGGAGTTGTCTATCCCAGCATGTGAAGACAGACTCCGGCGGATTGAGTGGACGAGACCTATGGAAGGTCCAACGGTCAAGAAGGCGGTCTCTGCAAGCGTTGTGGAACGTGTAGAGCAGGACAAGACACAGAAGACGTCCCGGTCATCCACTGCGCCTAGTCCCATCTCCAGCCGTCTAGACTCTGTCTTGCCACTGGATCCAGATGGGAATTGGGAAGAGAGAGTGAGGCTGATGCTGCGCAACTCTCCCTCACTTAAATCCAAATCACGCGCTAGTCTTGACACCATCATAATGGTGTCGAAGTCCTCATCGACGTCAGCGATGGACAAACAACCAACCAACCAACCATAGAGAACGGTACCTGATTACTGCCTGTGTTCTATAGAGACAACGGTATCTGATTACTCTCTCTGTTCTATAGAGACAACAATATCTGATTACTCCCTGTGTTCTATAGAGACATCGGTATCTGATTACTGCCTGTGTTCTATAGAGACAACAGTATCTGATTACTCCCTGTGTTCTATAGAGACATCGGTATCTGATTACTGCCTGTGTTCTATAGAGACAACAGTATCTGATTACTCCCTGTGTTCTATAGAGACAACAGTATCTGATTACTCCCTGTGTTCTATAGAGACATCGGTATCTGATTACTGCCTGTGTTCCATAGAGACATCGGTATCTGATTACTGCCTGTGTTCTATAGAGACATCGGTATCTGATTACTGCCTGTATTCTATAGAGACATCGGTATCTGATTACTGCCTGTGTTCCATAGAGACATCGGTATCTGATTACTGCCTGTGTTCTATAGAGATAACAGTATCTGATTACACCCTGTGTTCTTTAGAGACAACAACATCTGATGACTGCCTATGTTCTTTAGAGACAATGGTATCTGATTACTGTGGGAAGTTTCCTGTAATTAGTTTTATTCCCAAAAGACAGCTTTTCTTTTGCTTGTCAATTTACAAAGTAACTCTTAAGTGGTCCTCTACTTCCTGATGGAAATCACATTATAACCAATTCTGCCTATGTAGTACAAATAACATGCCCTAATTCGTCTATCATACTCTATCCACTTCTTATTATGAGAGGAGCTAGAAAAGATGGCGTCAGCAGATTTTGCAGACCTAGACGACTTCTTCCAGTTCTTCCGTGAAACAGATTTTTTTCTCATACCTTTCCTTTCTTTTCAAAGTGGCTGGGGTCCTGTCAGAGTCCATGATCTACAGCTGCAGCTCATACTACCGTTCTGCACAAGTGGTGAGTTCTTGGACTTGCTGTACGGCCTGACATTTTGATATCTCCAGTTGTGGCCTGGAAGGTGAGCACCTTGGAAGACCTGGTTCCTCGCCAATCTCGCCGACTGAAGCATCGCGGGGACTCAAACATCGAGACAGCAGGTAGTGTGCGCTGCTGTCGGAAGAAGGCCCCTGCACCAGAGCAGTCACTTTCTCTGTCTCTCTCTTTTAGATGGTGAGCGAGATCCTGCCCATCCTTGAGTCGGGGGACTTGGAGAAGCAACACAGAAGGTTGTAACATCACCACAGCAAGCCGCCGATCTCTGCTCTTGTTGTTTGCAGGAGATCTCTCTCTCTCTCTCTCTCTCCCTCTCTCTTTCTCTCTCTCTCTTGCTCTCTTGCTAGTGAGAAAGAGTCTTTCTGAGATACCAATGTGGTGGGATGGACTGTAGTTGTTGATTGACTCCAGATCATGGTCTTTTTGGCAGCTTTGCTATTGCTTGCATGCTGGCGGGAGTGGGGGGTGGGGGGAGGGATCGGCACTTGTGCTGGTGCAAGTGAAGGGAGGGTCAATGCTTTGGCTGCTGCTTGTGCACGGGATAGCTTTGGGGTTCTGATGTTTCTGTCATTCATTCTTTGGGTTCTTCCGTTTCATGGATGTCTGTGAAGAGTAAGAATTTCAGGTTGTATACTGTATACATTCTCTGATATTAAATTGAACCACTGAAAACATGCATTGGAATAGAAGAAGAAGAAGAAAGCCCTTAACTCCGAGTGGAGTCATCGGAACGCCGTCATGATGGCGTTTTTTAAGCAGGCTTTCTTGTTTTTACGAGGCCGAGTTGCTAGCTCGACGCTCAACCCAGCACAGATGGAAAGCGTGCAAGGGAGCCGGCTGGATTCAAACTCGGGAGCCTTCACTCTTTAGTCCAGCACTGATGCCACTATGCCACCAGCCAGCCAATGCACTGGAATAGAACTACCTGTATTTTCTACAACCTGGGTGAAATCTGGAAGTAAATATTAAATTGACAGCTCTGAATCATACCCAATCTAATCACTAAATCTAAATGTTATTTCAGTGGAATCAGTTCCATTTTGGCTTGGAGAAATATCTGTGGAGTAAAATCCCAGGGGTATTTAAAATGTACAGTGTGTTTGAAATTCCTATAATAACCTGCCTCACAAATTGTATCTGAGTAATAGACTTATCATTTTACAATAATGCTCAATTTAACTTTAAATCAAAACCATCATGATTTAGCCAAACATTTTTTTGCCCCAAATTCAGATTTGACGAAGTTTTACTCTAATTATGATCTTGAAAGATTGGTTGCCAGGGATATTTCACGATAGAAAAATGCAGCAACTTAATTACACTTGCACAATATTCTAAGCCACTGTTGAACCCGACAGCCTTAAATACATCCACGCTCTTCAACTCATGACAGTTGCAGAAGCAAAGTTGTTTGGTCTGGTATTCCAAGAGAACCACTAATGAATCACTCCACCTTCACTGCCTGCAGCTATTGCTTTCTACCCAGTGACAAAAAGCAAACAAAAGAAGCAGAATTAAACTCAGAAGCAAGAGTCCTCTATTGTTTGGACGTGTACAGTAGCTCGATGGAATCAATGCATCAGTTTCCGCCTCAGATTGGTTGCTGATTTCCTTATATCACTGTATACTACAAAGTGGCCACTTTATTATGCACCTCCTATACCTAATAAAGTGGCCACTGAGTGTATGTTTGTGGTCTTCTATACTTTATTGTTGCCAAACAATTGATACTAGAACGTACAATCATCACAGCGATATTTGATTCTGCGCTTCCCGCTCCCTGGATTACAAATCGATAGTAAATATTACAAATTTAAATTATAAATCATAAATAGAAAATAGAAAAATGGGAAGTAAGGTAGTGCAAAAAAATCGAGAGGCAGGTCCAGATATTTGGAGGGTACGGCCCAGATCCGGGTCAGGATCCGTTCAGCAGTCTTATCACAGTTGGAAAGAAGCTGTTCCCAAATCTGGCCGTACCAGTCTTCAATCTCCTGAGCCTTCTCCCGGAGGGAAGAGAGACGAAAAGTGTGTTGGCTGGGTGGGTTGTGTCCTTGATTATCCTGGCAGCACTGCTCCGACAGCGTGCTGTGTAAAGTGAGTCCCAGGACGGAAGATTGGTTTTTGTGATGTGCTGGGCTGTGTTCATGATCTTCTGCAGCTTCTTCTGGTCTTGGACAGGACAACTTCCATACCAGGTTGTGATGCACCCTGCTGGAAGAATGCTCTCCACGGTGCGTCTGTAAAGATTAGTGAGGGGTTGTGATGCACCCTGCTGGAAGAATGCTCTCCACGGTGCGTCTGTAAAGATTAGCAGCCCATCCACTTCAAGGTTTGATGTGCTGTGCGTTTAGAGGGGCTCTTCTACTCAGTGCTATATTACCCATGACTACTTGAGCTTCAGTCACCTTCCTGTCAGCTTGAACCAGTCCGGCCATTCTCCCCGACCTCTCTCACTAACAGGTGTTTTCACCCACAGAATTGTCGCTCACTGGATGTTTAATTGTTTCTCGCACTACTCTCTGTAAACTCTAGAGACTGTTGTGGCATGAGAATCCCAGGAGATCAGCGGTTTCTGAGGAAATTAAACCGCCCTGTCTGGCACCAACAATCATTCCACGGTCAAAGTCACTTTGATCACATTTCTTCCCCGTTCTGATGTTTGGTCTGAACAACAACTGAACCCCTTGACCTTACCTGCATGTTTTTATGCACTGGTTGCTGCCATGTGATTGGATGATTGGATAATTAGCACTAATAAGCAGATGGACAGGTGCACCTAATAGCCACTGACTGTATATTACTGTAGTAAATTTAGAAATATCAACTAGTCCTGAGAGCATGGGAGATGATTCGTAAATATGAGTCATAGTCATACACAGGCCATTTAGTCCAACTTTTCCATGCCAACCAAGGTACCTCCTGAGGAAGTAGAGGCAATAGTGAGCTTTCTTGATGGTGGTGTTTAAATGGTTGGACCAGGATAGGCTACTGGCAATGTCTACTTCCAGGAACTTGAAGCTCTCCACCCTCTGTACTTCAACACCACGGAGGTAGACAAGGACATAGGCACTGCCCCCACTTCCTGAAGTCAATGACCAGTTCTTTTGTTTAGCTGACATTGTAGGAAAGGTTGTTTTCATGATAGAATCAGAATCAGGGTTATACAAACGTACATACAGCATATTGTGAAATCTGTTGTTCTGACAGCAGTATAGTACAATATGTAAAATATAATAAATACTAAAAAATAAACAAGTAGGGCCGGCTGGTGGCGCAAAGACATCGGCGCCGGACCCGGGAGCGGAGGTTCCCGGGTTCAAAACTAGTTGGGTCTGCTCCCGAGTACGCTTTCCATCCGTGCCGGGTTGAGTGTTGAGACGGCAACACAACCTCGTAAAACAAAGGGAAAATACTGCGACAATGTCTGAGTGAGGAGTGGCCCGCCACACAGTCTCTCTGTCTCTCTCTCGCTCTGTGCCTTGGAAAAAGCCATGAAAAATCCATCATCGCGGACGTGCGCACGGACACGCAGACACACACGCTCAGACTCGCACGCATGCAGGCACACGCCAAAAAAGAAAAAAAAGAAAATGAATAAACAAGTAGTGCAAAAAGAAAGCAGAAGATTAACGAGGTAGTGTTCATGGGTTGGTTCACCGACCATGCAGAAATCTGACAGCGGAGGGGAAGAAGCTGTTTTGAAAATGTTGAGTGTGTGTCTTCAGGCTCCTGTACCTCCTCTCCGATGGTAATAATGAGAAGGGGCCACGTCCTGGGTAGTGGAGGTCTTTAATGATGGATGCTGCCTTTTTGAGGCATTGCCCTTCGAAGAAGTTCTCGATGGTGGGGAAGCTAGTGTCCACGATGGAGCTGGCTGAGTTTACAACCCTCTGTAGCTTTTACCAATCCTGTGCAGTGGTCCCTTCATACCAGAAGGCGATGCGACTAGTTAGAATGCTCTCCACAGTACATCTGTATATGTTACTAAGTTCTCTGTCTCCTTCCTGTACTCCGACTAATTATAACATCAATAAATATGCCAATTCTGAGTATTCTGATTTCACATAAATGCATCTTTCCTCCCGATTTGACAATGTTGATCCAGCTAAAACCGGATTTTTACCAGACGGCTTCACAGAAGCTGGGTTGAACCCAAAAGTGCTTAAAGGACTGGTAAGCATTTCTCTGAAATAATATGGTTGCTTTTAAGGCAGTCAAACTCAACAGTGGTTTGGAATATACAGCACAGTCAGATTAAATTGCTGCATTATTATAGTTCTGTCAGAAAATGTAATATGTGCAATTTATAGCAAGAATGTTATAATCCCAGGTGTGATTAAGATACAAATGATATTATTATACATCAAAGAAAATGTAGTATGTTCATTACATTAATATTACATTTCAGTGCAGTTGTTTTGCATTTAAGTGCTACTCTGTATTCTAAAGAGAGTATGTAAGAGGAAAGCACAAATTACACAGGATATATACAGTACAGTAACAGACCATTTAGCCCAACCAATCCACCCTAGGAATTATACCGCACTCAAATTACTTCCCTTTTCTCCTTTACCAAATCTCTCTGCATAATCTCTCTCTCTCTCTCTCTCTTTCTGATGGAGAGTGAGAGCCTGCCGGTCCTCGAGTCGAGGGGGTTTGGAGAAGCTACGTTGGAAGATTGTAAGATCGGAACAGCGAGTTGCTGGTCTCCCCTCACGTTGTTGCAGGGGAGACCTCGCTCTCCCTTGATGGGTGGGGGGGAGTTTGAGGGAGAAAGCCTCTCTGAGATATCGAAGTGTCGGGTTACGTACTGTAGTTTTGATAGACTCTAGAGCAAGGTCTCCGTGGGGGGCCTTTTGCTATTGCTTGGGGGGGTGGGGAGTGTGGGGTTCGGTGCTTCTGCTGTCGCTTGTGCATGGGAGGGGGAAGGGGACTTTAGGGTTTATCATTCATACTATGGGGTTTTGTTGATGTCTCTGAAGGGTAAGAATTTCAGGTTGTATACTGTATACATTCTCTGATATTAAATTAAACCACTTGAATTGAACCACTTAATCTGTTATTTCCTTCTTTCATACACTTTTCCAGACTGCCCTTAAATGCATCTGTAATATTTCAAAGTTCAAAGTAAATTCATGATCAAAGTATATATGTTACCACATACTACCCTGAGATTCATTTTCTTGCAGGCATTCACAGTAGAACAATGAAATACAATCGAATCAATGGAAAATACACACAAACAAGCAACTGGTGCACCAGTAATAAATACATAAATACCAAAAACATGAGTAGTAGAGCCCCTAAAAATGGTCCATAGGATGTGGAATCAGTTCAATGTTGAGGTCAGTTAAGTTACCCACACCGGTTCAAGAGCCAGTTGATTGAAGGGTAATAACTCTTCCTGAACCTGGTACTGTGGGACCTAAGGCTCCAATACCTCCTTCCCAATGGCAGCAGTGAGAAGAGAGCATGGCCTGGATAGTGGATGTCCCGATGATGGAATCTGCTTTCTTGTATCTATCACTTCCTGTTCCTCTAACCTCTCAATTAAATTACTTTGGTCACTGTCTTATATCATGATTTCCAGTTATGTTTTTCCTGACAAGAAAAAACATTCTTTTTTACGTACTCCATCAAGGCCATTCATTATTTTGAAGAAGGTGACAATTTCTTGTAGGCAAAGCAGTTAACCACAGAGAGTTGTGGACACAAGTCAGCGCATTACAGAAAGCGCCTCCCTCCATGGACTCTGTCTACGTTTCACACTTCCTCGGTAAAGCAGTCAGCATACTCAAAGGCCCCACCCACCCCAGACTTTCTCTTCTCTCCTTCTTCCCATCAGGCAGGAGATACAAAAGCCTGAAAGCACATACCAACAGGCTCAAGGACAGCTTCTATCCCACTGCTGTCAGTCTCGAACAGACCTCTTGTACGGTAAGATAAGACTCCTGACAGTCTACCTCATAATGGTCTTGCACCTTACTGCCAACCAGCGCTGCACTTTCACTGCAAATGTGATGTAGGGTAATGTGGCAGATGACATACATTATTCATAACAGAAACTATTCTACATAATTCACGAACACCATCATTGAGTTCTTGTGTTTACTTTAAGAAACGGTGTCTGACGTAATGATGTCAGTGCAAGGCAACTCCTTTTTTGGTTTGTTCAGAACGGAAAGGGCTACGGATTTGTTCAAAACCCTACAGTAACACATTATTCTGTATCCTACCATTGTTTTCCCTTCCTCAATCCACAATTGCAATGAAATGATCTGTATGGACGGCATGCAAAGCAAGTTTATCATTATACTTGGTTATTTGATAATAATAACCAAATTTACCAATTTACCTTCACAAGCGAAGAGGTATGGACTAGATGGACCAAGGGGCCTGTTTCTGTCCTGTAGTGTTCTACGACTCCATGTCTATAATATTGAAATTCATCTGTTTTCTATACAAATTCATACACTTTTGCTCTCAAACATTCCACATTAAATGTGGAATGACAGCATTAGGAATTGACAGCAGTAAATCAGAGAATGTGTCATGCTCTTGAATCAGATGTATTTCAACATGATCTGAAAAGTGTTGCTTCAGTCTTAGGTGAGCAAAGACATTGCTGCTGGTAAATTCCAATTTAAATCCTTTCCAGGCAACATAAAGTCTCTGGGTTTTCTTTTCCTGAGCTACTGTGCAGCAGTGATGAGGCAATACGCTGCCTTTATTTTCATTTTGACCTTCACTGTTCTTTGGCAGTACTTTCAGAATTCACAGTAAGGGGCAAGACCAAAGCTCTCCATGAACATCAAACATCAACTCTCTAAGCATAAGCCTTTGTATTTTTTATTAGGGATAGCGATATAAGGTGTTCCTTCCCTCCACTAACCCGCAGGTCACCCTTGGGCAAGTTGTAGCACCTACTTACCCCGCTCCCCACCCTTGATCAGGGTCACGTGAAGCCATGGGAGCAGGTGGTTCACATCACAAGTCCTGGTTTTGCGACCACTGATGCCAGGCTGACAGTCTCTGAAGAGTATTAATAATGGGTGGGGTCAGCTGTCTAATAAAGACACTGCCAAGAAGAAGGCAATGGCAAATCACTCCTGTAGAAAAATTTGCCTAAAACAATCATGGTCATAGACCATGATTGCCATGGGATATGAGACAGCACATAATGATGGTGATGAATATCTTAAAGAAGCCAACTTTAACCGTGAATATTACAAAGGAACTTAGCACCTCTATGTTTTAAGTGATGCTTGTTTTCTCATTGGAGTGTAGGAGAGGAGTATTAACAAACAGTAGCCGTCAACCATTTCTGCTCAATTACAATTTCATTTCAGATTCAGATTCATTTATTTATCACATGTACATCTAAAAAGACAAAGAAAAGTGTCATTTGCATTAATAACCAACACAACCTAAGGATGTCACCAAACATTCCAGTCGCAACAGTATATTTTATGAATTACACCACATACATTGAGATTTATAACTTACAATGTCCAAAAACAGCCAAGATCCTGACATCATAACTACAGTGTGTATCAGCAGCTAATGTCCTTCATGAGTCCTGATGAAGGATCTCGGCCTGAAATGTCAACTGTTAATTGTTGCAATGAGCTTTGCAAGGTAGTTAATGATGGTAGCCAGAAACTGGAAAATATCCAATTTGAAACACACACACACAATCCTAGAGGAACTCAGCAGGTCAGGCAGCAGCTTTGGAAAGGAATATTGAGTCGATGTTTTGGATCAAGAGCCTTCATTAGGTTCTATTCCTTTCTGAAGAAGCTGCCTGTCCCACTGAGTGCCTCCAGAATTTTGTGTGTGTTGCTCTAGATTTCCAGCATCTGCAGAACCTCTTGTGTTCAATTTGAAAACGTATTTTCAATGAATCGACAAAAGAATGAAAATTGATTTCAGATGGGAGTTGGTATGAAAGTGTTCAATACATTAATGGAAGTTGTATCAAGTTAGGACTCACATGTTGACAGAATATCAACACAAGTATTGAACTGAAACAGTCATCGTGTTACTGCAGGGATAGCTTCCTGAATTAACATGGCCTAATTCTACAGAACTGTAGGCATTTTTACCAGTTCTTATATCGTCTTTGGAATACCCCTAAAGCAGCAGAAGTCCATGAGATTCAAACTGGTTTTAACAAAGTAAAAACCTCTTTATGTAGTTATAGCTTATTCTGGGAACTCACTGCAATTATGCTGGAAATGTGTCGCTTCACTGTGTGGACTCTGATCCCTGGTTCGGGAATTGCCCCTGGGTGTTGCTCTCCACTCAGGATCCAGCATCCAACTGACTGAAGGGATATAGTGCTCTGTCAATGATGCACGCTGCTCCTGGACTGCTCTGATGGCTAGTGAGCTCTTCCCTCCAGGGTTACTGGCTGTCAAACCGAATGCCTTTGACGTTCACACACGTTCAAAAAGGGACTGGCACTATTAGTTCATGGCAGTGTAGGTGGGTAGCATGGTAGCATTGTTGGCCTAATAGTTAGCGCAATCATTTTACAGCACCAGCGATCACCAATTGGGGGTTCAATTCCCACTACTGTCTGTAAGGAGCTTGAACTTTCTCCCCGTGACCGCGTGGGTTTCCCTCCACAGGGATAGTCAGCTGTGCCTGGGCACCTTGGCACAGGAAGCATGACAACACGTGTGGGCTGCCCCCAGCATAATCTTCGGACCGTGTTGATCATTGATGCCAAACACTGTATGTTTCAATGCATGTGACAAGTAAAGCAGAATTGATACATGTGCACCACAAGGCACATGTGGTTAGCCTTCTGCTCTTATTCATTTTATACTTAAGACTGTGAAGCTAAACACAACCTAAATGCCATATTTAACTTTGCTGATGACACCACTGTCATCGGCCAAATCAAAGGTGGTTTTGAATCAGCATATAGGGGGGAGGTTGAAAAACTCGCTGATGGGAGCCACAACAACTATTCAAGTCCGCTAGACCAAGGAGCTGATTGTTGACTTCACGAGGAAGAATCGACAGGTCCATGAGCCAGTCCTCTTCGAGGGATCAGAGGTGGAGAAGGTCAGCAACTTTAAATTTCTCGGTTATCATTTCAGAGGATCTTTTCTGGGTTTGGCACATAAGTGTCATTATACAGAAAGCAGGGCAGTGACTACACTTTCTTCGAAGTTTGAGAAGATTTGGCTTTTCATCTAAAACTTTGACAAACTTCTATAGGTGTGTGGTGGAGAGTATATTGTCTGGTTGCATCATGGCCTGGTATGGAAACACCAATGCCCTTGTACGGAAAAGCCGACAAAAAGTTGTGGATACGGTCCAGTCCATCCCAAGTAATGTCCTCACCACCAATGAGCACATCTACATGGATTGCTTTTGCAGGAAAGACACATCCATTATCAAGGACCCCCAACATCTAGGCTATGCTTTCCTCTTGCTATTACCATCAGGAAGGAGGTACAGGAACAGTTATTGCCTCTCAATCAATTATCAGGCTCTTGAACCGGAGGAGATAACTTCACTTGCCCCATCACTGAAATGTTCCCACAACCTATGGACTTTCAAGGATTCTTCATCTCATATTCTTGATGTTTGTTTGTTTATTTATTTATGTATTTATTATCTTTTTTTTTTCTCTCTTTTTGTATTTGCAGAGTTCGCTTTTTTTTCCAAATTGGCCAC
Organism: Mobula hypostoma; assembly: GCF_963921235.1. Taxonomy (NCBI): domain Eukaryota; kingdom Metazoa; phylum Chordata; class Chondrichthyes; order Myliobatiformes; family Myliobatidae; genus Mobula; species Mobula hypostoma. The sequence continues at coordinate 48,958,893 of NC_086118.1, read as the reverse complement.
TGTATGTCCTGTTGGGTGTGGTCTTTCATTGATTCTATTGTGTTTCTTGTATTTACTGTGATTGCCCATGAGAAAATGAATGTCAGGGTTAAAAATGGTGACATATATTTACTTTGTATTAATAAATTTACTTTGAACTTTAAACTTAATCTTTAATCTTTATTATTGCCATATCCAGAAATAGTGATATATTTTGTCTGTGTGTTCTCTAGAGAGATCATTATACATACATACACTCAGTGTCCACTTTATTAGATACCTCCTGTACCTAATAAAGTGGTTACTGAGTGCATGTTTGTGGCCTTCAAAGCTTGAAGTGCTGTGTGTTCAGAGATGCTCTTCTGCACAGCACTGTTGTAAGGCATGGTCATTTGAGTTACTGTCCCCTTCCTGTCAGCTTGAACCAGTCTGGCCTTTCATCTCCGATGTTGCTCATTAACAAGGCGTTTTCACCCACAAGAACTACCAACAGTTTCTGAGATACTCAAACCACCCCTTCTGGCACCAAAAATCATCCCATGTTCAAAGTCACTTAGGTCACACCTCTGCCTCATCCTGAAGTTTGGTATGAGTTGCTGCCACACGACTGGCTGATGAGATACGTGCATTAATGCGCAGGTATACAGGTGAACCTAATGAATTAGCCACTGAGTATCAATACATTGAACTATGTAATTATATATTAAAGAAAACAAAATGCAGAATAGTGTTCTGTCTACAGAGGGAGTGTAGTGCAGATAATCAAGTAAGTTAAAATTAGTTATTTAAGAATGTTAAAAGCATTACAATGTAATTAAAATCAGTTTTTAAATCAAATAAAAAGGCTTGTGGGCATGCAGGGTTGGTGCCAGAATATGCAACGACACTAGCAGGCTGTCCCAAGCACACGAGTGTGTGTTTGTTGTTAACACAAACAATGTATTTCACTATATATTTCTATGTAAAAGAATAAACAGTTGACACCTCATCCCAAAACATCGATTGTTTACCCTTTTCCATAGATGCTACCTGACCTGCTGAGTTCCTCCAGCATCTTGTGTGTGTGTGTGTGTGTGTGTGTGTGTGTGTGTGTGTGTGTGTATGTTGCTTTGGATTTCCAGCATCTGCAGATTTTCTTGTGTTTGTCACTGTGTGTTTTGACGTACACATGATAAATAAACCCGAATTTCGAAACTTGAGGAATTAACTTGTGCTCCCCTTTCTCTCCAAAGCTCTTTCTTTCCATTGAGATCAATGGCCTGCTGGACTTGAACAAGGTTAACCCGGTGCACAGCAATCAGGGGGATCACATGCTGCCTCACTGGCACAGCATAATTGACCCCGAGAGCAGGGCAGAAGACTGGCCATTTTAACCATAATTTGTACTCACTCACAGGGGACAGCCTGGCAATACTCCAGTGCGATTATCTTCATACCAGCTCAGCATTTCCACGTAACTAGTTAAAGATGCACAAAATGTTCTCCACAGGAAACAAAATTGCCTACAGTGGCCAGTTTAATCAATCAGAATGTTATCCCCTCTGATTAGTTGACTCCAATACAAACCTTCGACTTCTAGCATTTCACCCAAGCGGCTGGCAGACACAACCACATTTTCTGGCTGTTCTTCATTTCGTCCCGTATATTCCCTTGTCCCTTTGCTGCCAGACATTTAAACACAAGGGGTTCTGCAGATGCTGGAGATCCAGAGTAACACATATAAAATACTGGAGGAACTCAGCAGGTTCGGTAGTTTTCATAAATTCTATTGTACAGTAGATTCTGGTTAACTGGGCCATCAGTTAGTTGGGGAAGCCGCTTATTTGGGAATTTCTTAAAAAACAAAAACTAATCGACAAAATAGCCGGGATTCCTTTTCTTTATTTGGGACGCTATACCGCTTAATTGGGACAGGTGGTTGCTGCTGAAGAGTTTCTAACTAGCATCAGTCATGTGCACTTGCATGGCTGTTAGACACTACACTGTCATTAGAGTAAGCAGTTTATAAATAGTGTTCAAAAACAATGATCTTTGTCAAGATACTTGATGCAAAATAAGCAGAAAGATGATTCAGAACTGTTTTGCTCACTGCGGTTTCAAGCATTGAGGTTTGGAGATGCCAGAAATGACCAGGAGTGAAAATGAAATGATTTCACTACTTCAACAAGTTAAGAACTACGAAGAGTTTGAAGGTATCAACAGTCATCTTGACTGTTACAATGAAAATGAAGATTTGGATGATGCAATCATTGAAAGCATTGTAGGAAGGCAGCCAATTACCTGCACAATTTTTCGGTGCTGATTTTGTTCATTTACAGTCAATCAAAAGAACACAGCACCATACACTAGAAGAATTCCTCCATCGATAACTATTGGGAACTAATACACAGTTTTAGAGTACTGTATTCTTTGTATTGGTTGTATTCTAATTTATTCTGTATTTCATTTGAATACATAATATGTTACACAGTAAACAGTAGTTTGTCTTTTTTATACTTTTTTATCTATTTCAGCCGGCTGGTGGCGTAGTGGCATCAGTGCTGGACTTTGGGGCGGAAGGTCCCGAGTTCAAATCCAGCCGGCTCCTGTGCACGCTTTCCATCCGTGCTGGGTTGAGCGTCGAGCTAATAACTTGACCTTGTAAAAAAGAAATTGCCTGCTGCAGAAACATCAACAGCAAAAAGTTGACGGCCTATGCTCTCTCGTGAGTTTAAAGGCAATTTCTCTCTTCTTTTTTTAACTATTTCCATGAAACCAGATAATTGAGGCAGCCGCTTAACTGAGCCAAAATATACTGGTTCCAATGTGACCCAATTAACCGGAATCTACTGCATTTCTTTATTTTCCTGTGAATGCCTGCAAGAAAATGAATCTCAAGGTAGTATATAATGACATACTGTATATATACTATGATAATAAATTTACTTGAAATTTTGAAAATTGTTCACAATATTCCAGATGGGGTCTGACCAACACCTTACAGTTTCAGTAGTACACCCTTACTTTTACATTCATGTCCTCTGGAAATATAGCACAGCAAGGGTTGCAATTTAACCTTCCATGGTAAAAGATAGGGCAGCTGACAGTAATGTTTCCCACTCTAGTGTTCCAGTAATTAAATGATAACATTCTTTCATGACTCCTGCTGATTTAAATCTTCTTGCTGGATATCTACGCAGCTGGCTGTTTGAAATTTAAATTGGACTGAAGTTAGGAGGCCAGGTTGCCATTTAGGTATCACAGCACAGTATAATGCACTTTCTGTTAACTCATATGCCACTCTGACACCACTGTGGCATTTAAATAGTAGCACTCACTTATAAAGTCAGGCTTTATCTCAAACACCATAAAATGCAACTTTTTTCTCTCAAATGTACCTAAGTTTTACACTTGTATACAGATATCCCCCACTTTTCGAAAGTTCGCTTTATGCCACTTCGCTTTTACGAAACACCTACATTAGTATGTGTTTTCCAAAGAGGATTTTCACTTTTACGAGTAAAGGTGAAAAGCAAAAATAGCGTTCAGCGTTTTGTTTTGCAGCGAGCCATTATAGAGGCAGCGCGCACCCCGAGCAGCGAGAGTGGCGCCACCAAGCGCCTTCCCCAGGAACTACACTCAGCATCTCAGCTTCAAGCCGCCATAGCTTTGAACTGTGTCTGTGGGCATCTGTGCTTTATCTCGATTTATTTTGTGCATCTGTTAGCAAGATGTGTCCTAAGGTATCAGAAAAGCCTAAGAGAGCTCGTAAGGATGTTACGCTTAGCATAAAACTGGACGTAATTAAGCTTTTTGATTGTGGTGAATGAAATAAAGACATGGTGCATGCGTTGAACTTGCCTGTATCCACCATTCGTACTATTTACACGCAGAGAGAGAGAATCTTGAAAGCTGCCGATGTTACTATTGGTTCTGCTACTAGCAAAGTGGTCTCTTTTAGTCGGCATCCAGTAATGGATAAAATGGAAAGTCTATTGCTTGAGTGGATTGATAGGTGTACAAAGCGTGGTGTTCCGTTAAGTTTTCCCCATTCTGGTAAGTGAAACTACACTGTAGATACATTATTTCTACTTTATATAGGTTGTGTATTTATCATATCATTCCTGCTTTTACTACAAGTTAGTGTCATTTTAGGTTTTATGTGTTATTTGGTATGATTTGCTAGGTTATTTTTTGGGTCTGGGAACACTCAAAAATTTTTCCCATTTAAATTAATAGCAATTGCTTCTTCACTTCACGCCATTTCGGCTTACGAACGGTTTCACAGGAACGCTCTACTTTCGGATAGCTGGAGAAACCTGTATATATTTAGCAAGCAATATCACTAGGTATTCACTCCAGTTGTTTGGTGCCGAATCTAGTGTTTCCTCCATTTAATTTTTATTTAGAGATACAGCAAGGTGCCAGGCCCTCCCCACACCGCCCATGTGATCAATTAACCTATCAACCTATTAACCTATCAACGTCTTTGGGATGTGGGAATAAACCGGAGCACCCAGAGGAAACCCACACTATCAAGGTGCAAACCTACAAACTCCTTACACACAGCAGTAGACTTCGAACCTGGGCTTCTGGCATTGTAATAGCATTACACTAGCCACTATTCTACTGTCCCATCCCTCCAGGATTAATAACAACAGTTTCTCATGGCAACTGTATAATGATTTATTACAGATTATGTGCACCTTCCTAAATTTCTCTGTGTTGCTTGTCACGTGCAGTACAACTGGTTCATTTTCAGAAATATCTTTTGTTTACGACTTTAACAAACGTATTGTAAGCAAGATGCTGGAGGAACTCAGCGCCTGTGGAGGGAAATGAGGAGCTGGCGTTTTGGCTGGAGGCCCTTCATCTGGACTGGGAGCATCAAGAAGGGACTGTTGTGATTGTCAACCAATCACCAGAGAAGCACTGAAGCTGATGATATAGAACACCTTATTCCACACGACAGAGAATCTAGTTCTCCTCTTCCCCACAGATTTCATTTCAGTTTTAATTTAAAGATACAACATGGTAACAGGCCCTATCAGCCCCACAACCCCACGACGCCAATTACACCTGCCGCTCCATACACCTTGGAATATGGGAGGAGACCAGAGCACCCGGTGATGAGGAGAACATTCAACCACCTTGCAGGCAGTGGCAGGAACTGAACCCAGATATTAGAATGTTCATATTAGAATTAGAATGTCGCACACCCGATGAGTGGTTTCAATAGTCTTCAAGCGTCAGTTTAAGTTAAACTGTGAACAGGTTTTATTTGCCGAAGACTGGCTCCCATTTTAATTTATCCATAATTATGCTATCTATTATTTCATAATCCAGAATAAACCCTAAGAGGGGCACCGTAGCAGAAAGGAGAAAAAGAATATTCTTCTGTGAGCCCCTTCCTCTAGTTTTACACTGAACTACGGATCATCTGGACTGGATCATGTCAATGTCCATTTTCTCTACTGCCTGACCAGGTGAATTTATCTAACGTTTTGTGTGTTGCTCCAGATTCCAGCATCTGCGGTTTCTTGTATCTAAAACATAGTTCTAACATGTCGGAGGCCCATACTGCTAAAGATTATGTCTGACTGTTTGTTTCTCTCTCTCTCTCTTGATGTACTGCAGAAAAGTGCAGATAAAATAAGAAATGATTAAAAGAGAGCAGCGGCAAGTTGTCCAACGATAATTTATTACTCCATTACTAAATATCAGCACACAAAGGGACGCCAGCCTGCAGCTTAATGCTTCACACCATAGCCAATGGAAACAGATTGCTCACTTAGCTCCGAAGACGAAGAACATTATGTAATGGTAGCTCTTGAATTTGTATGGCAAATAGGTTTTGTTTTCAGCCGAGAACAGAGCGCACCCCAATGGAAAAGGAACAATCTTAGAGTAAAGCACTGAAACAGGTAGCTTGTCAACCCCCTTCCTCAGTAGCATCACTGACAATGTACATGTTGGTGGTGCGGCATGGTGGCTTTTCATACTGTGGGGGACATTGCAGCAAAAGGAGAGGCTCTCTGGCCCACAATATTGTGCTGTATTAATTAAATAATTAAAAGCTGACTAAACTAGTCCCTTCTGCCCCACGCAAGTCTGTATCTTTCCATTCTCTGTCTATTCATGCACTTATTTCTTAAACATAATTGCCTCTACCACCACGCCAGACAACGCATTCCAGACACCTACCACTCACTGTGTAAAATAACTTGCCCCACCCATCTCCTTTGAACTTATCTCCTCTCACCTTAAATGCATACCGTCCAACATTAGTCATTTCAACTCCTGGGAAAAAGACGCAGGCTGTGTACTCTATGACTCTCATAACCTAAGTTTCAATCAAGTCTTCCCTCAGTCTCCACCACTCCAAATAAAAGCAATCCAAGTTTGTCCAACTTTTCTCCATAGCACATGTCCTCTAATCCAGCAAGCACCGGGTAATCCCCTTCTGCACCCTCTCAAAGCCTCCACATACATCCTGTAAAAAGACTAGAACTGAACCCAATAATCCAGAATGTGGCCTCACCACAGTTTCATGAAGTTGCCCAGGACTTGAACTCAGTGCTCAAACTAATAACAGCAAGCATGCCACACACCTTCTTTGCTGCCCTGTCAACTCGTGCAGCCACTTTCAGGGAGCAATGAACGTGGACCTTATGATTACTCCGTACATCAATAATGTGGTCTCTAACAAATACAAAATGTTTGCTATCCAACCCCTTACTAAAGCAAACGAAGGAATGATGCACTGTATCAAAGCTAATGTAATGTCACAACTCTAATGTGTTTTTAAAAATTTTTTCATTTTTATTTATTCTTATTTTTTTGTTATTTTTTGTTTTTTTAATTTTTTTTTACATTTCTGATGTGGTTGGGGAGAGGAGAGAAATGGCATCAGAAACTAGTGAAGGAGCAAGTGACAGCTGGACAGGCCAGATGAAGGTTTTAGCATCTCACATTTTGGTTGCGTTGAGGTGTTCTCTGATCTTGGCAATCCATTTGCAAATGTTTCGTCACCATATGAAGAGACATCATCAGTGCGCTGTTAATTTGTGGTGGGTCTTCTTCTTCTTCTTGTTTTGCAGTGGTTGGCTCCCAGCTTAATGGTGCATTATCGCCACCTTCTGCTCCGCACTGTGCAATAGACTTGCATTCCAAATTCCTTCACCCAATCATACACACACATATACCCTAACTTACATTTTATCCTCCCATCTTTGGCCATCCTAGTACCCTATTCCTGCTTATTCATCATATCCTATAAAAATCCCTGTACCCCTTAAGGAAGCTAAAAATACCCGGACTTGTGCTCTCTCACCCATGCCCAGCAACCCTTTCAATGTGAATTCCTGCACCCCCAATTCCCTTAGATTGATTATCATCATCTCTCTCTGTATCCCATACTTCCTACAATTCAGAACTACATGTTCTACTGACTCCTCTTCCTGACATTCCTCACACAATCCTGTCTGCTGTTTCCCTGTCATTTTCAATGTTTTGTTTAACATACAGTGCCCCAGCCTTAACCTAGTCCACATGCTCCACCTTTATACACTTACGAATCAGCGGATTGGTTGTCACTATGGAAACTCAATTGTGACATAGGGAGGGGGTCTCACTGCTGATTGGTTGCGTGGCGAACTCTTGTGCATTGCCTGGAATGTTGCCTGTATTGGCTTATAAACAGGATCAAGGTCTGTTTACAGGATTGATCACAGAAAATTATGCTTCTAAAAATTCTCTTGTATGCTACGTGTTTGCTTGCACCATGACTTTCACTGATACCCAGCCAAATCTGAGCCCTTTTTGGTCTGCACGAGTAGAGACTAGGGAGGGTTAGTCATGCCATTTTACAGCCAGTTGATGTTCATGGATCTTTGCGGATAGTTTTCTCCCAGTCTGGCCACCAATACATTTGCTGCAGTGTCCACATTGGATTTTGTAGGTCACATTGGTCTTGTCCAATAGCTTGGTTTGTTCTTTTGGTCTGCAGAGTACTCTCCTCAATGTTGCTGTTGGCTTATGCAGGACCGAAACATTTTCCAAGTTATTTCTAGCTCACATTTTGTACCCCTGCCATCTCAATATTATTTCCTGTAAATTTATCTTTCTTTCTTTAATAGTTCAATCAGAAGTCACTCTATTCTTTATATATTTTGTTCTTTAATATTTCCTCTTTGCTCGAATGGCCCATAACACTTTACCAATCACACCTCACTGTCTTTTGCCACCAAATCCTTCCACGTTGCTTATACATCTTTCTCTTCAGATGCAGAGACATTATTGTTTATCTGTGCTGTTATGTAATGATAGTTTCTTCTTATACTTTCTATTTTAGAGGAACAGATTTCTGTTGTATTCCACTGACTTTCAATAATGATCAATATCAATCTACTTGGCTACCATTTAATGTTTCCCAATTTACCTTCAATAATCCCATTTTCATTTACGCATGGTGGATTTTACATGGTTGATTACTTTGGTCTTTGAAGTTCAAAGGTTCAAAGGTACAATTTACTGTCAGAGAAATGTATACAATATACATCCTGAAATGCTTTTCCTTCGCAAGCCATCCACAAAAACAGAGGAGTGCCCCAAGAATGAACGACAGTTAAATGTTAGAACCCCAAAGTCCCCCCCAGCTCCCTCCCTCCAGCACGTAAGCGGCAGCGAGCAACAATCCCTCGCCCCCTACCAGTAAAAATAAGGCACACCTGCTACCAGCACTCAAGCGTGAGCAAAGCAATTGCAAAGATATAGTCTTGCAGTTACCACAAAGACTACATTGTTCACCCAATAATTCAACATGCTGCAGGCTCGCTCTCTCTTAATAAGGGAGAAAGAGGTGACTCCATTTTCCAACGAGCGGGGAGACATAACAAACAACTCGCTGGTTTACGATTTTGAAAGTCCATTACATTGCTTTTGTCGAGCTCTGTGCCTGAAGATCGCAAAGATCCTGGGTCCCCAGGCACACAGCAGATGATCTGACTCCCCTAACGACATACAGGTCTCCTACGGCGACACCGACCCTTGATTCGCCCGTCTCCAGTTCCTCGAGATCCCAGCCTTCTGAATCCGTGCCGAAATCTTAGGCCGAGACTTTGGCATGCCGAATAGCGGCCGAATGTGGAATCCCAAGAGTTCAAAGTAAACTTATTATCAAAGCGTGTATAGTATATGTCACCTTATACTACCCTGAGATTCATTTTCTTGCAGACATTCACAGTATACACAAAAAACACAATAGAATCAATGAAAAACTTCACACAAAGATGAACAAACATTGTGTGAAAGAAGACAAACCATGTAAACAAACAAGCAAATACATGGATAAATAACTAAACAGATGGATGTATGCCTAATAACTAACTAAATAAAGATACATAAATGAACTGATAAATAGACAGATAGATCAATCATACTGAGAACATGTGTTGCAGAGTCCTTGAAAATGAGTCTGTAGGTTGTGGAATCAGTTCAGTGTTGAGGTGAGTGAAGCTATCCACACCTGTCAAGGAGCCTGATGCTTGAAGGCCTGGTAGGAAGTATATCTCATCACCCATTATTTAAAACACTGTGAAGTGGTGATCACTCCCAATCTTCTCTGGCACTTAATCCCTGCAATGACTTATTGCCCATGAGTAGATGTAGCCATATTTCACCCTCACTGGACTTTTTGTATGATGGGTACTCTACCAAAGTAAAACCTCTGGGCTCTCTGACTCTTTTGCTGCCTCTGAGGGAGCTGAATTCCCTTGCAAGTTATAGTCATATTCTAGATTTTCAAACACTTCCTTTCCACGCTTAAGGATTATCAACATTTGGTGTTATCATCTACAATGTCACATTATTTGGTAACGCACACACACAGAAAATGCTGGAGGAGTTCAGCAGGTTAAGCAGTATCTATGGAGGGGAATAAACAGACCCATCATCAGGAGCTGATTTCCAGTATTTGCAGAATCTCGTGCCTAAAATTTGGTTCATTTTCTGTTATTTCCAACGCAAGTATGTAAAATGTGAATTGGGTGCAATGACTTAAGAGTACAACAAACACTAATCTGCATTGAAGTTTCCTGTCAGCTATTTGGTGTGGTCTTTGAACTACATACAATCAATGGCCACTTTATTAAGTACAGGAGGTTCGTGGTCTTCTGCTGCTGTAGCCCATCCACTTCAAGGTTCGACTTGTTGTGCGTTCAGAGATCCTCTTCTACGCACCACTGTTGTAGAAGTGATTATTTAAATTGCTGTCATCCTCCTGTCAGCTTGAACCAGTCTGGCCATTCTCCTCTGACATCACTCGATAACAACGGTCCTTTGCAGGAATGGCACTCGTTCTCAGGGCCTCACGACCGGCCGCTTTTCGATTTCCCAAGGATGCGGCCTGGAAGGCAAGTTCGCCCTCAGGGTTCTTGATTTCCGTGGCCCTGGAGACGTACTGATTCAAGGCTGGTGCTGCCGCATGATGCATCCTGGAAGAACACAGAAGATCGAGAGTAGCAAGCTGCCTGCTGGCTATGCGCCCAGAGACCTGAGTTCTTTGGGCACAGGGCTCGGAAAAAGCGATGCAACAGACTTTTAACACCATAAGTCAGCAAATTGTTTGTTATATCTCCCCTCTCGCTGTGTAACGGGAACACCTCTTTTTCCCTTACTAGGGAGAGAGCCATTGGTATGTCGAATTACCGGGTGAACAAGTAGTCTTTGGGGTACTGCAAGTCTGTGTCTTCATTGATGCTTTGCTGCACGCTTGAGTGTTTGGTGGGGGGGGGGGCACTGATGCTTTTTTTTTGCTTGTGGAGGGGTCATTGCCTTGCTACTGCTTGAGTGGATGTTTTTCTTTCACACCATTCTCTGCAACCTCGAGAGACTGTTGTCCCAGGAGATCAAGTTCCTAAATACTCAAACTACCCTGTCTGGCCCCAACAATCATTTCACAGTTCAAGTTACTTAGATCACATTTCTTTCCCATTCTGACGTTTGGCCTGAACAACAACTGAACCTCTTGACCATGTCTGCATGATTTTTTGCATTGAGTTGTTGCCCCATGATTGGCTGATTAGTTATTTCCATTATCAAGCAGGTGTACAGGTGAACCTAATAAAATGGCCACTGATTGTAGTTGCCCTAAGATTGCATTGGTTCTTTGTCAAGACTTAAATGCAATATTTCATGTAAGTTATATAATGTGGTGGGGTGGGACTAGAACTAGTTAAGTTTTAAAGGTGAATTATTTAAGGGGAACCCGAGGGAGAACTTCTTCACTCAGAGGGTGAACTTCCCTTGCCCATCGTTGAAATGTTCCTGCAACCAATGGACTCACTTTCAAGATGCTTCATCTCAAGTTATTGATATTTATTGTTTATTTATTTATTTATTTCCCCCTTTTTTATTTACACAGTTTATCTTTTGCACACTGGTTGAATGCTGAAGTTGGCGCGGTCTTTCATTGATTATGGTTATTATTTTATGGATTTATAAACTATGCCCACAAGAAAATGAATCTCAGGGTTGTATATGGTGACGTATATATTGTTTGATAATAAAGTTAGTTTGAAGTGCATGACTACTAAGAGATGGCGTGAGTGTGAAACGAGCTGCCAGCAGAAGTTCTGGATGCGGGTTCAATTGCAACATTTAAGAGAAGTTTGGATAAGTACATGGATGGGAATGGAATAGAGGGCTTATGGTCCAGGTGCAGGTCAAGGGTGCTAGGCAAAATAACATTTCAGCATCAGCTCGATGGACAGAAAGACATGTTCCTGTGCTTTAGTGCTTATGGTCTTACAAATAGGCTCAACACCCTAATCTAACACAAATTTCCCTCTCTCTCTCTCCATAGCCATTGATTCACTTATTGTACAAGGATGAGGACTAGAAATATTGCTCGTATTATAATAGTAAAATAGCAAACCAAGCAATGACATATAACTTAATCATAAAAGCTGGAAGCCCGTGGTGTAATGAGATTCGGCTATGTGCAAGTAAAATGAGAAAAGCACAAGGTAATTCAAACCACCTTCTGAATCTCGGAATGGAATTACTGACTATCGTTCATTCCTCAATACTTTTTATAAGAAAATTGCATACGCTTTTCAATCATGGTTCCTCACTAAAGCATTTACATTCATTTTACATGATGCTGTAATATTGCCAATGGAAGGGTACCATGCAGAAATTAAGTAGTTGTAAATGTTCCTGATGTTTGCTTCTCCGAGGATCGTCACCTGTTAGGGCATATTCCGGAGTTTCAGGAATTTAGCAAGTATTAATTTCAGCAGCAACCAAACTTCGGATTTGAATGTGGATTGTAGATTGAATTTAAAATGCAGCTCGGAGCAATGGTCTTCCTGCAGCTGCAGATTTGGGGTTGAAACACCAATTCACTTGATGTCTACATGTGCACTGGGGGGGAGAGAGAGAGGGGGAGGGAGGGGGAGGGGGAGGAGAGGAGGAGAATGAGAATGTTGATTATCATTCATTTTAGGTGTCTGGAGTGTGGGTGTGAAGACGGTGTTTGAAAACTATATGTACTTCAAGGAAAGCATTATAGATAGTACACTGCAACTATCAAATATTCCTGGTATTATCTTTGATCTTTGGCATTTAAAAATGCCGTGTAATATTGGATCAGGCAGGCCTCTTCTTCCAAGGGTGGCTCAAATATGATACCTGTATACACGTTTTGCTGGAATAAAGGCTTCTATAACCACTACTTTCAGTGTCCCTCTGGTGACTTTGACATTTGTATTAATGAGCAGATATACAGGTGTATCTAATAAAGTGGCCACTGAGTGTATACATTTAAGCATTTCTTTTGAAATATACCAGGGCATAATTTCAAAGGCAACATGACTGGTTTCTTCATTGTTATAAGTTTGTGAGGGAAAGAACATTCAGATCCTCACACTGAAAGCCTAATTTTGGATTGTTACTCCTGCAAGGGTTTCTGATGTAGGCAGCATGCTAATTTTTGTGTTGCCTGCTAATTAACATGATTTCATCGTATAACCAGTGCTGACCATGCTGTTCAGCTACTGCACACGTCAGCAGGGTGTCCAATATTGTGACTCGCCTGCCCTACTTAAAGCTGCTCTGCCCTGTTCAAAAGCAGCACCGGCATCACTTAAAGAGCCAGCACTTTGTGGAACCACCAGGCAGAAGATGTGCTGGTTTGAGCTTCGGTGCTGGGAACATCAGATGAAGGAAGAACGTCCTTGACGAGACGGACGTCACGTGGTACTGGCAGATCATCAACTCAGTGAAAGTCGCCCTTCGGTCTCACCCGAAACTTGTTGCTGTGCCGTCCAGACTTCAGGAGTGTGTGATGAGGCTTGTTGCAGCCACCGCAAGGGCTTGGTGGGGAAGGACCACAGTGTAGGGTCCTTCTGCTACTGGACAGGGAGGGACCAGGTTGGGTGAGGAAGCCCTCAATTACTGCAGTAATGCATCACCCCAGGGGGCCACATGAGTGGCAAAATTGCCATTGGTTTTAAATAATGTAATTAAACACTACGTACGTAATGCATCGCCTATGAATGTAAGAATGAAAAGGCATTACATGGCTTATTCTTGTATTTTTTCATTATGAATAAAGCTTATTTTGATATATAAAAAAGTAATTTATTGCTTTACCTGCCAAATGACTTGAGGAATCACTGGAATGATTTCAGTGACAGCACCTTAGCTGAAGTGTTAATAACTCGTATACTGGTTCTTGTTGAGATCCAAATAGAGGAACATTTTCACAGATGCCTGTGGTCCCTTACTAAGAGACCTTCTCACTCTCATCCCCCTTTTTAGTAATCTATGCTATTACTCCTCATAGACCGCTGTAAAGATAAAGAATTTCAGAAAACACAAAACAGTCGGAAAATTGAAGCAGCCGGTACAACTCAGTTAGCAACTGCCCTGACAGGAAGCTGATGATCCTTTCAAATGGTTCAGCAGTGTGTGACAAAGGCAGGGTGTTGGCTGGACGGAGATCCATAGAAAGCATCCGATCAGGATGCATGACAGCTTGGCAACTGCACGGGACTACATGAAACTGAAGATTGTTAGAAGGGTCTCATTGACTGTTTGCTCATTTCCATAGATACAGTCTGTCCGCTGAGTTTCTCCAGCATTTTGTGTACGTAGACTGCAAGGAACTGCACAACTCTGCTTTTTTTTTTGTTTTTTTGGCGTGTGCATCCATGCATGTGTGCGTCTGTGTGTGTGCGATGTTGGCGTGATGATGTCTTTTTCATGCCTTTACAAGGCGCAGAGCGAGAGAGAGAGGCTGTGTGGCGGGCCACTCCTCACACAGACATTTTGCAGTATCTTTCCCTTTATTTTACGAGGTCGAGTTGCGATCTTGACACTCAACCCGGCGCGGATGGAAAGCGTACTCGGGAGCAGCCCTGACTGGGTTCGAACCCGGGAACCTCCGTTCCAAAGTCCGGCGCTGATGTCATTGCGCCACCAGCCGGCCCTGCACAACTCTACTTTGTGGACACAGCTCAGCACATCACAGAAACTAGCCTCCACTCTATGGACTCATCTGTACTTCTCATTGCTTCAATAAAGCAGCCAGCACAATCAAAGACCCCACCCCAGACGTTCGATCTTCTCCCATCTCCCATTAGGCGCAAAATACAAAAGCTTGAAAGCACGTACCATCAGGTGCAGACAGGTCTTGTCAGTATCCTGAACGGATTTCTGCAATGAGATAGACTCCTGACCTCACAATCTACCTCATTAGGATCTTGCACTTTATTGTTTACCTTCAACGTACTTTCTCTGTAACTGTTACATTTTATTCCAGCATTGATATTGTTTTACCCTGTTGTACGTCAATGCACTATCTGTATGAACAGTATACAAGACAAGCCTTTCACTGTATCTTGGTACATGTGGCAATAATAAACCCATAAGCTAATACCAAACAGCAGCTTTGTTGTCAGATCAGCATTGCTCACCAAATATCATTATAATCTGCAAACATCTGGTGAGGTTTACTGCAGTTCATTCTAATTCCCGCACTAACAAGACAAATCCCACACACAACAGCACTACTCGATGTCGCAGTGAAATGAAAATGACATCCACTGAGGTGACAGATCAATTTCGCAACACATAATCCTCGTAATTATTGGCTAACGCCTAGGTGTGCAAGCCAGCCACTGGAACATACCTGTCGAATTGGTTCTGGTACTCTGTATTTACAGCAGGAATGAGTCAGGCGTGTGGCAGTGTCCAGATTAATCCTGTGGCCCACAGACACATAAATTGGTTTTGTGCTTTTCTCACAGCTTTTAAGAGCCTGCCACATGTAAAGAAAGGTATTTATATTAGAGCAGGTTCAGTATCATCCACATGCCGATCTTAAATGCCCCTAACGTACCTGCCTCTACCACCACCCCGGCAGCACATTCCACACACCCACCACTCTGTGTAATAAACCTACATCTGATATCCCCCCTCCCTTACACCTTCTTCCAATCACCTTAAAATTATGCCCTCTCACGTTAGCTGTTTCCACCCTGGGAAGAAATCTCAGGCTATTCACTCAATCTATGCCCCTTATCATCTTGTACGCCTCTGTGAAGTTATCCCTATCCTCCTTCACGCCAAAGAGAAAATCCCTAGCTCACTCAAACCAATCTCATAGAACCCGCTCTCTAATTCAGGCAGTGTCTTGGTAAATCTCCCCTGCATCTTCTTGAAAGCTTCTACATCCTTCCTATAATGAGGCAACCAGAACAGAGTACTGTAAACCAAGCGTAGGATTACCAGTGTTTTATAGAGCTGCAGCACTTCTTTGTGGCTCTTGAACTCAGTCCCCTGACAAATGAAGGCCAACATGCCTTCTTAACCACCCTAATCTCCTCTTGAAACATATCTCGGTCATTCATCACAAATTCGTATTTACTTGACACTTGCTCTGTGGTATTCATTAGACCCAACTACCAGTCGATCTGAGCACTGTAGCTTCAAACTGCACATCCTATTAAGCTTTCTACAGGTGCTTTTCATAACTTTTAATCTCACTTTTCTACTCCAGGTTCAAATTCTAAGAATAACAACTTATCATCTATTAAGATAAATTTGAAATATGGTTTCTAACATCTAAGAAAGGATGCGCTTGCATTGGGGAAGGTCTAGTGGAAGCTCACAAGTATTATCCTGGGAATAAAAGGGTTAACGTATGAGTAGTCATATGATGGCTTTGGGCCTATATTAGCTCAAGTTTAGAAGTATGAGGGGAGGGGAGAAGTAAGAGGGGAGAAGTATGAAATCTGTCAAATATTCGAAGGCCTAGATAGCGTGAATGTGGGAAGAATGTTTCCTATAGTGGGGCAGTGTAGGACCAAAGGGCTCAGCCTCAGAATAGAACAGAGGAGTGGAGCAATTTCTTTTGCCAGAGAGTGGTGAATCTAAGAGTGCTGTGGAGGCCAAGTCATTGGATATACTTAAAGCAGAGTTTGATAGCTTCATGATTAGTACAGGCATCAAAGGTTACAGGGAGAAGGCACGAGAATGGATTTGAGGGGGAGAATAAATCAGCCATGATGGAATGGCAGAACAGTCTCAACGGGCCAAATAGCCTGATTCTGCTCCTGTTGTATGTCTTGTGGTCTTCCCTTCCTCTAAGGTGAGGTGAGGGGAGATACTGAGGTGAGTATTGCTCTATCGTTAACCATTAAAGACAAAAGAAAACCTTTTTTTCAAGGCCCATCCTGCTATTACAATTGAATTTGGGAAAGAGCAGACCATCTATCAGAGTAGCAGTTTGCAGAGGAGATTTACCAGGATACTGACTGGATTAGAGGGCATGCCTTATGAGGACAGGCTGAGTGAGCTCGGGTTTTTCTCTTTGGAGAAAGGAGGATGAGAAATGACTTGATGGGGGTGTACAAGATGATAGGAGGCACAGGTCGAGAGGATAGAGACTTTTTCCCAGGGCGGAAGTGGCTAATTTAAGGAGATATTATTTTAAGGTGATTGGAGGAAAATATCAGGGGAATGTCAGAGGTAAGCTTTTTACGCAAAGAATGATAGGTGCATGGAACTCTCTACTAGGGTGGTGGTAAAGGCAGATACATTGGGGATATTTAAGAAACTCTTAGATAGGTACATGGAGGATAGGAAAATGGATAGTTATGCAGGAGTGAATGGTTAGATTGATCTTGGAGTAGGTTAAAAGGATGGCACAGCATCATGGGCCAAAAGTCCTGTACTGTGCTGCAATGCTCTATATTCTATGTAACCCTTCTATTAACAGGGTGATATGGTCTGAAGAACGAATGCAGCATCTTAGTTACACTGGAATATGTGAGAAAATTATAAAACAGAACAAGGAGCCTATCAGTGATTTCTATTTATTCAGGGATAGTAGAAAGTTATCATTTACAACATACAGAGTCATATTCATAGAATTATAAACAATGGAACCATGCCCTTTGGCCAACTTGTCCATGCCGACCAAGGTGCCTTCCTGAGCTAGTCCCATTTACCAGCATTTTTCCAATATCCCCTCTAAACCTTTCCTACCCATGAACCAGCCCAAATGTCTTTTAAATGTTGTACACGTCTCTACCACTTCCTCTGGTAGCTTGCTCCATATGCCACCCTCTATGTGAAAAGCATGCCCCTCTGGTCCACTTTCAACCTTTCCCCTCTCACCTTAATCCTACACCCTCTGGTTTTAGAATTCTCTATCCTGGGAGAGAAAATATTGACCATCCACCTTACCTCTGCCCCTCAAGATTTAATAAACTTTCTTACAGTCAACTTTCAACTTCCTTCATTACATGGAAATCAGTCACAGCCTATCCAGCCTCTGCTTCTGACTCAAGCCCGTTGGTCTCAGCAACATCTTTCGTGAATCTCTTCTGGGTCCTCTCTAGCTCAATCACATCCTTCCTAAAGATTGATGGTCGGAACAGCACATAATATTCTCGGTGCGGTCTCACCAACGTCTTGTAGAGCTGTAGCATGTCGTTCCCAATTCTTGCAATCAATATCCTGTCTGGTGAAGTGTGCTGCATGCCTTCACTACCACCTTGTTCAAGCATGTTGACGCTTTTGGGGAGCTATGCATGAGCAATCCTAGGACTTTCAGGACTCTGTTACTCACTGTGAATGCCCTGCCCTAGTTTAACTTCCCACAATGCACTGGTCTGAGATAACATTTCATCTGTCTTTCCTTTGTCCACTTTCCCAGTTGATCTATATCCTGTTGTAACTGTACACAACCTTCTTCACTGTCCACCATGCCCATCATTTTCATGTCATTGAAATGTGCCATCTACATTCTCATCCAAATCATTAATACATGTGACAAAGAACAGGGAACCTAGCCCTGATGTCTGTGTCACACCACTGGTCACAGGCCTCCAATCTGAAAAAACAACCCTCTGCTCCCATTCTCTGACTGCTACCACCATGCCAATTTAGATTATGAGGACACTCAGTCCTCGTTTATTGTCATTTAGAAATGCATACATGCATTAAGAAATGATACAATGTTCCTCCAGAGTGATATCACAGAAAAACAGGACAAACTAAAGACTAACACTGACAGAAACACATAATTATAACATATAGTTACAGCAGTGCAAACCAATACCATAATTTGACGAAGAGCAGACCATGGGCACGGTAAAAATAAGTCTCAAAGTCCTGATCGACTCCCGAGTCCCCGATAGCAGGTGGCAAAAAAGAGAAACTCCCTGCCATAAACCTCCAGACACCGACAACTGCTGATGCATTGGAAGCACCCGACAATAGCTGACACTGAGTCCGTCCATCCGAAAATTTCGAGCCTCCAACCAGCCCCTCCGATACAGCCTCCCGAGCGCCATCTTCTGCCGAGCACCTTCGACCTTGCCCCGGCCGCTGAAACAAGCAAAGCCGAGGATTTCGGGGCCTTTTGCTCCGGAGATTCCAGACCACACAGTAACAGCGGCAGCGAAGTGGGCATTTCAGAAGTTTCTCCAGATGTTCCTCCGTACTCTCACGTCTGTCTCCATCAAATCAGAATTCTGCACGGTACCCTACTTGACAGATTACAGATATCATTCACCAGAGAGGCCGCGCGCGCTGCGTCACGCCACCATCTTCTCCTCCTCCTTCAATTATGTATTCAATCGGCTGGATTGCATGTGACCTCACTGTCCAGGTCAGTCTACCAGGCAGGACTTTGTCAAAAAAGCCTTGCTAAAGTCCATGTAGTCAATGTCTATTGTCCTGCCCTCATCAATCCTCTTAGTGACCTCATCACGATCCTCCATCAAACTCATGAAACATAATTTCCCACACATAAAGCCGTGCTGGCTATCCTAATGAGTCTTTGCTTTTCCAAATGCAGATAGATCCTATCTCTGAAAATCCCCTCTGGTAACTTTCCTATCACTGACGTTAAAGCTCACCAGTCTGTAGTTCCCTAGATTACCCATTAACAAGAACTTTCATTTATATAGCAGCAATTGTAGCCTCAGGACAACCTAGAGTGCTTTACAACCAATGAAGTGAAGTTATTGTTACATTGTCTATTTGTGATTTGGTAGCTTGCTACATTGAGTGTGCCCAGGAGTTTTTGCTTCAATAAATAAATGTTTCTAGTCACCAGAAAGCAAAACTCATTCCTGAAACATAAGCAAATGAGTTTCTAAGCAGTCTATAATAGTTTCAGATCATTTGTTTGATCCCAGTATGATTGCACTTTGGTCCACAAGTGCACAGTTATAACACAATCCTTAAAACTATTTGCATCGAATTGTATCTTATAAGCAAAGACGTACCATACCCAAAACCTTCCCAGACCTTCCAGTTAGTGTAAAAGTGTTTCCTCTTTCATGAAGGTCTTTGATCTGCAAGACAAATGTGAGAGTTTACATGAAGCAATATCAATTATATAATTACGTTACTGACTGACTTAAGAAATAACCAATTCTCTTCTTGTAACATTAGTACCATTTGTGATTAATGCACAAGTCTCAATTTATCTTGCTATTCATGCAGTCATAGTCATAGAGTTATATAGCACATAAACAGGCTCTCTGGCCGATTCGACCAAGGGGACTCCCTGTGCTAGTCCCATTTGCCTATATTTGGCTCATATCCTGCTAAATCAGAATCAGAATCAGGTTTAATATCACCATCAGATGTCGTGAAATTTGTTAACTTTGCAGCAGCAGTACAATGCGATACATAATAATGTAGAAAAACAACTGCGAATTACAGTAAATATATATCCAGTACATTAAACAGTTAAATTAGATAAGTATTGCAAAAATAGAAATAAAAAAGTAGTGAGGTAGTGTTCATGGGTTCAATGTGCATTCAGAAATCAGATAGCAGAGGGGAAGAAGTTGTTCCTGAATCGTTGAGCATGCTTCTGTAGCTCCTTCCTGATAGTAGCAATGAGAAGAGGGTATGTCCTGGACACTGCCTTCTTAAGGCATCACTCCGTGAAGATGTTCTGGAAACTACGGAGGTTAGTGCCCGTGATGGAGCTTACTAAGTTTACAACTTTCTGCGGCATAGTCCAATCCTGTGCAGTAGATCCCCCTATATCAGATTGTGATGCAGCCAGTTAGAATGCTGTCCACGGTACATCTGTAGAAATTTACGAGTCTTTTAGGTGACAAACCAAACCTCCTCAATCTTTCCTTCCCAAGAAGCTGTCCAATCTTCTTTTAAATGTTCTAATTGTACCCTTCCTCTGATAACTCGATCCACATATCCATCGTCCTCTCGGTGAAAAACTTGCCCCTCAGGTTCTCCTTAAATCTTTTTCTTCTCACCTTAAATTTATGACCTCTAGTTTTAGATTCTCCTATCCTGGGGAAAAGATGGTGAATATACACCTCTGCCAGTAATAGTCATAGTCATACTTTATTGATTGCAGGGGGAAATTGGTAATGAAGAGATCAATAATAAAATAATGCTTCAAAATTCAATTTAATAGATCTTTCCTTTCACAAATGACAGTCACTTCACTTCCAAGAATTCTGTCAATCATGAACAAGGGAATGTCATTCAAGATCTGCTTTAAAACACAGAAAATAATCAGTAATACTGTTGTAGATAAGGTACAACAGGTAAGCTCCCTAACTCCCTCTGAATGTTTAGGAGAGAGTAAAGAATTTACTGAGATAATGCTAATACAAAATACTAACAGGACTCACAAGAACACAAGAAAATAGGTGCAGAAATAGGCCATGATGTCCAGCCATTCAATGTAACCATTGCCAATCTATACTGGCATCACCACCTCTTCCCTGCCACTTCTCTATAGCCCTCTATTCTTCAATCTATCAAACATTTATCCATCTCCACCTTAAATAATTCTCTCACTTTACACCGCACGCTGTCGGAGCAGCGCTGCCAGGATAATCAAGGACATGACCCACCTAGCCAACACACTTTTCGTCCCTCTTCCCTCCGGGAGAAGGCTCAGGAGCTTGAAGACTCGTACGGCCAGATTTGGGAACAGCCTCTCTCCAACTGTGATAAGACTGCTGAACGGATCCTGACCCGGATCTGGGCTGTACCCTCCAACTATCCAGACCTGCCTCTCGGTTTTTTTGCACTACCTTACTTTCCCTTTTCTATTTTCTCTTTATGATTTATAATTTAAATTTTTTACATTTACTAATTTTTACTATTGTTAATATATAATATTTGTAATCCAGGGAGTGGGAAGCGCAGAATCAAATATCGCTGTGATGATTGTACATTCTAGTACCAATTGTTTGATGACAATAAAGTATAAAGTATATGAAGTATAAAGTATAATTCTAGTGATCCAGGTTCTACCATCCACCAGGATAGAGAATTCCAGAGATTCACTACCATCTGCAAGAAGGGATTTCTATATATCTCAGTTTTAAATTACAGGTCCCTTAACTTGTACTTATGTCCCCTTGTTTAAGACTCTCTCACTAGCAAAAACATCCTTACATCTACCCTTTAAGATCTTATGTTTGAATAAGATCACATTCATTCTTCAAGATTCAAGATTGGTTATTGTCATTCATCAGTACACAAAGGTAAAGGAGAACGAAACCAGTAGGCTAGACAAGGGAGATGCAGTGGATGTTGTATATTTGGATTTTCAGAAGGCCTTTGACAAGGTGCCACACATGAGGCTGCTTAACAAGATAAGAGCCCATGGAATTACAGGAAAGTTACATACGTGGATAGAGCGTTGGCTGATTGGCAGGAAACAGAGAGTGGGAATAAAGGGATCCTATTCTGGTTGGCTGCCGGTTACCAGTGGTGTTCCACAGGGATCAGTGTTGGGGCCGCTTCTTTTTACATTGTACATCAACGATTTGGATTATGGAATAGATGGCTTTGTGGCTAAGTTTGCTGACGATACGAAGATAGGTGGAGGGGCCGGTAGTGCTGAGGAAACGGAGAGTCTGCAGAGAGACTTGGATAGATTGGAAGAATGGGCAGAGAAGTGGCAAATGAAGTACAATGTTGGAAAGTGTATGGTATGCACTTTGGCAGAAAAAATAAACGGGCAGACTATTATTTAAATGGGGAAAGAATTCAAAGTTCTGAGATGCAACGGGACTTGGGAGTCCTCGTACAGGTTTCCCTTAAAGTTAACCTCCAGGTTGAGTCGGTAGTGAAGAAGGCGAATGCAATGTTGGCATTCATTTCTAGAGGAATAGAGTATAGGAGCAGGGATGTGATGTTGAGGCTCTATAAGGCGCTGGTGAGACCTCACTCAGAGTACTGTGGGCAGTTTTGGTCTCCTTATTTAAGAAAGGATGTGCTGACGTTGGAGAGGGTAC
Source organism: Mobula hypostoma (assembly GCF_963921235.1). Taxonomy (NCBI): domain Eukaryota; kingdom Metazoa; phylum Chordata; class Chondrichthyes; order Myliobatiformes; family Myliobatidae; genus Mobula; species Mobula hypostoma. The sequence goes on along the minus strand of NC_086118.1, from coordinate 48,936,118 downwards.
AGAGAAGATTCACTAGAATGATTCCGGGAATGAGAGGGTTAACATATGAGGAACGTTTGTCCGCTCTTGGACTGTATTCCTTGGAGTTTAGAAGAATGAGGGGAGACCTCATAGAAACATTTTGAATGTTAAAAGGCATGGACAGAGTGGATGTGGCAAAGTTGTTTCCCATGATGGGGGAGTCTAGTACGAGAGGGCATGACTTCAGGATTGAAGGGCGCCCTTTCAGAATAGAAATGCGAAAAAAATTTTTTAGTCAGAGGGTGGTGAATCTATGGAATTTGTTGCCACGGGCAGCAGTGGAGGCCAAGTCATTGGGTGTATTTAAGGCAGAGATTGATAGGTATCTGAGTAGCCAGGGCATCAAAGGTTATGGTGAGAAGGCGGGGCAGTGGGACTAAATAGGATAAAATGGATCAGCTCATGATAAAATGGCGGAGCAGACTCGATGGGCCAAATGGCCTACTTCTGCTCCTTTGTCTTATGGTCTTATGGTCTAAAATGATTGTTACTCTGAATCCAATGCAAAAACACAATAAGCATGAAAGCACAATAAACATAACTGCATTAGATTAGCTTATATACATAGACTGTATGAATAGAAAGTGATGCTAGCCACAGGAGTGTCTGTATATAAGATGACTGACAAAATGGTAAAGTATTGGTGGTGGGTTAGTTGGTGGAGGTGTTGATCAGCCTTACTGCTTGGGGGAAGTAACTGGTTTTGAGTGTGGTGGTGCTGGCGTGGATGCTGCATAGCCTCTTCCCTGATGGGAGTGGGACAAACAGTCCATAAACAGGGTGGGTGGGATCCTTCATGATGTTTCTGGCATTTTTCCAACACCTTTCAGGATATATGTCCTTGATAGCAGGTAGGCTCTTGCCGGTGATGTGTTGGATAGTTTAATTACTCAGTTCTAAGCTCCAAGGAGAACAGGCCCAAACTGTTTAGTCTTTCTTGGTGAGACAACTCTCTCATCCCAGCAATTAGCCTCCTTATGCTGCCTCCAAAATTCGTATTTTTTTATTGGTCAAGGGACGAAAACTGTATGCAGCTCTCCAGCTGATGCAACTGCACAACTGTACAACTGCAGCGAAACCTCACTATTCTTGAACTCCAGGTGCTTGGCAATGAAGACCAAAATACAGTTTACCTTCTCATTGGGCCTGCTAGCTTTTTGAATGACATACCTAGATCTCTCCATACCTCACTCATTTTCAGCCTCTCTCCATTTAGATAATTTCCCTTGACATTCCCTTCAAGAGGGCACTTAGAACTAAGGGTCAAGGTGCACAAGGTAGAAACACCCATTTAGTTCAAAAAGTTCAAAATTCAAAGTGTATTGATTATCGAAGTATGAATACAGATATGTATGTATATACCTTGTTGATCCATATATATACATATACACATAGATAGATATACATAGATATATATATTAAAAATGTATAAAATGTGTGTGTTTCTGTCACGATGATTGCTCGATTTCTGAAAATACTTTCAGTCTGGCTTATGGTTCATAATGAACAGCTCAGTGATGTTGCTATTTATCAACAAAGACTAAGTTAAACCAATCCTGTCAAAGGGCTTGCAGAGAAACTCATTACTGAGCAAAACACAGGGAATAAATAAAAGGTCTTAACTGAAGCTGGCTTGAGAATGTGAATTGACAGGTACTCTGTGAAGGTTGGCCACTAAGAGCGAGTGTTCTTTTTCCTTTGCGTTTATATTTATCTTCTATTATTCAGCTGAAGGCTTGTGGAGAAAATACTCTCAGATCCACACATCACTACCGCTCGCTTACTCATCTCAAGCACCGGGTGACTTTATTCATACAGATCGTGGCAGCACAAGTTTGCAAAATGTGTTGTTAAATACAATCCAGATGCCGTTCTCCTCCCTGGAGGATTTGTAAGTAACTCATGTAATAACCTCTGTGCAAAAATAACTAAGCTGGTGACAGGTCATTAAACATCTGAAGCAGAAAAAAAAACTGGAATACTTAATAAAGAATGGAATAATCAAAAATTCAAAGGGATGGGAAGAGTTCTGTGAGGAGGTGGTCAACACTGTTGGTGGATAATATGCATTTAGTGTGGTATTTAACGTTCCAAAATCAAAGTAAATTTATACTCAAATTACGTATTTATCACCATAGGCTACCTTGAGATTCATCATGAAGCCTGGTATGGAAACATCAACACCCATGTGAGGAAAAACCTATCAAAAGTAGTGGATGCATCCCAGGCCATCTCAGGAAAAGCCATCCCCACCAGTGAGCTCATCTACCAAGAGTAATGCCACTAAAAAGCAACATCCAGTATCCAGACCATGCCATCGGGGTGGAAGTACAGGAGCCTTAGGTCCCACAGCGCCAGGTTCAGGAACAGTTATTACCCTACAACCATCAGACTCCTGAACCAGTGTGAATAACGTCACTCACCTCAAACAATTATATCACCTATAGAAGAACTATGTAACTCACATTTTCAATATTATTCTTGTTGGTTTTTTTGCAATTGCGCAATTTGTCTCCTTATGCACATTTGTTGTTTGTCTGACTTTCTGCGTAGTTTTCCATTGATTCTGTGTGTTTCTTTGAATCTACTGTGAATTTCCACAAGGAAATGAATCGCAGGGTAGCATATGGTGACATATACGTACTTTGATAGTAAATTTACTTTGAACTTTGAACTGATTCCACAACCTACAGACTCACTTTCACAGGCCCTAAAACTCAGTTCTCAATGTTATTTATTTATTTATTATTAATATTTGTTATTTTTGTATTTGCACGCTGTTTCTTCTTTTGGACATTGGTTGTTTGGCTGTCTTTGTGTGTAGTTTTTTGTTGATTCCATTGTATTTCTTTCTACCTACTATGAATGCCCACAAGAAAATGAAACTCAGGGTAGTGTTTGGTGACATATTCGCACTTTGATTATAAATTTACTTCAAACTTTTGAACTTTGATTTTCTTGAAGGTGTTTACATGAGAATAAAAAAATGCAATAGAACTTACAAAAAAATTATACAAAGACCAACAAACAACCAACATGCAAAAGAAGACAAATTGTACAAACAATTAAAAAAAGTAAATCAGTAAAACGGTGTGCATGAGTTGCAGAGACCTTGAAAGTGAATAGTATTCAGTGGCCTTCTGAAAGCCTTTGAAAAGTCATTCGACAGGAAGGTATTGGTGAACATTATGGCAACAAGAACAAAGGGATGATTAAAAGCTGGTAAAAGGGAGGAAATGGAGGAAGCTATTGATAGCTTCTCAGCACTTGGAAGTGGGTGGCTATTCTGTGTTCAGTAGGATACTATTCTGTCTAACGCATAAATAAATGATATGGACCACGAACCGAGCGATTGACTGGGGAAAGAGTGGTTCCAAATATGTCAATGGCACTGAAATAGAAGGATCAGTAATTAGTTCTGATGCCCCAGAAAAGATTCTGATAAGTACGGGAAAAGGGCTGACCTATAAAAATCAATGGCAGGAAATGCGAGATGGTTTTGAGGTTTTTGAATGCACCATCTGAGAAGCGTAATGTATGAACACCTGACCAGTTGGGACAAATGACTGAAAACTGCACTGTAATTTCTATGACAACCAGGTTTAAATATTGATTCAAAGATTCCTAAAGTCAAAGGACATTTATTACTGAAGTATGCATACAGAACACAACTTTGAGATCCATCCTCCCACAGGATGCCACAAAACAAAGAACACCATGGAAACCATTCAAGAAACTATCAAACACCCAAACATGCGGAAAAAGAACAAATTGGGCAAACGGCAAAAGGCGAGCGAACAACATATAGATATCACACATCAAACCGGGAGTCCAACAGTACCCAGTCTATCAAAATTAGTCTTCCAAAATTCAACAAGTCAAAGTAAATATGTAATTTTGATTCACGCAGACATGATACAGCAACAAGAGCTTAGACTGAATTTTATATGGAGCTGCCTGTATTTACTATTGGTGTGCAGAAGTGCCAAGTCTGGTGGTTAAGCTCTGTCAGTGATTCCCTGGTGGCTCTCCATCACAAGATTGCACATGGAATCTAATGCTGGAGTTCGAAGAGTCAAGATTCATGTTTATTGATCACCTGTACATCGTAACGTACAGTGACTGCGTCGTGAGCGTTACCAACCAACATCTGAAGGTAAGCTGAGGGGGACAGCTCGCAAGTGTCGCCACACATTCTGGCGCAAACGTACAGGAGAGAACGTGCTCACAATGCTCGACAGAACACAACAAGCAACAAAACAATGACAGCAAAACAAGCCTTGATCCTCCCTCCCACGTGCATACACTGTCCTTTAACCCCAGGACAGGCCTCCAGCTGCAAACTCCAGTGGACATGGACTTGTGCCTGCACACACTGGGCTTTGACCTCCTTAGTGAACTTGCAGAGATTCATAGACTAGGATCAGCCAATAGGCCTTGACTTCTGGACTTCCAATTTGACCCTCAGGCCTTGATCCTTGACATCGATCGCCGAACATTATGCCTCAGGCTCCACAATTGCCTGAACTTCGGTCTCTCTGAATCGTCAACGCAGGGGGTTATTGGACCTCATTCCTCTTGCTCGCACGGAACTCCAACTCCGGCACCCGCTGACAACTCACTGACCTTGCGGGCCCTCGTCCTCGTTCTGCCAGCCCAACATCTGACCATGGACATTGCATGTCTGTGTCACTGGTCTTTTATAGCAGAGCAGAGACTTACTGACTTTTATTCCTCCTCATCCTATCCTTAAACCCTAACCTGACCCCCAAGTCCCCTCTCTATCCCCCAAACCACCTTTACAAACCTAAAAAACATCTAAACCTGAGCCATGGCTCAATGGAGATAGAGCTCAGCACCATCTTGTAGACTTGCTGTGAAGGAGGGGGAATCGGCTCACTTATCGTAAGTCAGGTCAGAATCTGCAAGCCCAACCACTTCAATGGGGATTTTACAACTGCGACCAAACAAAGAAAGTGTAAATTATATCACAGACAAATGTTGTGAAATTTGTTGCTTTGTGGCAGCAGTAGAGTGCAATACATATAAAACCATAAATATCAATACAAAGTATATATACTTTATTGTCCCCAAACAACTGATACTAGAATGTACAATCATCACAGTGATATTTGATTCTGCGCTTCCTGCTCCCTGGATTACAAATCTACAGTAAATATTAAAAATTTAAATTATAAATCATAAATAGGAAATAGAAAAATGGAAAGTAAGGTAGTGCAAAAACACTGAGAGGCAGGTCTGGATATTTGGATATTTTATATTATTAAGTAATCAAATTAAATAAATAGAGCAAAAAGAAAGAAAAAAGATTAAGTTGGTATTCATGGCTTGGTTTATTGACCATTTAAAAATTTGATGATGGAGGGGAAGAATTGACTTTGACTTTATTTATTACATCCTTTATGTACATGAGGAGTAAAAATATTTACATTATGTCTCCATCTGAATGCACAATGTGCAAATTATAGTAATTTGTAAAAAGTAGTATGTGTAGTAGGATATACAACAGAGCAGTCAATATAGCTTTGAAATACAATTGTGTCAGGGTAAATTAATCATTCTCATGGCCTGGTGGAAGAGGTTGTCCCGGAGCCTGTTGGCCCTGGCTTTAATGCTGTGGTATTATTTCCTGGATGGTAGCAGCTGGGACAGTTTGTGGTTGGGGTGACTCAGGTCCAAAATGATCCTTTGGTCCTTTTTTACACATCTATCTTTGTAAATGTTCTGAGTAGTGGGAAGTTCACATCCACAGATGCGCTGGGCTGCCCACACCACTCTAAGCAGAGTCCTGTGATTGAGGGAAGTACAGTTCCCATACCAGCTGTTCCTAAAACAACGAGTGCGTGCCTTCAATCTCTTGTACCTCCTCTCCGATGGCAGAAATGAGAAAAGAGCATGTCCTGGGTGGTGGGGGTCCTTAATAATGAATGCCGCTTTTTTGCGGCATTGCCTTTTGAAGATGTCCTTGATGCTGCGATAGGTCAGCACCCATGATGGAGCTGACTGAGCTTACAATCTTCTGCAGTTTTTCCCGATCCTGTGCCATAGCCCCCACCCCCACAAAATGTTGTTTATGCAGCAATGTTTAATTATTTAAAAGTGCTTTCAGGTGATTCTAACTTTTTTAATTTTGCTGACTATCAAATGCACCAAAAAAATCTTGATAACCTTGACTGACTGCCAACGTGGGGCTGGGACTTTGTAGCCAATCAATGTTGCTTTCAGAGGATTTTATTGCAGGACTTGCCAACAAGAATTAATTTTGTCACTCAAGGTCCCAGTGCCAGGATGGGACTTGCCACTCAGCTTCAGGTCAGAGACTGCAAGATGCAAGTCAGGGATCACAACTGAAGCGTTTTATGTGCACGCAATAGGAAGGATGAGACTGCACTGGAGAGGGTGAAGAGCAGGACATTGTCTAAAATGTAACAGTTCAGACAAGTTGGGCTTGTTTTCCTTAAGAGCAGAGGAGGATGGGGAATGGGAGCCGATAAATGTATAAAAAGTTATGGGAGGCATTGACAGGGAACTTTACCCCATAGTAAAAGTATCTAAAGACGAGAAGGCATAGGTTTAAGCTGAGGTTCATAGGGGATCCTATGAAACAACTCAAAGGAGATGACAGCAGGTATCTCACAATATCTAAGAATCACTAAGATGAGAACCTGAGCTGCAGAGGCACAGAATACTTTGGACCTAGTGCTAGTGAAGATGAGCTTAGGTAGATACTTGACGATCAGTACTGCGCAGCCCCAGTTGCGTAGCGGTTAGCACAATGCTTTACACCGCCAGCGATCACCAATCAGGGTTTAATTCCCATTAAACTTGAATCCTAGGGGGACCAATATCCTGGCAGGGAGATTAGCGAGGGCTACTGAGGTGACTTTAAACTAGAATGGTTGGGGGGTGGGAATCAAATTAAAGAGGCTAGGCGAGAGGAGGTTCACAACAGGGGGGTGGGAACCAGTGCAGAGAGACAGAGGGGTGTAAAGTGAGGTTAGAAGCAAAAAGTAGTAAGGAGAAAAGTAAAAGTGGCAGGCCGACAAATCCAGGGCAAGCATCAAAAAGGGCCACTTTTAAACATAATTGTATAAGGGCTAAGAGAGTTGTAAAAGAGCGCCTGAAGGCTTTGTGTGTCAATGCAAGGAGCATTCGTAACAAGGTGGATGAATTGAAAGTGCAGATTGTTATTAATGATTATGATATAGTTGGGATCACAGAGACATGGCACAAGGGTGACCAAGGATGGGAGCTCAACGTTCAGGGATATTCAATATTCAGGAGGGATAGACATGAAAGAAAAGGAGGTGGGGTGGCGTTGCTGGTTAAAGATGAGATTAACGCAATAGAAAGGAAGGACATAAGCCGGGAAGATGTGGAATCGATATGGGTAGAGCTGCATAACACTAAGGGGCAGAAAACGCTGGTGGGAGTTGTGTACAGGCCACCTAATAGTAGTAGTGAGGTCGGAGATGGTATTAAACAGGAAATTAGAAATGTGTGCAATAAAGGAACAGCAGTTATAATGGGTGACTTCACATCTACATGTAGATTGGGTGAACCAAATTGGTAAAGGTGCTGAGGAAGAGGATTTCTTGGAATGTATGCAGGATGGTTTTTTGAACCAACATGTCGAGGAACCAACTAGACAGCAGGCTATTCTAGACTGGGTTTTGAGCAATGAGGAAGGGTTAATTAGCAATCTTGTCGTGAGAGGCCCCTTGGGTAAGAGTGACCATAATATGGTGGAATTCTTCATTAAGATGGAGAGTGACATAGTTAATTCAGAAACAAAGGTTCTGAACTTAAAGAGGGGTAACTTTGAAGGTATGAGTCATGAATTAGCTAAGATATACTGGCAAATGACACTTAAAGGATTGACGGTGGATATGCAATGGCAAGCATTTAAAGATCGCATGGATGAACTACAACAATTGTTCATCCCAGTTTGGCAAAAGAATAAATCAAGGAAGGTAGTGCACCCATGGCTGACAAGAGAAATTAGGGATAGTATCAATTCCAAAGAAGAAGCATACAAATTAGCCAGAAAAAGTGGCTCACCTGAGGACTGGGAGAAATTCAGAGTTCAGCAGAGGAGGACAAAGGGCTTAATTAGGAAGGGAAAAAAAGATTATGAGAGAAAACTGGCAGGGAACATAAAAACTGACTGTAAAAGCTTTTATAGATATGTAAAAAGGAAAAGACTGGTAAAGACAAATGTAGGTCCCCTACAGACAGAAACAGGTGAATTGATTATGGGGAGCAAGGACATGGCAGACCAATTGAATAATTACTTTGGTTCTGTCTTCACTAAGGAGGACATAAATAATCTTCCAGAAATAGTAGGGGACAGAGGGTCCAGTGAGATGGAGGAACTGAGCGAAATACATGTTAGTAGGGAAGTGGTGTTAGGTAAATTGAAGGGATTAAAGGCAGATAAATCCCCAGGGCCAGATGGTCTGCATCCCAGAATGCTTAAGGAAGCAGCCCAAGAAATAGTGGATGCATTAGTGATAATTTTTCAAAACTCGTTAGATTCTGGACTAGTTCCTGAGGATTGGAGGGTGGCTAATGTAACCCCACTTTTTAAAAAAGGAGGGAGAGAGAAACCAGGGAATTATAGACCGGTTAGCCTAACGTCGGTGGTGGGGAAACTGCTGGAGTCAGTTATCAAAGATGTGATAACAGCACATTTGGAAAGCGGTGAAATCATCGGACAAAGTCAGCATGGATTTGTGAAAGGAAAATCATGTCTGACGAATCTCATAGAATTTTTTGAGGATGTAACTAGTAGAGTGGATAGGGGAGAACCAGTGGATGTGGTATATTTGGATTTTCAAAAGGCTTTTGACAAGGTCCCACACAGGAGATTAGTGTGCAAACTTAAAGCACACGGTATTGGGGGTAAGGTATTGATGCGGATAGAGAATTGGTTAGCAGACAGGAAGCAAAGAGTGAGAATAAACGGGACCTTTTCAGAATGGCAGGCAGTGACTAGTGGGGTACCGCAAGGCTCAGTGCTGGGACCCCAGTTGTTTACAATATATATTAATGACTTGGATGAGGGAATTAAATGCAGCATCTCCAAGTTTGCGGATGACACGAAGCTGGGCAGCAGTGTTAGCTGTGAGGAGGATGCTAAGAGGACGCAGGGTGACTTGGATAGGTTGGGTGAGTGGGCAAATTCATGGCAGATACAATTTAATGTGGATAAATGTGAAGTTATCCACTTTGGTGGCAAAAATAGGAAAACAGATTATTATCTGAATGGTGGCCGATTAGGAAAAGGGGAGGTGCAACGAGACCTGGGTGTCATTATACACCAGTCATTGAAAGTGGGCATGCAGGTACAGCAGGCGGTGAAAAAGGCGAATGGTATGCTGACATTTATAGCGAGAGGATTCGAGTACAGGAGCAGGGAGGTACTACTGCAGTTGTACAAGGCCTTGGTGAGACCACACCTGGAGTATTGTGTGCAGTTTTGGTCCCCTAATCTGAGGAAAGACATCCTTGCCATAGAGGGAGTACAAAGAAGGTTCACCAGATTGATTCCTGGGATGGCAGGACTTTCACATGAAGAAAGACTGGATGAACTGGGCTTGTACTCGTTGGAATTTAGAAGATTGAGGGGGGATCTGATTGAAACGTATAAAATCCTAAAGGGATTGGACAGGCTAGATGCAGGAAGATTGTTCCCGATGTTGGGGAAGTCCAGAACGAGGGGCCACAGTTTGAGGATAAAGGGGAAGCCTTTTAGGACTGAGATTAGGAAAAACTTCTTCACACAGAGAGTGGTGAATCTGTGGAATTCTCTGCCACAGGAAACAGTTGAGGCCGGTTCATTGGCTATATTTAAGAGGGAGTTAGATATGGCCCTTGTGGCTACAGGGATCAGAGGGTATGGAGGGAAGGCTGGTGCAGGGTTCTGAGTTGGATGATCAGCCATGATCATAATAAATGGTGGTGCAGGCTCGAAGGGCCGAATGGCCTACACCTGCACCTATTTTCTATGTTTCTATGTTTACTGTCTGTAAGGAGTTTTATTTATTTATGAGATACAGCGCAGAATAGGCCCTTCGAGCTATGCCAACCAGCAATCACCTGATTAACATTAGATTAGATTATGAGGACACTCAGTCCTCTTTTATTGTCATTTAGTAATGCATGCATTAAGAAATGATACAATGTTCCTCCAGAATGATATCACAGAAACACAAGACAAACCAAGACTGAAAAACTGACGAAAACCACATAATTATAACATATAGTTACAACAGTGCAAAGCAATGCCGTAATTTGATAAAGAACAGATCATGGGCACGGTTTAAAAAAAGTCTCAAAGTCTCTCGAAAGTCCCATCATCTCACACAGACGGTAGAAGGAAGAAAAACTCTCCCTGTCATGAACCTCCAGCACCACAAACTTGCCGATGCAGCAGCCTGGAAGCATTAATTATGTGACTAATCACTGGCTAATCACAGGACAATTTATAATCTGCCAGCCAGTATGTCTTTGGAATGTGGGAGGAAACCTGAGCACCCAGAAGAAACCCACGCAGTCACGGGGAGAACTTACAAACGCTTTACAGGCAGTGGCGGGAATTGAACCCAAGTCGCCTGTACTGTAAAGTGTTATGCTAACCACTACGCTACAGTGCCACTACCGTGTTTTCCCTAAGAGCGCGTGGGTTGTTTCAGGTGTTCCGGTTTCCTCCAAATTCCAAAGACAGATGGTTAGGATCGGTGAGCTGTGGGCATGCAATGTTAGTGCCGGAAGTGTGGTGACACTTGTGGGCTGCCCCTAGCACAGTCCTCGGACTGCCTTGGTCGTCGACGCAGGCAATGCATTTGTTTCATTGTACATGTAACAAATACAGCCAATCTCTATCTTTAAACATAGTGGCTGAAGCTGTTTCTTTACTGCATGGTTCTAGTACTCTATGACAACGCAGGAGTTTAAAACCTGATGTCCAACACAAGAGTTGGACATCAAGTGATGTAGATTTGAGGTTCTGTTCAGCAAATCCAAGCTAATATGTTAGCATAATAATGCATTTCCTTGCATCCTTTGTATGATGAGTGTTGATGAGTGTGTCTATTAATGCAGACAAGTTTGAAGTGTTGCACTTTGGGAAGACAAACCAGGGCAGGACGTAGACAGGGAACAGTAGAGCACTGAGGAGTGAGGAAGAACAGGTGCATCCGGGAATATAGGTCCACAATTCCTTGAAAGTCTTATCTCAGGTAGACAGGGTCGTAAAAAGAGTTTTCGGCACATTGAACTTCATAAATCAAAGTACTGAGTACTGGAGCTGGGATATTATGTTGAAGTTGTATAAGATATTGGTGAGGTCTAACTTGGTGTATTGTGTTCAGTTCTGGTCATCTACTTACAGAAAAGGTATCAATAAGATTGAAAGATGTTGCTGGGACTTGAGGACCTGAGTTATAGGAAAAGGTTGAACAGGTTAGAACTTTATTCCCTAGAACACAAGAGAATGAGGGGAGATTTGATAGAGGTACATAAAATTATGAGGTTGGGTGAGACTAGAACTAGAAGGTCTAGTGAAAGAGTGAAAGGAGAAATATATAGAAGGCAAATATGAGGGCATACATCTTCACTCGGGGTGATGAGAGTGTGGAACGAGCTGCCAACGGAAGAGATGAATGCAAGTTTGATTTCAGCATAAATGAGGAATTTGAATAAGTAAATCGATAGGAGGGTTATGGAGGCCGATAGTTCAGAAGCAGGTCGATGGAACTCGGCAGAATAATCATCCGGCGAGGACTAGACAGGCGGAAGGACTTGTTTCTATAACCTTATAACAAATTCTGAAAAGTGCTGTATAGTGAACATTCTATTGGTAGCATATGCCTAAACAATATGTTGATACAAGTGAGGCATAAAATCTTCCTAACAACTTGTGTGTTGACAAAATCAATGATAGTGCAGTGCAATTTCAGTAGGAAAAGGGAGAGAAAAAAATAGCACAACAAAATAACTAGAATTTAAATTAGGTTTAAGAATTTATTCTGGCAGTCTTCCCTTTCCTCCTCCTCCTCCTCCTCCTCACACTTCTAGTTCATCACACAATATTATCAGATTAGATCCATATAGAGTAGAGGATCTGGAAGAGTAAGGCAGCGGGCTGATGTGGTTGGCAGTTCCAGCAGAACTGATGATGCTGAGTTTTACGCAGACTGTTGAGTCTGAGATGAGCTCAGTGATAAACAGCAGGTCTCACTCTATTTCGTCATTGGGCTACAAATGGACAATTCTCTTCTAAACACTAGAGATTCTGCAGACACTGGGAATCCAGAGTAACACGCATACATGGCTGGAGGAACACAGCAGGTCAGGCATCATCGATGGAGGGGAATAAAGAGTTGATGTTTCGGTCCGAGATTCTACAACAGGGACTCGGCCCAAAGCAATGACTCTTTGTTCCTCTCCATAGATTGCTGCCTGACTTGCTGAGTTCCTCCAGCATTTAAAGTGTGCAATTTCTCTCCTACTGGGTTTCCCCAGACCTGATAGAGGATTTGAATGGAAATGTAGATTAGAAGGAAAAGGTACTTATAGAAAATACAACTTTTAAAATCATTTTTAAAATTTAAACATGCTTTTGTCTTAATGAGTTTTTGAAGCAACATTGAAAGATATTAAGGATCTGAGCATCAGAAGCATTGCTATGGCCAATATTTTATTACAGCTCACTGCCCGACTCCACAGGAATGGCTTTAACTGTTTGGATCTGTCCAGATTAAAGATGGCGGCATGGACTGCTGGCAGCAAGTCCAGGAGGTGGGGTAATTATAACTCAATGTGGCTAAGAGCTATAAGCTCAAAGCAAAATCGGCAACATGCTGAAAACGTTAAAGAACTATGTTAGAAATAATACAGGTCACTGCCTGTGGACGGAGATGTAGGTAATATTGTGTTTGGTTGCAGATTCTAACTCAACCACTGATCTTCAAAGTGGGACCCTATCAAGAACCTTCTGAAGAATTTAACATAAGACTTTCTCCAGTCCTTCACAGCCATATTCATTTAAAAGAAAATGGGATGAAAAAGACTCCTTCTTGAGCCAACGTTTCCTTATTTTATCAAAATTTAGATGTGCAAATGCTCCACCACAGCAAGTCCTTTCACATTGTCTAGATCTGCCAACAAACTAATCTGGCTGCTGTTTCTATGGATGCTGCCTCATATTTCTTCAATGATTTGTGTTACATTTGTCACTTGCCAAAGGAAGGAATCCCTAATGAAGAATAAAATATTCCAGATAGAGTTTCACAAGATCCTGTAAAACTCACTGATTTCTCATATATATTTATTTATAAATATAAAGTCTAATCCGTTTCTGAATATTTTTGTATCATGCAGATGGTGCCCAGATTTTCCTCAGAGTCATGGAATCTGATCTCAGACTGTAGCTCACCTTCACGCATTTCCTCTGTTCAGATGCAAAGTAACATTTTATCACTCTTTACTGACATTGTCCCCCAGTTTTAGCGACCAGTTACAGTCTTGTGAATTGTAGGCATCTGTTAGTCTCATGAGACCATGGATTTGCGCCTTGGAAGGTTTCCAGGGCGCAGGCCTGGGCAAGGTTGTATGGAAGACCAGCAGTTGCCCATGCTGCAAGTCTCCCCTCTCCATGCCATCAATGTTGTCCAAGGGAAAGGCATTAGGACCCATACAGCTTGGCACCAGTGTCATCGCAGAGCAATGTGTGGTTAAGTGCCTTGCTCAAGGACACACACGCTGCCTCAGCCAAGGCTCGAACTAGCGACCTTTGAATCACTAGACAAACACCTTAACCACTTGGCCACGCACCAACACTCGTGAATTGCTCAAGATTTTTGTCAGTGTTCAGTGGGTGGTCTTGCTAAGATTCCTTAGAATTATGGACGGGTAGACTGTTCCCTGAGAAAACAGTGCATGTCAAAATCTAATGGATGGAGCTCTGCAGTTCTCACTTAGAATGTAAGAGAGCAATCCAGCTTGGCTGAGCATTCATGGTATTGTAGATTAAACATTGGGTTTGATTGCACAGGTTGGTACAGTTTTATCTTGGGTTCTCAAAAGAAATGATGCGAAGCAACATTGGAAATACATTCTGGAGAAAACACCTATTAAAGGCTGATTTATACTTCTGCGTCAAATGTACGCCGTAAGTACGGCGTAGCTGTGTACCTACGCTGTACTCTACACCGAACCCTACATTGTAGCCTAACACGCACCTCTCCCAAAATGTAACTACATGTCGCGGCAACGCAGACCTCAACAAGTGTGATTGGTCCGCTTGGGAGCATCGCATTTCCTCCTACGCTGCAATAGCTCCCGTTGGGCGACTGAAGGGCAGGGAAGGAACTCTGGCTGCAATGCTTTCCATAAAGCTTTACAGACCTCCGAAATTATGGAGGACCCTGTACTTGACGCCAGTTTGTAGCCAGCTGCTACAGCCTGCTGACTTCCACCTGAAGCTAAAACTCGAATGGTGATTGCCAGTCTCTGAGTATACTGTGCGTACACTGATGCAAAATAAATGGTTGGAGACGATAAACTAAATCGTCAAATCTACCTGCCAACATCCGAAAATATTTGGAATGTATTTCCTTGTCCATGTCTCTCAGTGGCCGGACAAGCACAGAAAATTCACCCTCCTTCAGCTTCAGTCACCGTTGTTTGAAGTTTGAGTTTCTTCGTGTTGAGTTTCAACGTGAAAAAACTCAACACAGTGGCATAGAAACCCCACCGCCAACTATCGTTTTGGCGGTGAATTGCAGAGCAACGCACAAGTATAAATGCTCACAACGGCGTAGCCCACCTGCATAGGCTACGGCGTAAGCTTGTACACACAAGTATAAATCAGCCTTAATTCTCAATTACTTAATCTAATCAAACAATGTATTTAAACTGTTGCAATTGGCATTTCGGTGAGACAAAAATGGTGTCAGACCTACTGGTAGCACAATCACCTCTGAGAATACAGAAGTTTATATGTTCAAGCTACAGTTGAGCAGTTGCTCTACACAAATTGAACATAGAGCAGTAGAGGCCATTCAGCCCACAATGCTGTGCTGACCCTTTAGTAAGATCAATCTAGCCCTACCCTCCCCCATAGCCCTCCATTTTTCTTTCTAAGAATCTCTTAAATGTCCTTAATGCATTTGCCTCTACCACCACCCCTGGCAGAGCGATCCATGCACCCACCACACTTTGTGTAAAAAAAAACCTGTGACATTCCCCCTATACTTCCCTCTAATTACCTTAACATCATACCTTACTATATTAGCCATTTCCACTCTAGGAAAAAGGTTTCTGGCTGTCCACTTTGCCACTTATCATCTTGTACACCACTATCAAGTCACCTTTCATCCTCCTTCACTCCAAAGAGAAAAGCTCTAGCTTGCTCAACCTATCCCCTAAAGCATGCTCTCCAATCCAGGCAGCATGCTGGTAAATCTCCTCTGACCCCTTTCCAAATCTTCCACATCCTTCCTATAATGAAGGGGCCAGAACTGAATACAATACTCCACGTGTGGTCTAACCAGAGTTTTTTTTTAGAGCTACATCATCGTCATTATGTGCCGGGTCGCTTGACGTGGGCGATCATGGTTTCTGTGACCATGATTGTTCTTGGCAAGTTTTCCTACAGAAGTGGTTTGCCATTGCCTTCTTCTGGGCAGTGTCTTTTTACGAGACAGGTGACCCCAGCTGTTATTAATACTCTTCAGAGATTGTCTGCCTCTGATATGCATCAGCTGGTCATACGACCATCCACCATCTGTTCCCATGGCTTCACATGACCCTGATCTAAGGGTGACCTGTAGGCTAGCGGAGGGAAGAAGTGCCTTACACCTTCTTTGGTAGAGACGGTAGAGACATACAGTGGTATGCAAAAGTTTGGGCACCCCAGTCAAAATTTCTGTTACTGTGGATAGCTAAGTGAATAAAAGATGACCTGATTTCCAAAAGGCATAAAGTTAAAGATGACACATTTCTTTAATATTTTAAGCAAGATTACTTTTTTGTTTCCATCTTTTACAGTTTCAAAATAACAAAAAAGGAAAAGGGCCTGAGGCAAAAGTTTGGGCACCCTGCATGGTCAGTACTTAGTAACACCCCCTTTGGCAAGTATCACAGCTTGTAAACGCTTTCTGTAGCCAGCTAAGAGTCTTTCAATTCTTGTTTGGGGGATTTTCCACCATTCTTCCTTGCAAAAGGCTTCTAGTTCTGTGAGATTCTTGGGCCGTCTTGCATGCACTGCTCTTTTGAGGTCTATCCATAGATTCTCGATGATATTTAGGTCGGGGGACTGTGAGGGCCATGGCGAAACCTTCATCTTGCGCCTCTTTAGGTAGTCCAATATGGATTTTGAGGTGTGTTCAGGATCATTATCCTGTTGTAGAAGCCATCCTCTTTTCATCTTCAGCTTTTTTGCAAACGGTGTGATGTTTGCTTCCAGAATTTGCCGGTATTTAATTGAATTCATTCTTCCCTTTACCAGTGAAATGTTCCCCATGCCACTGGCTGCAACACAAGCCCAAAGCATGATCGATCTGCCCCCGTGCTTAACAGTTGGAGAGGTGTTCTTTTCATGAAATTTTGCACCCTTTTTTCTCCAAACATACCTTTGCTCATTGCGGCCAAAAAGTTCTATTCAAAAGGTTCAAAGGAACATCTAACCAAGCCTGATGCATTCTGGAAACAAGTCCTGTGGACTGATGAAGTCAAAATAGAACTTTTTGGCCACAATGAGCAAAGGTATGTTTGGAGAAAAAAGGGTGCAGAATTTCATGAGAAGAACCCCTCTCCAACTGTTAAGCACAGAGGTGGATCGATCATGCTTTGGGCTTGTGTTGCAAGCCAGTGGCAAGGGGAACATTTACTAGTAGAGGGAAGAATGAATTCAATTAAATACCAGCAAATTCTGGAAGCAAACATCACACCATCTGTAAAAAAGCTGAAGGTGAAAAGAGGATGGCTTCTACAACAGGATAATGATCCTAAGCACACCTCAAAATCCACAATGGACTACCTCAAGAGCCGCAAACTGAAGGTTCTGCCATGGCCCTCACAGTCCCCTGACCTAAACATCATCGAGAATCTGTGGATAGACCTCAAAAGAGCAGTTCATGCAAGATGGCCCAAGAATCTCAAAGAACTTAGAAGCCTTTTGCAGAAGAATGGGCGAAAATCTCCCAAACAAGAATTGAAAGGCTCTTAGCTGGTGTGACAGGGTCCTGAATTACCCCTTATGAACTGTGTTTTTGAAAAGAGAGAGAGAGAGTTATTTAACACCAACATGTTGTTTTGAAAAGAGAGACAGAGACGAAGACTAACTTTTGGACTGTCACTTTAAGGCATGAGAATAACTTTCGGATTTCTGCTGAGTTAGAGAGAGAGACAGCACCAAGCAGCTCGCAAGTCGCTATGGTGATCGAGGGCGGTGTTATTTGATGGACAATCAATGTTATAGTTTCTCTGGAGTATGTTTATACTTTCTCCAAGGACATTTGCCTGTTTGTACATTTCTTACACAGACAAATGAAGGAGGAGTTATTTGAATGGCAGTTGGTACTCAGTACAGTGAGATAAATAGGAGGTCAGATGATAGACCTCAAGCACATGTTTTTGGGACACTAATGAGCTTTGTTGTGCCCACAGAAAAAGTGGGTTTTTGGAGGATCAACCAGGCGGATCGATCAGTGGCTCTTGCAGTGAGAAAAAGGAGTGACCGATGGGGAGTTATCCATGTGTCCAACCTTTGCCTGGGTTGATGATTCCACCACAGAAGAACGGTCCCCTTTATTGTGGTCACAGTCGGTGACTTTTAAAGGATTTTGGAGGACAACGGGAAAATCGATGGCGTCAGCTCACCTGAAGACTCAAATGTCTCTCCCTCTCTCTCTCTCCATCACTACTCAACTCAAAACCACGGACTGAACTGAACTTTACTCATCATCGTAAGACTGTATCTTTTTACCCCTGGACTTTAAAAAGCTTGGTTTTTCATATATATTTCCACACTTACTGATATACTTACTTATATATAATCATTGCTAACCTGTTTGATTTATCTACATTTATATTACTGTATTGCATAGTTACTAATAAATATTATTAGTTAATAGCAATACTGGACTCCAAAGTGTTTTCCATTTCTGCTGGTTCTTTAACCCGTCATGGGGTACATGATACTGGCTACAGAAAGCATTTACAAACTGTGATACTTGCCAAAAGGGGTGTTACTAAGTACTGACTATGCAGGCAACACACATCAAAGTTGCTGGTGAACACAGCAGGCCAGGCAGCATCTCTAGGAAGAGGTACAGTCGACGTTTCAGGCCGAGATCCTTCGTCTTGGTCTGAAACGTCCACTGTACCTCTTCCTAGAGATGCTGCCTGGCCTGCTGCATTCACCAGCAACTTTGATGTGTGTTGCTTGAATTTCCAGCATCTGCAGAAGTCCTGTTGTTTACTGACTATGCAGGGTGCCCAAACTTTTGCTTCGGACCCTTTTCCTTTTTTGTTATTTTGAAACTGTAAAGGATGGAAATAAAAAAGTTTTCTTGCTTAAAATATTAAAGAAATGTGTCATCTTTAACTTTATGCCTTTTGGAAATCAGTTCATCTTTTACTTGCTTAGCTATTCACAGTAACAGAAATTTTGACCAGGGTTGCCCAAACTTTTGCATGCCACTGTATCTCCACCCCAGCACTGCAATGTTACCTAAATTGGCTGATGTGGTTTCCAAAGAACCAAGATTCACTGAACCTCATTGAACTTTACCTCACTGTCATCTTTTCAAAGTCCCTTTTCTCTTCTGGAGAATGATTATGAATGCTGGATTCCCCTAAACATCAAGTTTTTATTTCAAACAAAGGTGTAATCACTCATCTTTTTTACAATTGCAAAACACTGCTGTATATTAAGAACATCAAGCTCAGCAGATCTACCCCATCAGCAAGTTGCTCGATGGCAGTGGAGCTGGACTTGTTGTGTGCCATGCTGCCGCCTGTTACAGCCACTCAAGGTGGAGGGTGTCAGAGGTGATGTGCGATCCAACAGATGGTGCAAATGATTGTCTTGGATGTTTTTCTTGTGGTCAAAAGGCCCTGTTGAACATTGGTAATGCAGAATCCTGCAGATGATACTAAGATATGTGGCGTTGTGGATAATAAAGTAGGTTTTCAAACCTTGCAGAGAGATTTGGGCCAGTTAGAAGAGTGGGCTGAAAGATGGCAGATGGAGTTTTATGCTGATAAGTGTGAGGTGCTACATTTTGGTAGGACTAATCAAAATAGGACATACATGGTAAATGGTAGGGCATTGAGGAATGCAGTAGAACAGAGGTATCTGGGAATAATGGTGCATAGTTCCCTAAAGGTGGAATCTCATGTGGATAGGGTGGTGAAGAAAGCTTTTGGTATGCTGGCCTTTATAAATCAGAGCATTGAGTATAGGAGTTGGGATGTAATGTTAAAATTGTACAAGGCATTGGTGAGGCCAACTTTTGAGTATTGTGTACAGTTTTGGTCATCAAATTATAAGAATGATGTCAACAAAATAGAGAGAGTACAGAGAAGATTTATTAGAAATTACCTGGGTTTCATCATCTAAGTTACAGAGAAAGGTTGAACAAGTTGGGTCTTTATTCTTTGGAGTGTAGAAGGTTGAGGGGGCACGATAGAGGTACTTAAAATTATGAGTGGGGATAGACAGAGTTGACGTGAATAGGCTTTTTCCATTGAGAGTAGGGGAGATTCAAACAAGAGGACATGAGTTGAGAATTAAGGAGCAAAAGTTTATGGGTAACAGGAGGGGGTACTTCTTTACTCAGAGAGTGGTAGCTGTGTGGAATGAGCTTCCAGTAGAAGTGGTAGAGGCAGGTTCAATTTTGTCATTAAAAAAAAAATTAGATAGGTATATGGACAGGAAAGGAATGGAGGGTTATGGGCTGAGTGCAGGTAAATGGGACTAGGTGAGGGTAGGCATTTGGCACCAACTAGAAGGGCTGAGATGGCCTGTTTCCGTGCTGAAATTGTTATATGGCTATATGGTTATAAGTCCAGTTCACTGGCTCATTGGCGAGACCAATGGTGGGGGAGCTGCGTGGCCTTAGTTACATGGACCAGGTGCCGATGCCATGGAGGCAGTGTGGTGTGGCAGGTGTTGGGGCTGAGTTGGGGGCTGGCCCCTCAGTTCAGTGCTGCCCTCCACTGTTCACTTGGTGGAAGACAAGCTAGAGTACAGTTGCACTAGCCCGTGATAAGGAACTGATGTGTATTTGTTTTGCAGAAATGTGGCTCCAGGACAATCATCCCAAGCACCATCAATCTACAGGCCATGATACTCAGGGAACTGGGCTATATTAATTTTTGTGTGTCTGTATGTTTTACTGCTATTGTAATTATTTGTGCCTTGTGCTGTGTATGACTGTTAGTACAATGTTTTGCATCTTGGTCCCAGAAGAATACTGATTAATTTGGCTGTATTCATGCATATGGTTGAATGACCAATTAAACTTGAACTTGATTCACTTTTTATGATTATATCCATCACATCCCGACCACATGAAGGAATCTACACTAAATGTTTTAAAATTTATTTATTCACTTTTTAGGATCTGGATATTCATCCTCAACTGGCCCTGTGACAGCAAACTTCTTGAATGCACCCCCCTCCACCTCCACCTCCACCCCCACCCCCCAGAATCTGTTTGCTGTTCCAGTCAGTAGGTAGGCAAGTGATAACTCAGTGGCTGATGAGCTGTTTCCACCCCCCCAGAGTTCAACTCCACACTTATGATTTTTAAGCAATACACACAAAATGCCGGAGAAACTCAGCAAATCAGGCTGCGTGTACAGGGAGAAATAAATAGTCGATGTTTTGGGCTGAGACCCTTTATCAGAACCTAGCTCAAGACTTCTAACATCTGCAGAATTTCTTGTGTAAATGATTCTTAAGCTACATTCTTACATTGTCAAAAAGAAATCCCAAATGCAGCACAATGAACATTCCTTCTCTCACTTCACACTAAGTTCTCTTTTCAATTCCCATCTACAGGCATTGAGAGTGAAAATTCAGCCCCAGGCTTTTATTGTCAAAATATGCTATTGCATCCTGCTATTACAATCTAGTATAATATCTAGAGTCCTAACAATAAGAACATCAGTATGTTCACGTGTTTAATATTTGACACCAGGTATTCATACCTAGAACCAGTTTCCTACAGACTTCCAGTTGTCACTGATCAGAAACCATCAGGAATTTGCTGCATAAAGCACTGAACGGGATTCTTTCACTGGCACTTCCAGCCTGGTCACAAACAATCATAGCTGACTGTTCAATTGCCACGCAGGGACTGTCATCCTTGTGAGGAAGTCCTGTCTTAGAACATAGAATGCTACAGCACAGTACAGGCCCTTTGGCCCATGATATTATGCTGACCTTTTAACCTGCTCTAAGATCAATCTAGCCCTTCCCTCCTGCATAGCCCTCTATTTTTCTAACATCCATATGCATATCTAAAAGATTGTTTAAAAACCCCTAATATATCTGCCTCTATGCACCCACCACTCTCTGTGTAAAGAACTTACTTCTGACATCCTCCCTATACTTTTCTCCACTCACCTTAAAATGATGCCCTCTTGTATTACTAGCTCTTCTTTCAGTTAGTCTCGACGAAGGGTCTCGGCCCAAAACGTCGACTGTACCTCTTCCTATAGATGCTGCCTGGCCTGCTGCATTCACCAGCAACTTTGATGTGTGTTGCCCTCTTGTATTCGCCATTTCCACCCTGGGAAGATGTCTCTGGCTATCCACTCAATTTATACCTCTTGTCATCTTATACATCTCAATCATGCCTCCTCTCTTCCTCCTTCGCTCCAAAGAGAAAAGCCCTAGCTCGCTCAATCTATCTTCGTAAGACATGCCCTCTAATCCATGCAGAAACCTGGCAAATCTCCTCTGTGCACTCTCTAACGCTTCCACATGCTTCCTACAATAAAACAATCAGAGCTGAACACAGTGTTCAGAGTGTGGTCTAAATAGGGTTTTATAGTGCTGCGACATTACCTCACAGCTCTTAACATAGAACAGTACAGCACAGTACAGGCCCTTCGGCCCACAATGTTGTGCCGATCCTCAAACCCTGCCTCCCATATAAGCCCCCACCTTAAATTCCTCCATATACCTGTCTAGTAGTCTCTTAAATTTCACTAGTGTATCTGCCTCCACCACTGACTCAGGCAGTGCATTCCACGCACCAACCAGTCTCTGAGTAAAAAACCTTCCTCTAATATCTAATATCCCCCTTGAACTTTTCACCCCTTACCTTAAAGCCATGTCCTCTTGTATTGAGCAGTGGTGCCCTGGGGAAGAGGTGCTGGCTATCCACTCTATCTATTCCTCTTATTATCTTGTACACCTCTATCATGTCTCCTCTCATCCTCCTTCTGTCCAAAGAGTAAAGCCCTAGCTCCCTTAATCTCTGATCATAATTCATACTCTCTAAACCAGGCAGCATCCTGGTAAATCTCCTCTGTACCCTTTCCAATGCTTCCACATCCTTCTATAGTGAGGTGACCAGAACTGGACGCAGTACTCCAAGCGTGTTCTAACCAGAGTTTTATCGAGCTGCATCATTACATTGCGACTCTTAAACTCTATCCCTCGATTTATGAAAGCTAACACCCCATAAGCTTTCTTAACTACCCTATCCACCTGAACTCAAACTCAAACTCAAACTCAAACTCAAACTCAAACTCAAACTCAAACTCAAACTCTTGAACTTAGAGGGTTAATCTACACCTGACTATCAAATTCCCAAATATAACTGGTTAACAGTGAATATATATATAAAATGGTTAATTTTATAGCCTAATAAGGACAAATTAAAACATCTGTTCCAATATACTTAGCAGTTCTATTTGGGGATAAGGTACCAACAGATAACACTTGAAACACAGGCAGGTGTTTCAAATGAGGAAGTTTAGTTTTTGAGTCACAGCCAATGCTGAAATGTGAACCCAAATTGTAGTTAGTATCGAGAAGCGAGGAAATGCCCTTGCAGCAATGTAATCTGAACCTTGTGTGAGAAAATATGACTTTATTTCTGTAGTTTTCAGACCACAGGCGTGGTATGAAGAATGCTAGAAGATTTCTTCATTTGTTATATTCTTGGAACAAACTGAAAAAAAAATGCAGAATGATTATATTATTAATGTTGGTGCCAAAATCCTTCCTTCAGTATTTGGATTTATTGTTCCTTACGGATATCAACGCTGTCACACTTTTCAAAGAACTACTTTCTTTTGCACAGCTTCTGCATCTATAAAAAATGCTGGAGTCAGATTGAATTCAAATTGAAATTCCTGAATGGATGGTTTTAAGATATCCAACTTCAAGAGCTATAACAAGTTGATTCATGTTATATTTCAATGCCAATTACAAAGGTGTGCGTCAGATAGTTCACCATTACCTTTTCTTTCAGCAGGTCCTTTGCTTCCAAGCCGTCCACATGCAGGAGGTTTTTAGCAACTCCAATACAGGGCAAGTCTACCAGGACACCCAAATGACAGGCAACACCAAATTCTGTTATTCAATAACAAAAAGGTAACAAATAACATAACTTTTTGTTTCAATTGTATGTTCAAGAATAATTAACTCTGCCATGAATGGTCCCAAGCCCGGCTGCAAAAGGAGGACGGTTAGTCATGGGGCTAGCAGCCCTCTCCCGTAAAAACCCAAAGCTACAGTAACACCAACAGAAGCTCCAAAGACCTCATCCCTGGACGAGGAGGGGTCTTCAGTGGGCTACACCTGGGGACAACTTGAAAGACTGGCCCAGGACAGAGGGCACTGGTGAGCTGCTGTTAGCGGCCAATGCCCCAGTGTAGGCTTAAGGAAGTAAGTGGACCTACATTTATACATGGTTAGCATATTAACCATTTGGAGTTATTTCATTAGGAGTTGAGGAGATTTGGGCTGTCACCTAAAACACTCGAAAACTTCTGCAGATATACCGTGGAGAGCATCCTGACTGACTGCGTCACCATCTGGTAAGAGATGGCTACTGCACAGGACTGAAAGAAGCTACAGAAAGTTGTAAAAGTAGTCAGCTGCATCTTGAGTACTAGCCTCCGTAGTACCCAAGACATCTTCAAGGAGCAGTGCTGCAGAAAGATGGCATCTATCATTAAGGATCGCCATTACTCAGGACATGCCCTATTCGCGTTGTTACAGAAGCCTGAAGACACTCAACAATTCAGGAACAGCTTCTTTCCCTCTACCATACGATTCCTAAATGGACATTCAACCCATAAACACAACCTATTTTCCTCTCTTTTTGCACTATATATTTTTGCATATATTCTTGATGTAATTTATAGCAATTATGATATATTGCACTGTAACGTTGACGCAAAACAACCAATTTTACGATAATCAATCTGATTCTGATTCAGTACAAGTTCTTTGAAAGAGATATACAATATATTTCACCCTCCCCGCCCCATATTAAGTATTTCCTTGAAGTCTTTCTCCAATGCCCCACTGAATCTTCTTCCAGCATGATTTCATGCATTGCTTCTCAGCTTTTAAAACAAAACAGAGGAACGACGCATGCTTTTTGCCTCTTTTCCTTAAATCCATGTCTAGTTCCTGCCCATTTTGTACCTTTTCCTTAAATCCGTGTCTAGTTCCTGCCCAATTTGTCCTTTTCCTTAAATCTGTGTCTTGTTCTTGCCATTTGGCCCCTTTTCCTCAAACTGTGTCTAGTTCCTGACCATGCGACCTCTGGAGAAACTTTCATTTTGTTCACTAACACAATCCTTCACACATTGAACACTTTTGATAAGTTCCACCTTCAGCCTCTCTGCTCAAAGGAGAACTGCGGTTCCCCCATACTGATGACATCCTAACTCCCTGCTACAGTTCTGATAAATCTTCTTTGCTGCTCATCCTAATCTGCAGTGTTTAGAATGGAATGCTATATTCCATCTGGGATTTGAACAAAAAACTTAGCATACAAAGCCAAGAGAGGCTTATTGTGCATCTATTTAATCCCACAGGATCCTAAGGGGTTTTTAAACAATCTTCCCATTATTCTATCCTCACTAAAGAATTATGTACATCCATATCAGCTGCACCCATTTTTGCATCGTTTAGTTCACACTGTCTTTCCCCAATGGTACCAAAATGCTATCAATGTGTCTCCAAGTTGCCAATAGTGATCAGCAAATCGTGCCATTCTAAGTCTTGATCAGAATATTAAAATGACTCATTTCATTAAGAGGAAGAAGAGGACAAGTAAAGTTGGTTTTTTTTGTGTTTAAGGTAACTGCCATCGGAGAATCAGCCGTGGGATTAGCAAGCACATCCATTAAAAACCCAGAGCCACTAAAATGCCAACAGAAGTGAGGAAGACCTCATCCCTGGGGGGAGGAAGGAACTTCGATGGGCTACGGCCTGGAGACAACTTGAAAGATTGGGCCAGGACAGAGGACTCTGGCAAGCTGCTGTCTGCGGCCTATGCCCCAGTAGGGGTGATGTCTTAAGTAAGTATTTAAGGTGAGTGGATGCACACAGCAGCAGGGAGGGTCGCTATGACCTTCCATTTTCAATCAAAACAGTGTTATAGAAATGCAGAGTGGTTCTGACTTTTGCAAGCAGATGAAAATCCACACGCATTTTTCATTTCCAAGTACAATCACTTTATGTGGGGGAGAAAACAATCCTTCAAAACTGTTCACTGACTGTTCAAAGTAACAGTAAATCTTAGCAGTCCTATGGAGATCCACTACCTGAAATTGAATTGAATTTAAGAAAACTTGGGCATTGAAACAGCTTGCAACTGGAATTTTAATGTTAATAATGTTTAAAAAGGAGAAACTACGCTGATCATGTATGTTCATTAAACCTAATCGAGTCATTCAGTGGACGGCAATACGATCTACACACTGGTAACGTTTAAGGTCGAAGACCTTTCCTCAGAACTGAAAGTAAAACCATGATCCTCTCATATCCCTTTTGCCAATCACCTGTCCAGCTCTTGGCTCCATCCCTCCCCCTTCTGTCTTCTCCTATCATTTCGGATCCCCCCCTCCCCCTCCCACTTTCAAATCCCTTACTAGCTCTTCCTTCAGTTAGTCCTGACGAAGGGTCTCGGCCCAAAACGTCGACTGTACCTCTTCCTAGAGATGCTGCCTGGCCTGCTGCGTTCCACCAGCAACTTTGATGTGTGTTGCTTAAAACAAAACTAATTCAGTTGCAGAGAGCATGGGAGAAGGATGGATTGGGCAAAGGGAATATCTCTGATAGGGCGAGGCATGTCTTGCCATAGCGATTTTGCTGTGTATGCAGGGAGGGCTGAGGTTCTCTGACCCTCACCTTTCACACAACCAGCCCGTAAAAAGTCCAAATCTTTTCAAATGCTTGTAATTTTTGTCCCTAAGAACCTCACTTACCACAGATTTAAGCTCTCTAGCTTATAGTTTCTGGTTCGTCCCTATTGCCCTGCTTAAATACAGGAACAAAATTGGCTGTTCTCTGGTTTTCTGGTACCTTGCTCATTGTGAAGAGGACAGAAAGATCTCTGTTAAGTCCCCGGCAATTTCCTCCCTTTCTTCCCTCAGTTTCCTGGGATAGATTAGTGATTATTTAAAATTTTTAAAAAACCCACTGAAATTGATTGAATACCAGTATGCAGCAGCTAATGAAAGCAGGTAAATGAGCTAGGCAAAAATATTTTATTAATTTTTTAATTAATGTACTAATACTTCATACTTTAGATACACTTGAGTGCGACAGGTTCTAGCATGTTCATTTTTAAAATCAACCAACTGCCTGTGTGAAGTAAAAGTTAGTGCTTAAATTTGTTTAAAATAAAAATAGGCTTCTAATCACTAAAGAGCTAAAGTTGTAGCTATCATGAATTATTGTACAATAGATTGCAAATAAATAAGAACTAAGAAGTGAACGTACCTCTGTGATGTAATATTCCATTTCCATCTGCAAAAATGACCTGGAATATTAATAATGTAGATTAAATATAATTATCGGGCACTTCTGCAGTTTTATATTAATATCTGTTAAAAGATCTACAAGAAAAAAAGTTAGAAACAAAATTAGCATAAAAGTATACTGAAAAGTTACCAGAATTCATGCTGCACATTTCATCTACTATTAGTCATTTTAAACAGTTCATTTCTCTCTTTAATTGCCACTATAAAACATTTTCTTTTCTAAAATCATTTGATCACAAATGAGAACTTTATTAAACATTATTGAATGTAATTGACCTGAAATAATACCTGTTCCTCACTTGACAAATGCTACCCGACTTGCTGAATACTTCCAGAATCCCACATTGTTTTTTGAACCATGAAAGGAAATCTTTGTGACTATATAGTAATGTATGCAATATTAATGTTCCCGTGAGATACACTAATAAAAGTAGCTTGTTAATAGTGTGGGCCCTCTTCAATGGATACAGTAAACCTTCAGGTCTTGTCAGGTAATCAATAACAACCTGTCACAAATCATTTTTTACAACTTCAAACAGCATCATAAAACATCCACATCAAAAAATAGAATGAGAACAGCGGAGCATCAGTTGAAAGAGACTTTGAAACATAATTCTGCTTTATATTTTGTATTAATTATGGCATATACTTCTGGAGATTTTAAGGCACTATCCCAATTTCAGGGCGTACATGACATTCTTGAGCCACTACATGTTACAATAACTCTTCAATGATCCAATGCTTTCCAATTCAGTTTTCTTTTTCTAAAAATTTTTTTCCTTACAGTTAAAGCTGATCTCAGAATTTCATTTTAATGTAATCCCTTTGATCATTTAATTGCTGATGAGTCCATTTCCTTCCAGCAAGTTAAAATAGAAGCAGCTTTAGCTTGATGCATCCTGCATGCCCCCAATCTATGCTGAAAGTTCAAAACAAATTTATTATCAAAGTATATAGATATATATGTCACCATGTACAATCCTGAGATTCACTTTCTTGTGAGCATACGTAATAAATCCAAAATAGAATACTAACCATAATAGAATCAATGAAAGATGGTACCGACATGGGTGTTCAATCCAGAGTGCAAAAGACAACAAACTGCAAACACAAATAGATAGAAATAATAATAATAAATAAATATTGAAGACATGAGATGAAAAGTCCTTGAGAGTGAGTCCATAGGTTGTAGGAACATTTCATTGATAGGGCAACTGAAGTTATCCCCTTTGGTTCAAGAGCCTGATGGTTGGGGGATAATGACTGTTCCTGAACCTGGTGGTCTGCATCTTGAGGCTCCTGTACCTTTTTGCAGATGGCAAGAAGAAGCGTGTCCTGTGTGGTGGGGGTCCCTGATGACGGATGCTGTATTCCTGAGACAATGCTTCGTAGAGATGTGCTCAGTGGTGGGGATGGCTTTACCCATCATGGACTGGGCTGTATCCACTACTATTTGTAGGATTTTCTGTTCAAGGGCATCAGTGTTTCCATACCAGGCTGTGATGCAGTCAGTCAATACACTGCAACACACATCTATAGAAGTTTGTCAAAGTTTTAGATGTCATGTCGAATCTTCGCGAACTCCTAAGGAATCCTTGCCCAATTAAGGACCTGTACCATTGTAACTTCGCTCACCTCAACACTGAACTGACTTCTCCACCTACAGACTCACTCTCAGGGACTCTGCAACTCGTGTTCTCAGTATTATTTATTTACTTTTTTTGCATGATTTGTCTTCTATTGCATGTTGGTTGTTTGTCAGTTTTTGCTTATGTACAATTTTTAAATAAATTCTAGTATTTCTTTATTTCCCTGTAAACATCTGCAAGAAAATGAATCTCTAGGTAGTATATGGTAACGTAATTTGATATTTAAATTAGAGATACAGCATGGTAATAGACCCCTCCAGCCCAAATTTCTGCACCACCCAATTGCACCCATGTGACCAAATCACCTAATAACCTGTAAGTCTTCGGAACGTGGGAGGGAACTGGAGCACCCGGAGGATACCCATGCAGTCAATGGGGAGAACGTACAAACTCCTTGCAAACAGCGGCAGTAACTGAACCCTGGCCGTTGACTCTGTAATAATGTTAGGCAATCTGCTATGTTACCGTGAAGCCTCTGTATAAAGCACATATTTGTACTTTGGTAATACATTTACTTTGAAATTAATTTTGAAATCGAAACTGCTTTTAAAATGCAAACAGAGATAGCTTTCAAATTTTACCATTTGCTAGGAATTCTCTAAACTCAACTTTTAATTATAATATGATGTGCCATTTTGTAAGGACAATATCAAATTAGTGAAATCTAGTAAGTGGCAGTGTAAACAATAGCTATCAAAATGACTTTCCCAATGGATTTCAAAAGGTAAAGGTAAGACTGTTAGCTATTTTAAATCTTTTGTAACTTGTATGTGATTCAAAGTAAAATTATTAAAATTGGGTTGGTTTAATGCTTTAGAAATTCTATTCTGATTGTGGTTACCACTCTGAGAAGCATTAAATGCAGCAGTTGTTTTAAAAAGGAAATTATATAACTTTGCTATTTTGGAACTATTGTGTTGAGGGGATCTGCTTCAAGCAGTTCGATCAAGGATCACATTTCTAACAAGCTGATTTTACCTGAGGGAGAAGGCTCGGATCTTTGTGCTGCAGTCTTTTCACAGCTTCTTCCAAGAAAGGTGTCTCCCGAAAAGCCAAAAAGCCAGGGATATAAGGGGCAGTCAGACAAACCATTTGGCACTCTTCATAGACTACCTGAGCAGTACAAAGAAAAACAAACTTGAAATGACAACAATGAATATTGAATGTTTGAATAAATTTTTTTTAGATTAGATTATGAGGACACTCAGTCCTCATTTATTGTCATTTAGAAATGCATGCATTAAGAAATGATACAATGTTCCTCCAGTATGATATCACAGAAACACAGGACAGACCAAGACTAAAACTGACAAAAACCACATAATTACAACATATAGTTACAACAGTACAAAGCAATACCGTAATTTGATAAAGAGAAGACCATGGGCACGGTAAAAAAAGTCTCAAAGTCCCGATAGCCCATCATCTCACGCAGACAGTAGAAGGGAGAAACTCTCCCTGCCATGAACCTCCAGCACCACAAACTTGCCGATGCAGCACCCTGGAAGCACCTGACCACAGCCAACTCTCAGTCTGTCCGAAAACTTCAAACCTCCGACTAGCCCTCCGACACTGAGTACTGAGCACCATCTCTGCCAAGCGCTTTGACCCTGCCCCAGCCGCCGAGCAACAAGCAAAGCCGAGGACTCGGGGCCTTCCCCTCCGGAGATTCTTGATCGCACAGTAGCAATGGCAGCGAAACAGGCATTTCAGAAGTTTCACCAGATGTTTCTCCATGCTCTCACATCTGCCTCCATCAAATCAGGATTGTGCATGGCGCCCTACTTGACAGATAACAGATATTCATCACTGGAGTGGCCACTGCGCACTGCGTCGTGCCGCCATCTTCTCCTCTCCTCTCCATGTGACTCTTCCTGCATTTTTGTTCACAATGTTCATAAAGGCACATGCATTTTAACAAAACAATCTTAAAACATTGAATGTAGAATGAACAGTGAAAGTTCAAGGAGACATCTCTTCAACAAATAACAATCAATGCTGTTCGAATCAGAATCTGAAGCAAAGTCAGGTTTATTATCACTGGCATACATCACGAAATCTGTTGTTTTGTAGCAGCAGTATAATACAATACATAATATTTACTATAAATTATAAAAAGAAATATATAAAAAAATAAATAAGCAGTGAAAAAGAGAACAAAAAATAGTGAGGTAGTGTTCATGAGGCCATTGTCTGCTTAGAAATCTGATGGCAGAGGGGAAGAAGCCGTTCCTAAAACGTTGAGTGTGTGTCTTCAGACTGCTGTACCTCCACTGTGATGGTGGTAATGAGAAGATGGCACCTTCTGGGAGGTGGGTGCCCTTAATAATGAATGTCACCTCTTAGAGGCATTGCCTTTTGAAGATGTCCTTGACGATGGAGCTGGCTGAGTTTACAATCCTCTGTGGATTTTTCCGTCCTGTGCAGTGGCCCCTTCATGCCAGACAGTGATGCAACCAGTTAGAATGCTCTTCATGGAGCATCAATAGAAATTTGCTAGGGTCTTTAGTATCATACTGAATCTCCTCAAACTCTTATTGATATATATATATATATAGCAACTGTAGTAGTATAAGTGTTAGCAGCAAAGGTTATTTGGAACTTTTAAATGTACTGTAGATATTTTCTTCACTGCTTTTCATGTAAAATTAATTATTTCAATGTCACCACTAACGCCACGATTTCTTTCATCTGCACTATCCTGTAGAACACAGTATCTTTGAGGAATTTTAGTTAATTTGAGCATGGCCCATCATGCAGGGAAATTCAGCGATTCACTTTCACGGAGTGCTGGTGTTTTTTCATTTCACAGTGCAGTGTCAGTGTACAATTTCCTTCATAAAACCTTCACTAAAGAGAGGATCATAATAAGAAACAGAAATTGTAAAGTATGTAAATGCAAAATAAAAGCAGAGAAAGCTTGATCAGTGAGCATCTGTAAAGTTCAAAGTAAATTTATTATCAAAGTACATGTATGTCACCACATGAAACCCTGAGATTCATTTACTTGCAGGCATTCACAGTAAATACAGAAACACAATGAAAAACAACACACAACGTGGACAAACAACCAGTGTGCAAAAGCAACAAAATGTGCAAATACAAAAAGAGGGAAAGAAGATCGTAAATATCGAGAATATGAGTTGTAGAGTCCTTGAAAGTGAGCTCTTAGGTTGTGGAAACATTGCAACATAGCACTGAGTGAAGATGAGTGAGGTTATCCCTTCTGGTTCTAGAACCTGATAGTTGAGGGGGAAAAAATCTCTTCCTGAACCTGATGGTGTGGGTCCTGAGGTGCCTGTACCTCCTTCCTGACGGCAGCAGCAAGAAGAGAGCATGCCTGGATGGCGAATTCTTCAATGAAATGTCACAGCTTATCTTTTCTCTTTTAATTCTCTTTTTTTTTGGTTTTCAGTTAATTATTAAGTGTAATTAAAAAAGGTGATTATGCTGCCTAGGCAATATAGAAATATGTGGTAGATGTTTGCAATATGATTCTGCTCAGAATTTTAACAATGGGGCTGGAATAAATAGCACGATAAATTGTTTGAAATTAACTACTTTGAAACTAAAACCAGTGCCTATTCTATACTTACTCACTCCTTAAATCCAAATGAACAGTATCCAACAAGACCAGTGAAGGAAGAAAACGCTGAGAAGATATAAATTGTTCCTGCATTTCTAAAATTTGTTGCCACCTACTGCTGGCTTAGATGTAACTGCAGATTTCAAAAGGGACGAAAGAAAATGGAGATGTTTTATATTAACTCGATAGGATTCCTATGTTAGCAACCTCAGTGGCATATGCTCATACTACTGGTCTCTGAGAAGCAGCACGCGATTTGATCTAAAATACCATATCACAGAGAGAAGGAACCAGCCTCAAAGTTCAAATTTCAAAATAAATTTTATTATCAGAATGCATATGTGTCACCACATACAACCCTAAGATTCATTTTTCTGCAGGTATATTCAGCAAATCTATAGAGTAGTTACTATAACTGGATCAGTGAAGGTCAAGTAGAGTGCAGAAGACAGCAAACAGTGTAAATGCAAGTAAAAATAGCAATAAATGAGAACATGAAATAACAAGATTAAGAACCCTTAAAGTGAGATCATTGGTTTATGAATGTCTCAATGGATGGGCAAGTGAGTGTAGTTATCCCCTTCTGTTCAAGAGCCTGATGGTTGAATGGTAGTTGGTTAGCATTCGTCTGTCTCGAAGGACAATGGGTGATGATGATCATTATCACAAGCCTGGCCGGAAGGTATGCAGATCCTGAGATCCTCAGGGGTAGTACCTGTTCTTGAACAAGGTGGTGTGAGCCTGGAGACTCTTGTACCTTTTATCCTCTGGCAGCAGAGAGAAAAGAACACGGCCTGCATGGTAAGGATCTCTGATGCTGTCCTATGACAGCATTTCATGTAAATGTGCTCAGCGGTCGGGAGGGCTTTACCTGTGATGTACTGAGCTGAATCCACTACCTTTTGTAGGATCTTCTGTTCAAAGGCTTAGTCAATACACTCTCCACAACACTACAGCCTCCGCTCAGTCTCGCACCTTATCATTTACATTCACTGCACTCTTTCGGTAGCTTTTACACTTCATTCTTTATAGTTATTGTTTTATCTTATTCTAGCTTGATGCACCGTGTAATGTTTTGATCAGTATTAACAGTATACAAGACAAGCTTTTCACTGCATCTTGGTAACTTCTGACAAAATATAAACCAATACTAGCACATGTACTTATACGATTACTACAAACAGGTCAACTTATTATATAAAAATAAGAAAAGCAGCCGATTCTGAAATGAACAAAAAATGCTGGAAAGACTAGGGCTCTTTAACCTGAAAAGCTTACGTTGTTTCTCTTTCTACAGATACTTTATTCTGCTTTATTTTCTGAGTCTTTCTCATGAAAAATCACATTTTGAGAACTTGTTTCTAAAATGTTTGATTCATCGTTTTTCATCCTGATTTATAGCTAGCCAAGAGTATTTCTCATCTTTTCCCTTTCCAGTTATCTCAGAATTATGTGTACAGTTGGAATTAATTCCTTCCATCTAATAGTGAAGAGAAAAACATCTGTACGGTCCAATGACCCTCTTTAATTAATTTATCATGTAATATTTTCTGATACTTACATGGTGAAAATTAGCTTGGATACCACATGCCTTTGTATTGGAAAAGCTAAATATGTTAGAGCAATCTCTTGTGAATTATTAATTTTTTCTGCAAATAATTCCAATGAGCTATAGAGCTGATGTTAGAAACATCTTCCCAGAATGACGGCTCCTACTGGGATTAAATATATGTCCCACTTGCATGCTCTCCCCAGTTCGCCTACCAGCCCCGACTAGGAGTTGAGGATGCCATCGTCTACCTGCTGAACCGTGTCTACGCCCACCTGGACAAGCCAGCGAGCACTGTGAGGGTCACGTTTTTTGACTTCTCCAGTGCGTTCAACACCATCCGCCCTGCTCTGCTGGGGGAGAAGCTGACAGCGATGCAGGTGGATGCTTCCCTGGTATCATGGATTCTTGAATACCTGACTGGCAGACCACAGTACGTGTGCTTGCAACACTGTGTGTCCGACAGAGTGATCAGCATCACTGGGGCTCCACAGGGGACTGTCTTGTCTCCCTTTCTCTTCACCATTTACACCTCGGACTTCAACTACTGCACAGAATCTTGTCATCTTCAGAAGTTTTCGGATGACTCTGCCATAGTTGGATGCATCAGCAAGGGAGATGAGGCTGAGTACAGGGCTACGGTAGGAAACTTTGTCACATGGTGTGAGCAGAATTCTCTGCAGCTTAATGTGAAAAAGACTAAGGAGCTGGTGGTAGACCTGAGGAGGGCTAAGGTACCGGTGACCCCTGTTTCCATCCAGGGGGTCAGTGTGGACATGGTGGAGGATTATGAACTATTTAACTATTTCTGGTTCTATTACTATTTATTATTTATGGTGCAACTGTAACAAAAACCAATTTCCCCCGGGATCAATAAAGTATGACTATGACTACTATGACTAATTATTAATCTCATCACTCACGTCTGTGAAACTTTCAGTCTTTCCAATATTTAAACAGTTATTCTTGAACAATAAATTGTTGTTGTAGTGGTGTGTACTTGTGTTCTTTTGTAGTTGTAAGAACAACTCACAAGACATTTAAAGTAATATCATTAATTTTCCATACACAGTTAATGCACAGCACAATTGTCTATCTTAGCTGGCGGATGGTGTAGTGGCATCAGCACTGGACTTATAGGCGAATGGTACCAGGTTCGAATTCAGCCAGCTCCTTGCACGCTTTCCATCCGTGCTGGGTTGAGCGTTGAGCTAGCAACGCGGCCTCATAAAAAACAGCCAAAATGCTGAAGGAACAGCAAGGTTGCCACCCAATGCTCCACGAGCTGCAGAGAGGAACAGCAAACAATTGTCTACCATGCAAACTGATCCAGCTTAAAGAGCAGGTTATTTCGGTGGCTACTTCAGGATTAGAATAAACCTACCCCGTGATTATTCAGATGGTAGAGATGCCTGAAACAAACTAATTCCAATCTTAATTTATCAATCCAAATATTTCATCTTGTGGACCAATCAAAGGCAAAATATTCATTACCTTAATATCTAGAGTCCTAGTGCTATTCCAACTAACAAACCATAAGAAAGGATTGCAGATTCAATAGGTAGAGCTAACTATATAATTGTTGACACAGCAAGATTCTGATTGGCTGAATGCTAACAGTATGGATCAAGATGACAGGTTGCTGTAGCAAATTAACAATGCAGGATGTTCTGATCAATGTTGTTCTAAAGGCTCAGTACTGAGGTACTGATGTTCCAGAGTTGTAACTCTGCCTGGAAAAACTTAATGTGGGGGATATTTCCAGAGTTTGAAAGGGAAACATAAGCTTCTCTGGTCAATGTGCAATTGTTCAAACTCAGTGGACTTACCACATCTTCACATACTGTACCTCTCAGTAGCAGATAGGTGAGGGATTAATGGCTAGTGATTCTAGCTAATGGTTAAACTATCACTCAGCTACCATGATCATCTTATTTTGCTCACTTCTGTTAAGTCATTCAGCATCAAGGATGAACTTTATTTGCCATAGACATTTACATGCATTCCGAATTTGCTGTGGTGTGCTGGACAGAGTTCGGCATGCGACAAAAACACAGTTTTCAACAATAATAAGAATAAAGGAATTATATACAAAATAAACGTAGCAGTTAAAATATGGATATGGAATAAAATGTGCATAAATACATTTATGTACTTACAATGTACATGTTATAAAAAGTGGTTTAAAGTGTTTACAGTGCAATGCAGTGACTGAGGTGATAGATTGGGGAGGGGAGAGTGGGGATGGCTTATTAGAATAATTGATCAGATTAACTGCCTGGGGGAAGGAACTTTTAAATTGGCATGAAGTTTTTGTTTTAATAGCCAAACCAGACAGTAACACAGTCCAATCAGATCAGCAGAGCACTCAAAATATGAAAATTGCTAAGGTATCCTTCTACACAAAATTATATAAAAGGTAAATGCGATAATCAGAAGTAAAATCTAGGTAAATAATGTTATACTGCACTTTATTAACTGAAGTGGATCCAGCTTCTCTTTTTTTGTTCATTGTAGTTGCTCTGACTGGATCTGTGCACACTGCCATCCCATTGCTACCCAGGCTCTGACCTACAACATTCTGGAGCTTTCATCAAAGTTCAAAGAAAATATATTATCAAAGTACATATACTTGGGCACCACAGTACCACAGCTGGGGACGTTCCAGAGTTTAGAGTTCAATTCTGGCGCTGTTCTGTGAGGAGTCTCTGTCCTCCTCTCCGTGGAATGCGTGGGTTTTCCCTGGGTGCCCTGGTTTCCTCCCACAGTCCAAAGAAGTGCCAGGTAGGTTAAATGGTCATTATAAATTGTCCTGTGATTAGCTTGGGGTTAATTGGGGCTCTGGGGTTGATGGAGTGGCGTGGCTCGAAGTCTGGAAGGATCTACTCCGCACTGTATCGCTACATGCATCATCATATACTACCCTGAGATACATTTTCTTGTAGGCATTCAAAGTAGAACAAATAGAATCAATGAAAAACTACACACAAAAATTCACGAACAATCAAAATGCAAAAGAAGACAAACAAGTAAATAACACTGAGTGTAAATACTAAATAATTAACATTGAGAACCATATAAAACCTACAGCACAATACAGGCCCTTCGGTCCACAAAGCTGTGCCAAACATGTTCTTACCTTAGAAATTACCTAGGCTTACCCATAGCCCTCTATTTTTCTAAGAACATGAGTTGTAGAGTCCTTGAAAGTGAGCTGGTACATTGTGGAATCAGTTCACTGCTGAGGTGAGTGAAGTCATCCATGCTGGTTCAGGAGCAATGTTCCTTCTAATTTTTGGTAGTCAGTATGCGCAAAACTCTTACGTTGTGCAAATATTTTTCCTGTGACAAAGGTATGTGCGCACTGAATGCACACATGGCACATTTTATGTAGGTTTACAAAATATTTGACATAAAACTGCACAGAATAACAACAAAATATTTTTTCTCTCTCCTGTCTTTGGCATTTATCTATTCTTTGTAAATCTATCTAGACTAATAGAACTTACATCCAATTGATAGCTTTTGATTCTCATTAACATATCCAAATGACATTCACCTAAACGGTTTCTCAGCTTGGTTTTGAGTTGATTCATTAGGCTAAAACCTCGTTCACAGTCCGCACTAGACGCAAGAAAGGTTCCCCCATTGTCCATCAACTATGCAAGGTCGCAAAACTGTTCATTTTGAAGTACAAATGCCACCATTTGAGCAAAGTTTGAAATCAGTTTGGATTTAATTTTTTCTTGCACGGAAAATTTGAAATCATTAAACTGTCTAACTATTACAGTATTTTCAGCTAGAAAATCATGATATTTTAGACATAAGGCATTAACTTGTTCATCGCCAAATGTGAAGTCACAATCTGCAATTGCAGAGAAATCAGAAGCTGACCATTCTTGTACCTCATCTTTGACCTCCTCTGGGTTTGATCGATTTCGCTCTTGCTCATCTGCACTCAACCTTAACATGCGTAGCACTCCTGTAAAGGGTAATGACGGGTTCTGTTGTCTGAGCTTTTGTACACCATCCAAATGCGATTTACTTCCCAAATGACGCTTCAAAAAGTCAAGTTTCCAAATATCAAGCAACACACATCAAAGTTGCTGGTGAACGCAGCAGGCCAAGCAGCATCTGTAGGAAGAGGTGCAGTCGACGTTTCAGGCCGAGACCCTTCGTCAGGACTAACTGAAGGAAGAGTGAGTAAGGGATTTGAAAGTTGGAGGGGGAGGGGGAGATCCAAAATGATAGGAGAAGACAGGAGGGGGAGGGATAGAGCCAAGAGCTGGACAGGTGATAGGCAAAAGGCGATACGAGAGGATCATGGGACAGGAGGTCCGGGAAGAAAGACAAGGGGGGGAGGGGACCCAGAGGATGGGCAAGAGGTATATTCAGAGGGACAGAGGGAGAAAAAGGAGAGTGAGAGAAAGAATGTGTGCATAAAAATAAGTAACAGATGGGGTACGAGGGGGAGGTGGGGCCTTAGCGGAAGTTAGAGAAGTCGACTTCTCTAGCTTCCGCTAAGGCCCCACCTCCCCCTCGTACCCCATCTGTTACTTATTTTTATGCACACATTCTTTCTCTCACTCTCCTTTTTCTCCCTCTGTCCCTCTGAATATACCTCTTGCCCATCCTCTGGGTCCCCCCCCCCTTGTCTTTCTTCCCGGACCTCCTGTCCCATGATCCTCTCGTATCCCCTTTTGCTTATCACCTGTCCAGCTCTTGGCTCTATCCCTCCCCCTCCTGTCTTCTACTATCATTTTGGATCTCCCCCTCCCCCTCCAACTTTCAAATCCCTTACTCACTCTTCCTTCAGTTAGTCCTGACGAAGGGTCTCGGCCTGAAACGTCGACTGCACCTCTTCCTACAGATGCTGCTTGGCCTGCTGCGTTCACCAGCAACTTTGATGTGTGTTGCTTGAATTTCCAGCAGCTGCAGAATTCCTGTTGTTTCCAAATATCATCCCACTTCTTTCCACTAGCAAATTCCCCAGCAACTTTCGCATCACGACAATACAAACAGATAATTTCAGTTTCCAAATCATACATTAATACATTAATATTTCTTTTGGCTGAACGTTCATGACCTCATGAGCTTTCGGTGTAGCAGTTTCTACTATTTTGTTAAGCCATTCAACTTTAAACAAACTTACAGTTCTTTTGCGCTTCACGCCCTTCGCTTCTTTTGAATTCGACATAGTGAATCAATATTTTTTTCAATAAAAACTTAGTAAACTATCTACAGGATTTGAAACAGATCTTTGTAAACTTTACGATATGAACACTGTCCGCCAAACATGGCTGCCGCCGTGATGCAGCTGTACAAACTGGAACAGGATAGGTGAGGTGACGTAAATTACTGATGTGCATTGTGGTATTTGAAAAACCGACTAACTGGTTAACAGAAGCAGTTAGCTAAAAGATAATTTTCAATAAGTATAATATTAATTACTACATTATTTTAAGTAACTAACCTTTTGTGCGCACATTAATTTCCTTTGTGCGCTGGTTGAAAAACGTGTGTGTGCACGCACACGCACACAGCTTAGAAAGGACTATGTTCAGGAGCCTGATGGTTCGAGAGTAAAAACTGTTCCTGAACCTGACAGTGTGGGACCTAAGGCTTCTGTACCTTGTTGGTCATGTTAGTCACTTCCTCCCTTCCTCAAAACCATTTGCCTTCTCAGCTTTATCCAGACCTTCCAACCATCAGTTTCTCCTCCTGTGAAGGGCATCGGCCAGCAACCTTGCCCTTTCTTTAGCATTTGTCTGTTTTTATTTTTATGAGCAACTCAATCCGGCACAAGATGGAAAGCATGCAAGAAGCCGGCTGAATTCGAACCTGGGACCACAAGCCTCGAAGTCCGGTGAGGATGCCACTATTCTACCAGCTGGCTAGTTGTGAAGAGCATGGGGTGCTTAAAATGTTAAAAGCACTGAAGAGGTGCAAATTGCTGCTGCCACCGAGAATGGGACAGGCCTTTGCAATGAATGACAACACGTGACAGCTGGTGCATGGATCAATTACAACCTTCCCAGGTTTAATCCTTCATTTTACCTTGAGATCAGGATAACTGAGAACCACTAGCGAAGCACAAGCATTAACTTCATCTTCCTTGATGAAAGATAGATCCACTCCTCCGACACGCTCTAACCCTTCAAAGCCTTCGTTGCTCTGCCAATCCTCGGTGTTGTAGTCAATCACATGCTTCTTTAGTTCTACTTGCTGGCTGCCAGAAGGAAATCAAAGTCAATATTTAAGCAACAAAGAAAAATATGTAAATAATTTATAATAATAAATTTAATCAAACGTCATAGATTCTGAACCTAGCAAAATTAGTGAGCCAATGATTGGACAAGCCAATACAGAGATCCTTTACTTGCATTTATTGTTCATGGGAATCCTCAGTATGGTACAATTACTCTAATCATTTGATTCTTGAACCAATCTGCACAATTCTAATCACTACCTCCGTACAGTGACACTTTGCACCACATTATTTTTAGTTCTAATTGTGCTCTTCCTTGTATAATTTACGTTTAGAAGCAGCACAGTAAAGGGCTCACCTTTTGAGATTAATTCTAACCCTTCCCTCCTATGTAATCGTCCATTTTTCTATCATCCATGTACCAATCCAAGAGTTTCCTAAATGCCTCTACCACCACCCCTGCCAGAGCGTCCCAAGGACCCACCTCTCTCTGTGTACAGAACTTACCTCTGACATCCTCCCCCCGCCCTTAATTTCTCCCAATCACTTTAAAATTATGCCCCTTGTATTAGCCATTTCTGCTCTGGAGAAATCTCTGGCTATCCTCTTTGTCTAAGCCTCTTATCATCTTGTACACCTCTAACAGGTCAGCTCTCATCCCCCTTTACCCCAGAGAGAAAAGCCCCAGCTAACACAAGTTACCATCATAAGACAATCTAATGTATGTTTTTCTTGTGAATGTTGTGTCTCGTATGTCTCCTGCCTGTGATGCTGCAGGATTTAAGTTTCTCTTTGCATCTTTATGTACATGTACTTCCTTAGATAAGAAACTTGATCTGAGCTATCAGAAAGATGACTCTAAGACAAACACTGTCTCTTGCTCCTCATTACTTATTAAGAAAAAGTAGCCTTCATTCTGGCTTCTTCCCTCTTTCCTTCCAGTCCTGATTAAGGGTCTTAGCTTGAAACACACAGTGTTTATTCCTCTCCATAGACGCTGCCTGACCTGCTAAATTCCTCCTGTGCTTTGTGTGTTTTGGCCTACAGCATTGGTTGTGCTAAGTCTTCATTCAATTTTATTTTAGCTTGTCTGCCCAGTACTATGGTTAACTCTTAACTCCTCGGGGAAAAAAAAGCCCAGAAAGCTATTCAGCTCACAAGAGACTTGGGATTCACAATGAAGGCTGAATTGGTCAAGCACATCCACAGGCAACAAGTATAGAAAGTGTCAGTCTGTACTGTCAATAGCATCTCAGGTTCAAAGTCAATGTGATTCACCAAAGTCAAATACTCCAAGTCATAAACTCAAGAGATTCTGCGGATGCTGTAAATTCAGAGCAACGCACACAAAATACTGGAGGAACTAAGCAAGTCAGGCAGCATCTATGGAGAGAAATAAACAATCGACATTTTAGCCAAAACCCTTCATCAGGATGGATATCAGGTCTAACTTTTCTTGTGATTCTTTGTTCTTTGTAATTGTGGAATGTTGTTGTCTTGTGTTGCATGTCGCGCCAGCGCACCACAGCAAATTCCTAATACATGTAAATGTTTATCGCGAGTAAGGTTGATCCTTGTTGGAGAGGAGCCGACTAGTGCTTAACAGTGGATTAGGCCAGTTCAGTATTTTTAAGTAAGGTCTTAAATCTAACGTAGAAAGCCACATACCAAATTTCTCTGCAGTCAATCAGGCAGGTGACACTTGGGCAACAAAGGAGAAGAAATAGAATTACAAAGGTGTAGCACAAAACCAAAAGTATAATCACAGAAAACAACTTCTAATTTAGTAAACTCTGAAGTTGTCTGTTTTATGGCAAGAATAATGTGGGACAGAAGCCATAACACTGTGGTAAAAAGCCCTGGTTAGGCCACACCAGGAACCCTGATCATCCCTGGGCACCACATACATTTGAAAGATACATTAGCCTAGCGGAAATTCAGCGCAGATATTCAGATGAAATGCGGACTCCTACAGTTAAAACAAGAGAAGATTTAAATAAACTAGGGCTGCATTTGCTAGACTCTAGAGGTTTAAAGATGCCTGAGGCAATAATGGATTGGGATTAAGGAGCATTTATAGCACACCAAACCAAACTGGGGTTGTTGAAAGACAAGGTTTCAAATGATTTAGCAGCATGCGGTTGTCATAACTAACACAGATGCTTCAGAGCAAATAAAAATAAATAAAAGCAAAGAATGTGTAAAGCATTTGTTAATCTCAGAGTGGTAACATCTGCTGTTTAGTGTTTTTTCACTAAGATCAGTGCACCAGCCCTGGAGTGCACAGGCCTTTCTGGAACCTAACAAACAAGATCAGAATCGGAATCAGGTTTATTATCACTGATGTATGTGGAGAAATGTGTTGCTTTGCCACAGCAGTACATAAAATATACTACAAATTACAATAATAAATAAATAGATAACTAAATAAATAAAGTGAATGGTGCAAAGAAAGTAAAAATACTAAATTATTGTTCATGAGTCATTGGACTGTTCAGAAATCTGAGGGCGGAAGGGAAGAAACTTTTCTAAAACCTTGTGTGTCTTGAGGCTCCTGTACCTTCACCTTGATGGTAGTAATAAGAAGAGAGCATGTCCTGGGTGATGAGGGTCCTTAATGAAGAATGCCACCATTTTGAGGCATCGCCTTTCGAAGGTGTCCTTGATGCTGGGGAGGTTAGTGTCCATGATGGAGCTGGATGAACTTCCAAACCTCCGATCCTGTGCAGTGGCCCCTCCAAGCCAGACGGTGATGCCACTAGTAGAACTCTCTCCACAGCACATGTGTAGAAGTTTGCAAGAATCTTTGACGTACCAAACCTCCAGAAACTCTGAATGAAATACAGCCTCCAGCACGACATACACCTCATATCTGCATATTACCTCATACCATATGTCTTCTGGCACTCTCTGTTAAACCAGGGTTGATCCACTGTTGAATGGAGAAGATGCCAGGCTATGAGATTATGCATTGTATGGCCTCTGTTTAGAACTGCCAGATCTATCAGAATCCAGCCCATTCAGCACAATGCTAGTGCCACACAGAATGACAGATTGGAATTGGTTTATTATTGCCACATGTGAAAAGCTTGTCTTGCATACTGTTTATAGAGGTCAAATCAATACACTGCACATTGAGCTGGAAAAAAATGTAAAGCAATACAGAATGGCAGAATGAAGTGTAAAAGCTATCGAAAGAGTGCAGTGCAGGTCAATGATAAAGTGCAAGATTATAACGAGGTAGATTGTAAGGAAAGAGAATCCATCTTAATGACTAAGAGGTCTGTTCAAGTGTCTGATAACAGTGGGATAGAACAAAAGAGATTCTGGAGATGCTGCAAATCCAGAGTAACATACACAAAATGCTGGAGGAACTCAGCGTCAATGGAAAGGAATAAAGTCACTGAAACCTTTCATTAGGATGAAGCTATCCTTGAGCCTGGCAGTTTGTCTTTTCAGGTTTTCTCTTCGCTTCCGCCCAGTGGGAACAGGAGAAAAATTCACAATAAGTTTATTATTAATGTACGTTTATGTCACCATATACAACCCAGAGATTCATTTTCTTGTGGGCATTCACAATAGAGCAAAGAAATACGACAGAATCAATTAAAAGCAACACAAGTGACTGACGATCAATGTGCAAAAGAAGAAAAACTGTGCAAATCTCTCCCTTTCTCTCTCTCACACATTGTCCACACTAGTTTAGGAGGCTGATGGCTGTAGGAATAATAACTGTTCCTGCACCTGATGGTGTGTGACCTAAGGGTCCTGATGGCAGCTGCATGAAGACAGCATGGCCTTAATGGTGGGAGTCCTTGATGATGGATGCTACTTTCTTCTGCCAGTGCTCCTTGTAGATGAGCTCACTGGTGGGGAGGCCTTTTCCTGGGCTGTATCCACTTTTTGTAGGATGGCTTTTCTGTTCTTGGGCATTGGTGTTTCTATACCAGAGAATCTCTGGGGTGGGTGGGGTCTGTGATTATTCCGCTTGCGCCATTGGGGCAGCAAGAAGTATGGACAGTGTAGATGGTGAACTATAGATAGTGGCCAGTAGACTCTTCACATGCATCTCGAACAGGTAAGGTGTTGAAATCAAGATCAACATCATCCCCCATGTTCATGCTTCCACAGATTCAAGTGGCAAGTACATCCTTCAAGACTCTTTCAGCTCCATCAGTACTTGCGCTGTTAGTCACTGGAGTCCTCCAACCAGTGGTGGCAGTATTGCGGGAACATTCTGGGTCGTTGCTAACTTTGAGAAATTCGTCAGCAGCTGAGGGGAGTAATTAGGAGGCTTCTCTGTCCACCTTTGACCTTGATGCACTGAGGCTACATGGGGTGCATAATCAACACTGAGTACCCCAAGGGCTACACCTCTATACCCGTGAACCACAAGACTTCTATCCCTAATGGACATAGGCCTACCTTGATGGAGGCGTCCAGCATGTTGTCTGTAACCAGGGTCGCCAACTTTCTCACTCCCAAATAAGGGACAAAAGTAGCAGTCAAATACGGGACACTTGTGTTTACCCCGAGAAAGACTACCAT
Organism: Mobula hypostoma; assembly: GCF_963921235.1. Classification (NCBI taxonomy): domain Eukaryota; kingdom Metazoa; phylum Chordata; class Chondrichthyes; order Myliobatiformes; family Myliobatidae; genus Mobula; species Mobula hypostoma. The sequence goes on along the minus strand of NC_086118.1, from coordinate 48,891,497 downwards.
GACCATGAAGCCTTGCGCGGGCACCTGTGTGCACATGCATGACGTGCGCATGTGTGTATGTGCCGATTTTTTTTCTGCAAATCAGTTTTGGCTTAATCTTCCCGATTCTGTTCAGTGAAACTGCACTGTACCTACATTATTTCTACTTCATATAGGCTGTGTGTTTATCATATCATTCCTGCTTTTACTATATGTTAGTGTTATTTGGTAGGTTTTATGTGTTATTTGGTATGATTTGGTAGGTTATTTTTGGGGTCTGGGAACACTCAAAAATTTTTCCCATATAATAGACATCCATTAGTCTCATGAGACCATGGATTTGCGCCTTGGAAGGTTTCCGGGGCGCAGGCCTGGGCAAGGTTGTATGGAAGACCGGCAGTTGCCCATGCTGCAAGTCTCCCCTCTCCACGCCACCGATGTTGTCCAAGGGAAGGGCATTAGGACCCATACAGCTTGGCACTGGTGTCGTCGCAGAGCAATGTGTGGTTAAGTGCCTTGCTCAAGGACACAACACGTTGCCTCGGCTGGGGCTCGAACTAGTGACCTTCAGATCACTAGACTGACGCTTACCACTTGGCCAGGCGCCAACTTTTCCATATAAATTAACGGTAATTGCTTCTTTGCTTTACGCCATTTCGGCACGAAAGGTTTCATAGGAACGCTCTACCTTAGTGGGGGAAATACGGGACAAGGGCGGTCTCATATGGGACAACCAATTTAGCCCAATGTACAGGATGTCCCAGCTAATACAGGACAGTTGGCAACCCTATCTGTAACGTACGACTCTGAAGGACAGGAAGCTGGTGCTTAACAACTCCTTGTGATAGCTCTCTGAAAGCTAGTATGCAAATCTTATTTAAACAATTCACACAGGCCAGCACACATTCTTCAATATGAAGGTTGGGACCTGGAATAGCAAGACGCTCATGGACAAACCCAGCAGTGACAGACCCAAGGATCACTTTAGTAACGTAGCCCCGACACTCAAACAATGACATCATTGCGCCGAGAGAGGCAGGACAGAGAGGAAACAGGGCTCAGAGGGCTACAGATCGAAGTGGAGCGCGTATGCAAGCCCATTCATGCAACTCTGCACTTTATTCATTCAGGATCTGAGCTTCATTGACAGAACCAGAGCAGCGCACACAAAATGCTGGGGGAATCTCAGCGGGTCAGGCAGCAGCTACGGATATGAAAACCAGTCGACGTTTCAGGCTGAGACCCTTCATCAGGACTGGAAAGGAAGGGGGAAGACGTCAAGATTAAAAAGCTGCGGGGATAAGGAGGAGGAGGATAGTTAGAAGGTGAACGGTGAAGCCAGATGGGTGGGAAAGGTAAAGGGCTGGAGAGGAAAGTGGATCATAGGAGAAAGGGAAGGAGGAAGAGCACTAGGGGCGTCTGCAGAATGTCTTGTGTCACTGACAGAACCATTCTGTACTGCCTGTACCCAATGGCCCTACAGGAGGTGATGAGAGGCTCCCTACAGCTGGGTAGAGATTAGGTATTTGAAAATCCATGTGGTGCGACTGGAGTCACATACCATGCAGAATACTTAAAGATGGCAATTTTACCTCCACCCCCAAATGATCCTGGGAATTAAAGTATTAACATACCAGGAACATTTGATGGTTCTGGTCCTGTACTCGCTGGAGTTTAGAAGAATAAGGAGGGATCTCATTGAAACCTATTGAATATTGAAAAGCCCAGAATGGGGGGAGGATGTTTCCTATACTGGGAGAGTATAGAACCAGAGGACACAGCCTCAGAATAGAGGGATGTCCATTTAGAACAGAGATGAGGAGGAATTTGCTTAGCCAAAGGGTGGTGAATCGGTGGAATTCATTGGCAGAGACAGCTGTGGGTATACTTAGAGCAGAGTTTGATAGGTTTTTGATTAGTAAGGGTGTCAAAGGTGAGGGGCAAAGGCAGGGTTGAGGGGGATAATAAATCAACCACGATGGAATGGTGGAGCAGACTCGATGGGCTGAATGGCCTAATTCTGCTCCTATGTAAATAGTCTTATATTAATCAATGAAATGAATTTTTATGACAAAATGGTTGTCATTGTGGTCAACGTTACTAAGATAGATTGTTTTTTTTTAATCTCCCACAAATTCCAGGTTACTAACTGAATATAAATTGCATTCAGACCATCGTTCTGGTATTTTTAACTGCTATACTACCACAGTAACGGTGCTGTTCCCGTGGATATGGAAAAATTTACTGTGGAAGCTCAACTTTCAGGAAGAAATGGGAGCTGTTGCTTCCAGTTTGTTCGCACGCTCTTCCCAGCCAATATTCTCCATTAATTGGTGGTGTCTGTTTATTAAATTGTAAGGTCTAAAGTGCATCAGTTGAGTGGGGAAAGTCTAAAAGAATATGTGAGAACCAGGTATTTTTTCTAAACAGAGGGTGCTGCCAGTGGAAATGACAGAAGCAGAGACAAGAGCAATGTTTAAAAGACATTTAACCAGCTACATGCACAGGAAGGGTTGGAGGGATGTTGGCCAAGTGCGGGCTGGCAGAATTGATGCGCCAGAGGAACACAGCATTCTGGGAGATATAGTCCTTCCCCCTCACTGCAGTTCCCAGAATGCACTGCGATCGAAGGCCCTCCCACCGGCCCTAGCTCTTGGCGCTTTAAACAGACGTCTGCCGTCGCCGTGTGCGATCTTAAGTGGGGAGGGGTATATTATTTTCTATTCCGTGGCGTTTAAACGAAAGCGTTGCCTGTACCTCTCCCAGTCCCGGAGCAGCTGCTCGTCGTGATCCGGACCCCGCGGGGACGCCGACATCGAACCCGCACCCGTCCCGCGGCTGCCGCGGCGCGCATGCGCACCAGCCCCGCGTCTCCCTTTCCGGGAGGTTGGGTGGTTGTTGGAACTTGTGATGCCCTCACTATAACTAGTTATTTACATGCACTGCAAACCACCAATTCTCCACATCAAACGGTCGAACCACCTTAAGAATAGTAAAACTTGCAACCACTCGAAAGCATGTCTTCAAAACAAGCCACATGAGTCCAAGTGGACCCCCCTCTCATCCCCCCAACCACCACAAAATCCACATCAGTCACTCTTCCCTTCAGCATCCTTTATAACCCATCCACTGACACTTTACACTTCATACCTCCACCCCACACCTCATGCCTATACTGACACAGTCTCTGCCCTGTGACTACCTAGACGAGTTCCTCTTGCCAAGAGTCCCTTTTGTCACTTTATTATTACCTACCTGTCACCTTAGGTACAGATACTCCTGCATTTAGTGTCTCTTATGTACTTATGATCGGTCTATGTGTCTAGACTGATTCTAAGTGTCTTCACCTAAACGTTAAAAAGACAGAGTACATGGTGTTTAACTGCGACGACGGTACTCTCAAGACCATCGAGAATGATACCACTAAGAAAGTCTTTGACTACAAGTACCTTGGGTCAAGAATGATGAGTTCGGAGAAGGACATAAAGATACGGAAGGCACTGGCTTGGAGGGCTATGAACGACATGAAGGAAATCTGGAAGTTGAACCTGACCAGAGTGCTTAAAAAGAGGATCTTCATAGCAGTCGTAGAGTCCATTCTCACATACGGATGTGAGACGTGGACACTCACCAAGACTATGCGAAAGTCTCTAGATGGTTGCTATACACAAATGCTCCGGATGGCTCTTGACGTGAGTTGGCAACAGCACATGACGAACGTTGAGCTCTGTGACAACCTACCGATGCTCACCACTAAAATCGAGGCAAGAAGACTGCAACTAGCGGGGCACTGTCTACGCCACCCCGAGTTACCTGCCAGCCTAGTCATCATATGGGAGCCCAAGCACAGGAGGATGAACCCGGGGCACCTTCCCAAGACTATGGTCAACACGCTCCTAGAAGACAGCGGCGCGGCTAATGTAGATGAACTGCACACACTGATGAGGGAGAGGGAGAAGTGGAGAGTCTGTCAACGTGCCCAACGCCGGCCCCCTAGGCCTGAGTCGACGTAGTAGTAGTAGTATGTGTATAGACTGATGTCAATATCTCTGAGGTCCTAATTTGGACGCAACATACTGATGCAGCTACAAAGAAGACAAGACCCTGGCTATATTTCATTAGGAGTTTGAGGAGATTGGTCTGTCAACTAAAACACTCAAAAACGTCTACAAATGTACCGTGGAGAGCACTCTTGACTGGCTGCATCACCACCTGGAAAGGGGAGGGGTGGCCTACTGCACAAGGTGAAAGTAAGCTGCAGAAACATGTGAAATTAGTCAGCTCCATCATGGGTACCGGCCTCCATAGTATCCAAGACATCTTCAAGGAGCGGTGCCTTAGGAAGGCAGCGTCCATCATTAAGGACCCCCATCACCCAGGACACGCCCTCTTCCCACTGTTACCATCAGGACGGAGGTACAGAAGCCTGAAGGCACACACTCAGTGATTCAGGAACAGCTTCTTCCCCTCAGCCATCCGATTTCTAAATGGACATTGAACCCATGAAACCTATCTGACTATTATTTATTTTTTCCACTACTTATTTAACTATTTAATAGGCATATAGATACTTAAGGTAACTCAGGTTTTTCTCTATACTGTACTTATTTATCATGTTTTTCATTGTACTGTTGCCGTAAAGTTAACAAATTTCGCGACATATGCTGGTGATTTTAATTCTGATTCTGATAAGCTAATCTTATGTGTACTCGACCACTTTCACCAGTTACTTGTACATTGTGTTTTATACGATGGCTTTTATATTTATTGTCTTTTTATGCTTACTGTGGTTTTATATGCTGCAGTGGATCTGGAGTAACAAACATTTCCTTTGTCTTTACACTCCTGTACTGAAGGATGACAATGAACAATCTTGAGCCCTCCCCACCATTGAGTACATCTACACGGAGCACTGTCGCAAGAAAGCAGCGTCCATCGTCAGAGACCCCCACCACCCAGGCCATGCTCTCTTCTCACTGCTGCCATCAGGAAGAAGGTGCAGGAGCCTCAGGACCCACACCACCAGGCTCAGGAACAGTTACTATTCCTCAACCATCAGGCTCCTGGACTGCAGGGGATAACTTCACTCGCCCCATCACTGAACTGTTCCCACAGCCTATGAACTCAATTTTCAAGGACTCTTCATCTCATGTTCTCAATATTTATTACTTGTTTATTTATTATTTCAATTCTTTTGTTTTCTCTCTTTCTTTTTGTATTTGCCATTTGCTGTCCTTTGCACACTGGTTGTTGCCTGTCCGGCTGGGGCGGCCTATCATCGATTCTATTGTGTCTCTTGTATTACTGTGAATGCCCACAAGAAAATGGATCTCAAGGTTGTGTATGGTGACATATAGGTATTTCAATAATACATTTACTTTGAACTCTAACCTTGGAGGCGCAAGGGAATACAAACGTTGAAATCTGGAGCAACAATTAATCTGCCGGAACTCAGCAGGTCGAGCAGCATTTGTGAGGGGAAAGAAATTGATGGTTGGAGGTACAGGAGCCCAAAACTCACACTCTACATTTTAGGAACAGCTTCTTCCCCTCCATAAGACTATAAGATATGGGAGAAGAATTAGCCCATCGAGTCCACTTTGCCATTTCATCATGGCTGATCCATTTTCCCTCTCAGCCCCAATCCCCTGCCTTCCCCCCCCCCATATCTCTTCATACCCTGACTAATCAAGGATCTATCAACCTCTGCCTTAAATATACAAAAAGACTTGGCCTCCACAGCCACCTGTGGCAATGAATTTCATAGATTCACCACCCTCTGGCTAAGAAATTCCTTCTCATTTCTATTCTGAGGCCGTTCCCTCCGGTTCCAGAATCGCCCACCATAGGAAACAATCTCTCCACATCCACTGCATACTTGCCATCAGTTTTCTCAATAGTCCATTAGCTCTGCCACATTATTTTCTTTTGCCATATTTTCTTATTTATTTATTGTAACTTACAGTAATTTTATGTCCTGCTGTGGACTGCTGCCGGAAAACAACAAATTTCACAATATATGTGTGCGTTAATAAACCCATTTCTGATTCTGCCTGTGTACTCTCAGTCCTGATGTAGGGTTTTGACCCCAAACGCGATATTTCCTCCCACAGATGCTGTTTGACCCATTGACTTCTTCCAGCAGATTGTTTGTTGCTTCATATTAGCAGGTTTACTGTCATAGAAACAAAACTTCAAGAACTAGTCACTATAGTGGCAGCAGAAAGTAATCGCTGAGGCCTCTCAATCAACACCAGGAAGACAGAAAGCATGGTCATCTCCAGAAAGACAAACATCCCACAATGTGTGATCAAGATCGGAAATACAAACATCAAACAAATCAACAAATTCAGATATCTTGGCAGCCTAATAACAAGTAATGGCAGGTGAGACACAGATATCAAACACAGAATAGCAATGGCGAAAGAAGCTTTCCAAAAAATGAAGACCATATTAACAGACAGAAAGATGAGCACATACGCTAAAAACAGAATACTGCAGTGCTACATTTATTCTATCCTGACTTATGGAAGTGAAAGCTGGACCATTTCCCCAGCAATGGAAAAGAGACTAGAAGCAGCTGAATTATGGTTCTACAGGAGAAAGTTAAAAATATCATGGACCACACACACATCAAATGAAGAAGTTCTCAGAAGAGCCCAAGCAGTACGATCACTCATACCAACAATAAGAGAAAGACAACTCCGACTCCTAGGACACATCATGCGGAAAGATGAACTAGAAAAACTCATACTCTCTGGAAAGATTGAGGGGAGTAAACCTAGAGGAAGACCTCGGCTTATGTACATCAAAAGCATAGCCAGGTGGCTACACATCGAGGAAATGGAAGTCATCCAAAGATTGAGGGATAGATCTGTATGGAAAACCATGGTCACCAACGTCCGCATCGGATATGGTCGGATATGGTACCTAGACAGACAGACTGTCATAGGCGTACAAACCCGTGGTCATCATCATCATCGTGTGCTGTGTTATATGACATCATCATTATGCGCTGTGTCACATGACGTGGACGATCATGGTCTTTCCATGGCCATGATTGTTCTTGGCAAATTTTTCTACAGAAGTGATTTGCCTTTGCCTTCCTCTGGCCAGTGTCTTTACGGGACGGGTGACCCCGGTCGTTATCAATACTCTTCCAAGATTGTCTGCCTGGCGTCAGTGGTTGCATAACTAGGAATTGTGATGTGCACCAGCTGCTCACATGACCATCCACCTGATCTGGGGTGGGGGGTGGTGCAGTTAAGCGGGTGCTACAGCTTGTGAGCAGGTCGGAGGAGAATGGTCAGACTGGTTCAAACCAACAGTAACTCAAATAACCATGCATCACAGCATTGCTGTGTGGAAGAGCATCTCTGAACACACAGCACATCACACCATGGGCTACAGCAGCAGCAGACTATACCAGGTTCCACTCTTGTACTCCGCAAAGTGATCACTGAGTGTACAAACTTTCCAGTAGATGGAGGAGAAAGTAGATGGCAAGAATGCTGTAAGGGGAATTAAAGAAAGATCTCCCTTTAAAACCTTTTCTCAAAATTACTTTTGGAAATGTATGTGAATTACTAAAGCCAAAAAAAAACAGTAAAACTCTAAACTTATTAAATGTTTGAACAAAAAACTGCAGATGCTGAAAATCTGAAACATCCATATTAACAATCTATATTGACTGTTGTAAACACAAAATGATTTTACAGATGCTGGAAATCCAGGAAGGGTTTCAACTGCAACACACACAAAATGCTGGAGGAACTCAGAAGGTCAGGCAGTATCAACATTTCAGGCCAAGACCATCCATCAGGACTGGAATGGAAGGGGGAAGATGCCGGAATAAAAACATGGGAAGGGGGGTAGAGGGGAAGGAGCACTAGTTAGAAAGAGATAGGCGAAGCAAGGTGAGCAGGAAAGGTAAAGGGATGGAGATGAAGGAATCTGTTAGGAGAGGAGAGTGGATCATAGGAGAAAGGGAAGGAAGAGGTGATAGGTAGGTGAGAAGAGGTAAGGGGCCAGAGTGGGAATAGAAAAAGAGGGGAAATGAAGGGAATTTTTATTTACTGGAAAGGGAAATTGATATTCTTGCCATCAGGTCATGGCTACGCAGATGGAACACAAGGCGTTGCTCCTCCACCCTGAGGGTTGCCTCATTGTGGCACAAGAGGAGACTATGGACAGATACGTCAGAATGGGAATGGAAATCAGAATTTAAATGTTTGGCCACCGGGAAGTTCCGCTTTTAGTGGACGAAGTCAACGAAGCAGCTCCCCAATTTACAATGGGTCCCACCAATGTAGAGCAGGCCGCATCAGGAGCACCGGATTCGAAAGACGACCCCAGTAGATACGCAGGTGAAGTGTTTGGGACCCTGAATGGAGGTGAATGGGCAGGGATCTGTGCCTGGAGAGAGGTCATTAGTGGGGATCGTCAACAGCTGTTTTCAAGCTTCTTCGTGTGGTTCTACTGCCATCTGCTGCATCCTAGCTGTATTACAACATTGTTTTATCCTCAAAAAGTCTATTTACTTTCTGAGCAGTTCAAAGTAAATTTATTATCAAAATACATATATGTCACCATATACAAACCTAAGATTAATTTTCTTGCGGGACATTTGCACAGTATTGCAGTAATTTTATGTATTGCACTGTATTGCTGCCGCAAAAAAAAAGTCACAACATATGTGTGTAACGCCCTGGTAAGAGTTTTACTGCTGATGTTGTAGGGTGTTTCATGTAATGGTCTTTCTGTAGAAGCAGTGTGTTCTGCTGGCATTGCTTGGGTTACATTAAAGATAAAGGGTGCTTAGGAATACAGTATGTGTCACCCAATCAAGATAGTGGAACTGGGAGCAAGTTTTTGTGACAAACACTGAGGTGGCTTGAAGTCTTTGTTCGGCAGGAGATGCGGAAAGAAAATGCTGGAGAAAACCAGCCGTAAGATTCAATCCAGTGGAAAATGCAATTTGATGGACCCCATGGTGCAGAGGTCTACTGAGGATTGGTGAATATGGCTCTTGGAAGATTTGAGCTCCAACTTGTGCAACTGTTCAATTATAGTGGGCCTGTGTTGCCTTAAAGGCATTTATTTGACTTTGTTGGGTTTGCGTTTTAAGTGATTTGTTTGTAACTATTTTCTAGTTAAAGTTTGATAATTATGTTACAGTCTAACAAAGGTAAATTCATTGTCTATGGTATACCGCGGCATGTGATGACGTCACCTCCGGTTCGGGAAGGTGTAAGGGCGGGTGCCATGCGTGCAGCATGATCATGAAGAGCTCCATGTCTACCCACAAAGAAACATTATAGAAGCAACGCCGTAAGTTCCTATGAATGTATTTGAAGTAAAAATATTAATGCGGTTTCTGTTAGGGAAGCGGTGGTTAGGGCAACGCGTGCGCCGGCTTTTCAATTTGAAATGCGGGGTGGGCTTGGGCCCGGCAGTGGTTTGGTGAGACCCCCTCGCCCGCTACTCAGGGCGGCTGGAGACACTCACTAAAAAAAGAAAGCGTGCGTGAACAGATGCTGTATATGTTTGTATTTTTTTATCAACAGTTTTCACCATACAACGTTAATGTGGAAGAGTGAACAGTAAATGGTTAACCTTACTACGACTCTGTCTTCATTGGCTCCAGTTTAACTTGGTGTTTAGTCAGAGTTTCAACACACTGCACGAGAACACTACAAGGCCCTTTTTGCTTTTTTGCTTTTTTTTTTCTTTACTGATTCTTTGGTTAAATTAACATTCATAATTATACTTCCTTTATACTTGTATGCAGTGTGCGATCTGTTATTTTATGTCGACGAGCGATTGCAGTGAGCAGTATATCACACAGCATGCACAGAAACCTGGGTATAGGTGGGCGAGACATCCCAATCTCATGGATTTGACAGGACCAAAGTCCTATACATCCTGGGTATACAAGGCCTGAGAAAGGTGGGTTTCCTCGCTGTGGAGTCCAGTGGCTGTTAGCGAGGTGCTAATGAGCCATTTCTAGAGATGCCTAGTAAAAAGGGGTTTCGTTGTCGGGGCTCGTCCAGGATTGAATTCATTGAACGCGGTGTGATTACCCTAAAAATTGATTAAGTGGGTTTGTGTTTAAGCCTGTGTTAAACCATTGTCCTGGAAAATGAAATACATGCTTATGGATGCTGTAGGGATTGAATATTGGTACGATTCAAAGGGATTGCCCGTTACTAATACTTGTGTTCCGAACGGGGTGGATATCCACAGCCCAGATGAGTTGTTGATTAGGGTTTTAAGTACTGTTAAAGAATTAGGAAAAGTGACGATCATGGAGCAACAGTTTGACAAAACAAAGAGCAAAGATTTTATTTTAGTTCAGGCTAGCGCTGACATACTGGGAGTGGATCTTCCTGGTACCATTGGAGTACCCGGAGAGGAGGGGCCATGGGCCGTCCATGGAAGAAGGATGTATAGGCGAGGATACCAAATTGGAGGCGGAGTTTCCCATAGCTGAGGGCAGAGACTTTAAAGAGAAGTTGCTCTTGTTTCTGCAGAGTGAGGCGAAGGAGTGATCTGATGTGGAAGTTCTAATGAGTCGTCCAGCAAGGGGTGAAAAGTCTGAGTTGGTATCAGCCCTTACGACCCCGGTGGATAAATAGCAGAAGTGCACAGGCAGAGGGTCAAAGTTACCGTTGGCTGAAAACGATACTCAGAGTAAAGCCCGCCCCCGATGGGGAGGAGGAATACGAGACTTGACCTCTCAGATGTTGGATGAGTGACAGTGCTCTGATAATGCGAAAGGACAGTGACTGGTAGAAAGTCTACAAGGTCTGGCTGCTGAAGTAGTGAGGTCCTTAAAGACAGAGAGCCTGTTTGCTACTTCTGCGGGCTACATGCAAGTGGTAGAAAGCGTTTTTGGCCCGATGGGAAGCCCAATGGAGCTAATGATAGGGTTTAGAAGCTTGTTTCAGGAGAAAGGGGAGAAACTCCCTGCCTATATTTTTCTGCTCGAGAGAGAGCTGAGCTGCTTGCAGTATAAAGGAGCCATTCAACTGGCTGAGGTAAATCAATTAAGGATGGGAAAATGGAGAAGGGTGCACAGTCACAGGACATGATCACCAAGCCTCCGAATCTCCCATAAGATGTGCCGTCTCCCTCGTTTGGTGAGCTGCTCAGAGAAGTAAAGAGAGGAGAAAAACACAGTGGAGGAGAGGGAGGCTTCTGTCAGCAAGGTACACTCCTCGGTAGCAGCCCCTGTTGCTGAAGTAACCCTGATGTCCCTCAGGCGGGGTTGTTACAGGAGTTCATCACAGATTGTAGAGCTGAGGTATCACCAAACATGACAAAGCCAGTAGGGAGTCAGACCCACTGATGGGACGAACTAATAAGCAGAGGGTTGCTATTTAATGGGGTGCCTGGAAAAGGGGAGCGAGCGGTATTGTCTGTTACAACTGTGGTGAGGAGTGTGACGGATGGAAAACCTTTGGAAAGTGAGCCCACAGTTACTTAAACAGAAGGGGAAGTCAGGAAATTTTGGAGAGACCCAGTGAGGGAACTGCTTGGCACCTCGGGGGGAGCATGTTTCAATCAATGTATCAAGGAAAACGCTAAACTGAAAAACTCTATTCCTGAAGATTTAGTGAGGCCAGTCTCCAGCGTATCCCTATGGATCGAGGATACTTATGTTATAGACATATTTGACACAGGTTCTCAGGTTACTCTGTCGTACAGATCACTCCACAACCGGGATTTGATGCATTTACCATTGACGCCACTCGGTGCCCTAAAGCTCTGAGGCCTTAGTACTGATGACGACCCGCATGATGGTTACTTGTCATTGAAACTGCAGTTTTCGGAGGCAGATACAGAAGTAACTGAGGTCCTTGATGCGTTAGTGTTGGTTTGTCCGGACCCGGTCAATAAGGATAAAGCTTCAATTCTTGAGGAACAAATACTTATATTATGAGGAGGCTATTGGCAGCCTGCAAGGAGGAAATCAGAGAGATCTTTCTTGAAACCTTGTCCATTCGCCCTGTGTTCAGAGATGTTTTTGAGGAAGTGTACGCCCATCGTAGGCTGGATGATGAGCATAAACGAGGAACTGTGTGGTATACCCAGTCCAAGCCCGTCGTATTACGACCTGGGGAAGTAGCTAGAGTGATGGGAAACCCCAAATTTCCCAGAATGCCTGATGCCGAGGCCCTCCTGGTGGATGGTCCGGAAGACCATGAGGAGGAGTCATGCTTACTTGCTGGGGTACGGGTGAGGCCTGACCTGCAGAAGCCGTTGGCTGTACAGGGGAAGAGGATGACAGAGATTATCAGGACTACCTCGGAGAAGGAGGTCACCCTCAGGCAGGGAATGCCAATGGCACACATTTTTCCAGTGACTGTAATGTATAGTTTTCCCGCGAGACAAGCAGGAGATAAATCGTCTCCTGGAAAGGGAAAGTTGTCAGCCAAGTCATTCAACTTTGGTGACTCCCTGGCACCTGGAGGTTGGGAAAGGAGACTGACGGGGAAGATGTTGAAGTTCGAAGATGTCTTTTCTACTGATGAGTTTGATGTGTGTTGTTCCAAGAGTATTTGCCACACCATCCGAGTGACGGAAGATACCCCTTTCAGAGAAAGGTCTCGGCAATTGGCACCCATCAAGATGGAGGACGTTTGGTAGCATGTGTGGAAGCTGAGATTATCACTGAGTTCAGGAGTCTCTATGTATCACCCATCGTGGTGGTGAGGAAGAAGAATGGGAAGGTACGAATGTGTGTTGACTATTTGACACTGAACCGATGTATGGTCCCTGACCAGTTCCGCAGATCGAAGATGCACTGGCCTGCCTGAGTGGAGTGAAGTAGTTCAGTGGACTGGACCTAAAGAGTGGATACTGTATTATCAGATACCCATGAGTGAGGCTGACAAGGAGAAGACAGAATTCATATGTGCACTTCAATTCTTTCAGTTTGAAAGGATGCCCCATGGCTTATCAGGAGCCCTGCTACTTTCCAACATGTCATGGAGAAAACTGTTGGGATATGAACGTGCTTGAGGTGCTGGTTTACCTGGATGATCTCATAGTGTTCAGGTCCACCTTGGAAGAGCACGAGGTGAGATACTGAAGGTATTAGGCTGCCTGAAAGCTGAAGGGTTAAAACTGTCACGGGACAAGTCCCAGTTCTGCAAGATGTCCGTCAACTATATTCTTCAGAACCTTTTGGAGCAAGATGGGATGCAAAATGTGAAGAGGCCTTTCAGTTGCTGAAGGAACTGCTGACGAAAGCGACTGTGTTGGCTTTTGCAAACTCCCAGTTGCCGTATGTATTGCAGACAGACGCCAGCCAAGTGGGCTTAGTGGACAGGCAGACTTGTGGCTGGACAATGAAGGGAGGCCTAGCTCTAAAGTAACTGGGAATGAAGCTGAGCTCAGCCAAGTGACGGAAGTTATGAGTGAGAAACAGGGGAGGCCTCTCCATGTAGACAGGAAAGATCCCAAGGAGTATCTTCAACTGAAGTGGTAGATGGGATAACCAGGTCTCAAAGAGTCAGGAAACTCCCAGATAGGCTAGTCCATGTCGCACTGGAGGAACAGAATGTTGTGCCTATCCCTCTCGTGCGGTATGTCACGACCATTTACGAATGAATTGGAGGTTCTGACATTATGAAATTCCTTTGCAAACTGTGTTATTAATGAGAGGTAGATAAATTTCAAGGTCATGAGGATATGATTATCTTTGATGGGGAAGGGGAAGAGTAAATGCATTGGCAAAGGTTTTATTGCTAATGTATTTCATATAATGGTCTTTCTGTAGAAGCAGACTGCTCTGCTGGCAGTGTTTGGGTTATGTTAAAGATAAGGGATGCTTAGGAATGTGTGTCACTCAATCAGGAGAGTGGAACTGGGAGCAGGTTTTTGTGACGAACACTGAGGTGCGTCGTGGTCTTTGTTGGGAGAGAAGGAAAGATGACGCTGGAGAGAACCTGCTATAGGATTCGATCCGGTGGGAAACGCAGTTCGATGGAACCCAAGGCGCAGATGTCTATGAGGATCGGTGAACAAGAAGATGATTTTATATCTGAAGCATATGTTCTTTAAAGGTTGGGGAAACCACAGATCAAGTTACTTCTTTGCAAATGATATCTGTTCAGTCTGCAAGTGACCCAGTGCTTTCTGTTCCCTGCCACTTCATTTCACTCCCACTCTGGCTCCCTCTGCCTTTGGTTTCCTGCACTGTCCACTGAAAGTTGACGCTTAGTTGTCGGAACAGTACCCTCTCTTTGGGCCAGGCACATTACTTGTAAATTCTTCAAACTCAACACCAAATTCAACAATTTCCATAACTTGCCACTCCAACCTTGTATCTCACAGTCCCAGCATTGCTTCCCCCCCCACCCCTCTTCTTTCTTCTGGCAACTTGATTTAAATCTTTCCCAGATGTGCTTATTCTTATTCAGACTCTGCCCACCACCTCTGCTCAACATTGTTACTTAAGTTTCTCGCCAAATCCCCTTCAAAAATGCTATTCCCTTTTCTCAGTTTCTTCAGCTGTGCATCATCTGTTCCCAAGATGCGGCTTTCCGTTCCACGACATCAGAAACGCCCCCCTTCTTTAAAGAACAGGTTTCCCTCCCTCCACTGTTGATGCTGCCCTCACCTGCATCTCCTCCATTCCTGTACATACATGCTCACCCCATCTTCCCGCTGCCTTAAGCGATAAGAGTTCCTCTTGTCCTTACCTATCAGCCCATCAGCCTCCGCATCCAACACATTATTCCACACAACTTCCGACATCTCCAGAGGGATCCTACCACTAAACATATCTTTATCCCCCCCCCCACCCCACCACCCTACTAATCTCACTCCTTGCACTTAACCTGCAAGCAGCCTAAGTGCTACACCTGATGATACACCTCCATTCAGGGAGTCCTTCCAGGTGAGGCAACACTTCACCTGAGTTCTGCTGGGGTTGGCGAATGTGGCCTCCCCTACGTTGGCGAGACCCGTCATAAATTGGGGGACTGCTTCATCGAACACCGCCGCACCATCTGCCTAAAGCAGAACTTCCCAGTGACCAAATATTTTTATTTCAATTCCGTGGCTCCTCTTGTGGCAAAATGAGGTCCCCCTCAGGGTGGAGGAGCTCTGAGTAGCCTCCAACCTGATGGCATGAATATCTATTTCTCCTTCTGATAAATAAATTCCACCCCCTCCTCTACTCCCCACTCTGATCTTTTACCTCTTCTTACCTTCCTATTACTTCCCCTGGGTCCCCTCCTCTTTCCCTTTCTCCTATGGATCACTCTCCTCTCCAATCAGATTCCCTCTTCTCCAACTCTTCACCTTTTACACCCACCTAATTTCACTTATCACCTTCCAGCTATCCTCCTTTCCCTCCCCCCACCTTTTTATTCTGGCTTCTTCCCCCTTCTTTCTCAGTCCTGAAGCAGCGTCTCAGCCTAGTATGTCAATGCTGCCTGACCTGCTGAGTTCTTTCGGATTCCAGCATCTTCAAAATTACTCGTGTTGATGTTACTCTTGCCTCTTTTCCATTCTATCACAGATTTTCCCTCTTTGAAAATGATATTGTTTCCAGTACAACCCGATAATGTCTCACTTTCAAAGAGTTTGGCAAAATTGAATACTGTATAATCTTTATTTCAGATTACATTCAGATTCAGTTGAATCTTACAGCAAGTAAACTTAAAGCAAAGATTGAAAAATCTAGTAAATCTTGTAAAGAAAAAGCATTTGTAAAATCACTTTCATTATAGAAGCCATTTTTAAGCAGTTGCTTTGATAGGCAGAAAGGCACTACAATGTCTGTCTGACATTTTAAAATAAAATAAAACTTTATAATTATAGAGGTTGATCAAAAATATATTGGACACTGAGATAAGTAATAAATGGATGCATTTTTAACATAATTTGTAATTTATATTTTTAAGCAGAAGTAAACTATTAATGCTGTAGCTCTTCAAATTTATCTTGTAAACTTTAATTGTTCCTGTTTGAAAGCTACAGCTGCTTTCCAGGTCTCCACACCCTGTGACATCAAAATTGCTTCTGGGAAGCTCTCTTCAAGTTCTGGCAGATTATCCACTTCCTTCACTTCCATAAATAATCCCAGCGACATTTTCAAGCTGAAAATATAATAAGTTATCATGATTGTGTTCTTACACATTTCAAGTTGGTTTCAACTAAGAAGCAGTAGCTCCTGCCTTCGCCTCTTCAATTATAAAGCCATCAACATCATTTCAAACTTTTGGTACTCATGTAGTGTAGATCACAGGTATTCAGATTGTTTTATAATTGAGGAGCCACTGCTTCTTATTAAGACAAATGCTTTTAAAAGACCATTGACAGAGCAAGACAAGTTGTTTCATTTTAGCACAGGTATTCCTCAATTTATAAATGTTTTGTTATAATGCTATTGTGGTAGGATATTGATTTGTAATGTTTTCTTATTACCTTCACCTATAGTGTATTCCCTGTAGCACCTA
The DNA here is from genome assembly GCF_963921235.1 of Mobula hypostoma. Lineage (NCBI taxonomy): Eukaryota > Metazoa > Chordata > Chondrichthyes > Myliobatiformes > Myliobatidae > Mobula > Mobula hypostoma. The sequence goes on along the minus strand of NC_086118.1, from coordinate 48,875,043 downwards.
CTCCCTTTGCCATTTTGACTTCACTCCTGCTTGTTCTCAAGATTCATCAGAAGTTATTCCTGTGCTTCCTTCATAATGCCCTAGCTATTGAGGATAGGACCTCATTTAACAAATCAAGGCAAGTTTCAAATTTTATTACTCTTGTTAACTATATCAGTACTGGTTAAAAAAAAAAAGGCGAACATTTGGTGGATATCAGCTGTCTGTTATATCTTGGAACAATGCAACTCAGATCAAACAATTCTTAACAAAATAAAATACAAATAAATGTTTGCATTATAGGGACTCCTTAATTTCATTAGGCAGAATTCACCCAGACCGTTAAGGATTAAGTTCGCCATGTATGTTACGTGTTATGTTGTACGTTATTACATTTTGGGGGTGGGGATTTTTCTTATATATAGTTGCTTATATACTGTGTGTGTGTATATATATATATATACACACACACACACCACACATACGTACATATACACACACACACAGATACATACATATGATGCTGCCATTTGTTGGCTGTTTCAATAAAGTGTACATTGGAAGTAATTGCACTTGTGTTGAATCTTGTTGACACTCCTACACTGGTGACCCTGATTCTGGAGTGATTTTGCTCATTTTATAATCATGACTTGCAAGCTCCCTGAATTCTAGCAGGAACACGCTGTCATTTGGTTCGCTCAGGCAGAGGTCCAGTTCGCAAAGTGGGGAATCTTGCAAGATGACACGAAATATTATGTTGTCACAGCGTTAGACAGCTCGTGACCATAGTGATGAGCGTCCTACAGCACCCCCCCCCCACCCCCCGGAAGTCGGTAGGTACAAGACCCTTAAGCGACTCCTTTTAGAGACTTTCGAACTTTCTGAACCTGAACGTGCCCGTCGACTCCTCTCACTGCCCAGCTTGGGTAACTCCAAGCCTTCAGAGTTGATGGACCACATGCTAACCCTCCTTGGTGGACATCAGCCTTACTTCATCTTCAGAGAACTTTTCCTGCAACACCTACCAGGCGAGGTGCGGTAGGCTCTGGTTGGCTCTCCGCTCAAAGAATTTTGGGCTCTAGTGGGAGAGGATGACAAGGTGTTTTCTGTCACCAGGAGGGCCTATGCAACATGTGGCTGGCCGACTTCACCACCACCTGAACTTGAGACAATCGCCTTGGCTCAACGATGGTCTCCTATCCTGTTTTTCTACCTTGCAAGGCTTGGACCATGAGCTAAGAAGTGTCACCATTACCCTCCCTGTGGGTTCAAGGAGTCAGGAAACAGAATGGCCAGTGCCCGTTAGCTCCTATGAGCATTGGCATGTCAGGCAGTTTGTTGTTCGTTACAAATGTTTTTGTCGATACTCCTACAGCATCCAAAATATTTCCTCTGGAAGAGCACTACACATGATGAAGGTTGGATATGGGTTATAAAGGAGAGTATTGAAAGCAGTTAAACACATTGTTGAAAGGTCAGAATGAACAGCATTTGTTCTTTTCCAGGAAAAAGTAATATCATTATGGTATGGCTTGAAAGGCCATGAGGGGTTATAGATGTTTTGAAAGTGCTGATAACCTTGAAAGTCAGTCATGGCTGGTCTGAATGCTTAAAGAAATGTGCAGACCTGAATGATATTTGTATTGTGGAGGAAGACAACAAGTATGGACACCATTCTTCAAAAACATAATTAGACAATATGATAATTATGTAACTAACTGAGATCAAAAGCTATAGGAGCAAAATTAGGCCATTTAGCCCACTGAGCCTGCTCCAACATTTCATCATGGCTGATCCAATTTTCCTCAGTCCCAATCTCCCGCTTTCTCCCCATATCCCTCTATGCATGTCCTGATCATCAAGAATCTATCAACCTCTGCCTTGAATATACATAAAGAATTGGCCTCCACAGCTGATGTGCAAAGAATTCTACAGTTTCACCACTCTCTGGCTAAAGAAATTCCTCATCTCTATTCTAAGAGGGCGTTCCTCTATTTTGAGGCTATGTTTTAGACTCTCCCACCATAGGAAACATCCTTCCCAAATCCACTCTATCAAGGCCTGTCACCATTCGATAGGTTTCAATGAGGTTACCCTTTATTCTTCTGAATTCCAGTGAATAAAGACCCAGAGCCATCAAACACTCTTCATATGACAAGGCATTTAATTCTGGAATCATTTTCATGAACCTCCTTTGAACCCTCTCTAATTTCAAAAAATCCTTTCTGAGCTAAGAGGCCCAAACTGCTCACAATACTCCAAGTGAGGCCTCACCAGTGCTTTATAAAATTTCAACATTACATCCTTGCTTTTATATTCTAGTCCCCTTGAAATGAATGCCTCCTCATCATAGTCCAGGAAGCTACTCAAGGTCAGTTAGGGATGGACATTAAACATTTGCCGAGTCAGCTACACCTCCATCCAATGAAGGATTGGAGGTGGAAGATCATAGCACTGCAGAGGTTACAGAGAGGCAAGACTATGCACTAAAAACTAACCCAATGATGTGCTGTATTTAATTTTATTTTCACTTAGAGATAAAGTATGGTACCAGGCCCTACAGTTCAATGAGCCGGTGCAGCCCAGTTACATCCATATGATACATTAATACTCTAACCCAACATCCATATGATGCATTAATACTCTAACCCAACATCCATATGATGCATTAATATTCTAACCCAAATGTTTTTAGAATGTGGGAGGAAACTGGAGCATCCAGAGGAAACTCATGTAGTATATACTCCTTACAGACAGTGGCAGAATTGAAACTGGGTCACTGGCGCTGCAATAATGTTACATATATGCAAGCTTATGTTTTATAACAAGTGTTCCTACCTCCAAGTTGGGTTGAAGGTTTCTGATGATTGAACATTTTTACATCTGAGAGTCAGCAGCTCATGTAATTCCAGTATAAAAGGATCTACTCTTGTTTGGATGAAGAAGGCACGTAATTGTTTCTTTTCTTCCTCATTAAGGGGTTTTGTATATTCATGATTAATCCCTGAGAAAGGATCCTGAAAACACATACATTAAAAAAAAATGAAGAATATAGTTTAGTTGGGATTATTTTTTACTCTGGACTCAGGAAAGGTATTGTCCTCTGGGGAATCAATCCTTTACTGCTCGTTACGACTACGAACCCTATTATATCATTCATTTTCAGAATATGAACTGCAGCGTTCATATTTAATCATTCAACATTGATATTGGTATAAACTGACTCTGGCCCTCAGCACTGCAAATAGTCAAATGATGAATTACCTGTTGACAAATTTACACTTATTATGATTGTCAACCTTGTAGCAGAGGATCAGGAAATGACAGTGTGAAAGCCCTTGTATATCCCCTTTCCTATCTAAAGAAATTCCTGTCCATCACGCTATTCTTTAACTATCACTGAAGACAGCTTGCTTCCTTCACAACTGAAGAGTGCAACACTTTGGAGATCAATGTTATCCAAAACCATAATCAAAATTTATTCAAAAAAATTGAGGTGTTTCCTGAACCTTAGAATCTGGATTTTTGATTGTAATCACACTCAAGTCCTCTTATTTATCTGTAATAATTGTGTAAATATTCTTATGTGTATTTGTTCACAAATTATTATCTTGTACTTTATCCTGTAACCATTTATTTAACTATTAACCTTTGCTGGGAATATGATTGACATTTAGTTCTCCCAGTTTTTAGCTTAATTACAGGGCCATTAAGAAGCATGCCTTCAGGCACTGTCTAACTTTGCCCTCCGTGAAGAGATACTCAAAACCGCTTCTCTGGAGTTCCAGACTGTGGACATGCTGAAACTGTGAATCAAGAGATGGGAAGTAAGTAGATTAATATATTGTCTGTTTTCAGGCATTTTGCTCTTTAGCGCTTACACAACATTGTTTCAACAACTCAATCAGCAATCAACTAAAAACAAATACATTTCAAGGCCAGATTTTTCAGTGAGCTAAGGCATTAACCAAATTGAATCTAAAAGGCTGTGTGATCTCTAGGGTGTGGGCATCTCCTTTTCAAACACCAACTGTTATCTGCTGTCAGTGCTGTCCTTGCTGCACAACAATATTGTTGCTAGTTTGACGAAGCAGCCAATCACAATGAAGAACTCCTATAGATTGGAGACAGAAAGTAACCAATGCGCTCACTATTTTTCCTGACCTCACAGAAAGTGAAATTGAACTTGGGTCATAAACATGAGCTTCAGACGAAAGTCAGAATCATAGGCTTAAAATATTTTTAAAAACTGCATCATATTCTGAGATATCTATCAGAGGCATTTACTATTACTGTAGAAAATAGCTTCCTAGGACACGAGGTCCTGCTAGCACAGTAACATTTTCATCGTATTTTGAAACAGAAATATAGACAGCTGGTATTTACACAATTCACACAACAGCACTTGGAAAAGTTGCAAAAAATAACTTGCAGAGAAGCAGGAAATCAATAAAATCAACTTTTAACTTATGCTACTTAATATGCACTTTAATTTTAAAGGCCATCATTATATTAACATTCCCAAACAGGATAAAAATCTGCAGATACCAGAAATCCAAGCAATAGATACAAAATGCTGGAACAACTCAGCAGGCCAGGCAGCATCAATGGAAAAGAGTAAACAGTTGACGTTTCGGGTTGGGACCCTTCATCAGGATGGATGAAGGGTCTCGCCCTGAAATGCCAACTGTTTACTCTTTTCCATAGGAGCTAGCTTGCCAGCTGAGTTCCTCCAGCATTTTGTGTCTGTTGATAATATTAATGTTGGCTGTTTCACCATTTCAGGTGTGAAATCTGGGTCTTAATTAAGGTGGAAGAATAATTAAATATCCACAGCCATTTAGAATTATGTAAATACACTGATACATTGATAAGTGAGCTACAAAAATGCCCAGGAAGGCCAGAACCATCCAGCAGACAATTTAAAAAAGAAGCTCATGTATTGAATTTAACATTCATCCATTCTATTCACCTACAGCAAGCTAACTTCTAAAACATCAGCCACGATCTACATCCTCTTTCAACAAAGCTAACTGATTAACAAACATATATTAAAACTATTTGCAAATTGTTGCCTAAATAGTAAAACCACGTAGAATCTCGATGCCTGTTAAACTCTCACAGCATCTCATTTCACTTCCTTGTTGCCAATCGTTGGACGCTAACGTGTGAAAATATAAGAATTTTCAATTCAGGTCCTGATGGAAAACAAGCGCAGGAGGTATAACATTCAGATCACTAGTTTTTTGGTGAGCAGGAAAAGGGTAATAAATATCACCTATGCTACAAAAGCCACACACGCTAATTTGAGCTAATCCATTCATACCCTATTCAAATGAAGTGAACATTCTGATTTTCTTGCAGAAAGGAGCTGCCAGAGCGCTTGGATGTGCTTCAAGTTGCATCGTCTCAATGTCTAGAACAAAATAACAGAAAAACATAACATGTACAAAAATATTTAATTCTGTTCACCATACAATCCAAGTATTTCACATGAATATTTTTAAACAACACAAGTCATTAAACTTGAGCATGCCTGCTTCACTAACATGAAGTGCGAATGGTGTGTCATTTAGAAACACAAGCACATTGGGTCCCACAGGAATTCTGCATTTTACAGGGTGTTATTCTCAATGTTGTTCTCAGGAAGAGTAGAAAAGGGATTTTGCTAGATGATTAGCAGTCTCAGAGGCAAATCCACTGAGCTGTTCTCTTTGTGGCCATATAGTATCATTGGCTGGGTAGGAGCACTCACTTGTAATGTAGGGAATATCTTAACTCCAAAACCAAATTCAGAAACAAAACTTTTGGCACCTGTTATTGAAATTTCTAGCTATCCAGCTGATGTTGAAAATTTTACTGGAACGAAAACTTTAACTCCGTTCAGAAATTATAATGTACTATCACTGCTAGATTTAACGGGTTTAAAATTTTTGATTTATGTAGAACCTCATCACTTACCAATTTAATGCACCATTATAATACTGAAGACAAGTGTCTGTGTTAAACATCCCCAGCTTAAATTAGGTTAGGGGTTCATAACCTTTTTTATGCCATGGACCCCTACTATTAACTGAGGGGTCTCTTGACTGCAGGTTGGAAAATCCTGAATTAGATGAATTATCAGCTCATCATATTTTGCTGGTGTTGGATGGGCATCTCAATTTTAACCTGGACATTACAAAGAATCATAAAGTCATTGAGTTATACAGCATGGAAAGGATTTTTGAGCTCCGACCAGCGACCAATCAGGACATCAGAAGTTTGGGAGGAGGTGATTTCACTCTGGTCCACAGACCGATTAGAACAAGGCAGCAGCGGAGCATGGCAGCTTATTCGAGCTATGACCAGTGACCAATCAGCATTTGGGATTGATTAGCAAGTGCAAATTAAAGGAATGCAGGGCAAGCGCAGCGGCCACAGTCGGAGGGACAGAGTTAGAGTGGGGAAGCTTTAGCTCTTCACTAGTGGGGAGGCTTCAGTCAGAGAAGGCAGAAAAAAGAACGAAAAGCTCTGAGTAAAGCAACACACACAAAAAGTGGTGGAGGAACTCAGCAGGCCAGGCAACATCTATGGAAGAGTACAGTTGGTCGGGTCTCTGGCACTAAGTCTGCCTCTGTGACTCAGAAGGAAAGGGAGGAGAAGAGGTGAGGCGTGCTGATAGGGGATTCATTAGTTAGGGGAATGGGCAGAATGTTCTGTGGTCGAGAATGAGATTGTCCGATGGTATGTTGCCTCCCGGGTGCCAGGGTATGGGACATCTCGGATCGAGTCATCAGCATTCTTAAGTGGGAGATTGTCCATGTAGGGACCGATGATATGGGGAGGACAAGTGACAAGGTTCTGCATAGGGAGTTCAGGGAGTTAGGTGCTAAGGTAAAGGGCAGGAATTCCATGGATTGTGATCTCAGGATTGCCACCCGTGCCACATGTTAGTGAGGCCAGAACTAGGAAGATTATACAGTTTAACACAAGGCTCAGGAGTTGGTGTAGGAGGGAGGACATAAGATTTTCCGATCATTGTGCTTTCTTCCAGGGATGGTTTACACCTGAACTGGAGGGGGACTAATATCCCAGTGTTAATGCTGCACAGTGGGGTTTAAACTACAGCTGCAGGGTGATGGGAACCAGAGTGCCAGAACAGTTAGTGGAAAGGTTGTGGAGAGAGATGCTGGTAAGACCTCAGACAAAGTCAAAAAATGCTGAGCATGATGCGACATGTTGAGCTGTGTATATTTCAATGCAAGAAGAATTGTAGGATAGGTGGATGAGCTCAAGGCACAGATCAACACCTGGAATTATGACGTTGTAGCTATTAGTGAGACTTGGTTGCAGGAGGGGCAGGACTGGCAACTCAATATTCTGGGGTTTTGTTGTTTTAGACATGACAAAGAGAGGGGGATTAAAGGAAGAGGGGTGGAGCTACTAGTCAGGGAAAATGTCACAGCAGTGCTCCGTCAGGACAGACTGGAGAACTTGACTAGTGAGGCATTGTGGGTGGAACTGAGAAATAAGAAAGGTATAACCACGTTAATGGGGCAGTATTACAGACCACCCAACAGTCCTAGGGATTTAGAGGAACAAATATATTAAAAGATCACAATTTGCTGCAAGGAACATGAAGTTGTTATAGCAAGTGATTTTAATTTTCCACACATAGACTGGGAATCCCATACTTTAAAAGGACTAGATGGGATAGAGTTTGTATTCAAGAAAACTTCCTTCATCAGTATGTAAAGTCCCAATGAGAGAGCATGCAATAATGGATCTGCTATTAGGGAATGAGACGGGGTAGGTGACAGAAGTTTGTGTAGGGGAATACTTTGCATCCCGTGACCACAATGCCATGAGTTTCAAAGTGAATATGCAAAAAGATAGGTCTGGTCCATGGGCTGAGATTCTAAATTGGAGAAAGGCCAATCTTGATGGTATTAGCAATGATCTAGCAAGCGTAGATTGGGACAGGCTGTTCTCTGGCAAAAGTGTACTTGGTAACTGGAAGGCCTTCAAAAATGAAATTTTGAGAATACAAAGCTTGTAAATGCCTGTCAGAATAAAAGCTACAGATAACAAGTTTAGGGAACCTTGGTTAAGAAACAAAAAGGAGGTGCATAGCAGGTATAGGCAAGCAGGAACAAATGACGTGCTTATGGAGTGTAAGAAATGCAAGTGAACACTTAAAAAGAAACCTGGAAGGCCAACAGAAGGCATGAAGTTGCTCTACCAGACAAGATGAAGGGGTATCCTAAGGGATTCTACAGATCTGTTAAGAGCAAAAGGATCGCAAGGGACAAAATTGGTCTTCTGGAAGGTTAGAAAGGTAATCCACGTGTGGAGCCAAAGCAGACGGGGGAGATCTTAAATGAATTATTTGCATCTGTATTTACTCAGGAGACAGAGAAGTTAGGCAAAGTGGCATCAACTTCCTGGACCCTGTACAGATTGCACAGGATGTGGTGTTTGCTACCCTGAGGCAAATCAGGGTGGATAAATCCCCGGGGCCTGACAAAGTTTTCCCTTGGACCCAACTGGAGACGGGTGCAGAAATTTCCTGGTCCTGGCAGAGATATTTAAGTCACCCTTCGTGACACGGGAGGTACCAAAGGATTGGAGGATAGCCAATGTTCTTCTGCTGTTTAAAAAAGGTCTAGACATAAACCAGGAAATTATCCGGTGAGTCTGACATTAGTTGTAGAAAAGTTAATGGAAGGTATACTAAGGGACTGGATATAAAAGTATTTGAATACACATAGACAGATTAAGGATAGTCAGCATTGATTCGTGCATGGTAGGTCATGTTTAACAAATCTTAAAAGAGGTTTTTAAGGAAATTCCCAGGAAAGTGGATGAAGGCAAGACAGTGGATGTTGTCTATGTGGAGTTTAGTCGGACATTTGACAAGGTCCTGCATGGGAGGCTGCTCAAGAAGGTTCAGTCATTCGGCATTCAGGATGAGGTAGTAAATTGGCTTTGTGGGAGAAGCCACAGAGTGGTAGTAAAGGGTTGCCTCTGACTGGAGGCATGTGACTTACGGTCCGCCGGGATTGGTTCTGGGTCTTTTGTTGTTTGTCGTTTATATCAATGATCTGGATGATAATGTGGTTGACTTGATCTGCAAATTTGCAGAGGACACCAAGATTGGGGGTGTAGTGGACAGACAGGAAAACTGTTATGGCTTGCAGAGGATCTGCATCAGCTGGAAGAATGGGCTGTAAAATGGCAGATGGAACTTAATGCAGACAAGTGCAAAGTTTTGCACTTCGGTAGGACCAATCAGGGTAGGCCTTACGCAGAGAACGTTAGGGCACTGAGGAATGTGGTAAAAAAAAGGGATCTGGGAATACAGGTCTATAGTTTATTGAAAGTTACATCAAAGGAAGACAGGGTTGTAAAGAAAGCTTTTGGCACAATGGCTTTCACAAATCAATATATTGAATACAGGGGACCGGATGTTATGTTGAAGTTGTATAGGATGTTGGTGAGGCCTAATTTGGAGTATCGTGTGCAGTTTTGGTCACATACCTATAGGAAAGATATGTGTGTTGGCACGTGGCCAAGTGGTTAAGGCGTTTGCCTAGTGATCTGAAGGTGAGGCAGCGTGTGTGTCCTTGAGCAAGGCACTTAACTACACATTGCTCTGCGACGACATCGGTGCCAAGCTGTATGGGTCCTAATGCCCTTCCCTTGGATAACATCGGTGGTGTGGAGAGGGGGGACTTGCAGCATGGGCAACTGCTGGTCTTCCATACAACCTTACCCAGGCCTGCGCCCTGGAAACCTTCCAAGGCACAAATCCATGGTCTCACGAGACTAACAGATGCCTATATATAGGAAAGATGTAAACAAGATTGAAAGAGTACAGAGAAAATTTACAAAGGTGTTGCCGGGTGTGGAGGACCTGACTTATAAGGAAAGATTGAATAGGTTAGGACTGTATTCTTTAGAAAATTCAGAGAAGATTTGTTAGAGGTATACTAAATTATGAGGTGTATAATTAAATTATGAGGGTGAATGCAATCAGGCTTTTTCCACTGAGGTTGAGTGGCTCTACACCAGAGGAACATAAGGGGAAACTTCTTATCACTCAGGGGGTCATGAGAGTGTGGAATGAGCTACCAGCACAAATGGTGCATGCAAGCTCGATTTCAACATTTCACAGAAGTTTGAATTGATACATGGATAGTTGGGGTATGGTGGGCTATGGGCTATGGTCCCCGGGCAGGTCGATGGGAGTAGGCATTTTAAATGGTTTTGGCATGGTCTAGATTGGCTGAAGAGCCTGTTTCTGTGCTGTACTTCTTTATGACTCTATGATCCTATTGTTTCCCTATCCACCTGAAATCTGAAGTTGCCTGAATGGACAATATCTTTTTGTCAGCATCTCTGTGCTGTCAAGGAACTAAGTCATTGTTCACTGTTGATCTGAAAAAACCTCAACTTAAAACCATACTTATATATAGGCATCCGTTAGTCTCGTGAGACCATGGATTTGCGCCTTGGAAGGCTTCCAAGGCGCAGGCCTGGGCAAGGTTGTATGGAAGACCGGCAGTTGCCCATGCTGCAAGTCTCCCCTCTCCACAACACCGATATTGTTCAAGAGAAGGGCATTAGGATCAATACAGCTTGGCAATGGTGTCGTTGCAGAGCAATGTGTGGTTAAGTGCCTTACTCAAGGACACAACACGCTGCCTCAGCCAAGGCTCGAACTAGCGACCTTCAGATCACTAGACGAATGCCTTAACCACTTGGCCACGCGCCCATAAAACCATACTAGTCCCTCAGTATTACACTGACCAATATGCTTAAATGCTGCACTTGCCTCATGGAGCAGGACTTGCACTTAAAGTCTGAGCCAAAAAAGAAAAATTCTATAAATGGAGACAGATTGACAATTCACCAGGAACCATTGAGAATCCATGTGGATATGTGCATTTTTGTGCACATCATTTTTATCTTGAAACTTCCCTTGTAGAATTCATACATACATTAGAATACTTTACAATGGGTTCAATTGCAAAATATCACTATCAGATTGATGCTGCAATTTATTATATAAACAGGATAAATTATATACTCACTTCCATTACATGAGGTGCTATTTGTGCTTCCATCTGCAATACTTCCTTCAAATAGACAACCAGTTCTAGATCAGGATCCCCACCTGACATGGCCAAAAATCCTGAAGAGACTTCCACAGCAGTGAATGCTTCACATACCTCATTGTATGACTGTAGCTCAACACTTATGGCATTAATAACAGAGGCTGAGAGTGATTCCTGGGAGAGAAAAAAAAAATCACTAATGTTCTTTGCCGTTATGACTGTTTGGTTTCTTTCCCTCCAACTTATTTACTTTTCTGTAAATAACATTACCTTTCTCCTTGCACCATCATCATACTGTCATTAAGTAACCTATTCTTTTCCCCTTCACTTCCTCTCCCCAGGCTCTGCATTTGCTTATTAACAATCACCTAGTTCTAAAGCAACATTATTGGCCTGAAATCAGACTCCTCCAGAAGAACAAATGCAAAATAACCTTTGAAATATATTATGAAATAACAAAATGGGTACCTGAGCAATTCTGTTCTTTATATCTTTAAAAATGATTTCATAATTTCTGTCTTGTCTGCAAATCAGAGTAGGTATTCCCTGAAAAATGATGAGGAATGTCCAGTTAGAGCACCACACTGATACGTTTCACAAGTTCCATTATTATGGAATTGTTTCTAACAGTTAATGCTAGTTTGTGCGGATTTATTTATAAAATTAAATACCAAGAATCACTCTCATTTATGGTGACTTACTTTTATGCTAATAAGTGGCTTTCCCTTTAAGAATCTGTTAGTCAGTTGTTGTTCCATTCTCTTGAAGTCATGCTCAGTCACAATTTCTTTTCCCTTTTCCATTGAGTATTGGCAGTTGGATGAAAAGAGAGGAATCAGATCTTTTCCAATTTCATATCTGATTACGTGCAAGTCTGATACATCCTGGGGAGTGACCACGTATCTAGAAAGGTCATAAAATTTTCAGATAGAGAAACGCAAAATTAAAAATTACGCTTATGTTTGACTTGTAGTTAGGTGTTTGCAGTGTATTTTACCTGTGTTATACACTTGCAATACAAAGCAACTTTGAAGTTACATTAAATTTTAATTCAGTGAGCCACAATGTAGAGTTACAATTTTTGCAACATGTGTCATTGCAACCTTCCATGGTATTTAAATTTTCAGCAGCTAATGCCAAATTGAACATTACCCTTTCTTTTGTAGAAAGCTGAAGTCACAGCCATATGAGAAACATTCATAATAATCTTGAACTTTAACAGTTTTGTTTTCCACAAAGTATATGGATTGTCCTGAGTAATTTCAGCAACTTTTGTTTTCATTTCAGATTTTTTGTCTCTGCCACTGTTACAAAATAGTATTAATTTTGACAATTTGAACACCATGACATTGAAAAGCCCTGACAGAATTCATTATATTTCCCTTCCGGTAAGTGTTAGATGCTTTCAAATGAACAGGCAAATAAACATCGAATCTTCTTCTTTCCCTTAGGTTTAGGTTTAAGACCACATGACAAAGGAGCAGAATTAGGCCATTCAGCCCATCAAGTTTGCTCTGCCATTCCATCATGGCTGATCCCAGAGCCCACTCAACCCCATACACCTGCCTTCTCACCATATCCTTTGATGCCCTGACCAATCAGGAAATGATCAACCTCTGCCTTAAATATGCCCACGGACTTGACCTCCACTGCAGTCTGTGGCAAAGCATTCCAAAGTTCACTACTCTCTGGCTAAAAAAATTACTCCTTAACTCAGTTCTAAAAAGTCACCCCTCAACTTTGAGGCTGTGCCCTCTAGTTCTGGATAATCCCAGTATAGGAAACAGCCTCTCCAAATCCACCCTGTCTAATCCTTTCAACATTCCAGAGGTTTCAATGAGATCCCCTTGCATTCTTCTAAATTCCAGTGAATACAGGCCCAAAGCTGCCAAATGCTCCTCATATGTTAACCTCTTCATTCCTGGAATCATCCTCGTGAACTTTCTCTGGACTCTCTCCAATGACAACACATAATTTCTGAGATATGGGGCCCAAACTGTTGATAATACCCCAAGTGCCTGACTAGTGTCTTATAAAGGTTCAGCAATATCTCCTTGATTTTATATTCTATTCCCCTTGAAATAAATGCAACCAACCAGGAAAGGCCCCTTTTATTCCCACTCACTGCCTCCTGCCTGTCAACCATTCCTCTATCAATTCCAGTACCTTTCCTGTAACGCCATAGGATTGTATCTTGTTAACAACCTCATGAGTGGCACCTTCTCAAATGCCTTCTAAAAATCAAAATAAATGACTTCCACTGCCTTTCCTTTGTCCACCCTGCATGTTACTTCCTCAAGGAACTCTTTAACAGATTTGTCAGGCAAGATTTCCCTCTTCATAAACCATGCTGACTTTGACTCATTTTATCATTAGTCTCCAAGTACCCCGAAACTTCATCCTTAATAATAGACTCCAACACATTCCCAACCACTGAGGTTAGGCTAACTGATTCATAATTTCCTTTCTTTTGCCTTCCTCCCTTCTTAAAGAGTCGGGTGACATTTGCAATCTTCCAGTCCTCCGGGACCATGCTAGAATCAAGTGATTCTAGAAATATCATGACCAATGCATCCATTATCTATTCAGCAACCTCTCCCAGGACTCGGGGGTGTAGTCCATCTGGTGTAGGTGACTTATTCACCTTAAGACCTTTGAGTTTGCCTCGCACTTTTTCCTTTGTAATAGCGATAGCATTCAGTCTTTCTCCCTGACACTCACAGACCTCTGGCGCACTGCTGGTGTCTTCCACGGTGAAGACAGATGCAAAGTACCCATTAAGTTCATCTGCCATTTCTTTATTCCCCATTACTACCTTACCAGCATCATTTTCCAGTGGTCCAATATCAACTCTCACCTCCCTTGTACTCTTTAAATAACTGAAAAATCTATTTGGTATTGTGCTTTATATTATTGGCTAGTTTGCCCTCATATTTCACCTTTTCCCTTCTTATAGCTTTTTTAGTTGCCTTTTGTTGGATTTTAAAAGCTTTCCAATCACCCAACTTCCCATTCACTTTTGCTACCTTATATACCCTTTCCTTGGCTTTTATGCAGTCTTGAACTGTCCCTATCAGCCACTATTGCCTACCCCTGCCATTTGAGAACAACTTTTTTCTGTGGGACATATCCATCCTGTGCCTTGTAAACTATCCCCAGAAACTTCAGCTATCTCTGCTCTGCCATCATCACCACCAGTATCCCCCTCCAATGCACCTGGGCAAGCACCTCTCTCCTGCCTCTGTAATTCCCTTTAATCCATTGCAATACTGATACATGTGGCTTATGCTTCTCCCTCTTAAATTGCAGTACGAATTCAATCATATATGATCACTGCCTCCTTAACATTAAGCTTCCTAATAAGATCTGGGTTATTACACAGCACCCAATCTAAGAAAGCCTTTCCCCGCGTAGCCTCAAGCACAAGCTGCTCAAAAAATCCATCTCATAGGCATTCAACAAATTCCCTCTCCTGTGATCCAACACCAACCTGATTTTCCAATCCCTTTGCATATTGACGTTCCCCATTTCAACTGTGTCATTAGCCTTTTTACATGCCTTTTCCAGCTCCCTTCATGATCTCAACCCCACATCTTGGCTACTATTTGGAGGCCTATATATGATTCCCATATGGTTTCTTTATTACCCCCGTAGCTTCTTAACTCCACCCACAAAGAGTCGACAATCTCTGACCCTATGTCACTTCTTTCTAAAGATGTAATTCCATCTCTTACCAAAAAAACCACGCCACTGTCTATGCCTTCCTGCCTGTCCTTTCGATACAAAGTATATCCTTTGATGTTAAGCTCCCAACTATGGCCTTCTTTCAGCCACGACTCAGTTTCTCCATATTTATTTGCCTTTTGCCAAACTGGATGAATATTTTTGATTTTACATTGCTGAATGATAATGTAATATAACAAAAAATGGAATTGCAGGCCAAAGGCAGGTAGAAATAAAGCACCAAACATAAAAATAAACTCACGGTTCAGATTCAGTAGTGTACTTCTCCACTGTATAAACAAAGTCATTCTGTAGAGCAATGAGGTAGCTGACTAATGCAGTAGAGCACAAACCAAGACCTTGTCGTCGGGGAAGGAGAACTTCAAGCTGACAGTTTAGCATGTCCAAATCTAAATCACAATAGTCTTTAGGAATCTTAATTTCACCTGTAATTTATAATTTACAACAAATAATTTCATCACAACTAGAAGTGAAAATCTTCAAACATATACATTGTAGTTTTGTATTTTTTAGATGTTATTCGCAATTTCATTCCAGTATTATCTACCTCAGGAGCTAACCCACTTTATTAGTGTACACTGCTTCAACTACATGATGTGGTGCCTCATTTATGAATTACAAACAAGTACAAATTATAAAATTACACTTATTATTTCTGTACTTCCTTTTATACATCTAATGGAAAAATGTAACTTAGCTTTAAAAAATACTTTAAGGTTTTTACAAATGTTTCAGACTGTTTTATGTATTTAAGCATCATTGGATAGATTTTTTTGGAAAAGTTTTTGAATGCCACAGGATCATTCAGAATATTTTGGATTTCTGACAGATGCCACAGAGTAAGGGGCTATTGATCAGTCTGCTCTCAGAGATTTTTCTTTCACCTCCTTGCAGAGACGGTTTGTTTAGCTACTCCATATCTCAGCTTCCTGCAGATTAGTCCCACTAGTATCTGATGTGCACCTTGGGATGACTGCATCGTGTAGGTTTGAATACCTCCTTTGAAGTTCAGCACAAGTGGCTCACCACTGATCAAAAACTTTATCCTGATTAACACACAAAAAGCTGGAGGAACTCTGCAAGTCAGGCAACATCTATGGAAAGGAGTAAAAGGTCAATGTTTCATGCTGGGGCCCTTCATCAAAACTCATCAGTGTTCTACTCTGATATTCTGTGTAGGAATGGAGACACAAGAGACTGCAAGTGATAGTATCTGGAGAGGAAAATGAGCAGCTGGAGCAACTCAGAGGGTCAGGGAGCACCTGTGGAGAGAAATGGACAGTCGACCTTTCGAGTTGAAACTCTTTATCTGGACTGAAAGAGTAGAGGTAAGACAAGCCAGTGTACAGAGGTGAGAGGCAGGGATCAGGCAAAAGCTAGTAAGGAATAGGCAGTTCCAAGTGAGGAGGGGTTCACTGGCAGATAGAGTTAGGTCAGAGTCACAGCGTCAAACAGAATGGAAACAGGTCCTACAGACCAATTGGCCCAGCTAACCAAGATTAAACTTGGATCAGCCAGATGAAATGGCGGATCAGTCTCAATGGGCCAAATGGTCTAATTCTACTCCTATATTGAACTGAATTGACTTTATTTCTTACATCCTTCACATACATGAGGAGTAAGAATCTTTACATTACGTCTCCCTCTGAATGTGCAATCATAGTAATTTATAATAATTTATAATAAATAGACCAGTCAATGTAATACAGAGTACACTCAAATCAGCATGAGTTCATCAGTCTGATGGCCTGGTGGAAGAAGCTGTCCCGGAGCTTGTTGGTCCTGGCTTTCAAGCTGCAGTACCGCTTTCTGGATGGCAGCAGCTGGAATAGATTGTGGTTGGGATGGCTTGGGTCCCCAATAATCCTACGGGCCCTTTTTACACACCTGTCCTTGTAAATGTCCTGAATCATGGGAAGTTCATAACTGTCCCACCGCTGGGACGCTGGGCTGTTCACACCACTCTCTGCAGAGTCCTGTGATTAAGGGAGGTACAGTTCCCATCCCAGGCAGTGATGCAGCCAGATAGGATACTCTCAATTGTGCCCCTGTGGAAAGTTCTTAGGATTTCGGGGCCTATACCAAATCTCCTCAACCATTTGAGGTGAAAGAGGTGCTGTTGTGCCTTTTTCACTACACAGCAGATGTTCACAGACCACGTGAGGTCCTCAGTCATGTGGATGCCGAGGAACTTGAAGCTGTTTACCCTCTCAACCCCAGATACATTGATGTCAATAGGGGTTAGCCCATCTCCATTCCTCCTGTAATCCACAACCAGCTCCTTTGTTTTTGCAACATTGAGGAAGAGGTTGTTTTCTTGACACCACTGTGTCAGAGCGATGACTTCTTCCCTGTAGGCCACCTCTATCTTGTCTGAGATAAGGGCAATCAATGTAGTGTCGTTGGCAAATTTAATTAGCAGATTGGAATTGTGGGTGGCAATACAGTCATGGGTATACAGGAGTAAAGGAGGGGACTCAGTACGCAGCCCTGAGGGGCTCCTGTATTGAGAGTCAGAGGGTTGGAGGTGAGGGAACCCACTCTTAAAACCTGCTGGCCATCTGATAGGAAGTCCAGGATCCAGCTGCAAAAGGCAAGGTCAAGGCCGAGGTCTCTGAGCTTCTTGTTGAGTCTGGATGGACCCATGGCTGAACTGTAGTCCAAGAACAGCATTCTCACATAAGCATCCTTGTTCTCCAGATGTGTAAGGACAGCACGTGGAGCAGTGGCTATTGCGTCATCTGTCGATCAGTTGTACCGGTAGGTGAACTGTAGGGGGCCCAGTTTGGGTGGTAGCAAGCTGCAGGTGTAATCCTTGACCAGCCTCTCAAAGCATTTACACCTTACGGTCTAAGATGCCTGTTCAAGTAGTCCCATTTGGCTGCATTTGACCCATATCCTTCTAAACCTTTGCTTTCCATATAATTGCCCAAGTGTTCTTAAATGTTGTAATTGTACCTGCCTCAACCTCTTCCCCGGCAGGTCATTCCATATAAAGATCATTCTCCGGGTCAGAAAGCTGCCTTCAGGATCCAATTAAATCTCTCCCTTCTCACCTTAAACCTATGTCCACTAGTCCTTCATTACTCAACCCTGCAAAAAAGACAGTCCATATACACCTTATCATGATTTTGTACACATCTATAAGATCACACTACGATAATGAATAAGGTCCCAACCTACTCAACTTCTCTCTATAGCTCAGTGCAGGCAACATCCTCGTAAATCTTTTCTCCACTTTTTCTAGTTTCATGGTAGCAGAGTAACCAAAACAGAACACAATATTCCAAATGTGGCTCTACCAACATCTTGTACAACTACACCCAAAAACTATTGGATATAGACTTAAGGTGAGAAGGGAGAGACTTATTAGGATCCTGAAGGCATCCTTCTGAGTGATGAAGGCAGCGTACCAAAGCTTTCCTCTGTTTAACTATTATGCCACTTTCGAAGAACCTCATATGGAGGGAGGAGAAGATGGCGGCGCCACACAGCTTGCAGCGGCCACTCCACTGAATGATATCTATTATCTGTCAAGTAGGGTGCCGTGCACAAAACTGATTTGATGGAGACAGACGTGAGAGCACGGAGGAACATCTGGTGAAACTTCTGAAATGCCTGTTTCGCTGCCGCTGCTACTATGTGATCCAGAATCTCTGGAGAGGAAGGCCCCGAGTCCTTGGCTTTGCTTGTTGCTCGGCGGCCGGGGTGGGGTCGAAGTGCTCGGCAGAGATGGTGCTCGGTGTCGGAGGCTCGAAGTTTTCAGATGGACTCAGAGTCAGCTGTGATCGGGTGCTTCCAATGGTGCTGCATCGGCAAGTTTGTGGCGCTTGGAGGTTCATGGCAGGGAGAGTTTCTCCCTTCTACTGTCTGTGTGAGATGATGGGGCTATCAGAACTTGAGACTTTTTTTTTACCGTGCCCATGGTCTTCTCTTTATCAAATTACAGTATTGCTTTGCACTGTTGTAACTGTATGTTATAATTATGTGGTTTGTCAGTTTTAGTCGTGGTTTTTGTGTTTCCATAATATCTTTCTGGAGGAACATTGTATCATTTTTTAATGCATGCATTTCTAAATGACAATAAACGAGGACTGACTGTCCTCATAATCTAATTTATACTTCCACGTCCCTCTGCTCTGCAACACTCCCAGGGTCCTACTGTTCATTGTGAAAATCCCATCTTCATTTGTCTTCCAAAAAATCTAATACCTTGCACTTACCTGAATTAAACTTCACTTACCATTCCTTAGTCTACTTACTGATTCATTCTTATTCAAAGCAAAAATTAGTAGGAGACAGAGGATTGGGAAGTTTTTAAAAACCTACAGAGAGTAACTAAGAGAATCATTAGAATGGAAAGGTGAAATATGAAAGCAAGCCAGCAAATAATATCAAAGTGGGTAGTGAAAGCTTTTTCAAGTATGTAAAAAAACATGTAAAAAGTATGTATGAAAAGAGGATGCTGTCCAAGTTGCATGAAAGAGAGGATCTGGATGGATCAGGAGAGAGAAAGGGACAGGTGGGGTGGAGATAACCTGAAACTGCTTATTCAGTGTTTTATGCCATTGGGATAGAGACCATACAGGCAGAATACGAGATGTTCTTTTATTTTGTACTTGGTCTTACTCTAGCAGCATAGGAAGCTGAGGACAGGCTTGTGTGGGAATGGGAAGGGGAATCAAATTGGCTTGGAACCAGGAGCTCCAGATAGCCATGATGGTCAGTGTGCGCAGATGCTTTGCAAAGCAGTCACCAAGTCTGTGCTTGGTCTCACTGATGTACAAGTAGACGAGGCCATGCTGAGAGCTTCAAATGTAACAGACAAGTGTAACATGCTGTAGGGTTTCACTGCTGTGTAACATGCTCCAAGGTTTCACTGATAATGTAATGGTTTCTCTGTAGCAGCATTGTTTGGGTTATGACTAGAGATAACGGGCTTTGGAATGCTGTTGCTCTTACTTGAGAGTCTGGAAGAGATTTTCGCAGTCTTTTGCCGGGGGTAGATGAGGTGAGAAGACGCAAATGGAGAGAGTTGATAGACCACCGGAAGAGTGGACTTGGAGCGAGGGTCCGAAGGGCAGCGACGATCGGAGGAGGTCGATTGGCTTAACAGTGAGTTCCAACACTGCGCAACAGACTGTTTAATAAGATTGGCCCCTTTTTTCCTTTTTTTTCCATTTCTTTACTAACCATATAGTTAAAGTAAGAATTATAAAGCTTAATTGTTTAATTGCATATTGCGTACTGTTTGTTATTTCGGGGTACTGATTTGTAACAGGGGACACATCGTGCAGCATCCACCCAAATGAGATTTCTTAAGTTTGGATGGGCCAGGTGCTATCACCCCCTATATTAAGCCGCTAACCGAAGCGAGAGTTACAATTGTGGAGGTTACATCCGGGATTCATTCCATTGGACACTGTTAAGTACTGTTGAAGTTGCGATAGTGGGCGGAGGGTTGATAAAATGGCTGGTGCAGCTCTTGTTTTAATGCAGACCAGCACTGAGGTAGAGGAGATTTCAAAGACAGGGTTCTCTCGTTTCTGAGGAGTGAGGGGAAAGAGTGGTCGGATTTGGAATGTCTAATTAGTCCACGTCCCCAGGTGAAGAGTGAGAATTCTGAGTCAGTATCCGCCCTTACTTCTCTGGCGAATAAATGGAAAAATCAGATTCAAAGTCCCAGCTATGGCAGGCTCCGCCTATTCTCTGGAATAAAGCCCACTCCTAAAGGGGAGGAAGAGTATGAGACTTGGGCAGAGCAGACCTCTCAGTTGTTAGATGAGTGGCAGTGCCCTGATGATGAAAAGCAACAGAGATTGGTTGAACACGAGGAATTCTGCAGATGCTGGAAATTCAAGCAACACACATCAGTAAGTTGCTGGTGAATGCAGCAGGCCAGGCGGCATCTCTAGGAAGAGGTACAGTCGACGTTTTGGGCCAAGACCCTTCGTCAGGACTAACTGAAGGAAGAGCTAGTAAGAGATTTGAAAGTGGGAGGGGGAGGGGGAGATCCGAAATGATAGGAGAAGACAGGAGGGGGAGGGATGGAGCCAAGAGCTGGACAGGTGATTGGCAAAAGGGATATGAGAGGATCATGGGACAGGAGGCCCGGGGAGAAGAAAAAGGGGGAGGGGGGGGAAAACCCAGAGGATGGGCAAGGAGTATAGTCAGAGGGACAGAGGGAGAAAAAGGAGAGAGAGAGAAAAAATGTGTGTATATAAATAAATAACGGATGGGGTACGAGGGGGAGGTGGGGCATTAGCGGAAGTTAGAGAAGTCAATGTTCATGCTGTCAGGTTGGAGGCTACCCAGACGGAATATAAGGTGTTGTTCCTCCAACCTGAGTGTGGCTTCATCTTTACAGTAGAGGAGGCCATGGATAGACATATCAGAATGGGAATGGGATGTGGAATTAAAATGTGCGGCCACTGGCAGACAGAGCGTAGGTGTTCAGCAAAACGATCTCCCAGTCTGCGTCGGGTCTTGCCAATATATAGAAGGCCACATTGGGAGCACCGAAATGAAGTCACCCCAGCCGACTCACAGGTGAAGTGTCGCCTCACCTGGAAGGACTGTCTGGGGCCCTGAATGGTGTTAAGGGAAGAAGTGCAAGGGCACGTGTAGCACTTGTTCCACTTACAAGGATAAGTGCCAGGAGGGAGATCACTGGGGAGGGATGGGGGGGATGAATGGACAAGGGAGTCACGTAGGGAGCGATCCCTGCAGAAAGTGGGGGGGGGGAGGGAAAGATGTGCTTAGTGGTGGGATCCCGTTGGAGGTGGTGGAAGTTAAGGAGAATAATATGTTGGACCCAGAGGCTGGTGGGGTGGTAGGTGAGGACCAGGGGAACCCTATTCCAAGTGGGGTTGCGGGAGGATGGAGTGAGAGCAGATGTGCGTGAAATGGGGAAGATGCATTTGAGAGCAGAGTTGATGGTGGAGGAAGGGAAGCCCCTTTCTTTAAAAAAGGAGGACATCTCCCTTGTCCTGGAATGAAAAGCCTCATCCTGAGAGCAGGTGCGGCGGAGGTGGAGGAATTGCGAGAAGGGGATGGCAGTTTTGCAAGAGACAGAGTGAGAAGAGGAATAGTCAAGATAGCTGTGAGAGTCAGTAGGCTTATAGTAGACATCAGTAGATAAGCTGTCTCCAGAGATAGAGACAGAAAGATCTAGAAAGGGGAGGGAGGTGTCGGAAATGGACCAGGTAAACTTGAGGGCAGGGTGAAAGTTGGAGGCAAAGTTAATGAAGTCAACGAGCTCAGCATGCCTGCAGAGATTGGTTGAAAGTTTGAATGGGCGGGCTGCTGACATTGTGAAAGTTGTCAGGTTGCAATCTCCTGTAGCGACAGCTGTCAATTATCTGCAAGCACTGGACAATGCTTTTGGCCTGACTGGAAGGCCAAATCGAGCTCACGGTGCGGTTTCAGAACATGCGTCAGGAGCAGGGGGAGAAGCTTTCTGTTTTTATTTTTCCGCTAGAGAGGCAGTTAGATTGCTCACGGCGCAGAGGGGTCATTCAGGCGGCTGAGGTGGATCAGTTAAGAATGGACCAGATAGCCAGGGGCTCCCAGTCCCATGACCTAATTGCTCGGGGTCTCTGATAGTCTCGTAAGAGACGCTCCCCCCTTCATCTTTTGTTGAGCTGATCAGACAGAGTGACTCCTACTGTGTTGGAGAGCTATGTCACTGCCTTTTACACATGAATTGGGCTTTGTGTTTTGCAGGACCTGTTGGCGAATTATCTCAATGTCATGAGGACATGACTAAATTTGGTGGGGGGGGGGTGGGGAAGAGTGTAACATGCTGTGGGGTTTCACTGCTGTATAAGATTGGACCCTTTTTTTCCCCATTTCTTTACTAACCATATAGTCAAAGTAAGAATTATGAAGCTTAATCGTTTAATCACATATTGTGTACTGTTTGTTATTTCGGGGTACTGATTTGTAATAGGGGACACATCGCGCAGCATCCACCCAAATGAGATTTCGTAAGTTTGGCCGGGCCGGGGGCTATCACCCCCTATATTAAGCTGCTAGCCAAAGCGAGAGTTACACAAGCTTGGAGGAGGTGCATGTAATCCACTATCTTACTATGTAGAATTATTTACTTCCTATCAGAGAATTTAGCAATGATTTAATAGATCCGGTGATACAAATAGCTTAAAATACATTTTGGATTTACTGTATCTATTAAGTAAATAACAAGTAACACTTACCATCAGTAACAAGGAATTTTCGAAGCTGGTTCCATACATTAAGGAAGCATGAGATTCGAGATTTAAATGTATTCTTTATTGGTTCTAAAGATATGAAAGCATATCTGGGCTTAACATCAAATAAACTTTATCCCCACCAAAAAAAAATCTGACCACACACTATGAAAAATACTTACCAGCACTGAAGTTCTGAAGAAAATCATGAACAAATTGCTTAGGTACTTCCGTTGCATTCTGAAATAGTTTCATCAAGTCATACTGAAGTGCCAGTAATTCTGGCAGGTACTTCACCAGCCTTAACTGTGCTTCCTACAGATCAGGAGATGATTAACAGATTACTGAAGTGCCAAGGAACACAGTCATGCTACAACCTGTATCACTAAGTTACAGCTCATGCAAAAAATAATTGTAACCAATAACAATATGAGCAGAGATGCCTTGATGAAATGACAATACTAAGCAGCATTTAGAAACATAGAAAATCTACAGCACAATACAGGCCCTTCGGCCCACAAAGTTGTGCCAAACATGTCCCTACCTTAGAAGTTACTAGACTTCCCCATAGCCTTCTATTTTTCTAAGCTCCATGTACCTATCCAGAAGTCTCTTAAAAGACCCTATCGTATCTGCCTCCACCACTGTTGCCGGCAGCCCATTCCATGCACTCCTCTGAGTAAAAAACTTACCCCTGACATCACCTCTGTACCACTTCTCAGCACCTTAAACCTGTGTCCTTTTGTGGCAACCATTTCAGCCCTGGAAAAAAGCCTCTGACTATCCACGCGATCAATGCCTCTCATCATCTTATACACCTCTACCGGGTCACCTCTCATCCTCCGTTGCTCCAAGGAGAAAAGGCCGAGTTCACTCAACCTGTTTTCATAAGGCATGCTTCCCAATCCAGGCAACATCCTTGTAAGTCTCCTCTGCACCCTTTCTATGGCTTCCACATCCTTTCTGTAGTGAGGCGACCAGAACTGAGCACATTACTCCAAGTGGGGTCTGACCAGGGTCCTATATAGCTGCAACATTACCTCTTGGCTCCTAAATTCAATTCCACAATTAATGAAGGCCAATACACCGTATGCCTTCTTAACCACAGCGTCAACCTGCGCAGCTGCTTTGAGCGTCCTATGGACTCGGACCCCAAGATCCCTCTGATCCTTCACACTGCCAAGAGTCTTACCATTAATACGATATTCTGCCATCATATTTGACCTACCAAAATGAACCGCTTCACACTTATCTGGGTTGAACTCTATCTGCCACTTCTCAGCCCAGTTTTGCATCCTATCAATGTCCTGCTATAACCTCTGACAGCCCTCCACACTATCCACAACACCTCCAATCTTAGTGCCATCAGTAATCTTACTAACTCATCCCTCCACTTCCTCATCCAGGTCATTTATAAAAATCACAAAGAGTAAGGGTCCCAGAACAGATCCCTGAGGCACACCACTGGTCATTTGTGGGGAAAGAGAAAGAAAGAGGGAAAAGAGAAATAACAAACATTTAACATTGATACACTTCCATCAGATGAAAAGTGATCAACCTTAAATGTCAACTATGATCCCCTCTCCACAGTTGCTGGCGGACTTGCTATTTCCAGTATTTTACTTTGGATAATGAACTGAGAACAGTGACAAGAGTATTTGAATTATGCTCTCTTGTACAAAAACCATAAATCTTATTAAAATCCATATACTCTAGTTTTGTTAAAATTTATATTTATTTCTTAGGATCTGGATATCGCTGGCAAAGCTAGCAACTATTGCTCATCCCTTTTCCCCCGTGTAAATTCCAATGAAGATGTTGTTACAGTGCTGCCACATAGGGATTTTTCAGATTTAAGCTTAGTTGCAACAAAAATTGGCAACACCTTTCCAAGACAGAACACTGTCTTTGACTGAGGGGGAAACCTGCAGGCAGGGGCTTTGCCATGTAATTGAAGCATTTGACCTTCATTATGATAGAGATCGTGGGTTTTGGAGGTGTGGTTGGAGTAGCCACGAGGAGTAACCTCAGTGCATTTTGAAGCCCCGTGTCAATATATGAGAGAATGCCTGACTTGTGATTTTGTAGATGGTGAAAAGGCTTTATGTTGTCAGAAGGTGAATCACTCATTGCTGGCTGCACAGCCTTTGATCTGCTCTTATAGCCACAGCATCAATGAGACAGGTCTGGTTGAGTTTCTGGGCAATGGAGGTTTCTCAGGGTTTTGATGGTACAGGATTCAGCAAAGACAATATTAATCAGTATCAGTTCTCTCCCTGGCATTTTTGTGCTGTGAAGCTTACTTGCTACTTCTCTGCCCATGCCTGAATATTTCCCAGTTTTTATTGCTTGCAGGGATGGACAGTTTTGTTTACTCAATAGCTGCTAATGGAATTGAACATTGTGATATTGGACAATCGGAACATATAATCGAAGGACAGTCACTGAACGCTGGATCAGCCTAGAGCTCTGGTCTATGGAACATCCCCACTGATGTCCTGGGGCTCGTGACCTCAAAGATTTTCTTTTACTCACTAATGCTGAGATTGAAAACTCCTCATATGTTCAAGAAATAATATTTAGCTTAAGTACAGAAGTTAACTAAATAAATCATACCTTGTGTAGAAATCTCTGCAGGATGGGTACATCATCCTTTTCTCCCAGTACGTGTCTCAAATACTCAATGGACATTCTCTTTCTACAAGTCCATATAGTAGAGCAGTGCAAAGCATTCTCTTTAGGTAGCTTAAGGATGGTTTGGGGGTCATCGTAAACAATTTTTACAATAGGATCTGAACATATTCTTTCATCCTGACTTATTTGCCTGTTGGCATCCTCATGCTTCCTGTCCAGATTCTGTTAAAATAACGTTCACAGGTAAATTTATGATGTCTTGATTAATTCATCACAATTTATAACTACATCTATGCACGTTTCCATGTAACACTTTTAAAAATATTTCCAAGAAGAGAGGAATGAAAACAGAACAAAAAGAATGTGTAGTCACGTGATGGTTTGGTAGTGCTCCAAACTGCTTTCCTGTTAATAAACTTCTTTTAAATAGTGTCATTTTTATTGGATGTAAACTTTATTGATTAAGTATCAGAATGTCTGCAGTTAATGACTGACCTTAGTGGATTTTTATTTTAAAATATCCTTGAACTAATCAGCTGATAGAATTTTTCACAACCTTTCCTTGAACATTCCACTATAAAAGAGCAATTAAACTACTTTTGGCCTTGCCTGGTGTTAGGATACAAGAATTCAACTTGTGGTTCTTAAAGTGGGTATTTAAGCAGCAGAATAACAAATCATGCACTTTGTGTCATAGTTTGAAAATATCAAATTTTTCATTATAATAACATAAAAATAGCTGCCTTTGATTGAATTAATAATCTCGACTCAGACACTACAATCCCTCCCTATGCTACCTCCCAGAGCTAGACTACAATACTACTTACGGCTTTATTTTCCCAGTCAGGTCAAAAACCAGTAAAAAATAAATAAGTTTTTGAAATATTGACCAATAATGTATTTAGTGAGAGGAAAAATAAAATATTAACAGAATAGACATCTTTGAAGAATTAAAGTGCTTGGTCCACATTTGCTTATATGGAAAATCCACTGATCTTCATTTTCAGTTAAGCTTCTGTTAAGAGAACCCTTTTAAATTTATTTTTCAATATACAAACACATGCTCATGGTGCTATTGTTAAGTAACTTTGTAAAAATACTTTAAAATTTCTTTCTTGTGGTCACTTTTCAATTTCACGTCTCAGCTTCATCCACTTCCTCACCGCAGCATTGTCTTATTTATCATTATCTTTGCTGTGAAAGCACCACCACGATTAAAATAGATTTACCACTTTAAGAACAGATATAATTTTATTGAACGAGAGCCTCTTCCTAAAGGTTTCTTGTCATTAGTAAATGATAGGTGACTATTAATATATACTTTTCCCGTTTAAACTGAGTTCTAAAACAGTTTGGATGTACCGATTCACAAGTATTGAAGCCATCTGTATTTAAATAACACACACAAAATTTATTGAGTTACGCCTTAGGATCAGAACACAATATCCTTTGTGAAGCTGAGAAAAGAAGCAGCATCCAGATTGCTGGCACACTTATTACCGCACTAAATCCTGTGAAGCGAAAGTGTATTGATTCAATCATATAACCAAAAAAACAGACAACACAGTTGGTAAACATATAAAATAATTTTAATGCGAATAAGCCCACCCACCTACCTTCCCCCTCACCTGGTTTCACCGATCACCATCTAGCTTATACTCCTCTCCCACTCCCAGCATCCTGGCTTCTACCCCCTTCTTTTCCAGTCCTAATGAGGTGTCTTGGCCCAAAACATTGGCTCTTTATTAGTCTCCATTGATGCTGCCTGACCTGCTGAGTTCCTCCAGTATTTTGTGTGTGTTACTCTGGATTTCCAGTATCTGCAGAATCTCTTGTGTTTATGAGAATAACAGTCATCAAATGCTGGGGTTTTCAGACCTGGTCAAATGTCAGCAAATAAAGGTGAATAATTTATTGAATTTGATTTTTTTTAAAAAGTAGAACTACTACTGAGCAGTGAGCTTGTATGTCCAGGTTGTCCAGTAGTTTTAAATATGGCTGCAATATTCTGTTTCAAATAATTTTGTATAGTTTATACTTTCAATGGCATATTATTGAAACATTAGTCTAATAAATCCAAACAGAAAGAAATTAAATCTCACCTCCACTGCAGGAGTTATCATTTCTTTTGAAATGAAGATCTCCCATTTATTTCTTTCCTGTTTACTGGAGAGGTTTGTCGATGTAAATGAATGGACTAGAATTTGAACATGAAGAAAACAGAGAATTTCAGAGGCAGAGATAAAAATGCAATTTGAAATACTCGTTAACCTTACTTTGCTCCTTTACTTGAAAGCAAATACATACACTGTTTTTGTTTAATAAGTTGGCTAAGAATGAGATGAACAACTACGGCAGTTTCATCAGTATTTTTTGCCAGTGATTTCCCCAGTTGTTCTATGTCTTTTTGGATATGACTCCAGAGAAAGTTCCTTGGATCTTGAACACGTGGTTGTATCATATCTTCAATTGACTATGGAGAAGAATGTAGTACAAGTTTTATTCTGGTTTGTTAATGAAAAAAACATATCTACATTTTAAAGTAATCTAGCAATTTCAGAACAAGTTAAGGCGATACACTGTTTAGAAACCTTTGCAATCTACTTCTACTTGTGCATCAGTTGGTATTGTCCCATGTTAAAAGAAAAATACACACAAGCTACATATTGTCTTTTTTTTTTATTAAAGAGTTGCCAAGTTGAAACTAGCATCTAGAATTTCGAGGAGGAACTTAATGTACATTAAATTCAGTACATTAGACTGTACTCTCCATTTTCATTTTCAGTCCTGATTTGATTTTCATTAATCTACGTAGAGTATATTTTTCATGGATGCACCGTTACCAGTCTTCAAAGATCATGCATTTTCTCTGGTTTTCTGTAAAGTGGTCAGAATTTACAACACAAAAGTAATTAACTTCTGATTTACTTCAGCATATCCTTTACCATGTTCCATTTGTATCAATTTTGATACTCAAGCAGGCTTTCTCAAGAACAAAATTGGCTCTAGTGTCTGTAACAACACTCTGATAATGGTGTTAAAGTAAGTTGCAGCAAGTAACGCATGACAATATAGATGTAACTGTGTAACTGATATGATGGATTACGTCAGACAGTATTAAATCAAACCAAAATACTGATAAATACCTTGGTATCCTCTAATGTTCCCACGAACATAGCCACATGTGTCATCAGACGCACAAGTAAAAATGATACTAAAGACATCTGTCTGTCAGGAGCCACAATTGCTTCTCTTTTGCTGGGATCACCTAGGATGTATCCTGATTGTGTTCTGTCCATCCTAAAAATCAGATAAATTCCCTTAATCATTTCACCATAAATACTGGGAATGTACAAAAATGCTTTAGATGGGAGAAAATATAGCCATTCTTTTACTTAGGTTAGCAAATTCCACTGCTGTCAGCACTAAATAGCTGGAATCAGCAACTCCTTATAATCAGTGGTTCAGAATTCCAGACTGTCTGATGCTCATATCTGCAAGCATCCCTAAAAAGATGCGTATTGATCATTGACTGTTAACTGAGTGGAAGTTTTTGAGTGAGCAGAGTATTTAACATCATTTAGGAAAATAAACGATCTACCATTATTTCTTAAAATAATTAACTGGAAGACAAACATTTAATGCCCATTTTTAATTTTCTTTCATAAGGTAGTGATTAAGTGCATTTGTAAACAGCTGCAGTCTCTGTGGTGAATGTACTCTCACAGTACTTTGCTTAATGATAGCATGCTCTTCAGAAAAAAACTTGCAAATGGTGGCTTTAGAATATACCTCCTGCTTTTCTGCTTCAACTAACTGCAGTTTTTGGAAAGCCTGGAGTAGACATCTTGACAGGATGCCTTGAGATCGATACAGTTGTACTGGATCATATATAATGATCAGTTTTTGGATTAAATATCATTACATGTTGAGAATATTATTTTATATCATGAAACCTCCAAACTTTAACATCTACTGTACCATTCAAAAATCAAGAGAAAGATTACAGAAGATATCCTCTCAAACACATTTACAAATTTAGAAAGAAACCATAGGATCCATAGAAAAACTACAGCACAGAAACAGGCCTTTTAGCCCTTCTTGGCTGTGCCTAGCTTACAAAGAACCAACTAAAATTAAATAGGGCTTCATCTTCAACCATCGATTGTCAATTTATAATTCTGGATGACTCAGTTTTTAACAGAATCTAGTGATCTCCCTCATTGGATAGTTTAAAACAGACACCAAGCTAATATTACAAGTTGAAACAAAATTATTGCATCCATTGCATTAAAGCATTGCTTATGTGTAACAGTTTGATTTAGGTAAGAATATTCTTATCTGATCAGCATGAAAATGTTCGTACGTATGAGCTCCAGTAAATCCATCAACTGGCCTGTGATCAACTCCTCCAATTTCAGTTTTGCATTCAGGACATAACGTTTTTTCCATAGGCAGACCACACTAGAAATAGAAACCATATAGAAATAGAAATCTGATTCACAGCCATACTTAACATAGTGAGTATTTATACTTTATTGTCACCAAACAATTGATACTAGAGTGTACAATCATCACATCGATATTTGATTCTGCACTTTGTGCTCCCTGGAATACAAATCAACAGTAAATATTGAAAATTTAAATTATAAATCATAAATAGAAAATAGAAGAGGGAATGTAAGGTAGTGCAAAAAAAAACCAAGAGGCAGGTCCGGATATTTGGAGGGTACGGTCCAGTTCCGGGTCAGGATACATTCAGCAGTTCATCACAGTTGGAAAGAAGCTGTTCCCAAATCTGGCCATACGAGTCTTCAAACTCCTGAGCCTTCTCCCGGAGGGAAGAGGGACAAAAAGTGTGTTGGCTGGGTGGGTCGTGTCCTTGATTATCCTGGCAGCACTGCTCCGACAGCGTGCTGTGTAAAGTGAGTACAAGGACGGAAGATTGGTTTGTGTGATGTGCTGGTCTTGGTTGATGTGCTTGTCTTGTGTGGTGTGCTGGTTTGTGTGATGTGTCTTGCTTTCATATGGCGCTGGTATCTGGCGACTCTGCACGTGCTCTCCCAAGCAAACTGCCCTCTACATTATCCTATACCCGAGTATTTAATATATTCGCCAGTTCAAAAAGAAATGCAGAAAAAGTAGAACAGATTTTACCTCTCCTACAATACAAGGATGTCCGTTTTTACATTCTGGGAAGAAAAACAAAGGTATTTGTTAATGATTGCTTAAAATTAAAGTATTTTAAAAGTATAACTGCACTCAAAGACTGAATTGGTTACTTACCATACCATCTAAATGACTGCAAACCGTTCCATCCCTTGGCTTCCATGATCATATCTTCAGGCATTGTTGGTAGGAATGCTTTCTAAATGTACATTGGAGAAAAAGGATTAAATCAGCAAGTGTCCTTTCAGCAAAGTTAAACATGGTTGTAATTTATATCCCTGTAAGGCGAATCTTTGCACCATGCTTCATTCTGCCCAGAACAAAATGCTTTGCACATGATAAATTAACTGGTAAAAGTGGACAGAAATCCTAAGAAATGCCTGCAGTGCTGGAAAGGAGTTCAAGATTTGGACCCTTCAGCTGTTCAATTTTTAGTATGCAGTTTAAAAGTCCGAGCCAAATCCCAAGACACATCACCAAATGCTTGATATGGAATTCATAAGAAATGGACATTGATAAAAGGAAAGGGAAATTAACATAAGGTTAAAAGGTCACCACAGGTTGGGAGACCCCAAATCTGTATAATGTGCACAATCTATATGTTTGTACCAATGGATTCAGCTTATACTGAATATATGATTAAGAACACAAGAAATTCTGCAAAATACTGGAAATCCAAAGCAAAATACACAAAATGCTGGAGGAACTCAGCACGTCAGGCAGCATCGATGGAAATGAATAAACAGTCAATGTTTCAGGCTGAGAATCTTCAGGAATGGGGAAGGCACCAGGTGGAGAGGGGGAAAGAGGGGAAGAAGGATAGCTGGAAGGTGATAGGTGATGCCAGGTGGGTGGGAAAGGCAGGCGATAAGGGAATCTGATAGGAGAGTAGAGTGGACCATAGGAAAAAGGGAAGGAGGAAGGGCATCAGGGTTGATAAGCAAGTGTGAAGTGGTGAGAGGCCAGTGTGGGGAATAGAAGACGAGAGGAGGAGGAAGGGTTTTTTTCAACCATAAGGAGA
This sequence comes from Mobula hypostoma, assembly GCF_963921235.1. Lineage (NCBI taxonomy): Eukaryota > Metazoa > Chordata > Chondrichthyes > Myliobatiformes > Myliobatidae > Mobula > Mobula hypostoma. The sequence continues at coordinate 48,843,184 of NC_086118.1, read as the reverse complement.
AATTGATATCAGGTTGGAGGCTACCCAGACGGAATACAAGGTGTTGCTCCTCCACCCTGAGAGTGGCCTCATTGTAGCACAACAGGAATGGACCAACAAGTTGGAATGGGAATGGGAATGGGAATGGGAATTGGAATTAAAATGTTGGGCTAGCAGGAACTTCCACTTTTGGCAGATGGAGCATGGAGCAGAGGCGCTCGACAAAGCAGTCCCCAATTTATGACCGGTTTCACCAATGTAGAGGAGGCTGCATTGGAAGCACTGGATGCAACAGAGGACTCAAGCAGGCTTGCAGGTGAAATGCTCCTTCACTTGCAAAGACTGTTGGGGGCCCTGAATAGAGGTGAGGGCAGAGGTGAATGGACAGGTGTAGCACTTTGGCCGCTTGCAGGAATAAGTGCTGTAAGGGACATTAGTGGGGATGGACTAATGAATAAGGGAATCACTGAGGGAGAGATCCCTGCTGAAAGCAGCGAGTAGAGCGGGAGGTAAAGATGTGCTTAGTGGTAGGATACCCTTGGAGATGGCAGAAGCTGTGAAGAATGATGTGTTGCATGGGGTCGTTGGTAAGGACAAGAGGAACTCTATCCCTGTTAAGGCAGTAGGAAGATGGGGTGTGTGCAGAGCTCCAGGAAATGGGGGAGATGCGGGTTAGGGCAGCATCAATGGCAGAAGGAAAAACGCGTTCTTTGAAGGAGGAGGACATCTCTGATGTCCTGGAAAGGAACGCCTCATCCTGGGAACAGATGTAGCAGAGATGAAGGAATTGAGATTCAAAGTACATTTGACTTCAAAGTATGCATGCAGTTATACAGCCCTGAGATCCATTTTCCCCGCAGACAGCCATGAAACAAAGAAAACCCATGGAACCTGTTCAAAGACAAACATCTATCTGACTAAACAAAGCTGAAGATGATGTCAGAAATGCACCGTGAATTTAAGAGCAGGGTGGAAGATGGAGACAAAGTTGATGAAATTGACAATTGACATGGGTGCAAGAAGCAGTACCAATGGAGTAGTTAGTGTTGTGGGGAAGATCTGGGGAGCATTACTGGGGAAGGCTTTGAACATGGACTGTTCTGTGTAGACGATGAAAAGGCTAGCATAGTTGGAGCCTAGCACCACACACAAAATGCTGGAGGAACTCAGCAGGCCAGGCAGCATCTATGGAAAAAAGTACAGTCGACGTTTCGGGCCACAACCCTTCAGCAGGACTGGAGATGCTGCCTGGCCTGCTGAGTTCCTCCTGCATTTTGTGTGTGTTGCTAGGATTTCCAACATCTGCAGAATTTCTCATAGTTGGAGCCCATGGCTACCCCTCAAGTCTAGAGAAAGTGGGAGGAAATTATGATTACAATTCAGAATTAGATTTAATATCACTGGCATACGTCATGAAATTTGTTTCCTGTAGATGTGAGCGCTACTGGACAATAGTCATTGAGGCAGCTCATGCTGCTCTTCTTGGGCTCTCTCAGCCAGGAATTATGACTCTCTCAGCCAGGAATCTGACAAGCATCAGTTCAGGGATAACAATTGTACAGCTAAACTATAACCTGGGGAATGATTCAGTTACTTGTACTTTGGTTTGTGTAGATTCTTGTCATTTTCACTTATTGTTTTACAGGACGGAAAAATCAAAATCATCACAGTTGTTGAATGCATTTTCCCCCAATTCCATACAGCACGGAATTGAAGGTGAGACTGCTTACCATCATCTTGCTATAGCTTTTAAGAGACAGAAAGTTTCCTGATACAAGATGATGTGCAACACAAGTGGATAGAGTACTAAAGGTACATGCACACATGCATTCATTGATCAGGGCACTGAGTACAAGAGTGAAGAAGTCTTGCTGGAGCTGTATAAAACTTTGATGGCGCATGGCCAAGTGGTTGAGGCGTTGGTCTAGTGATCTGAAGGTCGCTAGTTTGAGCCTCAGCTGAGGCAGCGTGTTGTGTCCTTGAGCAAGACACTTAACTACACATTGCTCTGCAACGACACTGGTGTCAAGCTGTATCTGCCCTAGTGCCCTTCCCTTGGACAACATCGGTGGAATGGAGAGGGGAGACTTGCAGCATGGGCAACTGTTTGTCTTCCATACAACCTTGCCCAGGCCTGCGCCCTGGAAACCTTCCAAGGCGCAAATCCATGGTCTCACAAGACTAAAGGATGCCTCTTGATTGATGTACGTTTGAAAGATTTTGTGCCATTCTGGTCACCCCACGAAAGGAAGAATGTACAGAAAGGGTGTAGAGGTTGTCCACTTGGATGTTGCCTGGATTAAAAAGTATTAGCTATTAGAAAAGGATCATTCAATGCAAAAAAAAAGTGTTAGAGGATGAGCAGAGACCTGATAAAGAGTTGTGAAAAAGTCAAATAAAAGTTATGGCAGGCATAGATAGTCATAGAATTTTTTTTTCCAGCATGGAAATTAAAAACTAGAGGGAATAGCTTTAAAAGGGGGACAGTTTAAAAGGTATGCAGGGTAAATATAGGTGCCTGGAATATGCTGTCAGGCTGGTGATGGTGCAGATACAATCATGTTTTTTTGAGGGGTATTTGGACAGGCACGTGGATATGCAGGAAATGGAGGGACATGGATCATGTGCAAGAATAGGAAAGGCCACAGAAAGTGCTGTTGCCCAGTCCATCTCCGGCAAAGCTCTCCCAAACCTTTGAGTATATCTACATGGACCACTGCCACAGGAAAACAACATCCATCATCAAAGACCCACCATACAGGCCATCCTTTTTTGCTACTACAATAGGAAAGGAGGGATGGAAGCGTTAGGTTCAGGAACAGTTACTAGTCCACAATCATCAAGCTCCTGAACTTCATTCACCACTATTTTGAACTGATTCTATGACCTACAAACTCACATTCAATGACTCTTCACAACTCATGCTCTCAGTATCATTTTTATTTGTACAATTTGTCTTCTTTTGCACTTTGGTTGTTTGAAAGCTTTTGCCTGCTTATGTACAGTTTTTAATAAAATTTAATCGTATTTTTTTTTCCCCTGTAAATAGCTGCAAGAAAATGAATCTCAATATGGTAATTTTGATAATAAATTTACTTTGAACAGATATGGAGGGCTGAGATATCATTCAACAGATATCATTCCTGTATTGTATTGTATTGGTTCTATATTCTACGAACAGCCAAAAGCATACAAGACTCTTTGCACATTCAGCCAATATTGCTACACTGATTATTCCAATTGAAACATTCATTCACTCATTTAAGGTAAGACAGGTATAACCTCTTGTTGCAGTAGTAGACAAAAGACTGCTATGCACATGAACTCTTTCATATTATTGACAATCACTTCATGGCAATACATAACTCACATGATCTGATTCACCAAAATCAACTAGCAGCACATTTCTTTGTTTTTGTGCTTCTATGTATCAGATAATGAATAGAATTGTAGCATATCAAATCAACCATTACTACCAACGGTGTGAAAATGATTTATAAGGGTGAAATGTTAGATTTTTATTTCTAAATACATCAGTAGATATTAAAGTGGCACAGCTGATTACGATAGCAAGAACTTGGATCTTAGAGATTTGGATCCAAAAATGATCTCAGGTTAATTCAGCACTGTTCAGGACAAATAGCCCAACATTCATCCTCTATGCATATCAAGGTGTGATCAGCACTTATGAAATCTGAGCTCAGGAAGATGGTGCCTCCAGGAAAGAAGTAGAAGTAGAGTACTGGGGAAAAAAAAAGACTAATTACAAACTAAGAATGTGAAAAGTCGGGAAACCCGATTAAGTTCATTTTGCTGTAAAGTTTTTCCTTCATAAAATACAAAATATTTTCCGTTGTATTCTAAAGATTCTCAGTAGTGTTTGTAACTGCAAGGACAATTTGCGTTGTGTCAAATGTAAGCGTTAGAATTCCAGAAAACAGATTATTTTCACTTTTAACAAACTAACCAAGTAAAAAAGATTTTGTGAAAATGATTGCTTGTTGAAGCATTAATTCAAACAATAAACAAACATACCACCATATCAGAAGGATGAAAAGATAGATTTTTCAGCGGAGTCAGGATTTTATCTTTCTGATAGAACAAGATGACAGCTGCTACGTGAATGAATATCTCCATTATTGTCTTCTGCAGCCTATTTAGCTCTGGATTGATCTCAAGTCCAGGAATTTCATTCTTGAGTAATCTAATGGCAAAGTTCTTGCACATGGCAGAGTCAAAAAGCTTTTCATTCTCTATGAACTTTTCAATAACATCAAATTGCTGAAAAACACAACAAATGAAATTCACTTGTGAAACTGAAAAATGGAACACTGTGTTAGTGAAAAAAAGCAAAATCCTAAGGAATAAAGACTGAATGACATTTTTAAATGTTCAGGAAATCCGAAATTGGCAACTGAAAACAGAAGCATGCATACTAACCTAATTTCTGATTTTAGCATTAAAATCAAAGTTATTTCACAAAACATACTTAAAATAAGAAGTATTCAGTTGCACAATGCTACATAATTCTAACTAAACAGAATGTAAATTAAAACTATATTTCTCCCTTCCATGCACCGTAATAGAAATTAGGAAACAACTTCTCTCAGCCTTTGGTAATATTTAAATCCTTTTCAATGACAAATGTAGTTAATTCCTATCAAGGCTTCATACTCAAAAGGCATCTTTTTTAAAAAAAATCTATTTCCTGCTCTTGCATAGAATTGATATGGTAGATCTGGCCGCCAGATAATACATTTCTTAATAACTATGACTGCAGCAGAAGGCCAATAACTCTAAAAACACTGTACAGAGTTTCTCAAAACACTCTTTCAGCAGTTCCTTATTTTAAAAAAACGGTCAGTGGCAACATCAGCCTTTAAGAGGCATTCCAAATTTTTCTTATAATAACAGCAGTGACCCAACTTTTTTTGAACTGTTATATATTGTGAAGATACTCTGAACAATTTCAATGGTAGGGATTTTTAGAGTTTTGGGAGAAAGAGGATGACGGAACAAAGATACATTTATAAATTAATGTGCAAGCTAGAAAGAGTCTTGAAGACAATGGTAGTCCCATGTACCCTTGGCCGTGTCCATCCAGATGTTCCCTCAACTGCATCAACCAACAACAGAATTTGAAAATATACAATCAGTTTTTATTAACTTTGATCATAAAGACCTGAAAATATTCCTTCTGAACAGGTCTGTCTTTTCACTGCATCATTTTGAATAAATGGTATACTGGAGTTCTTATTTTTATAGTTCAGACTATGCTAAAGTAACTTGTTTCAAAGTTGCTGGTGAACGCAGCAGGCCAAGCAGCATCTATAGGAAGAGGTGCAGTCGACGTTTCAGGCCGAGACCCTTCGTCAGGACTAACTGAAGGAAGAGTGAGTAAGGGATTTGAAGGCTGGAGGGGGAGGGGGAGATGCAAAATGATAGGAGAAGACAGGAGGGGGAGGGATAGAGCCGAGAGCTGGACAGGTGATAGGCAAAAGGGGATACGAGAGGATCATGGGACAGGAGGTCCGGGAAGAAAGACAAGGGGGGTTGACCCAGAGGATGGGCAAGAGGTATATTCAGAGGGACAGAGGGAGAAAAAGGAGAGTGAGAGAAAGAATGTGTGCATAAAAATGAGTAACAGATGGGGTACGAGGGAGAGGTGGGGCCTTAGCGGAAGTTAGAGAAGTCAATGTTCATGCAGAACATTGACTTCTCTAACTTCCGCTAAGGCCCCACCTCCCCCTCGTACCCCATCTGTTACTCATTTTTATGCACACATTCTTTCTCTCACTCTCCTTTTTCTCCCTCTGTCCCTCTGAATATACCTCTTGCCCATCCTCTGGGTCACCCCCCCCCGTGTCTTTCTTCCCGGACCTCCTGTCCCATGATCCTCTCGTATCCCCTTTTGCCTATCACCTGTCCAGCTCTCGGCTCTATCCCTCCCCCTCCTGTCTTCTCCTAACATTTTGCATCTCCCCCTCCCCCTTTCAAATCCCTTACTCACTCTTCCTTCAGTTAGTCCTGACGAAGGGTCTCGGCCTGAAACGTTGACTGCACCTCTTCCTATAGATGCTGCTTGACCTGCTGCGTTCACCAGCAACTTTGATGTATGTTGCTTGAATTTCCAGCATCTGCAGAATTCCTGTTGTTTAAAGTAACTTGTTTATGTTTTTAATTTAAAGATATAGCATAGCAACAGATGCTTCAGGTCTAATGAGCCCTTACCACTCAGTTACACCCATGTGACCAATTAGCCTATTGACCCGTATGTATATTTTGAATGTGGGAGGAAACCAGAGCACCCGGAGGAAACCCATATGTCATGGGGAGAATGCAGAAATACCTTAGACTACAGCAGGAACTGAACCCCGGACCCTGGGGCTGTAAAGCATTACACTAACCACTATACTACCAAATGTATTAGAACTCTGTCCCTTGCAGATATGGCATTGAACTCAGCCTAAAAAACTGAGGGCCAGAAGACTGATAAATAAATCTAAGCAGTTTGAAGTATATTTAAACTGGAATCAATTCCAATGAGCTAAACAACAAAACATTATTCTCAGAGAAAATGCAAAGATGTTGCACATTAATGTGTATTTCTGAAGATTATTAGTGTTTACTTCATATCCAGTTATGCTACACTGGAACTTGGATCAGTTACTACTTAGAAAGGTGGAGAACACATTCTCTTGCACTGATGTCTTTTGAGCGTAAACATCTATAAGTATCTTGGTTCAGGCATTGTACTGAATTATTTTTAGAAATTAATTTTTTCAAACTCATTATCCAGACTTACATCTTTGTTTGGATGGACACTAGGGTTGCTGGATGTGTATAGTAAGATGATTTCCCGGAATATTGCAAGGGTTATATAAATACCTTGCTCACTGGAGGAGCATCTGCAAACCTAGAGTAAAATTATTTTGGTTAGTGTTACATTAAATCAGAATATCCAATTACATATACAGCAGAAATAACCAATAAATAATTCATTTTTCACTGATCCTACTGATGCTGAGATATATCTGCACAGTGAACAGCCAGCAAAACCTCTACACCCCACCTCTATAGGCTCGCATTGTGCTCTTCACCCGTCACTGCTGTACCAGATCCTGGCACCTGGCTTTCTTACATTCAAATGCCTCCTCAATCCGGTCTCCCAAGGAACTGTCAGTTCTACCATGACCACCTGCTTCGAAGTTTTTGACGGAATGGCTTCAGAGATGATGATGCAATGAAGTCAGGGAACTTCAATTGCTCGTCAAGATACATTTTCAGTTGCCAGTCAGATGGCATGGCCAGCAAGCCTGCTGGTGGTCTGGTCTGAAGCTGTGGTTGGTCTCCAACTTTGACAAAAGCTATGGGTTGGCCGAGGTGCCTACTGTTGTTAACGGCCAAGGAGATCATTTCTGCCACTGTCTTCAGCACCTGGCCATAGTACCAGTGGTATCGGCCTTCTCTCAGGGCTTTTGGGCAACTGCTAAGGGTTCCAGGGTCCCTCTGCCAGGGCAGAGAGAATATGATGATGCCTCATTTTTCCCCAATCAAAAAGGTTTGGTGGACTGTGGAGGATGTCATACACAGCCTGGATCATGAATTTGATGTGCTGGGATTCTACCTGGCAGATGTTAGACCAGGAGATCTTCTGCTTCAGTGCACCCTCCCTCCTTGCCCAAAGCTCCCTGCTGCCCCATTCCTACTACCCTGGTGGTACACACTTCCTTGACAGCTGCTGGCACCTCTCCCTGGTCAAGCTTGTGTTTGTCCCTGCCCTGGGCCCTGTCGAAGTGGGTTGAAAGGAAACTGCCCAGCCCCACCTGATGAGAGGCCATTGTCCCCTCCAGATCCCCGTACCTCAGACGTGACTCAGCCGTCTCCACTGTGTCCTTGGCCTTCAAACATAGGAATGTAATAAATAGGAGGTGGCTATTCAGTTCCTTGGACCTTCTCTACCACTTAATGAGATCATAGCTGATCTAATCTTTAATCTCAAGTCAATTTCCTGCCCAATTCTGTTGTGATCCTAAAATCTACCGTACCTCGGCCCTGAATACCTTTAATAACCCCGATTCACAGATCTTTTAAGAAACATCAATCTAGATGTTTAACTTGACACTGTTCTCCCTTTTCAACATCCTTCCACCAAAGGATACACTGTACAACTATACATTGCATTATGCCATTTCTGAAGATGATTCTTCAGTGAAATCACATCTCATATTTGAAAATCCAGAGGGTACTGACCCATTCTGCTCAATCTTTTCTTATAGTACAACTCCCTAAACAGGAGTCAATTTAATGAAACTTTCCTGTAAAAACTCTCAGGCATGTATATGATTTCTTGACACTATATAAACTAAATAATATCCCAATATATGAAATTGCTCATTGACACCTAGTCTTTGACAGCATTGAACTCCAGATTTATGTGCTCTTAACTAGTTCACTTCAGTTTAATGTTAGTCAATTCTGTCCTTTTTAAAAAATATATATATTCTGGCTTGTACCTTTTGAGCTTCTTCAATGCTTTTAAGCTCACAATAAACAAATACTTTGGCAACTGCATCACGAAACATTTGATAATCTTTGCCACATGCAAGATAGCGATCAATTTGTCCAATATGATGTCTCTGAAAATCAAAAAAGATATTTTCTTGAATTTATGCAATAATTTTTCATTATACACTACTGAACACGAGTGCCGATCTATTATAAATTAGTTCGCGATTCTATACTGTAATTAAAGAAACTATAGTAGAATCTGTTCAAAGGATCAATTTCTGTATTTTTTCTCAGACAGTTCAAATTACCTGGACAAATTTCAAAAGCTGTGATAATAAGGAGGTTGGTGTAATCCTAATCCAAAAAATTACCTTTTCCTGTATAACAATGACAGATTTTCATATGGTGCAAGTTAATTAAAGAAAGAATGAGGTTTTGAATGATACTAATGTTTGTATGGTAATCTGTTTATGTTGAATCCACATCTGGAGAAATTCTCCCTTTTCGGCTAGATAAGCATTTTTTGTACTATCCAAAACTAGGATTTTTCAAAAGCAAAATCCTAAAAATGGAGTGAAATGGCTAAAAATATACTTCCAAGAGCACCATTTTAATTTTTTTTTAAATTATGTCATTCAATTTCACTTAACAGCTCTGGCCTTGGAAGGAATCAGTTTTAACTGTGGACACTCATTGTGGTCAGTAATAAATTACTATAAGAAAAAATAAAAAATGTATTCTTTTATAGATTTTTTTCCATGTTTTTTTTCTTTTTGTGCAATCCCCTTTTCTCTATGTTTTTTTCTATTTCAGATTTGTTTCTAATTCAATACATTTGCTTCTGTGGCATTCCTGCTGAAATCTCATTAGCTGAGAAAAAAGGACTACATTGGCTAATGATGATTAGAGTATTATATGTACCTCCTGAACAATTTCCTTGGGAAAGATCCATGCAAATTGGTCATCCTTCAAAAGCTCTTGGACAAAATCAATTCCATTCAAACAGAACAGCTTTCGCACAAGGTAAATCTTGAACCAATCATTTCCTCCATTAAGAATCATACACTTAATCCTTTGCAGGAAAGTTTCTTTTGCACGTACATATTTTGAATCCTCAGCTGGAAGTACAAATCAATAAAACATAAGGGTTAACTTGACTCATATCAAATGAGAATATATTTATGCCTACCAATTATTTTCATTCTTTATTACAGGTGTTAATAAGTAGAAAATTGCATTGTTATACACTGGACTAAACTTGATCAAGCATTTTTCACCATGTTTCATTGGCAAATTACCGCAGATGGCAGAGGCCTGAGAAAAAAGGCTAAAAATCTAAAAAATACTCAGATCAGGCAAAATCTGCACAAAGATCAATATCCCCTTTCCATAGGTTGCACACCTGCTGTTTTATTTCCAACATTTTCCTTTTTACAGTAGCAAATTATAATATCATGGCTGTCCGTTAGAACTGAGCTTATCCTGAATGAAATCAACGAAAGCTGGAGTAAACAGAAGTATACTTTGTCCAGCCCACAATTACAACTTTATTACTATTATTGCTTTGCTAACTGATAAAAAGTAACTAAGACTAAAGCTGCCAACATCCCATAATACTGCATTGTGGAGGTCTTTACTGATGGATTGATTTACTAATACAGCCCAGTTTGTAAACTTTCAGAATACTAACCAGCCAATTGAACACAAATTCAATTGCAATTTGTAATCTGTTGAGTACAGATCAAGTCAGAATAAAGATGTTCAAATGATTAAAGCTGAGGTTCTATACAAACACTACATTAATTTTAAAAGACAGTATTACCCAATGTGCCTTGTTTTTCAGAAAGAAGTTGGGAAACAACATCAAAACAGAAGCGAATTCTGGCAACAAACTGTAAGGTTTCTATTGTTGGCTTTTCACACTTGCGCTGAATGTGCATCTGAATGAATTCTCCCTCTTGAGCCAGGTAGCCAATCTTTTCCTGCACCGTGCACAACTGGGATTTTTCATACATAGAATCCTAAACATTGAGTAAAATAGATTATTAGTTAACATGTATGAAACTCTGACGATGAATTCATCTTACATTTTTCTGAGTAAAAACTGAAGAAAGAATGAAAAATGTTGCAGAGATATTCATTCATTTAGAAACGTTTGAAATGACACAGAAAGCAGTTAATGGCTAAATGCTCTCCATGAAAGTGTACCAGGTATTACAACAAGGGAAATGTTAGAATGCCCTACAAGAAAACAAAAATACAAGAAAATAGGAAGAGGTGTAGACCACCAGGCCTCCTAATCCAGATCCACCATTCAATTTGTTCATGGCTGATCTATGTCGGACTCAACTTCTTTCTGTGCCAGTTCCTCATAACCTTCAAATCCTCAATCCTTCAAATATTTGAGTGCACCTCTATCATAATCTATAAGGATCTGGCCTCCACTATTGTCGGGGTGGGGAAAAAATTCTCAATTTTCTGCTCTTTGAGGAACAGTTTCTAAATACCTCAGTGGGGGAAATGGGGGGGGGGGGAGAAGAGACCAGATTTCAGAATACATGTGTCCCCCGCTTTTTGAACGTTCGCTTTACGAAACCTCACTGTTACGAAAGACCTACATTAGTACCCTGTTTTCGCTTTCAGAAGGTGTTTTCACTGTTACGAAAAAAAAAGAAGCGCGCCTCGAGCAGCCGCTCTGCCCCGGATTCGGAACGGCAGTGCTTAAACACGTGCCTGTCAGCAGCCGTTTGCAAGATGAGTTCTAAGGTATCGGAAAAGCCTAAGGGAGCTCGTAAGGGTGTTACACTTAGTGTAAAACTAGACATAATTAAGCATTTTTATCGTGGTGAACGAAGTAAGGACAACGTGAGTTTGGCTTGTGGAAGCTGACGAACATGACGTTGAAGAGGTTTTGGCATCCCATGACCAAGAACTGACAGATGAAGAGCTGATGCAATTGGAAGAAAAAAGGATAACCATCGAAACCAAATGAGTAATGATAAAGTACGACTTTAATTTTGAAAGGTTACGTCGGTTTAGGGGATATTTGCAGGATGGTTTGAGTCCTTACATAGAACTGTGTGATAGAAAAATGCGCGAGGCTCAGCAGTAAAGCAAGCCTTCCACATCAGCTACAGCAGACGACGAACCTCGACCTTCGACATCGAGGCGGGCAGAGATAGAAGATGAGCTGCCTGCTCTAATGGAAACAGACGATGACGAGATGACACCCCAACCCCCAGGCCACGGACAGATACCGATTTGCGGAGAATGCAACGGTAGCCGGGAGACACACAGTACATCTTTAAGAAAAAAGCCGAAATAACATGCTAATTAATTAGGTGCTGCCGACACGTAATTGTCGGCCCAGATCAGAGACGACGCAATCGGAAATCGGCACTGATCTGGGCCGACAATTACGTGTCGCGCAGCACCTAATTAGCATGTTTATTTCGGCTTTTTTCTTAAAGATGTGCTGTGTGCCTCCCGGCTACCGCTGGACCCCTGTGTGCTTCGCGGCAATGTATCGGTCGGCAGCCTGGAAGGTGGAGGCATCACTGCACCACCCAAACTCCGACTCAGCCTAACACACCATCATCAGTGTGCTCGGCGCTGTCCTGATTCCAGTAAGTGATACTACACTGTACATACATTATTTCTACTTTATATCTGCTATGTATTTTTACGTGTTATTTGGTATGATTTGGAGGCTTCATAGCTTAAAGGTTACTGGAGAGCGCTAGCGCCGTGTTTTTGCCAACAGCACTTGCGTGAGATTTTCTGCCGACGGCGCTTGCATGAGATTTTCGCTACTGAGAACAGTTCAGTAATGATTGTGGAAAAGTATTTCTACTTTATATAGGCTGTGTATTTACCATATCATTCCTGCTTTTACTATATGTTACTGTTATTTTAGGTTTTATGTGTTATTTGGCATGATTTGGTAGGATATTTTTGGGTCTGCGAGTGCTCACAAAATTTTCCCATATAAATAAACGGTAATTGCTTCTTCACTTTACGACATTTCGGCTTACAAACCGTTTCACAGGAACGCTCTACCTTCGGATGGCGGGGGAAACCTGTGTCTACTTTCCTATAACCATTAAGTCCTTGAACTGACCTGATTCTATCAGCCTTTGAGGAAGAGAGTTCCATTGTCTGATGCCCCAGTAAAATAAACAATTGCTTCTAAATGTTTTGTCAAAATTCCTCAGTTGTTTTACATTGTGAGTACCTTTAGAGTGGATAATTTAACTGTCAATAAAATAGTCTTTTTGCTCTTTCAATGTAATATGTTACTGCATGTTTGGACTTACTGACTGAAATTTTTGAGCTCTGGAGGACATCAGGGTTTTTACACTGAAACTAGTGAGAAACACTTCCCGATTTACAAGCTTTTACTTAATGCAACATTTGTTGGAATACAGCTCCATCATTAGTTGAGGAATATCTGTATTTATAATATACCCTCACAAATTCAGATTATGGCAGAGTCTCTTACAGACCAAATGAGATAAGAGATAGGAGCAGAAATAAGACTCTTGGTCCCTCAAGTCTGCTCAGACAATGAAGGAATTATGGCAGATCATTTGCAAAGAGCAAGCTCCAGCAAAATGTGGCAAAACCAAATAAAAAACTTTTGACGATGTTCAATGAAAGAAAAAATATTGCCCAATGTTCTCCTCAAGTTCTACAGCTAAATTAAATAATGTTCCTTCAGACCAAGGTGAACAACATAGTACGTATAATTCACACACAACATAAAGCAATACTACCACAAATAAATCAACAAATAACAAAATATATTTCAGATGATTGAAGTTTAGCATCAGGTGCATTTACGATAGAAGTCAAAAAGAAAACAATGTAGCTCTACTGACACTTCATAAGTGATGAGACCTGGGTGGTGGCAGGGAGTTCAGTCGACTCAAGACCTGGGGAAAGCTGTCTTGTATCCCAAGAGTCATTGTCCTAATGCTATAGGACCCATCCTGATGGTAGGGGGTCAAAGAGATGGTGGGATGGATGGGAGGGATCCTTGATAATCCTAAGGGCCCTGTGTACACAGCGCTCCTGATAAATATCTCAGATAGGTGGAAGTGAGACCCTGATGATCCTTCTCAGCAGTCCTCGCAATCATTTGTAAACTCTTGTGGTCAGATATCTTGTAATTCCCAGAGCAGATGGTGATGCAGCTGGTCAGAACACTCTCAATGATGCCCCTGTAAAAATTGGTTAAAATGGGGGATACTCACTTCCCTCAATCTCCTCAGGAAGTGGAGACGTTGCTGTGCTTTTTGGACTAAAGAGTTGGCGTTGAAGACCAGGTCAGACTGCCCATTATGTGCACTCCCAGGAACTCGGTGCCCCTAACTCTGTCCATGGAGGATCTGTTTAAGTGCAGAGGGGTTGTTGACCTGCGCCTTCCAAATGTCCACAATCATCTCTTTAGTCTGTCCACATTTGCAAACATGTTATTGTGTTTACACCATTCTACAAGCCACTCTAGCTCTTCTCTGAATACCGTCTCATTGTTGTTGGTGAGACCAACCACTGTAACTTGATGATTTGGATTGAGCTGGATCCAGCAGTACCAGTCATGTTGTTAACAGCATAAACAGCAGGAAGACGATGCTGCAGCTCTCAGGGGTGCTGGTGATCAGTGTGATGGAGCTAGAGATGTTTCTGCCAACATAGGCCCACTATGGTTTTTCTGTCAAGAAGTCTAAGATTCAGTTATAGAGAGAGGTGGTGAGCCGCAATTTACAAGGACAATTTACCCACCAGCTTCTGAGGGATGATCATATTAAACACCAAAATGGAATTCATAAACAGCATCCTGGCATATGAGACCATTCAGTCCTGTTGAGAATGCCAGAGCAATCCCAGAGAGCAACTTACGGACTATTGTGGGATATTATGTAATATTGTATCATATCTTGTGCAATACCTGGAGATGCTGTGTGAGGAATAACTTTCAACAGCAGTAAAACATCATTTAAGAGTCATGAAATCAATGGTAATGATTCTGAATGAACATACCTCCAAACAATTCAGAAACAATGCATAGAGTTCGGTCTCATTTTCTTGACCAAGATTTGTTTTTTGAACTCCAGACAGATAGCTCTGCAGGTAATCCTTAATATCAGCAAAACTGAAAGGAAGACATTTAGTTTATTTAATTGAATACTAAAAGCTGAAATTTATAATTAAAATACAAAAAGCCATTAACACATGAGAGGCTTAAAATTATCATACCAATCTTAATTGTAAAGTAAGGACACCATTCATTTATGGGGATGACCTTTAGTCAGGAATAAAAAGAAATCTCATCATGGCATGCTTAAACGTGGATCTAACATTTAAACAAAAATCATTTAAAGAATCTCATTCAAACCAAAGGCAAATAACAAAAACAAGTCACGTGTAACTCATCCTGGATTTTCCCTAGTACAACAAACTTTTAGGAAATCAATTTAGCAGAAGCAACACCACCTTGTAATCTGTAGCAAGATCATGAAATTGAAAATAGAAAGAAAAATGTCTTAGAACCATACCCCTGACACTTCAATTTCATTTCTAATGAAATAGTAAATATCCTGTTAATAAAATAAAGAATAGTACAGCATATGAGAGGACCATTGGCCCACAACATCTCTGATAACTATGATGCCCATTTAAACCAATCCCATCTGCCTATACATGGTACATTCTCTTCATGGACTGCCTGTTCATGTGTCTGCTTAAATGCCTCTTAAGTGTTGCTATTGCATCCTCTCCACCACGTCCTCAGACAATGTGTTCCAGGAACCTATCACATTCTGCATAAAGAAAAAACTATTCTTCTCACTTTAAAATCAGTGCATTCTAGAATTTTACATTTACACAGAACATAGAACAGTACAGCACTTTTGGCCCATGATGCTGTGCTGATTTTGATACCAATTAATACTATGTCCTCTTCCTGTGTATCATTCATATCTCTCCTTTACCTTCATATTCATGCATCTATCTGAAAGCCTCTTACACTCCACAAAGCCTGCTTCGACTATTACCCTTCGTAACCTACCACACTCCGTAAATAAACTTGTCCCTCATGCTGCCTTTAAATTTTCTCCCTCTAACCTTTAAAGTATGTCCTCTGGTATCTGACATTTCTATCTTGGGGAAAAGAATCTGACAGTCTAAACTTTATAATAATTTTATAAACCTCTATTAGGTATCCCCTCAGACATCCACGGTGCATGGAGAACAATCCCAGTCTGTCCAATCTTACCTTGTAGCTCATAACCTTCAATCCAACAACAAATTTCATGACATATGTTAGTATGCTTTTGAAGACCCTGACCTGGAGTTACAAGCTGACTTCAGTTCTTTGCAGAAATGGGACCTGCTCCGAGGGCCTCACGACTGGCTGCCTTTTGATATGCCAAGGATGTAGCCTGGAAGACTAGCACGCCTTCAGGATGCCGGATTTTCGTGGCTCTGGAGGGG
The DNA here is from genome assembly GCF_963921235.1 of Mobula hypostoma. Classification (NCBI taxonomy): domain Eukaryota; kingdom Metazoa; phylum Chordata; class Chondrichthyes; order Myliobatiformes; family Myliobatidae; genus Mobula; species Mobula hypostoma. The sequence goes on along the minus strand of NC_086118.1, from coordinate 48,827,200 downwards.
GGCAGATTCGAGGTCGGTGCCACCACCTGATGTGTCATAGGAGTACATGGAAGATTGAATGCAGCGAGCTGGCTGCTGGCTGTGTGCCCAGAGACCCAAGTTCTTTGGGCACGGAGCTCGGAAAAAGTGATGCAACAGACTTTGAACACCATAAATCGGCGAGTTGTTTTGTTATGTCTCCCCTCTTGCCGTGAAATGGGGACACCTCTTTTTCACTTATTAGGCAGAGAGAGAGAGCTTGTGGTATGTCAAATTACTGGGTGAATGAGTAGCCTTTGGGGTACTGCAAGTCTGTGTCTTTACTGATGCTTTGTTGCACACTTGAATGCTTGGTGGAAGGTGCAGGTGCTTTTAAGCTTGCGGGGAGGGGGGCTCATTGCTTTGCTGCTGCTTATGCGTGGGAAGGGGAGCTGGGGGGGCTTTGGGGTTCCAACATTTAATTGTCATTCATTCCTTGGGGCACACTTCTGTTTTTGTGGATGCTTGCGAAGAAAAGAATTTCAGGATGTATATTGTATACACTTCTCAAACATTAAACGTACCTACTGAAACCTATTGATATCAAATCTAATTTTGATTCTGATTCCGGGCATTATCCTGGTAAACCTCTTCGGCACCCTTTCCACAATCTCCACATCCCTCCAACAACAAGGTGACCAGAACTGCACACTGTATTCCAACAGCAGTCTGACTAAAGCTTTATACAGCTGCAGCATGACTTCTTTACTCATATAATCAACACTCCTACCAGTGAAGACAAGCGTGCCATAGACATTCTTTATCACATTTTCCACTTCTGTAGCCATTCTTACTGAGCTATGGCCTTGGACTCCAAGATCCCTCTGTACTTTAATGTTGTTAGGGGGCCAACCACTAACTGTATACTTTCTCCTTTTATTTGACCTACCAAAGTGCTATACCTCACACTTGCCTAAATTAACTCCATCTGCTACTTCCCTGCCCATATCTGTAACAGATCTATATCCCACTGATTTCTTTTGTACTTCTTTACATCATACACAACTTCACCAATCTTGGTGTCATTTGCAAACTCAACCCAAGCAAGGCTGCAGGACCGGATGGTGTCAGTACCAGGGTGCTCAAAGCCTGTGCCCCTCAGCTATGTGGAGTACTTCGCCATGTATTCAACATGAGCCTGAGGCTCCAGAGGGTTCCTGTACTGTGGAAGACGTCCTGCCTCATCCCTGTGCCGAAGACACCACGCCCCAGCGGCCTCAATGACTACAGACCGGTGGCATTGACTTCCCACATCATGAAGACCCTGGAGAGACTTGTTCTGGAGCTGCTCCGGCCTATGGTCAGGCCACACTTAGATCCCCTCCAGTTCGCCTACCAGCCCCGACTAGGAGTTCAGGATGCCATCGTCTACCTGCTGAACCGTGTCTACGCCCACCTGGACAAGCCAGTGAGCACTGTGAGGGTTATGTTTTTTGACTTCTCCAGACCACAGTACGTGTGCTTGCAACACTGTGTGTCCGACAGAGTGATCAGCAGCACTGGGGCTCCACAGGGGACTGTAAGGTACCGGTGACCCCCGTTTCCATCCAGGGGGTCAGTGTGGACATGGTGGAGGGTTACAAATACCTGGGGATATGAATTGACAATAAACTGGACTGGGTCTAAGAACACTGAGGCAGTCTACAAGAAGGGTCAGAGCTGTCTCTATTTCCTGAGGAGACTAAGGTCCTCTAACATCTGCTGGACGACACTGAGGATGTTCTACGGGTCTGTGGTGGCCAGTGCTATCATGTTTGCTGTTGTGTGCTGAGGCAGTAGGCTGAGGGTAGCAGACACCAGCAGAATCAACAAACTCATTTGTAAGGCCAGTGATGTTTTGGGGATGGAACTGGACTCTCTGATGGTGGTGTCTGAAAAGAGGATGCTGTCCAAGTTGCATGCCATCTTGGACAATGTCTCCCATCCACTACATAATGTACTGGGTGGGCACAGGAGTACATTCAGCCAGAGACTCATCCCACTGAGATGCAACACAGAGCATCATAGGAAGTCATTCCTGCCTATGGCCATCAAACTTTACAACTCCTCCCTTGGAGGTCAGACACCCTGAGCCAGGCTCCTGAACTTAAGTCCTGGACTTATTTCCTGGCACAATTTACATATTTACATATTACTATTTACCTATTTATGGATTTATTACTATTTACTATTTATTATTTATGGTGCAACTGTAATGAAACCAATTTCCCCCGGGATCAATAAAGTATGACTATGACTACATCCAACATATTAATAGGTCCCAACACTGAACCATGCAGTACAGTCACATTTGCGATCAGCAAAACATTCTTCCTACATCCTCACTGCCTTCCATCAGCAGACCAGTTTTCGATCCTGAAACCTTGCACCAAAGTGTCTTAACCTTTTGTGTAGATCTGTGTCTGAAACTTGGTGGAAGGGAATGTGGAGCAGGTATGCATCTGGAGCAGGGTATAGCCAGAATTGAAAGCTATAATCTACAAAATTGTCCATTATTAATACCATTATTTGAATCTGTATTATGTACAAACATTACAATTTTACTGCTCAGTAATATTCAGCACCTATTTTAATTTCTCGTAATTGCATACCATGATGAAACCACAAGATACTTCCAGTTTTCTCCTTAATTCTGATATTAAGCAACAGATGAACTTTGAACAACATCTGTTTACAGGTCTTCCCTGGCTCTTTAAAACTACTCTCTTAATGCAAAGGAAAAGACCTGAATATGTAAATTAATGCTCCAAGATAAAGAGTGCTCCATTACCAAATATGGCAAAAGATGAGACTTTCCCAGTGGGTAAGACATGTTCTGATAAATCTTTGGTGAAAGTCACCTTGCAGAATAGTTAACACTCTGAGCTAATCTCTACTTTTAGGTAGCATGCATTGTCTATGGTTCTCTTTCACTTAGAGGTATATAATAAAATATTCCTGAAACTTCCAGGCTTGGGTTAATTTGTGGAAAGTTCCTTCCTGTTCTTGATAAACGTTTTGTAATAACCTCACAAAAAACATGAGTGGGGCCTTTCAGATCTTTCCAGCAGGCTTGAAATAGCACGAGATGCCACTTGCTTGAAGGTAAGAGTGAGAATTAAAACATGAGTGGGACCTTTTGCGATATCACTGTTTATTAAGCCTATAAATGCCTATAAAAAGTGATGTTAAGCAGAGTGGCCATTGGGAGCAGCCATTGATGGAGTGTGCTAGTATTAAGAGTGGGAAGCTGACGCTTTGGCTAAAGAGGATTTGGCAAGGAGAGGCAGAGGCTAAAGTAGGTTTCTGGTAAGTTTCTTTCTTTCTTTGTCTATTTGTGCTTAGTTAGTGTAGTGAGAATGGGTCCAGGGTCAGCATTCTTCATATAGAGATAGAAATTTTGGGAGACTTCAACCTTCAACATCACATCCTGCTCTTATATTCTATACCTCTAGAAATGAATGCCAACTTTGCATTTCCCTTCTTCACCGACTTAACCTGGAGGATACATTTAGGGTATCCTGCACAAGGACTCCTAAGTCCCTTTGCATCTCTACATTATGAATTTTCTCCCCATCTAAATAATGGTCTGCTCCTCCACCTATCTTTGAATAATTGGCAAATTTAGCTACAAATCCATTAATCCCATAGTCCAAATCACTGACGTACATTGTAAAAAGCAGCAGTCCCAACACTGACTCCTGTGGAACTCCGCTGGTAACCGGCAGCCAGCCAGAATAGGATCCCTTTATTCTCACTGCCTGTTTTCTGCCGATCAGCCAATGTTTCACCCATGCTAGTAACTCCCCTGTAATTCCATGGGATCTTATCTTGCTAAGCAGCCTCACGTGAGGCACCTTGTCAAAGGCCTTCTGAAAATCCAAGTACACCACATCTATTGCATCTCCTTTGTCTACCCTGCTTGTAATTTCCTCAAAAAATTTGCAGTAGGTTTGTCAGGCAGGATTTTCCTTTCAGGAAATCATGCTGGCTTTGGCCTATCTTGCCATGTGCCTCCTGGTACTCCATAATCTCTTTCCTAACAATCGATTTCAACAACTTCCCAACCACTGATGTCAGGCTAAAGATTCCTTTCTGCTGCCTCAAACCTTTCTTAAATAGTGGAGTAACATTTGCAATTTTCCACCCATCCGGTACAATGCCAGAATCTATCGATTCTTGAAAGATCACTGTTAATGCTCTACTTCCTTCAGAACCCAGGGTGCATTCCATCAGGTCCAGGATATTTATCCACCCTCAGACCATTAAGCTTCCTGAGCACCTTTTCAGTCGTAATTTTCACTGCACATACTTCACTTCCCTGATACTCTTGAATGTCTGGTATAGTGCAGATGTCTTCCACTGTGAAACTGATGCAAAATATGCATTCAGTTCCTCTGCAATCTCTGTGTCTCTCATTACAATATATCTCCAGCATCATTTTCTATTGGTCCTATATCTACCCTCAACTCCCTTTTACCCTTTATATACTTTAAAAAAACTTCTAGTATCTTCTTTGATATTAGTCGCCAGTTTCCTTTCATAATTCATCTTTTCCTTCCTTCTTAGTTTTCTTCTGCAAGTTTTTAAAAGCTTCACAATCCTCTATCTTCCCACAAGCTCTGGCTTCCTTGTATGCCCTCTGTTTTGCTTTAACTTTGGCTCTGATTTCACTTGTCAGTCATGGTAGAGTCCTTCTTCCATTCCAAAATTTCCTCTTATTTGGAATACATCTGTCTTGCACTCCCCTCATTTTTCACAGAAACTCTAGCCATTGCTGTTCTGCTGTCCTTCCTGCTAGTGTCTCTTTCCAGTCAACCTTGGCCAGTTTCCCTCTCATGCCACTGCAATTTCCTTTATTCCACTGAATGCTGACACATTGGAATTTATCTTCTCCTCCTCAAATTTCAAAGTAAACTCAGAATCAGGTTTATTATCACCGGCATGTGAAGCGAAATTTTTTGACTTAGCAGCAGCAGTTCAATGCAATACATAATCTAGCGGAGACAAAAAATAATAATAAATAAAATAAAACATAATAATAAATAAATATGTAAATCACTTATGTGTATTGAATAGATTTTTTTAAAACGTGCGAAAACAGAAATCTGTATATTAAAACAAAAAGTGAGGTAGTGTCCAAAGCTTCAATGTCCATTTAGGAACCGGATGGCAGAGAGGAAGTAATTGTTCCTAAATCACTGAGTGTGTGCCTTCAAGCTTCTATATCTCCTACCTGATGGTAACAGTGAGAAAAGGGCATGCCCTGGGTGCTGGACGCCCTTAATTACAGACGCTGCCTTTCTGAGACATTACTCCCTAAAGATGTCCTGGGTACTTTGTAGGCTTGTACCCAAGATGGAGCTGACTAGATTTACAACTTTCTGCAGCTTCTTTCAGTCCTGTGCAGTAGCCCCTCCATACCATATTGTGATCACTGTTCCCTAAGGGTTCCTCAACCGTAAGCTCTTATCACGCCTGGATCATTGCACAACACCCAATCCAGCACAGCTGATCCCCTAGTGGGCTCAACAATAAGCTGTTCTAAAAAGCCAGGCATTCTACAAATTATCTCGAGGTCCATCAACCTACCATGGGGACGTTGATAAAGAACATATATGTAATGTCCACTGCTTTACATATGTTTTATAATGTCCACTGCTTTACCTTCAAACTCTTCTGTCTGTTTCTCGAAAAACTCAACTATGTTTGCAAATAATGATCTGCCCTGCACAAAGCCATTCTGAACGTCCCTAGACAGGCCATGCTTTTCCAAGTGTGCTTAAATCCTAACCCAAGTATCTTCTCCAATGGTTTCCCTGGGAGAAGACTCTTGGGGAAAAAAAATTTACTCTGGGAAAATGTTCTGAATTTGTAGAACATCTATGGCTCTCATAATTTTATACTCTTTTATAAGTTGCCCCTCAGCGGCCGATGGTCCACAGAAAACTATCCAAGTTTGTCCAGGATCTCCTTTTGGCTTGTATTCTCTAATCCAGACAATATCCTGTTGGAGGAACTCAGCAGGTCATGCAGCATCTATGGAAATGAATAAACAGTCAATATTTTGGAATGAGGCCCTTCTTCAAGACTCAAGAAGAATCTCAGCCCAAATGTCAGCTGTTATTCATTTCCACAGATGTGCCTGACCTGCTGAGTTTCTCCAGCATTTGGTGCTAGTACGTTAGTTTTTCAGCATCTGCAGAATTTCTTGTGATTATAATATCCTGGTGAGCATCTTCTGCAGCTTCTTGAAAACCTCCAGATCGTTCCTGAAATTCAGCGACCAGACTGCACCAATAATCCAAATGTGCCCTAACCAAAGTTTTAAGACCTCAAGACCATAATATATCAGAGTAGAATTAGGCCATTCGACCCATAGAGTCTACTCCATTTTATCATGGCAGATTAGTTAACATAATTATTGTATATTATAGAACTGCAACATGTCTTCCCAATTTTTATACCCAATACTCCAACAATACATCTTCTTGACCATTCTATCTACTTGAGTTCCCACTTTCAGGGAAGTGGGCCCAAGATCCCTCTGTACATAAGGGTCCCACCATTTACTGTATACCTCCCTCTTACGTTCGACCTCCTAAAGTGTAAAACGTCACACTTGTCTGAATTGAATCCATCTGCCATTTTTCACTCATTTCCACCATCAATATGTTGTTGCATCCTTTGACAACCTTCCTGACCATCCACAATTCTGCCAGTTTTTGCGTTGTCTTAAAGTTGCTAATCAGTCCAATTACACTTCTGTCCAAATCATTTCTATGTACCATAAAAATAGTGCAGTACTGATTCCTATAGAATACCACTGGTCACAGACCTCCAGTCAGAAAAACACCCCTCCAACTCTAATCTCTCTTTTCTCTGGCCAGACCAATCTATCATGTCTCCATGGATCTCATGTACCTTAATGGATACACTAAGGGACACATAATTGAAGAGAAAAGATTCCTCCAGTCTGGTGATAGATACAGTGAGCAGAATCTTAACACTCTCTCATCTGTAATATTAAGAAATATTGGCAATTATAGTAATTAAGTCACAACAAACACTGTTAAATGAAAACAATGCAAAAGCACTGGTAAACAGCACAATGTTTTTGAAGCAAGTTTCTTTTGTGAGATTTCCTGATGTGTACTAAATAAAATGTGAATGCTACTTTTTTTCTATATCCCCAATTGAGTGGCCACTGTTTTCACAGACTTCATTTGACGTTGGAAATTGCAGTGAATTGGAATGAAAGTAAAATATTAATATTTAATGCCACTCCTCTTTCATAACTAATTCCAGTTTTACAACAAATGTAAAGTATTACTAAAACCAATCGATAGATTGTACCTGTACTTTAACAGCAGCTTAAGAACAATGGAACGAACAACAGGATTTCGATCAACTGCTTCATCAAATGGTGAAAGATTATTGGTAAAGTACTGATCTGTGGAAAAAGAAAAGGTAACTGATGTAGAAAGGAAAAATAACAAATGTTATGCTTGAAATAAATGTGCAACTTAGAAAATGTTTCAGAATACTGGTAGTGCATTTTACTGAAAGCAGGAAGAGGCAACTAACTTAACAATGAAAATGTATGTACAGTCATTTGACAACACATTCGAGAAGTACCCATGACAGAAAACATTGTCAGAGTATCTCCACAGGTACAAACATTTGCAATATCAAGTTTATAAGAATATACTTACTACGAAGAGCACAATTTAAAAACAGATCAGATTTCATTCTGCATTTTGAGTACAGGTGATTATCCAACCAATGGATACATTTTTAAGACCAGGGCAGTTTTAAAAAAAAGATCTTCCCAAGAGCTGACCAACTCACCCACTTTTGCCTAGTCAACCAACTATTTCCCCTTAATTCTAGCTGAAGAGTGCCTTAACTGAGTCACAGAACACTCCTATTGGGCTACCAGATCAGCTAAAATAGATAATTTTAATAGTTTCCCATTCAGTAACTAAGCGTTATATTTTAGCTCCAACTCATTCATTTACCACTTACATTCCCACTTCTCAATCCAATGTTTTAGACTCACTAAAAGTATGGATCTAATTCCAAAGTGATACCACATGAAACTAAATACATTACTCATACAGCCTTAGAAATTCTAGTGAAGTTTAATGAAATATATACATAACTACTTGATTAAATTGCTATGAAAATATTTTGCAGAAGATCAGGGTTGCTTGAATTACAAAGCAACATTTTCATTTTGTCAGAAGACAAAAGAGACTGCAGAAGCTAGACTCTGGAATGAAAAACAGAATGCTGGGAGAACTCAACAGTTCAATCAGCACCTCTGAAGGCAAAATATGTAAATCAATCCCTCAGAATGAACCTTGCACCAGGACTGTGAGGGAAGAGAAAAGATTGCCAGATTATAATAGTACAAGATTGTGGGGAGTTGGGGGGGGCATTGGGCTGGTAGGTGATAGCTGGGGTGGGGGGATGATGGGAAGATGGAAGCAGGTATGGGGACACATGAGAAAAATTAACAAAGGGAGAAGAAAACTAAGCTTAAGTTGATGCATACCCCCAGTTTTATTTTCCCTTTGTATACCCTTCCCACCCTTTCCTCCATTTGATCTGTCTGCTTAACAATCTCAGTCCGTTTGCTTCCACCTGTCACTTATCACCCTCTTTCCCAGCCTCTCTTCTTCTGCAATTTCTCTGTTCCCTTTTCAATCCTAATGCAAGGTCCCAGCCCAAAATGTCAACCTATATCTTTTGCCTCCACAGATGCTGAGTGACCCGCTTCCTGCAATCTATTTTCTCAATTTTGCTACTTATGCACACGTGACAAGCTAATGCCTGGAGGTATCTGGACATGTGTATTGGGAACAACGTGCAGTACTATTTCCATGACTTCCCAACGTGCACAGACAACCCGCAGATGGTTCAGGCTATGCATAAAGAAGCACGTCTTCACTACCTGGAAAGCTGCTTCATGTAGATTCTCTGAGTTACATTTTTTACCTCTTGTGATGGTTCTCCCTCAGGGCACATTGCCCCCTTCAATTGGCTGACACATTGAATCCAATCAAATTCTGAAACCTTGAACCTACTCTGATAATTACAGAATTTTTCTCACACAAGGTTATAAGTGTTAAGGAGACCAAACACACTGTACAACCACTCCACTTAAAAAAGTGGAAGATACATAACCCTTCAAAGTAATCTGACCTTTCTGTGAGTCATTGGATTGCCCCAACTTTTGAATAACAAGCAGAGAGAGAAGATCATCAACCACTTCTTTTGTTGGTGGCAAGTCATCTTTGAAGCAGACCATGGAAACCAAAGCTACGAAAAATGCATCACACCTCTTGCGAAATATGACTAATTTTGCTACAGCTTCACTGCAATAAAAATGAACACACATTAATGACAAATCCAAGAAATGGTAATATTCCTTTGAAAGCTGTAACATTGCAAGGAACCCTGAAAATGGTTACTTTCCTTCAGATCACTTGTGAATTATAACTGCACACATGGACTAAGTGATTGTTAAGACATAGTGGTAAGATGAATATATACAGTATATTTCATTTAATGGACACAGGTCTGCATTATATATTAAATGAGAAATGATCAAAATGTCAATCTGAATTATAATTTATGAATGATAAGTTTCAATATGGATATACAGCATCATTTCCTACTGTAAACCAAACGGGGGACATTTGCAAGGAAAGTTGCTCTTCTCGCAACTATTTTTTATTGTACAGATGATGAAACAGCAGTAACACAGTTAGAATGGTGCCTTGAGAAGAAAACCACTACTTTCTGCAAGTTTTGTGTTTAGGCTCTGGCTTACCATTCCAAATCTTACAACAAATGCTTATCATGAAAGCTTAATCCACAAGTATCTTTGTATTAATGCCTAGATCTGCTGTTTTGTCAACTGCTTTGCGCAATAAAAAATATTTACAGGAAGGGCCTGCCATCCTTGCAGAAGTCCTCCATTTGGTTTACAGAAGGAAATAATATTGTATCTGCATATTGAAACTCTTCTCATGTTGAGATCTAGTTTATTGCTTTCAATTTTTAATTGTTTTAATACATTGAAATCGTACAGTTTCTTTTATGAAACACCATAGAATACCTTATTTCTTCCGTTACCGCTGGTACATAATCATCATCTAGAGAAGTACGGCACAGTGGGCAGAGTCGTTGTCCTGATTCAAGCCACCACTTTATACATTTTAAACAGTAAAGATGATCACATGGAAGCAGGATGGGTTCGTTGAGTTCTCCTAAGCAAATTGAACATGCTTGCAGATCATACCTGTAATCAAAGGACATTAACATTAAATTAAATTTAGGCCTACAGAGATATGTTAAGATAATAATCAAGGAAACTTCACTCTTTCATCTCTTTCAATTATTAGTTGCAATATGAATGCCAATAATTTATGTCCTGCCATTGTTCTCTACGTAGCTTGAGATACGAAAACTGCAAAAAGGTTAGCCTGAAATGCAAGTTTATCTCCTGTGATTTGAAACAAGTTGCTTCAAGGACACACAGGTTTCCTCCGCTATCCGAAGGTAGAGCGTTCCTATGAAATGGTACGTAAGCCGGAATGTCGTAAAGTGAATAAACAATTACCATTTATTAATATGGGAAAAATTTTTGAGCATTCCCAGACCCAAAAAAACCTACAAAATCATGCCAAATAACACATAAAACCTAAAATAACAGTAACATATAGTAAAAGCAGGAATGATATGATAAATACACAGCCTATATAAAGTAGAAATACTTTTCTGCAGCACTGTCTAGCGCAGCGAAAATCTCACGGCAGCACTCTCAGCAGAAGCACTCCCTCCAGTAACCTTTAAGCTATGAAGCTGCCAAATCATACCAAATAATAAATCATACCAAATAACACATAAAAATACACGCCTATATAAAGTAGAAATAATGTATGTACAGTGTAGTTTCACTTACCAGAATCCGGAAGACTCCAATAAATTGCAGTTTCGTCACAGTTAAACACTTGCTTATACGAATAACCAACTTCTGTAATTATTTTCTTCAGTTCTGCTGGGAACTTTTCGGCAGCTTCAGTATCAGCCGAAGCACTCTCTCCAGTAAACGTTAAACTATGAAGCTGCCCTCGCTTCAGAAACTGATTATACCACCCGTGACTACCTTTAAATTCCACTTTCGCAACACTTTCATCACCATCATCCAGTGCTTTCTGTTTCAGCTTATTAAAAGGACTGACTGATTTCTCCTTAAGTATAAGAAAACTTAACGGAACACCACGCTTTGTACACCCATCAATCCACTCAAGCAATAGACTTTCCATCTTATCCATTATTGAATGCCGACTAAGAGAGACCACTTTGCTATGACCAGAACCAACAGTAACATCAGTAGCTTTCAAAATTCTTTCTCTCTGCGTATAAATAGTGCAAATGGTGAACACAGGCAAGTTCAACGCGCGGACCATGTCCTTACTTTGTTCACCACAAATGAAACGCTTAATTATGTCCAGCGTTACGCTAAGTGTAACACTCTTACAAGCTCTTTTAGGCTTTTCTGATACCTTAGAACTCATCTTGCTAACGGATGCACAAAATAAATCGAGATAAAGCACGTGTTTAAGCAATGGCAGCTAGAATGCAGTTCCAGGGGAGGAGCTTGGCTGTTTGGGCGCGCGCTGCCTTTTTTTGTAACAGTGAAAACACCTTCTGTTAGCGAAAACAGGTAACTAATGATGGTCTTTCGTAACAGCGAGGTGTTGTAAAGCGAATGTTCGGAAAATGGGGGCCACCTGTACAGTACATTCTCTACCTGCACTGTCCAGCCTGCAGATGTGCAGTTCTACTTAAACTCTGGCATCTCTGATCATCATTTAAAACTACAATCATCTTATTGATCAGCTTGTGATATTATTACTGAGGAAATTAATTGGAATTTTTCTTCATTCATTTATTTTATCCCACATGTTGATAGTATGAAAACCCAACTCAGAAGCAGCAGGATGATTTTGTTTTGAAGGAGAAAATTGGTGCCACTAATTTCTATTCAACTTCCTAATATAATACAAGAAATGACTGATTATTCCAAGATGAATCTTCCGTAATTGTAGGGAAATTCCAAGACTGAATATCCACTTAGGATCAGTTCCTAAGCTTGGTCAACCTTGGTCATTCGTGTATACCATGTGAGACTAGCATCAATTGACTTGCAGTTACTTGTAGAATTAAAGCACATACTTCTTAATTATCATACAAAATCTCCTACCTGAAGAACAGACATCCTGCACTATTTTTACAGTCCCTGAGGACCCGAATCACAGCCTGAAAGGGCCCTCGGAATCTCACATCAGAGTTACTGTTCAAACTCTGTAAACAAAAATAGAATCAAATACCATCATAACAATTTAGCCTTTTTCAACTGACTTACAGAAGCTGAAAGTTATAAGACCATAAGATAAAAAAGCAAAATAAGACACATGAACAGTTACTACGCTTCAAATATCAGACTCTTGAACAAAAGGGGATAACTACACTCATTCTATTTTTGGTGTTGCCATAATCGGTGGACACTTTATCTTGGTATTTCATGTTCTCATTATTTATTGCTATTTATTTATATTTGTATTTGCAGTTTGTTGTTCATTGATTTTGTTTACAGATACTATTCTATAGATTTGGTAATTATGCCCGCAGGAAAAAGAATCTCAGGGTTGTATGAGGTGACATGTATGTACTCTGATAATAAATTTTCCTTTGAAATTTGAATCAGACCACTTCGCTCAATTTTGCTCTGCCATTCCATCATGACCGATTTATTATCCCTCTCAAGCCCATTCTCCAGCGTTCTCCCCGTAACCTTTGATATTGTTACTAACCAAGAATCTATCAAACTCTACTTTAGACAAATTCAATGACTTGGCCTCCACAGATTCACTACCCTCTCATTAAAGAAGTTCCTCCTCATCTCTGTTCTAAATGGGCACCCCTCTATTCTGAGGCTGTGTCCTCTTGTCCATAAGACCATAAGATATAGGAGCAGAATTAGGCCATTTGGTTCATTGAGTCTACTCCGCGATTTCATCACTGCTGATCTAGTTTTCCTCTTAGCCCCATTCTCCTGCCTTCCGCCCTTATCCATTCATACCCTGACCAATCAAAAATCTATCAACCTCTGCCTTAAACTTACATAAAGACCTGGCATCCACATTGAATTCCACAGATTCATGACCCTCTCCTTAAAGGAATTCCTCCTCATTCTCGTTCTAAATGGACATCCCGCTATTCTGAGGCTGCGCCCTCTGGTCCAAGACTCACCCTCTATAGGAACCATCCTCCCCATGTCCACTCTATCCAATATTTGATAGGTTTCAATTAGATTCCTCCTTATTCTTCTAAATTCCAATGAGTACAGGCCCAGTGACATCAAACACTCCTCATATGTTAACCATTTCAGTCCCAGAATCATTCTCCTGAATCTCTTCTGGACCCTCTCCAATGCCAACACATCTTTTCTTAGATAAGGGCCCAAAACTGCCCATAATACCCGAAGTACAGTCAGACTATTGCCTTACAATGCCTCAGCATGACAACTTTGTTTTTATACTGTAGCCCTCTCAAAATAAATGCAAGCATTGCATTAGCCATCCTTATTATCAACTCAACTTATGAGTTAATCTTTAGAGAATCTTACACAATGACTCCCAAGTCCCTTTGCAACTCAATTTTTTGAATTTTCTATATTTATTTCTTCTACCAAAGTGCATGACCATACACTTGTCTACACTATATTCCAACTGCCACTTCTTCGTCTATTCTCCTAATCTGTCTAGGTCCTCCTATAGATTCACCTCCCTGCTTCCTCAGCACTACCTACCACTTCATATCGTCTGCAAACTTAGCCATAAACCCATCAATTCAGTCATCCAAATCATGAACATATAACGTGAAAAGCAGTCCCAACATGAAACACTGCGGAACGCCTCTAGTCACTGACAGCCAATTAGTCAAGTCTCCTTTTACTCACACTCATTGACTCCTACTAGTCAGCCAATCTTCTATCCATATAGTATCTTTCCTGTAATACTATTGTTAAGCAGCTTTGCATGTGGGACCTTGTCAAAGACCTTCTGAAAATCAACATCCACTGACTTTCCTTTGTCTATGTTGCCTGGTATTTCCTCAGAGTTCCAACAGATTTGTCAGGCAATATTTCCCCTTGAGGAAACCATGCTGACTTTAGCCTATTTTATCATGTGCCCCCAAGTACCCCGAAACATCATCCTTAATAATACAACTCCAACATCTTTCCAACCACTGAAGTTAGGGCAACTGGCCAAGCATTTCCTATCTTCTGCCTCCCTCCTTTCTGAAAGAGTTGAGTGATATTTGCAATCTTCCAGTTCTCTGGAACCATTCCAGAATCTGGTAATTCTTGAAAAACCATTACTAATGCCTCCACAATCTCTTTAACTACTTCTTTCAAAACCCTGGGTGTAGCCCAGCTGGTGACTTATCTAACTTCAGACCTTTCAGTTTCCCAAGCATCTTCTCGTTAGTAACAGCAACTACATTCACTTCTGCCCCGATACTCTTGAATTTCTGGCATACTGCTAGTGTCTTCCACAGAGAAGACTGAAGCAAAATACTTAGTAAGTTCATCCACTATTTCTTTGTCTCCCATTACTACCTCTCCAGTGTAATTATCCAGCAGTCCAATAAACCTCATTTTTTTTCTTTATACATTTGAGAAAACTTTCGGTTCCTCTTTTATATTATTGACCAGCTTACCTTCATATTTCATCTTTTTTCTCCTACTGGCTGTTTTATTTTTCTTCTGTTGGTTTTAAAAGTTTCCCAATCCATAATTTCCACAATTTTTTGCAATATTATATGCCTTCTCTTTTCCTTTTATGCCGTCTTTTACTTCTCTTGTCAGCCACAGTTGTCTCATCCTTCCTTTAGAATATCGCTTCATCCTCAGGATGCATCTATGCTGTGCCTTCCAAATTGCCCCCAGAAATTCTGGCCATTGCTGCTTTACCATCATCTCTGCTCATGTCCCCTTCCAATCAACTTTGGCCAGCTCCTCTTTCATGCCTTTGTAACTCCCTTTACTCCACTATAATACTGATGCACTTGACTTTAGCTTCTCCCTCTCAAACTTTACCTTAAACTCCCTAATCAAAACTGGTTCATTACACACAATGCAGAATTACCTTTCCCCTACTGGGCTCAACCACAACATGCTCTAAAAAGCCATAACGTAGGCATTCTATAAATTCCCTCTCTTGAAATCCAGCACCAATCTGTTTCTCCCAATCTACCTGTATATTGAAATCCCCCATCAGTATCATAATATTATCCTTTTTACATCCCTTTTCCACTTCCCATTGTAATTTGTATCTCACATCCTGGCTACTATTTGGTGGACTGTATACAACTCCCATCAGGGTCTATTTTTACCGTTGCAGTTTAACTCTACCTGTAAGGATTCTATATCATCCGATCCTGTGTCACCTCTTTCTAAGGATTTGATTTCATTTTTTAAACCAACAGAGCGTGCTGCGGTTCCTCCCTGGTAGGTCATCCCCCCAACAGTATCCAAAGCAGTATACTTACTATTGAGGGGGCCAGCTCAGGGGCACACTGCACTGGCTGCTTATTCCATCTCCCTCTCCTGACAGTCACCCATGTACCTGCTTCCTATAACTTGGGGTGACTACCTCCCTATGGCTCCCATCTATGACCACCTCATTGTCCTGTATGATTTGAAGGTCGCTGTCGAAGCAGTGCTGCCAGGATAATCAAGGACATGACCCACCCAGCCAACACACTTTTCATCTCTCTTCCCTCGGGGAGAAGGCTCAGGAGATTGAAGACTCGTAGGGCCAGATTTGGGAACAGCTTCTTTCCAACTGTGATGAGACTGCTGAACGTATCCTGACCCAGATCTGGGCCGTACCCTCCAAATATACAGACCTGCCTCTCGGTTTTTTTTGCACTACGTTACTTCCTCTTTTCTATTTATGATTTATAATTTGAAATTTTAATATTTACTATCGATTTGTAATCCAGGGAGCGCGAAGCGTAGAATCAAATATCGCTGTGATGATTGTACGCTCTAGTATCAATTGTTTGGTGACAATAAAGTAAAGCTCATCAAGTTGCAGCTCCAGTCATGATGTGTAACATTCAGTCATATTAAACACTGTATGACCAGTGAAATTATACTGTGCCTTTAACTGAATACCAGGGTTTTTAGATCAGTAGGTTCTCAATGTGAAGAATGGTTTGAACCTTTAAACTTAATTGTTAAACTATCACGGCTACTACACAATATGAAGCTGCGGATATGTAAACGTGATACATAAAAACCATCAAGAATGATACATAAAATATAACTGATACCTTTGCAAGTTGACCAGCGTGGAATGTAACCTCGTTCTCCAATTTATCATGTATTTCTTTAACTCCCAAAATGATGTGTTCCACAAAAAGTGACAGTGAAAATATTCTACGCCATCCAGATCTGAAATACAAGCATGAGCACCTAAATGTGTACAACTGTAATATTAACCCTCCTTAGGCATTACAGTGAAGAGACCTCGTGATTTCCAGGCATTCTCTCAAAATTTTCAAGCTTTTCGTTTCTAAAATAGTCTTACTCGTTTAAAGCAATAAACCGAGGACTTCCTCCTGCTGCCTAATGGAATAACACACAATTTGTGTGGCTGCTTTTAATTCTTCCTTTTCCCCAGTTTAAACTCTGAATTTTTAACTTCTATTTGTCGGATCTTAGAGGGGAATAGTTGTGATTATGTCACAATCCTTAAGAAGTGGAAAGCAGCTTTCTGAATCCAGCAATGGAAAGGGAAAAACTTCGAAAGAAAAATCAAAAGATATGCCTGTCTGGGCTGAGTGTTTAGAACATGCGTTGATGGCTCTCGACAAGAAAATAGATAATAACACTTCTGAGATGAAGTCGTTTCGACAGAGTTTTCATTTCTTAGAGAAAAGTATTATTTCCTTGAATTCTGAACTTAAAGAGTCGAAGCATCAGATAGTGGATATTTCAGCCTGCTTGGAACAGTCTCAATGCAAGACTATCGATCTGGAAGCAAGATCTCGTCGGAATAACATTTGAATTGTTGGGCTGGAGGAAGGATCTGAGAGTGGGGATTTATTGGACTATTTTGCTAATTTGCTTCAATCTCAGTTTCCAGATATTTTACCTCAACCTCCCGATATTGAAAGAGCACACAGAATTTTCACTTCGAAATCTCAAGATCCGAATAAACCAAGGTCAGTTTTGGTCAGCTTTCTTCGTTTTAAAGTTAAAGACCAAATCATAAAATATGTAAGGAAACACAGAGTTTTTAAATTCAAGGGGTCCAAGATTCGTTTTTATGAAGACTATCCACAGGAAGTTATGGAACAGCGGTTCAAATTTGTTCCAGCATGAAGATAGCCCATGATAAGGGATTATTCCCATCACTTTGCTATCCAGCCCGATTAAAATTATTTCCTAAAGATTCGACTCCACGTTTTTTTTGGATCCCAAAGCGGCATTGAACTATGTTAATTCTATTTTGGAGGTGGCCGAGGTTTGAATGATATTAGGTCTGCTGAATAATTTTCTGAAAGAAAACAAGCTTTGAATATTTCTGATATGTTGAAGATGTCCTTTGATCGATAGGCCATTTAAAGAAGATGTGAACTTCTTGATTTGACTGATGAATGACTTCTCCGAAATCTTTTTGATATACTGAGTGAGTTAACACAGCAGACAGATTGTTAACTGGTTTGATTATTTGTTTTTATCCTTCCTTTTCTTCATTAAGTGATAGCTTTCATAGTTTATAAAGACATATATATAGCGAGGAGTGCTTAGTAAATAGATAATTAGTCTCAGTTTTTCTTCTAAAAACAGTTTTTTGTTATTGGGCAGTAAGTCAAAGGGATAATGGTGCCGATTTTTCTTCATTAGAGATTATATAGACATTTGTCTTTTTGTTTAGGTTTAATTTTATTGTTTTGACGTCTTTGGAGATTGTTTTTGCATTCCCCAGTTTATCTTTAATGATTAAGCATAAACATTTTTTTTCCTCTGCAGGGCTTTCCTATTTTAGGACCGTCCCGTGTTTTTTTTGTAAATGGGGGGGGGGAGGGGCGGAATTAAGGAAAACTTTTAAAATCACTAATTAAATTGAGCAGCTCGCAGAGTTCTGTTTCTTTTTTCTTTTTCTATGGGGACTCATTCTGGCCTTTTCTTTTTCTTTGCCGGATTTCTAGCTTTTGGGATGGTGGGAGGATTGGGGCTAGTTTTGAACTATAGGTTTCATTGTAGGATTAATTCCATTTTTTTCAGTTTTTTCTTATTCTATTTTTTCCTATTACAAAGTTCCAGAGCATGCGTGTTTTCTATATGGTTATACTTATCACCGCCATTTTTGATTAGCACGCGTTGGTATGCGTGTATTTATGTGTTAAAAAAATATTTTATGGTAGTTAAACAGATAAATGTTATTAGTTGGAATGTACATGGCTGGAATCACCCTATTAAGAAAAAGACTTAAAATTATTAATTGATTCCAACCCAATATAATTTTCGCTCAAGAAACACATATCAGAACCGGTGATCAGATTTTTTAAAATGTGGATGGGCCTTCAATATCATTTATTGAATGTGGGAGGGCCTTCAAATTGTTATATGTTATATGGTCATATTATATATCATGCCACTTGTCAAAATAAAACAAAGGGAGTATCTATTTTTATTAAATCTAATATTTTATTTATCCAACAAGACATTGTGTCAGATACTAATGGTAGATTTTTAATTGTCAAAGGAACAATTTGTAATAGAAAAATTGTTCTGGTTAATCTATATGGACCTAATGTAGATGATCCTTTTTTTAAAAACGTATTTGATTTATTGCCAGATTTAAATGAATATATGTTGTTAATGGGTGGTGATTTTAACTGTTGTTTAAATCCTTAGATTGACAAGAGTTCAACCAATCAGCGGTTTCCAAGTTGTTCAGCATCACTTATTAACTCTTTTTTAATTGATTATGATTTGATCGAAATCTGGAGACATCTACATCCTAATGACAGAGATTATCCTTTTTATTCACATGTTCACAAAAAACATTCGAGAATCGATTATTTTATAGCTGATCTCTGATCTTTGTCCAAAGTCCAGAAGTGTGAATATGACGCTATCGTTGTTTCGGATCATGCGCCTTTAAACTTAGCTTTTGAATTGAATGATGTCGGTATTGCAAACTTGCCTTGGCACTTTCCAGAAAATTTATTACAAAGTTTGGACTTTGTCAAATCTATTGAGACTCAGATAAAAGATGTTTTTCTTTTTAACAATACGGGAGATGTGTCGAAATTGATTATATGGGATACATTTAAAGCATATTTGCGAGATCAGATAATCTCCTATTTAGCTAAGCTTAAGAAACAGACAAAAGTAGAGTTAGATAAGATTTCAAAACAAACTAAAGACTTGGATAATATTTATGCAATCTCTCCTAACGTTGATTTATTTAAACAAAGGGTTGAACTTCAATCACAATATAATTTACTATTAACTTATCCTATTGAAAGAAATTTGCTTAAATTGAAAAGTCAATTTTGTGTGTTTGGAGATAAAAATAATAAGCTATTAGCATCCCAATTAGAGGCAGCTAAAGCTAAAAGACAAATTTTAAAAATTCGTAAGGGAGACGGTAGTTTAGCTTGTAATTATGAAGATATTAATAAAATTTTTCAAGACTTTTCCATTGAAATTTATAAATCTCAGTTTCCAGCTGATTCTTCTAAAATGAATGCCTTTTTACTAAAGATTGATTTTCCTAGAATATCTGTTGAAGATCAACAAACTCTTGATACTCCTATTACTGAAAAAGAAATTCAGAAAGCTATTCTTTCAATGCAATCTGGTAAAGCCCCTGGATTGGATGGTTTTTCTGTAGGATTTTATAAAAAATTTGAAAAATTGCTTTCTCCATATATGCTGGAAACGCTTAAAGATTCTTTTTTGTTAGGAGAGTTACCTCCCACATTTTATGAAGCTTCTATTTCTTTAATTCTAAAGAAAGATAAAGACCCTACTGACTGTGCTTCATATAGACCTATTTCATTATTAAATGCGGATGCTAAAATTCTTTCAAAAATAATGGCGAATCAACTGGATAATATTCTAGCTAAAATTATTTCGGGACCAAACAGGTTTTGTAAAAGGTCATTATTCCTTCTCTAATACTCAGAGACTGTTAAATATTATATACTCATCCTTTTCTAAGACTCCCCAATGTGCTGTTTCTCTTGATGCTGAAAAGGCATTTGGTAGAGTTGAATGGAAATACTTATTTAACGTTTAAGAGAAATTCAACTTTGGTACTAATTTTAATAAGTGGATTAGAATGATACATTAAAAGCCCTATTGCTACTGTTATTACTAATAATTGCAGATCTCCTTTTTCTCGACTTTCATGGGGTACGAGACAAGGATGTCCATTAAGTCCCATTATTTAATTTGGCGTTGGAACCCTTGGCCATTGCACTTCGTGAAGCTAAAGATATCCATGGAATTTCTATAAATTGGACTATTCATAAGATCTCCCTTTATGCTGATGATCTCTTAGTTTATGTTTCGAATCCTGAAGAATTCATTCCTAGTTTATTGAAATTATTAAATTAATTTGGAAAGTTTCCGGGATATAAACTAACCTTTTATAAAAGTGAATTATTTCCTCTAAATGATTCTGCTTCTATATATGATGACATTCCTTTTAAAGTTACGGACTCATAAAAACTTAGGTATTATGTATCATCACTAAAAATTACAGAGACCTTTATAGAGCTAATTTGGTTCCTTTAGTGGATTTTATGAAGCATTATTTTGTAGATGGAATCCACTTATACTTTTGTTAGCGGGTATTTCAAAGTATTCCTATTTTTTTTTAACTAATAAGTTTTTTGATCAGGTTGATTCTATTATTTCATCTTTTGTTTGGAATAATAAAAGACAAAGAATTGGAAAATATCATTTACAAAAATTAAAAAAGGATGGAGGTCTTGCTCTGCCTAATTTAAGAATGCATTATTGGGCTGTTAATATACATTGTGTGTGTTCTTGGTTATATTGGGCTGATAAAAATGAACGACCACCTTGGGTTGATTTGGAATTGAAAGCTATGAAACAATTTTACTTGGGGGGGGGGACGTCAACTCAGACCATGAGAGGCTTGCGTTGGGCATTTTCATGCCTTACAAGGCGCCGATTGGAAGTCTGTGTGGGGCGCCACTCCTCGCACAGACTAGAGCAATGTGTGATTAAGTGCCTTGCTCAAGGGCACAAACACACTGCCACAGCTGAGGCTTGAACTAGCGACCTTGAGGTAACTAGATGAATGCCTTAACCGCTTGGCCACGTGTCCAACACTTAACTTTGTTATTAGGAGCTTCTTCACCTGTACAACTGGCCAAAATTTCTAATCTAAATTTATATCCTATGATTAAGCAGTCATTATGAATTTGGTACCAGTTTCGTAATTTTTTTAATCTCAAAAAATTTAACCTTAGTTTAATTTATCAAAATTATTTATTTAAACCTTCAAGTGATTCTAACTTTTTTCTTTGGAGGAATAAAGGAGTCCTTCATGGATCTGTTCCAAGAAGGTTGATTGATATCTTTTGAGAAATTAGTTTCTAAATACTCTCTCTTATACTCATATTTCCTGCAATATCTTCAGGTCAGACATTTCTTACAAGAATATTTATGTAATTTTCCACATATACAGGATTCTGACCTGTTAGACATTTTAAAAATGAATCCTTTAGTGAAAGGTTTTATTGGGAAAATTTACAATTTACTATTACAACAGTACAATTATCCTTCACTTAAGATTAAGCAAGATTGGGAAAGAGAGCTTAACATGACCTTGATAACAGAGGACTGGTTGTGAATTTTGAAGTTGGTTAACTCTTCTTTGATTTCTGCCAGTCACTCTTTAATTCAATTTTAAATTGTACATCATTACTATTTGACAAAGGAGAGACTGTCTAAAATATTTCCTAATGTTGATAGTCAGTGTGATAGATGTAAAACTGAGACAGCTACATTGACATATATGCTTTGGTTGTGTTCTGTACTGAAACAGTTTTGGAAATCTATTTTCTCTACAATTTCTAAAGTTTTAACAATTAATTTACAATCTAATAAAATTGACAGTTTTGCTCAGTATAATCCCTCAATATATTCATGGTATTTCTATATCAGACCAATATGTAATAAGCATTTGTTACATTATTGGTCAGAAGGGCTATTTTATTGAAATGGAAAGATGCCTCTGCTCCCACTTTGATACAATGGTTCTCTCAGGTGATGTTATGTCTTAGTTTGGAGAAAATTAGTTGTTGAACTTTTGATCCTCAATTTGACTTCGAGAAAAGCTGGGGTTCTTTTGCCCGCAACTATCATTTGATTTGAGTTCATTAAGATGGTCCCCTTCTGATTGTGTAATTGGATTTGGTTGGCAGATTGATATTTTTCTTTTATGGACGCTTGTATGGCGTATAGCTCCAGGGTTGTGCTCCCAATGTTTTTTTTGTTAGTAGGGTTTTTTTTTGTTTTAGTTAATAGGGGTTCTTTTTTCCCTGCTTTCTTTTTTCCAAAAATTGAAAAAAAAACTTTTTAAAACGCAATAAACCTCAAAAAGAACTTTCCATCACAAATTCTTCATATGGTACAGAGTAGCTCCCCCCCGCCCCACCCATGCCATGCAGTTTTGAGATATTCAGGGATAAATTAAGATTCACAGTCACTGCTTCCTCTGAGCTGTGCAGGTGCGTTTCCAATGTGGGACTGAAATGCTTCTGCACAGATAGCCTTTTCTTGCTGTGCAGCCTTAATTTTCTTTTGTATAATATTGATTTAAAATACCGTGCAATTTTCAGGCTGTGCAAAAATTTCCTGCTCAGAGCAATGGTTGGTCTATTAAAAAAAGTTATAAGGAATGTTGTTCACTCTTCTGGTAACTACATCATCTCATAGAATTGGGATATTTTTGCTTCATTAGGCACCAAAGTAAAACAATGAATTTCTTGCCTTCACTGATGCTCAAGTTGTTTCCATCATCCTTAATTACTTCTTCCCACTACGGACCTCTGAATATACTGCATCTTGGACTTTTCTTAACAGTCTCCATTTAAAGCTTACTATAATCTAGACTAGTCTTTAATATGCTATCAGTTGAATTTCCTTTATGATGAATTCTATGAGTATTTTGACTAGCACTTGATCAAGTTCACTCTAATCTGTGCCCTTCATTACAGAGTATTTCCTGGGTGTTTTTCTTCCGTTTCTTCTCCATCAGATTTGTTAAGTTACTATTTTGGAAAACATAAGAAATAGGAGCAGGAGTAGGCCATCCCGCCCATTGAGCCTGCCCTACCGTTCAATAAGATCATGGCTGATCTATCCGTAAATTCAGCTCCATCTACCTGCCTTTTCCCCATAACCCTTAATTCCCTTACTATGTAAAAACCTATCTAATGTTTTCTTAATATTTAGTGAAAAAGCATCAACTGCTTCCCTGGGCAGAGAATTCCACAGATTCACCACTCTCTGGGAAAAACAGTTTCCTCATCTCCATCCTAAATCTTCTCCCCTGAATCTTGAGGCAATGTCCCCTTGTTCTAGTCTCACCTACCAACGGAAACAACTTCCCTACTTCTATCTCATCTATCCCTTTCAAAATTTTGTACGTTTCTATAAAATCCCCTTTCATTCTTTTGAACTCCAGAGAGTATAGACCCAGGCGCCTCAATCTCTCCTCATAGTTTAACCCCTTCATCCTTGGAATCAACCTGGTGAACCTCCTCTGCACTGCCTCCAAAGCCGATATATCCTTCCTCAAGTATGGAGACCAGAACTGCACACAGTTCTCCAGGTTTGGCCTCGCCAGTACCTTGTACAGTTGCAGCATGCTCTTGAATTCAATCCCTCTAGCAATGAAGGCCAACATTCCGTCTGCCTTCTCAATGGCCTGTTGTACCTGTCACGTACCCTGTGACGGGTTAAAGAACCAGCAGAAATGGAAAAAAGCTAGAGTCTGGTATTGGTGTTAACATAATCTATTTTTATTAGTAACTACATAATACAATCATATATAACTGGATAAATCAAACAAGTTAGCACTGTTACATATACACACACACACACACACACACATATATATACACACACACACACACACACACACATATATATACACACACACACACACACACACACATATATATACACACACACACACACATATATATATATATACACACACACATATATATATATATATATATATATATACACACACACACACACACACACACACACATATATATATATACACACACACACACACATATATATATACATACACACACACACACACACACACACAAATATAACTCCCAAACTATTGATTTTGGGGGAAACAAGGCTTAGAGTCTTGAGATGGTAAAGAATGAAAGTTCAGTTCATCCACAGAATAGGGGATGAGAGAGAGATATTTGTAATCCAGGGTAAATGTCGAGAGAAGGCAATTACGTCGATATTCCACAGATTCCACGACAGCAATACAAAATAACAATAGTAGTAGGTTTTATCTCCGAAGTTGTTTCACTCCACACATGAAGTATCACCGACAGTGATCTTCAACGAATATCCTTTCAACACAAGTGATACCACACTCTAATTCAGCTACGAGTCTTTCCAAAGTGGTGTCCACAGGATACTCAAACAGAATCCACATATGGATTATCACCAACAGTAGCTTATCACTAAGGGGACCCTCTTCAAGGGAACCAACCCCAAACACACAACGTGATAGCCACTTATCCGGTCCCACGACATACAAAATAACTCCAACAGTGATTTGCCACAGGGGTGCTTTTCTTCAGTGAACTACCACACCCAAACAAGGGTAACACACAAGTGGTATTCACAAAGGTACTCCACTCACCAGAGAACTCACTCCTGTGGATTAACTACGTGACAGTTACAGCTTTGTATTCGAATGGAACTCAGACTCACCCTCACGGGCTACTTAGAGAGAGAGAGTCCAAACAGTGACCTCTTTGTCACTAGGTTTCTTCTATTTCAAACCTTCCTCTCCCCTCTCCTCTTCCTTTAAAGTCACCAAATGTGACCACAAAAAAGAAGACCGTCTTCTGTGGGTGAGTTATCAACCCAGGTGAGGGTTGGCACACGAATAACTTCCCACCGGTCACACCTTTCCCACACTGCGAGAGTCACCAATCGATTCACCTGACCTTTCTGTGGGCACACAAAGCTCATCCAGTGTCTAAAACCATGTATCTCTGTGTCTATCAGCTGACCCATTTATCTCACCATGCTGAACACCAACTGTCCATCAAGTAGCTCCTCCCTTCTCTCTCTGTAGGAACACAGAAGCTGGCGGTGTCCTTGTAAAAGTGTAAACATGCTGCAGAGAAACCATAACACCATCTCAAAGCAGTCTTCGCCTCTCTCTCTCTCTCTTAATACAAGGGGCTTGTGTTGAGCAACTCTCCCTCTCCCTTTTTAAAAGCACAGTTCATAGGGATAATTCAGGATCCCGTCACATACCTGCAAGCCAACTTTTTAGGATTCATGCACAAGCACTCCCAAGTCCCTCTGCACAACATCATGCTGCAATCTTTCACCATTTAAGTAATAATCTGCTCTTCTATTATTCCTTCCAAAGTGCATGATCTCGCATTTACCAACGTTGTATTCCATCTGCCAGACCTTGGCCCACTCACTTAACCTATCTATATTCCTCTGCAGAGTCTCCACATCCTCTGTACAATTTGCTTTTCCACTCAGTTTAGTGTCATCAGCAAATTTTGCTACGCTACACTCAGTTCCCCTCTTCCAAATCATCAATGTAAATGGTAAACAGCTGCAGACCCAGCACCTACCCCTGTGGCACCATACTCACCACAGACTGCAAACCAGAGAAACACTCATTTATACTCCTTCTGGAAATCCAAGTATACAACATCTACCTGTTCCCCACTATCTGCTGCACTCATTATGTCCTCAAAGAACTCCAGTAAGTAAGTAAAACAGGACCTGCCCTTTCTGACTCCATGCTGCATCTGTCTAATGGAACCACTGCTTTCTAAATGCTTCACTATTTCTTCCTTAATGACAGCTTCAAGCATTTTCCCGACTACAGATGTTAAGCTAACTGGCCTATAGTTGCTGTCTTTTGCCTACATCCCTTTTTAAAAATGGCGAACAAAGTAGTTCACAGGGAGGTGCACAGAAGCTATTCAATAAAAGTATTTTGAAGAAATGCTTCAGAGTATTTGAAAGATGGAACATAGAAAAAGTAAGGAAGGAACCAATGATATCACTTATAATTGCAAATTATAAGTTTTTTAAAAAGTGAGGCAAAGGAAATAAGATGAGAAGGTTAATCTAGTTTTGAGAGAAAATTATAAAATTGAGAACAGGAACCAGAGTATCAACTGCCTCATGAAGTGAAAAGAAGTATGATCTGGTCGATAAGGTACAAGTTGATAGGAGGAAATTGCTCATTATGATACTAGAACAAAGTTTACTACTCAGTAATTTTTATGACACTGATAACATCAAATCATATTTAATCTTAATCCAAAACCCTAGCATGCATTGATTACAATCTTTAATTTACTTAGTAATTTTCTTTTGTTTAAAAAAAAGCTATGCATTTTCAGAAATACAAAAATAATACATAAAATTCTTACCGGACATCATTTGCAAGAGCAAATTTACTTCCTTCACCATGTGCTAAGACTTCTGCACAGACTAGCTCAATGGGCATTTGTAGAGTGTTCACCATCTGAAGCCACCTCTGATTCGATAACTTAGTGCGTTCAACTTCCAGCATTTCAATACAGGCAGCTGCTGCATAAATATCTATGACCTGCATTAAATTACAAAGATTAATAGTCTAACCATTTTCAAATAGGTGAAAAGAAATTAAACGGTCTCAAACAAATGCTGTGTAAACCATTAAGCATGCAATATCTACCTATCAAAATACATGCTGGGGCCACTGGAAGTTTTATTAAATTAGCCATGCACCAATCAAAATGTGTATGAAGCACAGAAAACAAACAGAAATAGCTACTGTAGCTATGTGTAGATACTCAGTTCTTCAAGCCTGATCCAATGACTTGTCTTCTAATGTCTTCTGTGGTAGAGAATTCCACAGTCCTTGGACACTCCAGTCATCAGAAACAACCTCCCTGTTTCAAGATTGTTCAATCTTTTTCATTTAATTTTACATGTTTCTATGACATCCACTCCCATTATTCTAAACTCCAGTGAACATAGCCGTAATCAATCCAGCTGTACCTCAACTTCAGTCCTGCTATCCTAAGGTTCAATCTAGTAAAACTTGCCCATGGCAAGACCAAACTAGCATGCAAAATTCCACCTAGATCTCAACAAGGACCAGTAGCTAGGCATCGAGGTGTCTTTGCTCCTCTCGCTACAAAGCCTAGTGTAAGTGTTAGCTTACTAAACTATTTGCTGCGCTCAAATTGTTGCTTTCTGATTGGTATAAAAGGACACCTGGGTCTCATTGTATGACCATTTTTCCCTAATACATCTTCATCCAGCAAAACTACTTTTTTGATTTTAGAAAAAAAGCAAATGATTTCACATTTATCCCTGTTAAACTGCATCTGCCAGTCATGTGCCCTCTCACCCAACTTGGCTAAATCACCCTGGAGCCACTCTATATCCTTCTTACAGCTCATATTTTTCTCCATCTGTTTGCCCATCACCCTCCAACCCCCAACACCCTCTTTCAGTTGACCACAAACTTGGAGATGTTATATTTAGTTCTCTCATACAAATCACTGAATTATATAGGTTTCCCCTGCTTTTCTAACGTTCACTTTACGAAACCTCACTGTTACGAAAGACCTACATTAGTACCCTGTTTTCGCTTTCAGATGGTGTTTTCACTGTTACGAAGAAAGGCAGCGCACGCCCCGAGCAGCCGCTCTGCCCCGGATTCGGAATGGCATTGCTTAAACACGTTGCATTGAGCAGCCGTTAGCAAGATGAGTTCTAAGGTGTCGGAAAAGCCTGAAAGAGTAAGGGTGTTACACTTAGTGTGAAACTAGACATAATTAAGCGTTTCGATCGTGGTGAACGAAGCCAGGGCAGCGTGAATTTGACTTGTGGAAGTTGACGAAGATGATGTTGAAGAGGTTTTGGCATCCCATGACCAAGAATTGATAGATGAAGAGCTGATGCAATTGGAAGAGGAAAGGATAACAATCGAAACCGAATGCAACCGAATGCAGAAAGTGAAGCAAATGCATGAGATTTTCGCTGCAATGATAAAGTACGACTTTAATTTTGAAAGAGTACGTAGGTTTAGGGGATATTTGCAGGATGGTTTGAGTGCTTGCAACTGTATGATAGAAAAATGTGCGAGGCTCAGCAGTCAAGCAAGCCTTCCACATCAGCCATAGCAGACGACGTACCTCGACCTTCGACATCGAGGCGGGCAGTCATAGGAGAAGATGAGCTGCCTGCCCTGATCGGCGGTGAGATAACACCCCCGTGTCCCACCACCCCAACACCCGGGCCCCGGACAGATACTGTACCAATTTGCAAAGAACGCAGCGGTAGTCGGGAGGCACACAGCACATCTTTGAAAAAAAAGCTGAAAAAAACATGCTAATTAATTAGGTGCTGCCTAGCACATAACTGTCGGCCCAGATCAGAGGCAATGCAATCGGCAATCGCCTCTGATCTGCACTGACATTTACGTGCCGGGCAGCACCTAATTAATTAGCATGTTTATTTCGGCTTTTTTCTTAACTATGTGCTGTGTGCCTCCCGGCTACCGCTGCATGCTTTGCGGCAATATATCGGGTCGGCGGCCTGGAGGGTGGGGGCCACTGCACCACTCAGCCTGCGATGACTCAGTCTAACACACCATCATCAGTGTGCTCGGCGCTGTTTTCCCAATTCCGGTAAGTGATACTACATTGTACATACATTATTTCTACTTTATATAGGCTGTCTATTTTTACATGTTATCTGGTAGATTTGGCAGCTTTATAATTTAAAGGTTACTGGAGAGCACGTTTATGCCAACAGCACTTGCGTGAGATTTTCTGCTGTGAGCGCTTGCGTGAGATTTTCGCTACGGAGATCTGTGCAGGCAATCGTTGTAGAGAAGTATTTCTACTTTATATAGACTGTGTATTTATCATATCATTCCTGCTTTTACTATATGTTACTGTTATTTTAGGTTTTGTGTGTTATTTGGCATGATTTGGTAGGTTATTTTTGGGTCTGCGAATGCTCACAAAATTTTCCCATATAAATAAATGGTAATTGCTTCTTCGCTTTACAACATTTCGGCTTACGAACCATTTCATAGGAACGCTCTACCTTCGCATGGCGGGGGAAACCTGTAATATGAATTTATGAGGCCCAAGCACTAATTGGCGCAGTTCCCCACTAGTCCGTGATTGTCAGTAAGAAACAGACCCCTGTCAACTAGTTATAACCATAATACTATATACAACTTCATGTGCTTTCATTGATGATGGCTGGTTCTTCACTTGTGAATATCAGGAGGGAAGAATCCTCAGGAGTGACGGCATGATCGTTGGTGACTGTGGAGGCCAATTCTGGATCTGCAGACTCTGGAGGAGCAGCTGGGATGCAGGTGCTTGAGTAGTAGGATCATTCCTGCGTCTCTTCCCTTCAGCAGCTGCTTTCCTGGATTCCTCAAAATTCTTGGCTGCTCCATGGATCAGCATTCTCCAGTAGTCTCTGTCACAAGCCAGCTGCTGTCACTCATTGACCTCGATAGTTGTCTGAGAGAACTGCTGTTTAAGTTGGTCTTTGAACCTCTTGTGTAGGGCACCACAATTTCTCTTGCCCTGAGAGAGTTCTCTGTAGAGTATTGCTTTTGGTAACCTGGAATTGTCCATGCAAGACATGTGGCCTGACCAGCTGAGCAGCGAAGTGGTTCAATGCTTGCAAATTAAGCCTTCCCTAGGACGTCGTTGTTGGAGAAATATTACTGCCTGCTGATACCCATGATGGAGCAGAGGCAGCACTACTGGAAGCCTTTGAGCAAATGGATTTGCTTGTGGTACAAGACCCACGCTTCAGAGCCATATAGCAGTGTTACGATAATAGTAGCCCTGTACTCCTAGATTTCTGTGGACAGACACAGCTGGAGGTTCTTCCACACATGTTTCTGGAGGCACCTGAAAGCACTGCTGGCTCTGGTGAGTTGATTGTCATTGGAGATGATGCTGCTCAGGTAGGTGAACTGCTCAACCATGGTGAGAAGGTGGTCATCAATGGTGATCTGAGGTGGGCTGTAAACACCACATGGTGGCTGATGGAGGATCTTTGCTTTTTCAGACTGACTGTTAACCCAAGATGCGGCTGTTGAGGTAGTTGGGTACTCCTCATGAAGAAACAAGGACTGGTTTGCTGAAAATGACACTGAAATCTGGAATCTGCTCCAGAAGAAACGCTAGTCTCATCAAGTGGTGCTGTCCACATCCGACCACCAAGCGGCCAAGGCAGAATACAGAGCTGCATGCAACACCCACCAAGCCAAACTGAGAAAGATGTAAAACGATTGGTGAACTGCCCTAGCAGAATGAACGCAACATTATGCAGACACCGGCTATACTCAAGCCTTCAACGAACCGCTGCACGTAGTGTATGATCCGACTAGTCATATTCAAGCCCCTCTGTACTCATCTGACAGCTCCAGCCTGCTGACAGACAAGGAAGCCATCATGAGGTAATGGGCATAGTACTACTAGAGTCTTTTCAGGGATAATCGTCAAGTACAAGTTGCATCCATTGAAATGTTCCCCCCAGCATAGGTCAGGTTTAAGCTTGATGGCCTGCCAACTCTGGAGGAAGTCAAAGATGCTATTTCCAAGCCGAAATGCCATAAAGCCCCAGGCATTGATGGGATCCCAGCTGAAGTGTACAAAATGGGCGGAGCATTCTCCTGAGCAAACTCACAAACTTGTTCATACTCTGCTGGGAGAAAGGATCAGATTTAAATGACCTACACAACGCTGATAATTGTCTCCCTGTACAAGAACAAAGGGAAGAAATCAGACTGCTCAGACGACAGAAGCGTTACCCTACTGTCCACCGCCAGAGAGATCCTCGCCAGAATTCTCTAGGAAAAAATCAGCCCCACCATTGCCAAAAGCAACCTCACAGTGGATCAATGTGGATGCAGAGCGAACTGAGGTACCATTCCCCATTTTCATTTCCCTCTCTCACCTTATCTTCTTACCTGCCTATCACCTCCCTCTGGTGTTCCTCACCCTTTTCTTTTTTCCATGGTTTATCCTTTCCTATCAGATTCCCTCTTCTCCAGTCCTTTATCTCTTTCACCAATCAACTTCCCAACTCTTTACTTCACCCCTCCCCCAACTTTCTTACTCTGACTCATCTTTTTTTCTATCCAACATGATCTCCTTTCTGCACCAGATAGAGGAGAAGTGTCATGAATAGAACATGGGACTGTACCAATCACAAACAAGGGAAAATCTGCAGATGCTGGAAATCCAAGCAACACACACAAAATGCTGGAGGAACTCAGCAGTCTAGGCAGCACCTATAGAAAAGATGTGACTCTTCAGCAGGACTGGAAAAAAGAGTGAGGAGTCAGAGTAAAATAGTGGGGGGGAGGAGGAGGGAAGGAATAACCACATGGTGATAGGCGATCACGGAGGGGGGAGAGGACAGAAGGCCATGGAAGAAAGAAAAGGGGGAGGAGCACCAGAGGGAGGTGATAGGCAGATAAGGAGGTAAGGCGAGAGAGGTAAAAGGGGATGGGGAATGGTGAAAGTGGGGACAGGGGGCATTGCAGGAAGATTGAGAAAGCAATGTTCATGCCATCTGGTTGGAGGCTACCCAGATGCAATTTCAGGTGTTGCTCCTCCAACCTGAGTGTGGCCTCATCGCAACAGTAGAGGAAGCCATGGACTGACAGGTCAGAATGGGAATCGAAAGTGGAATTAAAATGGGTGCCCATTAGGAATCCTGCTTTTCTGGTGGATGGAACGTAGGTGCTTGACAAAGTTGTCTCCCAATCTATGTTGTGTCTCACCGATATACAGGACACCAGACCAAGAGCACCGTATACAATTGCTGACCCCAACAGACTCACAGGTGAAGTGTCGCCTCACCTGGAAAGACTGTTTGGGGCCCTGAATGGTACTTAGGGAGGAGGTGTAGAGGCAGGCGTAGCACATATTCCTCTTCCAAGGATAAGAGCTAGGACGGAGATCAGTGGGGAGGGATGAATGGACAATGGAATCATGTAGGGAGTGATCCCGGCAGAAAGCAGAAAGTGGGGGCGAGGGAAATATGTGCTTGGTGGTGGAATTATGTGCTGGATGCGGAGACAGTTGGGGTGATGGGTGAGGACAAGAGGAACCCTGTATCTGGTGGGGTGGCGGAAGGATGGGGTGAGGGCAGACGTGGGCAAAATGGAAGAGATGTGGTTGAGGGTAGCATTGATAGTGAAGGAAGGAAAGCTCTTTTTTTTGAAGGAGGAGGACATCTTAGTTCTGGAATGAAAAGCCTCATCATGAGAGTTGATGCAGCTGAGATAGAGGAACTGACAGAAGGGGATGGCATTTTTACAAGTAACAGGGTGGGAAGACGTATAGTCCAGGTAGCTGTGAGAGTCAGTAGGTTTATAATAGACTAGAAGCTGTCTCCAGAAATAGAGAGAGAGAGATCCAGAAAGGGGAGGGAGGTGTTTGAAATGGACCAGGTAAATTTGAAGGCAGGTGGAAGTTGGAGGTAAAGTTGATGAAGTCAACAAGCTTCTGCATAGGTGCAGGAAACAGCACCAATGCAGTCGTCGATGTAGCATAGGAAAAGTTGGGGAGTGATAGGCTTGTGTAGGTTTGAAACATAGACTGTTCCATGTAGCTGACAAAAAGGTAGGCATAGCTGGTGCCCATGCAAGTGCCAATGGCTACACCTTTTGTTTGAAGGAAGTGGGAGGAGCCAAAGGAGAAATTATTGGGCGTGAGGACAAGTTCCGCCAGACGGAGGAGAGTGGTGGTAGAGGGGAACTGTTTGGGTCTGGTGTTCAGAAAGAAATGGAGAGCTTTGAGGCCTTCCTAGTAGGGGATATAGGTGTATAGGGACTGAACGTCCATAGTGAAAATAAAATGATTGGAGCCAGGGAACTTCAAATCATGAAAAAGATCAAGAGCACATGAAGTGGCATGGATATTAGTGGGAAGGGACGAAACCAGGTGGGATAAAACTGAGTCAAGGTACGCAGATATAAGTTCATTGGAGTAGGAACAAGCAGAAACAATGGGTCTACCTGGACAGGAAAGGCTTGTGGTTCTTGGGTAGGAGGTAAGATTCTCTTGAATCTTTTTTGCACCCTTTCCAGCTTAATGACATTCTTCAATAGCTCCTTGATCAGAACTGCACATAGTACTCTTGTATGCTCTCGCCAACAACTTGCACAATTGTATCACAATGTCCCAATTCTTGTACCCAATTCCAGGCTTTATTGTCAAGCATAAGTACATGTAGGCACAGGTGCAATGAAAAGCTTAATTGCAGCAACATCACAGGCACATAGCATCATATAAACAGCATTCACAAGAAAAGCCCTGACTGTTGAAGGCAACCATGCCAAATGGCTTCTTCACCCCAATTTTGACTCAACCTTTAGGGAAATGTGAACCTGTACCCTTAGTTCTTTGTTCTACATCTCTTTAGGGTTTTACCATTTACTGTGCAGGTACTTCCCTACTTTAACTTACCAAAGTACAACACCTTACCGGTGACCCCTGTTTCCATCCAGGGGGTCAGTGTGGACATGGTGGAGGATTACAAATACCTAGGGATACGAATTGACAATAAACTGGACTGGTCAAGGAACACTCAGGCTATCTACAAGATGGGTCAGAGCCATCTCTATTTCCTGAGGAGACTGAGGTCCTTTAACATCTGCAGGACGATGCTGAGGATGTTCTACGAGTCTGTGGTGGCCAGTGCTATCATGTTTGCTGTTGTGTGCTGGGGCAGCAGGCTGAGGGTAGCAGACACCAAACAGAATCAACAAACTCATTCGTAAGGCCAGTGATGTTGTGGGGATGGAAACGGACTCTCTGACAGAGGTGTCTGAAAAGAGGATGCTGTCTAAGTTGCATGCCATCTTGGACAATGTCTCCCATCCACTACATAATGTACTGGTTGGGCACAGGAGTACATTCAGCCAGAGACTCATTCCACCGAGATGCCACACTGAGCGTCATGGGAAATCATTCCTGCCTGTGGCCATCAAACTTTACAACTCCTCCCTTGGAGGGTCAGACACCCTGAGCCAATAGGCTGGTCCTGGACTTATTTCCCAGCATAATTTACATATTACTATTTAACTACTTATGGTTTTATTACTATTTAATTATTTATGGTGCAACTGCAACGAAAACCAATTTCCCCCGGGATCAATAAAGTATGACTATGACCTTATATTTCCAAACACGAGAAAATCTGCAGATGCTGGAAATACACACCTTGTATTTGTCCGAGTTAAGTTCCATCTGCCCTACTTTGGCTCACTTTCCCAGTTGATCTAGATCCCACTGTAATCTTAGGTAACCCACTTTACTGTCCACTATACAGCCAACTACATTGTCATGCAAATTGTTAATGGACCCAGCACAAATCTCTGTGGCCTACCACTGGTTGCATGCCTTCAATCTGAAAATCAACAATCCATTGCCTGTAGCCATGCTATCCTGGTCCAATCCAATTCATATTTCCCAAGTGTTTCATTATTCCTAGGGCCACTTCCTTTAGTTATTCTGGAATGCAGATTTTCAGACCCAGCAGATTTGTAATTAGTTTCCTCAGTGCTGTTTCTTTACTATTACAGGTTGTAGCCTTGGTTCTTTAGCAAATATGGAAGGTTATTAGTGTTCTAGTTTGTTATGAAAGATAATAAAAAGGCATTATTTTTATTTACAAGTCAACGTGCGTTAATGCATTACTTTTTTTATGTTCAGTTATTAAAATACCCATTTGATCACATGGTGCTCAATGCAGAATAGCATTTTCTTCTGCCAGTCATAAATGTAATAGCTGATAACAGAATAGTACGAGATTAAGAAAATCATGTGAAAGGATATCCATCATAATAACTGGGTATTATTTAAATGCAATATATTTTCTTAATATATAAAATAATCAGGTTGACAATTATTTTGCAATTGAATCGAAATATTCAGGAATATTCTCACCATATCTTTTTCTTCAGCTTTTCGTATTTTATCTTTCATTTTCTGTAGCAAAGTCAGAACCGAGGGATACACTACAACAATTCTTGAAAAATTCTGCAGACGGTTTTTGAAGTGTTGATATGCAAAGTGCACCCAAAACAAAGATACATCATCTCCAACATTATATTGTATTTTTAGCTGATTTATACAGGAGAGCAGTGCTCCTTGAAGGAACTAAAACAAAATGAAAACAAAATCTCAAATTAGCAAGCACCAGCCATGTTTCATAAATGTTTCCACAATATTTCTCGGGCTCACAACACAAATCAGTTCACTGCTAAAACACACATGCCTGAAAACTGAGTTTGATAATGAAGGAAAATATCCTGGAACAACTTCTTGTGAACAAAGTTACTGAAAGGAAACTTGGTGTGGCCAGGATCAGGCATCCTTGACAGCCTCCTACGTAAAATTTGGATGCTTTTTTGGGTATAAAAATGGCCAAGCAATTCTTTTTCAGGCAGTCTCTTCAAAACTGAATAAACAAGAACAGGACAGGACCAGGTGGTGTTTATTAACTGCTGTGGTCTAAGTGACAGCCACAAAAGATGAGGTAAGCAGCTGGATATTCATCATTTATCAATGAGCGGACTGCCTGTAGAGATTCAATAAACAAAGCTTGTTCAGTTAATACTAATGATGCTCAGAGTTTTGTATTTGATCAGGCACAGGCCTGCAGGTCAGGTTTTGGATACAGTGCATGGTGTCCATTTCAAAGTCCAAAATTTCAATATTTCAATCATAACTACTAAGTTTTACTTTCCTTGCATTTCAATCTTTAAATATTTTATAAGACATGAGAACAGATTTTCATTTCATTTCTTGCAGACGATACAAAGAAGAAAATCACACGGTTTCCATTACAAATGTGGAATCTTTCTTGCTGAATTGTTTTCAACATTTCACTCCAGGTTTGGGTTTGGGTATTTGATCCTCCACAATATTCCCTGTGGGATTTTAAACTGGAGGTGGCAGTGTTTTTTTTAATGAGTCGGGTTGCGAGCTCGACATCAACCCGGCACGGATGGAGAGCGCGCTCGAGAGCGGTCTGTCACTGGTTCGAACTCGGGAACCTCCGTTCTCAAGCCCAGCGCTGATCTCACTGCGCCATCAGCTGATCAACACTATTTTAAATTGCTTATTTGAAACTGTTTTCTTCTGTGAAAAGCATCAAGTTTAATGATCATTCAAGCATACATGATAATCCATGACTACAGCAAACAAAACAGCATTCCTCTGGGGCCAAAGTGCAAAACCGACAGCACAAGGCATATATAAGCACATATAAGATAGCAGTAAACATACAGCCACCCAAAAATCTAATATCACCCAAGTCCAAATCCAAGGATGCCATCAACAAGAACAAGCCCGCAGCACTCTGCAGACGAATACAATCTAGCTTGTCTTTCAAAGTTTCAAAGTGCATTTATGATCAAAGAATGTATAAATTATACAATCTTGAGATTTGTTTGCTTACAAGTAGTCCAAAAGAACCAAATTTAAAAAAAATAAGACCAACCCCCAGTACCCATTGAGAGGGAGAAAAAAAAACACAAAACAAATCGTATAAACAATAGAAGCAAGCACATTCTGAATCAAACTGAGTCCTTACATCC
Source organism: Mobula hypostoma (assembly GCF_963921235.1). Classification (NCBI taxonomy): domain Eukaryota; kingdom Metazoa; phylum Chordata; class Chondrichthyes; order Myliobatiformes; family Myliobatidae; genus Mobula; species Mobula hypostoma. Next base: position 48,790,157 of record NC_086118.1, on the reverse strand, counting down.
AAATTCCCAGAGCAGGAGTAGGCCCAAAGCCTCAGTATTCAGTTCATCATATTAATGGGGCAAACATAAGAACATAAGAAATAGGAGCAGGAGTCGGCCATCTGGCCTATTGAGCCTGCTCCGCCATTCAATAAGATCATGGCTAATCTGGCCATGGACTCATCTTCACCTACCTGCCTTTTCCCCATAACCCATATTTCCCTTACTATGCAAAAATCTCTCCAACTTTGTCTTAAATATATTTACTGAGGTAGCCTTCACTGCTTCAATGGGCAAAGAATTCCACAGATTCACCACTCTGAGAAAAGCAGTTCCTCCTCATCTCCGTCCTAAATCTACTCCCCCGAATCTTGAGGCTATGTCCCCTAGTTCTAGTCTCACCTATCAGTGGAAACAACTTTCCCACCTCTATCTTATCTAACCCTTTCATAATTTTATATGTTTCTATAAGATCTCCTCTTATTCTTCTGAATTCCAGCGAGTACAGTCCCAGGCGACTCAACTTCTCCTCACAACCTAACCCCCTCATCTCTGGAATCAACCTGGTGAACCTCCTCTGCACTGCCTCCAAAGCCAGTATATCCTTCCTCAAGTAAGGAGACCAGAACTGCACGCAGCACTCCAGGTGTTGCCTCACTAGTACCCTGTACAGTTGCAGCGTAACCTCCCTGCTCTCAAATTCAATCCCTCTAGCAATGAAGGCCAACATGCCATTTGCCATGATAGCCTACCGTACCTGCAAACCGACCTTTTGTGATTTATGCACAAGCACTCCCAAGTCCCTCTGCACAGCAGCATGCTGTAATTTTTTATCATTTAAATAATAATCCAATCTTCCATTTTTCTAACATTGCATTCCATCTGCCAGACCCTTGCCCATTCACTTAACCAATCTATACCTCTCTGCAGACTCTCTGCACCTCCTGCACAATTTGCTTTTCCCCTCAATTTAGTATCATCAGCAAACTTAGATACACTACACAACTGCTGCAATGTTTGCTAACATGAAGCACAGCAGCCAGGGGCAGTCTTACAGCCTGAGCATCTCAGAGAGAAGCCCCAGACCATCTCAGCCAGCATTTAAACTGCCCAAACCTCGCACTAGGACCTGGGCTTGCTGTCAGCGAATCGCTGTGGACCTAGATTTCGCTGCTGAAGAAGCTGTTCTCGACCTGTCCAAATTGGCTCACCGCTTAGAGCGAACCACCCTCATACCCGGGTTAGTTGGACAGGCAGTGGAACTCCTCTGTCCCGACTTCTCCCCTCCGAATCGTTCACTCCAACCAGAACAGCTCCAGCTCCAAGTGCACTGATTTTGTAGCACATCAGCAGGGCACATCTTGCAATTTTGCTTTGACTTTGCTCGCTTCTTCATTGTTTGTGATGATAGTTTACCACAATTTACCACAAAGTGCTATTAATAATGGTTTTAATTGTAATTCTTTGCTTTCGAACTACCAGTACGCTGTTGCACGTATTCGGTAGCGCAATCTTAAATGGGTAACCAGGAATCAAGGTCCAGTTCCGGACCGGAAATGGCTACCACATCCAAGGAAGCCAGCAGTTGCACAAATTACCCACTTCCGACTCAGGGAGGTAGTGATGAAAAACAACAATACAAAACTCTTTCGAGGCTCTGTAATCGGAATGAGTAACTTTAAATACTTTAACGAGCCCGCTCTACAACTGAGGTAGCTCCTCGGCTGTTGGTCTCGCCAATAAAGCAGTGAACCAGACCTGCGGTATTCTACATCATCAATATCCAACAGGGTCTTGTGATCACAAGGAAAACGTCCAAGTCAATCACTTGCTGTTGGACTGCACACTGCCTTCACGCATTGACTCTGAGCCTTTCTGCAGCAGGCAGCAACATGGTCCACACCAAGTCCAGATCCTCCATTAATGAACAATTTGCTGGTCGGGTAGACCTGCAGTACTTGAAATTCCTAATGTCCAGCAGTGTCTCAGGATTGTAAAAAAAAGATATTTAAAAATAAAACAGCTTCAGTTGGCTTCATAGAGGCCACCACATCTGAGCACGCTACCATCTTACCAGAAGTTGTCATATTACCTCAAATTCAAGTTTAGATGAAATGCTCATGGTCATCAGCAGGAAATCATCCAAGTATCTGAAGAAAAATTTCTGTCTCCATTCTTCATTCACATCTGAAAGGTACTTTCCAAATCCAGTTTTGTTAAATATTTTATTCAGCTTTCGCTCAGCTTGCTCTGTTTCTGTTTTGAAAATGAAACAAGTAATATCATGGATTACTCAAGACTGCCTCTCTTTAGCTCTATTTCCTAGCATTTATTATTCACAGTATGAGATAACAGCATTGAAGTAACAGAGAAGATGATTTTGTGTGTCTGGTATCATAGTTTACCATGGGCTATTAGATTAGTTCAGTCCAGGTTATTCTTCCTAAGATTTGAAACTATTAAATGGAATGTAATGATGGAGGTAGTTATGTGGCCAAAAAAACACAGCTTAACCCAATTCAAAAATGATTGATCTGTAGCCTTTTGGATTAGAGAACTAACTACATATTGAAATTTCTGCATATATTACTCTTTCAGGCAATAAATACCAGACAGACTTTTGGTTAAAAAAAAATCCTCAGATATCTACTAATCCTGCTATTTTTTAGCCCAAGGCTCATAATTATTGATCTAAAGGAGAAAAGATCCTTTCAATTCATTATAATTTTAATGATCTAATTTAAGCCTTCCTGGTCCAAGCTACCTAAACTTCCCTCACAATATAGTTTCCATAACTGACAACATCTTCAAATCTCCTATAAAACATTTCATACAATAACACACTTGTATGTGGTGAATTTATTAGTGTGTGGTACACTACTTGAGGCTTTGCTATTGTTTCTTTTCCCCAATCTTGATTAACTTTCTTGCCTTAGATAATGAATTGAAAGAATTTACTGGAGTTATCTGTCCTTTCTTCAGAAATACGTGGGTCTACACCCTAAGATTGCCTGTTCCTCAACTTTTCATGATTGTACAATTACAGTAAAAGATCAGATATTCAGCATTTTCCTAATCAGCATGCTCTATTAAGGGCAGATATCGGGTCAGTGAAGGAGCACCCAGGCCAATTGAGGACAATGCTTCCAAGACTGCATCAGACTGATATCACTTAAAGGACATCTGTCATATCAATCACGTCAGAGAATACAGCTTTTAGAGAATTACGTATTCTTTCATCTTTTTGCCTTTCCCAGAAGATTTAATTCACATCATCTGAATGTAATCTTATTTGCTATATTTCTGCCATCTCAACCATTTATGGTTCACAGCTTTAGTCCTCACAACCAGTCACACCCCAACCTTTGTATTGTCTATAAACTTCTTGATCGTACACTAATTTTAAGTTTAAATTATTGATTAATACTACAAAGTGTAAGAAAATAACTACTAAGTCCTACAGAAGCCTAAAGCTAACAGTCCTCCAGCAACAAAAATACTGTTAATCATTGCCCTCTGCATCTGGCTACAGAGACTATTTGGTTTTTAATTGTCTCTTGGATCCAATGGGACTTTGGTTCTTTGATGTAGCTATGTCAAATGTGCTGTCACTATTGTTTTCTTAACCTTTCTTCTCACTAGCTCTACAGATGAATTGCCTGTATTCCCATTGATTAGTCTCTAGACTACTGAAAAAGAAAGTCTCTGTCCTCTCCATTTTTCAGTGCTGAATGTTCAGTAAGTTCCTTTTAATCTCAGTCTCATGGATGCAGTGCAGTGCAGCCAAGTAGAGGTCCTTCTTTGAAACTTGGAACATCAATTGTCTAGTTGACAACACTTTCTGAATGAAGAGAATTCTTATGGTACTTAACCCATTTCCACTGGAACACAAACTGCTTCACAGTACAAGTAGATAGGAACCATGAAATACAAGAGTAACAACCTTGATTGTTATGTGATACTTTATTTCCATTTTCATTTTTAAGGATTGCACAATATTTTTGGAGATACCTTGGGTTGGGTGAAACTGGAACTAGAGGTCATAGGTTAAGGGTGAAAGGTGAAATATTTGAAGGGCACCCGCGGGGGAGCTGCTTCACTCAGAGGGTGGAACTAGCTGTCAGCGGAAGTAGTGGACACAGGCTCGATTGCAACGTTTATGAGAAGTTTAGCTAGGTACGTGAATGGGAGGAGGATGGAAGGTTATGGTCCAAGTGTGGGTTAATGGCACTAGGTAGAATAACAGTTCAGCACAGAAGAGCCTGTTTCTGTGCTGTAGTGCTCAATGATTCCATGTCCTCCAGTTACCTATATTTAATACCATAATAACACTGGGTGCACACTCACATGAATAATGTGAATCTTGCATTGTTAATAAATACCTTCAATGTACTGGGCTTGAACCCACAACTCATCCAGAAAGTCCTTTATTCTCCAACTGAAAGGAAGTCTGTTGCCAATTTTCAGCACGTTCATTTTCATGTAGTTGTGGACAACAATTTCTGATTGTGATCTGTCAAATTAAATAAAATCTCCTTTTATTAAATGAAGACTTTAATTCACAACCTGAAACATTCTCCTAGGTTTACACAAATTCTAATCTATTTTGGAACTAGATAGTGTTCAGTCTTAGTGAGGTGCCTGTAGTTAAGAAAAGTATACAACTTTGGAGAAAAGTAAATAACTCTGGAAGAAAGTATAGGTGGGGGGTTTTTTCAGAGTATAATTTTTTTTTTAAACACAGTGTTTTACTTATGGGGTATCATGGGAATGGCGATCTCATGCAGCACAGCTCAATGGATACAATTAAATAGGAGATATCTGTGATCACTTTGGTAGCGGCATACATTCCACCTCAGGCTAATGTCAAACAGGCTCTAGATGAGCTAAACAATGGATCAAAACAGCCCACCCTGACACTTTCACCATCATTTTGGGGCATTTTAACCAGGCTAGCCTGAAAAAAATCACAAAATAATTACCATCAACAAATCACTTGTAGTACCAAAGGAAACAACACACTGGTCCACTGTTACACCATCATCAAAAATCCTACCATGCTATTCCACGCCCTCACTTCGGAAAATCTGATCACCTGGCTGTACTTCTATTCCCTCAGTATAAGCAGAGACTGAAGATTGTAGCACCAGTAGTGAGGACCAAGGTGGTATGGACAAGGGAAGCACAGGAACATTTACAGGACGGCTTTTTGAATCGGTGGACTGGACTGCATTCAACAATTCATCTTTGGATGAGTATACTGCAGTTGTTACTAACTTCATTAAAATCTGTGTGGATGACTGTGTGCCTAGGAAAACTTGCTGTACATTCCCAAACCAAAAACCGTGCATGAACCAGGAGATATGCCATCTGCGGAAGGTTAGATCTGTGGCATTTAAGTCTGGTGACCCAGGTCTGTACAAGAAAACAAGGTAGGACTTGTGGAGGGCTATTTCAAGAGAGAAGAGACAATTCTGAGTGAGGTTGGAGGCAACATCGGATGCACATCAACTCTGGCAGTGTTTGCAAGACATTACTTCCTACAAAGTGAAACCCAATACAGGTGTCCCCCGCTTTTCGAACATTCGCTTTACGAAACCTCACTGTTACGAAAGACCTACATTAGTATCCTGTTTTCGCTTTCATAAGGTGTTTTCACTGTTAGGAAAAAAAAGCAGTGCGCGATAAAAAAAATCAGCGCGCGCCCCAAGCAGCCGCTCTCCCCGGATTCAGAACTGCGTTCTCGCCGGCATTGCTTAAACACGTGCCTGTGAGCAGTCATTTGCAAGATGAGTTCTATGGAAAAGCCTAAAAGAGCTCATAAGGGTGTTACACTTAGCGTAAAACTAGACATAATTAAGCGTTTCGATCATGGTGAACCAAGTAAGGACAAAGTGATTTTGGCTTGTGGAAGCTGACGAGTGTGATGTTGACAATAGGAATTCTGCAGATGCTGGAAATTCAAGCAACATACATAAAAGTTGCTGGTGAACGCAGCAGGCCAGGCAGCATCTCTAGGAAGAGGTACAGTCGACGTTTCAGGCCGAGACCCTTCGTCAGGATCTCGGCCTGAAACGTCGACTGCACCTCTTCCTAGAGATGCTGCCTGGCCTGCTGCGTTCACCAGCAACTTTTATGAATGTGATGTTGAAGAGGTTTTGGCATCCCATGACCAAGATCTGATAGATGAACAGCTGATGCAATTGGAAGAAAAAAGGATAACAATCGAAACCGAATGAGTAATGATAAAGTACGACGTTAATTTAGAAAGGGTACGTTGGTTTAGGGGATATTTGCAGGATGGTTTAAGTCCTTACAAAGAGCTGTGTGATAGAAAAATACACGAGGCTCAGCAGTCAAGCAAGCCTTCCACATCAGCCACAACAGATGACGAACCTCGACCTTTGACATCGAGGCAGGCAGAGATAGAAGATGACCTGCCTGCCCTAATGGAAACAGACGATGCCGAGATGACACCCCAGTGTCCCACCACCCCAACCCCCAGGCCACGTAGATACCGACTCGCGGAGAATGCAGCGGTAGCCGGGAGGCACACAGCACATCTTTAAGAAAAAAGCCAAAATAAACATGCTAATTAATTAGGTGCCGCCCGACACATAATTGTCGGCCCAGATCAGAGACAACGCGATCGGAAATCGGCACTGATCTGGGCCGACAATTACGTGCTGGGCGGCACCTAATTAATTAGCATGTTTGTTTTGGCTTTTTTCTTAAAGATGTGCTGTGTGCCTCCCGGCTACCGCTGGACCCCTGCATGCTTCGCGGATCAGTATCGATTGGTGGCCTGGAGGGTGGGGGCCACCGCACCACCCAACCTGCGACGACTCAGCCTAACACACCATCATCAGTGTGCTCAGCGCTGAATCAATTCCAGTAAGTGATACTACACTGTACATACATTATTTCTACTTTATATAGGCTGTGTATTTTTACGTGTTATTTGGTATGATTTGGAAGCTCCATAGCTTAAAGGTTACTGGAGAGCGCTTCCGCTGTGTTTTTGCCAACAGCGCTTGCGTGAGATTTTCGCTACGGAGAACAGGGCAGTAATGATTGTGGAAAAGTATTTCTACTTTATATAGGCTGTGTATTTATCATATCATTCCTGCTTTTACTATATGTTACTGTTATTTTAGGTTTTATGTGTTATTTGGCAGGATTTGGTAGGTTATTTTTGGGGCTGCGAACGCTCACAAAATTTTCCCATATACAAACGTAAATAAATGGTAACTGCTTCTTTGCTTTATGACATTTCGGCTTACGAACCGTTTCATAGGAACGCTCTACCTTCGGATGGCGGGGGAAACCTGTAGCATGAATGGCAACAATGCTTCACTAGCAGATGAGCTCAACGCCTTCTATGCCCACTTTGAAAGAGAGAATATAACTACAGCTGTGAATATCCCTGCTGCACCTGGTGACCCTGTGATCTCTGTCCCAGAGGCCAATGTTGGTTTGTCTTTAAGGGTGAACCTTTGCAGGGCAGCAGGCCTCGATGGAGTACCTGGTAAGGCTCTGAAAACCTGTGCCAACCAACTGGCAGGAGTATTCAAGGAAATTTTCAGCTTCTCATTGCTACAGTCCGAAGTTCCCACCTGCTTCAAAAAGGTAAGAATTATACCAGTGCATAAGTGTAGTGTGAGCTGCCTTAATGATTATCACCCAGTAGCACTAACATCTATGGTGATTAAGTGCTTTTGAGAGGTTGGTCATGGCTAGAAAGAACTCCTGCCTCAGCAAGGACCTGGACCCACTGCAATTTGCCTGTTGGCACAATAGGTCTATGATAGATGCAATCTCAGTGCTCTTCACATGGCCTTAGACCACCTGAACAATACAAACACCTCTGTCAGGATGCTGTTCAGTGACTATAGCTCAGCATTTAATACCATCGTTCCCCGAGTCCTGATAGACAAGCTGCAGAATCTGGGCCTTTGCATCTCTCTCTACAACTGGATCCTTGACTTCCTAACCAGAAGACCACAATCTGTGATAATATCTCCTCTTCGCTGACAATCAACACTGGTGCACCTCAGGGGTGTGTGCTTAGTGCATTGCTCTACTCCCTCCATACCCACGACTGCGTGGCTAGGCATAGCTCAAGTACCATCTAAAAGTTTACTGATGATACGACCATTGTTGGTAGAACATCAGATGGAGATAAGATGGCGTACAGGAGTGAAATATACCAGCTAGTAGAGTGGTGTCGCAGCAGCAACCTTGTACTCAATTTCAGTAAGATGAAAGAACCGATTGTGGACTTCAGGAAAAATAAGACAAGGCAACATAAACCAATCCTCATAGACGGATCAGAGGTGGTGAGTGAGAGCAATTTCAAGTTCCTGGGTGTCAAGATCTCTGAGGATCTAACTTGGTTCCAACATATCGATACAGCTATAAAGAAGGCAAGACAGTGGCTATATTTCATTCGGACTTTGAAGAGATTTAGTTTATCAACTAAAACATTTGAAAACTTATGTAGATGTACTGTGGAGAGCATTCTGACAAGCAGCATCACTGTCTGCTATGGGGTGGGGTGGGGGAGGGGGGAAAAGAGGCTACTGCACATGACCAAAAGAAGCTACTAAAAGTTGTAACATTAGTCAGCCCCATCTTGGAAACTAACCTCCAAGGTAGTCAAGACATTTTGGGGTGCGGTGCCTCAGAAAGGCAGCATTCATTATTAAGGACCCCAATCACCCAGGGCATGCCCTATTCTCACTGTTACTGTCAAGAAGGAGGTACAGAAGCTTGAAGGCACATGCTCAGTGATTTAGGAATAACTTCTTCCCCTCTGCCATATGATTCCTAAATAGACATTGAACCCACGAACACGACCTCACTTTTTATAAAAATATGTAATATTTCTGTTTTTCCACTTTTTTTAATCTATTCAATATACACATACATACTTTCTGTAATGTATTTATTTACTTATTCCATTTCTATACTATCATGTATTGCACTGAACTGCTGCTGCTAAGTTAACAAAATTCACGACACATCCCGGTGATAATAAACCTAATTCTCATTCTGTTTCAGGTGGGTACCAGGGGTGGTGGTAGAGGCAAATACATTTAAGAAACTCTTAAGATAGGCACATGGATGATAGAAGAATGGAGGATTGAAATTAGAGTAGGTTAAAAGGTCTGCACACATCAATGGGCTGAAGGGCCTGTACTGTGTTATAGTGTTCTGTGTTCTAACCTTCTCCACATTAGCACTGTCTGATTTTTGCTTGGGAATATTCTAAGATGATCAGGATCTTAGACCATTAATAGTCTCATGGTTTCTTAAGGTTGACATAGCCAGGGGTGGTAATGGGGACAAGCTCCCACAGCCTAATAGATGCTCCCAATGGCATGCGCTTCAAGTAGCCCCTGACAACCAAGTCCACCTCCGGGCCTTCATGTGTGGCTACTAAGCTCAGCAAAACCATTTCTACTGACAGGAGAAGGGGCAAAGGCAGGTTACTGGCACCTTACAACCAGTTGCTTCATGCAGATGGGACTCGTCGGCTGTGGTTGGCAGCTCATCTATGAGGGAAACTCTGACCTCAAACCTCTACTGCCTTGTAGCTATACCCACTCATGGGAAAGACCTCGAGAGTAAACCTCGAGGGAAAAATATGGAGCTGGAGTCCCTAACGCAGTCCTACATTGACTTTAACGCTGACTGGCAATTCCTTCTATGCTGCTGGTGCCAAACTGCATTGGTCTCTGCTGTCCCTTGGGGTTTATAAGATGCATGGAGAGGGGAAGCTTGCTACATGGGCAACATCTTACTTTCCAAATTGTACTGCCCAGGTTTGCATATCTAAGCAGTTAGGACACAAATTTCATGGTCAACCCTGACTGACAGAGGCCCATATTGAATATTTAGTAAATAATTGCAACAGAAATAACTGAAAATATCAGATCCAGATCTGGAGTGGAAGGGGAGTGTTGTCATTGAATAAAGTAAGGCATTGACTATTAAAGACAGAGATGAGATGATTTTTCACCCTCACTAAGTTATAAGGCCGGAATTCTCATTTTCATAAGTAGAGCTTGAATATTTTTTAAAACAGGGCAGAAAGGTTCTTGATGGGCAAGAGTTGTGGGGCAGGGAGGTGGTTGAAACATGAGGAAAGTGCTCTTAAGTTTGTATGTTCATGAAACAAAAACTGATAAATACATATCTTAATGATGCACCTTTACAAAGAGAGAATTTACTTTAAATATAAATACTAACCTTAAGCCATCTCTATTGTAAGGAAAACTCAGCAAATACGAGTCATTAAAAATATTCATCCATAGGTTCCGTACAAGTACAGGGGTATCATCACTTAACAAGTTCAGGTTACAGTCCCGGTCTATAACAGAGATTATCTGTGCCAGGAGAGGTGTTACTACTGTTTGAATTCGCTTCCAAAGTGTGTGCCTGTGAAACAGAGTACAAAATAATAATTTTATAAAAATATGAATTCTAGACTTAAGATAACCTGAAGAGTATTAAGCATAAATCTGTGATAAACAAGGAGTTGTTTTCAGGTGAATCCAGTCTTCTGTGAGAAAACCCTGTAGATTATTAGGGATGGCTGGTGTGGAAGGAATATGATAGAGAAAGGATGGATACTAATATTATTCTATTGCTTATTAGCATCAATGCAAATTGGCACAATAAAGTAATACCATGAATTTAAATAGAAAGTTAAATCAATAAGCAAAAAATTGCATTGAGTAAATTGATTGAAACAGCTTGGATTTCACAATATTTGCATTCATCTACCTTAGGAGCTTTCTCTCAACTTTCTGGCATCTTTTTAACAACATTAACCTCACCCATACTCTCAGCATTGACAATTAGACAACCACAATAACATAAATTAATGTGCTAGTAATGAGAAGTGAAGAGAAATGAAAATTGAACAAAAATGAGTGATAATATGGTACTTCAGCAAAATGTGAGACCATCAATTACCTGATGTAACACTAAATTGCAAGTAAAGATTCTTAAAACTACATGCAAACAAGTAGTTTACTGATCTGTTTCTCCTACAGAACAGCTGCATTTGAATGGAGAAACTAGTTGAAGAAAGGGCCAATGGTGTTGAATACCCAATCTACTTCTGACTTCAGCATCATACTGGGTATGTAGGATTGGTCGATTGAAATGAACTTATTGCATGGAACTCTATTCCATTGCTGCAGAGTTGGTATTGGTGTATTTAGTTATTTTACCCAAACAGCACAAAATGATTCTTCCATTTAGTATTAAATGCAAAACCCGTGGCTTCTTTAACTACCAGTTTACCTGAAAGTACCACCTTCCTGAAGTGCTTCAACATTTGAAGCTACCCATACCATCCATTCAGATGCATTGAAAGACTCCTCTTCAAACATTAGGAGCAGGGAGTGCAGCCTTTGCTTCATCAGTGTCAGAAATGAAGCTAAATGACAAAAATAAGAATATAAAAGTTAATTACTGAGACATATTACTATTCCTTTGTACAATGTAAACATCTTCTAATTGCTTACAGCAGGACTGCTCATTATGATGAATCATAATAACGCATCACTTCTTGTGAATCAGTATAAGGCTAATTTCAAAAATATTGGATATCTGAAAGATGAACATCGTATCAGAGAAGAAATTCTAGATTTCTACAATTAATCGCTAAACATATAACTGTGAAGAAGTATCTTAAGAGGTTAGTGATGAAACATATCACTCCTGCCTGAGAAGCAACTTGGATCTGCTCCAATTTGTCTACCAGCACAACAGATCCACAGCAGATGCCATTTAAATAGCTCTTCATTCAATCCTGGAATATCTGGGCAACAAAGATGTATAATTCAGGATGCTCTTTATCAATTACATCTCAGCATTTAACACCATCATCCCCTTAATACTAATCAATAAGCTTCAAGACCTGGCTTCAATACTTGCTTGTGCAATTCGACTCGCAATTTCCTCACGTATAGACCCCAGACAGTTTGGATTGGCAACATCTTTTCCACATTCTCTTTAGCACATGTTGTGTGCTTTGCCCCCTGCTCTACTCACTTTACACTTGGGACTGTGTGGCTAAGCACAGCTCCAATGCAATATTCAAGTTTGTTGATAACACCACTGTCATTGGCTGAATCAAAGGTGGTGACAAATCAGCATATAGGAGGGAGATTGACAATCTGGCTGAGTGGTGCTAAAACAACAACCTCTTACTCAATGTCAGCAAGACCAAGAAATGATTATTGACTTCAGGAGGAGGAAACCAGAGGTCATTCAACCAGTCTTCGTTGAATGATCAGAGGTGGAAACGGCCAGCAAATTTAAATTCCTCAGTGTTATCATTTCAGTGGACCTATCCTGGGTCCAGCACATAAGTACAATTATGAATAAAACACAACAGTGCCTCTACTTCCTTAGAAATTTGTGAGGATTCAATATGACATCTAAAACATTGACAAACTTCTATACATGTATGGTGGAGAGAACATTAACTAGTTGCATCACAGCCTAAATGGAAACACCAATGCATTTGAACAGAAATGCTGTGGTTATGACCTAGTCCATCACAGATGAAGCCCTCCCCACCATTGAGCACTTCTACATGGAGTGCTGCATCAGCAAAGCAGCATTCTTCTTCAAGGACCCCACTACCCAAGTCATGTTCCCTTCTCACTGTTGCCATCAAGCAGAAGGTACGGAAGCCTCAGGACTCACACCAGCGGGTTCAGGAACAGTTGTTACCCTCAACCATCAGGCTCCTGAACCAGTGGGGATAATTTCATTTGTCCCATCACTGAACTATTTCCACAACCTATAGATCCACTTTCAAGGACTCTTTATCTCATGTTCTTGATACTTATTGCTTATTTATTTACTACTACTATATACTTGTTTCTTTTGTACTTGCAGAGTTTGTGTATTTTGCACATTGGTTCTTTCTCTGCCCTACTGGGTACCGTCTTTCATTGATTCTTTTATGAATCTTGGATTTACTAAGTAATCCCACTGGAAAATGAAGCTCAGGTTGTATATGGTGATATACAGAACATGTATTTTGATAATAAATTTACTTTGAACTCTGAATTTCTAATGCATGGCCATACCCTGTAATATTGATAACCTGTCATTACTATAACAGGGCCATGATGCCAATTATTAAGTTAGTAAAACTTGAATCAATGTAAAGACATTAACAACAAACCTTTGAATTCATTATCTTCTCGTAACAGTGAAAGCAGGATTTCAACTCGTGTGGTGCTACGACTTGAACTCTGATGCTGGTCCCTCAGCATGCTAACAGCAGACTGCACACAATTCCTGATGAGGGAGGTTGTATCCAGTATCTTTGTCTTTTCCTTGTATAAAAATACATTTTCGAACCAGTTTATAAATTTAAATATTTTTAGAACCAGTTTTTAAACTAGCTAAACATATATAAAACCTATTTCATGTACTGTAATTTACACTTTAATTCTGAAACCACACTTCCTTCTGTACTGTTTTGTGTTTATTCCTCTCCTGTAATTTTGAAATGCCAAATCAAACCTGAAGTATGTTTATCATCATTTTTTTGGAAATGTCAGAAAAAACTGCAACTTCAAAATTTTCAGAGACATTGACAATATACAATACCGTCAGCACTATTACAGAGAGCTAGACAGACAGACCAGACAATTGTGCAATATTGCAAAGGAAGAATGGCTGAATCAAAAATGCAATGAAGTAGAAGGCCATATTAACAACAGCAAAGAAATGCACAAGAAAATTAAGGAAATTACTGGAACTAAGAAAACCTCCTCTACAGGATGCATAAGATCAGCAGACAGATCCATACTTACAGATCCAGAAAAAGTATGTGAGAGGTGGATTCAGTATATAGAGCAGCTTTTTGAAGATAATAGAGGGCAACGCCCAGATATTAAACACCCTAATTCCGGACCACCTATTACCAATGAAGAATAACCAAAGCAATGAAAAGCATGAAACATGGTAAAGCCACTGGACCTGATGAAATTTCAGTAGAAATGATACAAGCCCTAGAAGAACTGGGCACAGATATTCTTTCTGAACTGTTTAACGGCATATATGAGTCTGGTGTATTGCCTGACGACCTCTTGAAATCAGTATTTATAACTCTGCCAAAAATTCCCAGAACTATTGACTGCAAAAATTATAGAACAATCAGTCTTGTGAGTCACATAATGAAGATTTTGTTAAGAATTGTTCTGAGTCGAATTAGAAACAAGTTAAGGCCAGAAACTTCTAAACCGCAATATGGGTTTATTGAGGATAGAGGAACTAGGAATGCAAGTTTCATACTACGAATGCTTTCAGAATGGGCAATTGAATATCAAAATGATGTCATTTCATGTTTTATTGATTTCACTAAAGCAGTTGACAGAGTGCAACATGAAAAAATTCTTTCAAATTCTCACTAAACTAAACATTGATGGAAGGGACCAACAACTGCTTCAAAATTTATATTGGAATCAAATGGCGGCAGTAAAAATTGATGATAATATAAGCAGTTGGACTAAAATTCAAAGAGGAGTTAGACAGGGATGCATTGCCTCACCGGAATTATTTAATATCTATAGTGAAATGATTCTCAGAGAAATAGAAGACCTAGATGGGATAAAAATTGGAGGTGTTAACATCAACAATATAAGATATGCAGACGATACCACCCTAATAGCAAGTGCTGCGGAAGACCTACAAAACCTCCTAGACAAAGTAGCACAAACAAGTGCAGATTTTGGTCTAACCAGCAACTGTAAAAAAAACCAAACAAATGTATGGTTTTCATGCATCAAGACAGCAGGATACTCCCAACTGCCAATTGTACATCGGTAACCAAGAGATTGAACAAAAGACCAGCTTTAATTACCTTAGTAGCTCTATATCACAAAATACTAGAAGTAGAAATAAAAAGAAGAATTGCCATTGCCAAAGCCAACTTCCAAAAAAATGAAACCCATTTTTACCAACAGACACATTTCTATGACAACAAGGCTTAGGCTACTAAAATGTTACATCTGGTCAATCTTGCTGTATGCTTCTGAAACATGGACTATAACACCAGAACTCCAAAGAAATTTAGAAGCAACAGAAATGTGGTTTCTTACAAGAATGCTGAAAATATCATATAAAGATAGGGTAACTAATGAGACAGTACTCCAACGTGCCCATACAAAATCTTTAATGAGAACATTAAACGAGAGGAAACTTAATTTCCTGGGCCATGTCATCAGAAAGGGAGAAATAGAATGTCTTACATTACAAGGCCATATGTCTGGCAAACGTGGAAGAGGAAGGCAAAGAAGAAAATATATGGACACCGTAAAAGAACTAACAAATCTAAATGTGTGAGATATCATTGACGCTGTGAGGGATTGTTCGATGTGGAGAGCCACGATCACCCAAGCGTGTAACGCGCAAGGCACAAGAAGGAGAAGTCGGCACTATTAATAAGAGATTCCAAGTCAAGGTTCTTCAGAAGAATTGAAACACTTACAAAGCTCTCCTCTTCCTGGTCATCAATCACGGCTGAAACACAAACAGATGTTTGACAACTTTATGAACTTCATGCTTATAAAGAAATTTTGAATAAATTAGCACGAGGTCATTTTTCAATTAATCAACCATCAACCCAAAGGCTTTCCACTGAAAATAATAAACAAATCAGGAGTGTGTCAAGATACTCTCTGCACAGTTGAGTGCAGCTTAACAAACACCATAAAGGATATGTCAATTCATTTTGATGCAAGATCATCAACATGAAAAGTTAACTCTGTTTCTTCCTCTGGACACTACCTGCCAGCTGAACATTTTCAACATTCTCTATTTTTATTTCACCTGATTGACATCTCATTCACTATTTAAAACATTGATCATTGTTTCCACAGTGTGCCATTTACAAAATATACTGCAGCAACTTTCTAAGGATTCTTGAACAGCATCTGTAAACTCTCTACCCATGTACATTACCTCACTGGAGTAAATATAATTTGACATTTTTCTGCTCAGTGAACCAGACCATACACACCTTTCTACAATCCCAAGCTTTTCTCTTCACTGTCAACTCAAAAGCTAATTTTTGTATTATATTCAAGCTTCTGTGTAATGCTCTTTACATGAGGGTTGATTTTTGATCATTTATAACAAAAAGTGTGGGACCAAATTCTGAATCTGGTGGAATCCCACTGTTAATAATGGTTCAGGCAAAAATCGCCTAATTATCTCTTGCTACTAAGCTAGATTTGGATTTAATTCACCACTTTCCAATGGATTCCATGAGATTTTACTTTTGACCAGTCTGTCACATGCGACCTTGTCAAAACCTCACCCTAATCCACTAAGACTACTCCAGGTACTGACCACTCTCTGGGTGAATACCTGAAATACCCTCTCTGGACTTCTACCTCTTCTGTAAATCACTATCCTCTTGTTTTTCTGTCTCTGACATCGAGAAAACTTCTCTACAGTCTACCCCATCTATACCCCTAACAATTTTATGAACATGTTCCTCTAAACCTTATTCGCTCCAGAGAGAACAGAGCTAACTTCAGTCTCTCCTCTTAACCTAAACATCCATTTCCCAGGCAACATCCTGGTCAACTTCCTTTGCATCCTCTCTATTGCTACATTGTCCTCCTTCTAGTGTGGTGGCCAGAAAAGCACACAATCAGATAAGTCAAATACAATGATGCAGGGTTTAGACTCGAAACACTAAAAATGCCTTCAGCTTCCATTTCTTTACTGCTCAACCTGCTGAGTTCCTCCAGGAGATTGTCTGTCACTCCAGACTCCACTGACTGATTCTCATCTCCTAGTCATACACAAAATTACCTTATCAAATTCATGCTGGATTTCCTTGATTAATCTGTTTTGAAATTGATATTGTTCCTTAGAAAGCTTTCCAATAATTTTCTCAACAGCAAAAATAAACTAACTGGTTATTTTGGGACTAACCATGATGATATGAAGGCCATAATAAAGAGAATGACATGGATAAATAATGACACCAATCTACTATACATCTTCAGTCAATATCCATTTTCCCTTGGTCTTCACCTGTTACAGACATTCCCTTTATTCTTTCCAACTCTCCCATTTTACAGCAACTTAAAATACATCTCTTAAAATTTTCCCATTTCTCACCAAAAATTTAACTACACTCAGTGGCCAACTTATTAGGCACCTCCTATTCTTCTGCTACTACAGTCCATCCACTTCAAGGTTTGATGTGTTGTACATTCAGAGATGCTCTTCTGCACACCACTGTTGTAACCAGTGGTTATTTGAGTTACTGTCACCTCCCTGTCAACTTGAACCAGGGATGTTTTTTTGTTTTTCACACCATTCTCTGTAAACTCTACAGATTGTTGTGTGTGAAAATCCCAAGAGATCAGAAGTTTCTGAAATACTCAAACCACCCTGTCTAGCACCAACAGCAGTTCCACAGTCAAAGTCACTTAGATCACATTTCTTCCCCATTCTATTGTTTAGTCTGAACAGCAATTGAACCAATTGACCATGTCAGCATGCTTTTATGCACTGAGTTGCTACTACATGATTAGCTGATTAGACATTTGCATTAAATGTACAAGTGTACTTAATAAAGTGGCCACTGTGTATAATTCCCTCTCTATGATGCTGCCTGACCATTATCACAAAAATGCTCTCCTACTGATACTTCCTCCATTGCCCACCCTCAGTTCCAAAAGTTAAACCCAGGCTTGCATCACCTACAAACATTAATTCCCCCCCCCCCCACCCGGTGTGAGTTACATTATACTACACTCATTGCAGTCCAGTATGTACTAGGGTAATTAAAATCTTATGGAAAATTTGCTGATGGGAGCTAGATAGGGTTCTAAACAAAACTAAAAGAAATATTAAGCACATACATTCTTTCTCCCTTGAGTCCCTGCCAAAGAGCTGGCTAATAGTTATGTCTTTCAAAGATGATACATCTGCAATCATGTCTTTCGATTTCCTGAGGTCATCTATATGAACCGATTGCCATGGGTCTAAAAAAAGAATAAAGCGTATTAACGTGGAGCTACAATTCACTTCAACATACTTTGTATTAAATGTACAAATACATAAATATCTTGACAAACCATAGTATAAAAATGGGAAAAACTGTAGATGATGAAATGTTTGAAATAATTGCAGAAAATGCTGGAAACACTTAACAGTTCAGTCAGCTTCTATGGAAACAGATATCACAATTCAGGTTTAACATCATTTATCAGAAATAGCTGAAAGGATGTTTGAACAGAAATATTAATTCTACCTTTCTTCCACATATGAAGCCTAAGCTGCTAAGTGTTTCCAAGATTTTCTGTTGATTAATTATTACATAGGTTTAACATAGAAGGCACAAAAATCACTAAATCACTCTTCACTATTTATATTTTCAAAGGAACCACTCTAAGTTCATATAAAAGTTGCTGGTGAATGCAGCAGGCCAGGCAGCATCTCTAGGAAGAGGTACAGTCGACGTTTCAGGCCGAGACTATACCTCTTTCTAGAGATGCTGCCTGGCCTGCTGTGTTTACCAGCAACTTTTATGTGTGTTGCTTGAAATTCCAGCATCTGCAGATTTCCTCGTGTTTGCGACTCTGAGTTCATAATAGTTTTCTTGGTCCTTACACACATTATCAAAACTTAGTAGTTGTGAAAAACTAGAACTACAAACTTTCAAAAAACTTTTTGTTCACTTGCAAAAATTTGTTCACTGTTTTCCTATATGATGATCATATGTCCTTCTGTGATACTTGGAGACTCCCAGGCAAAGATATCATTAGTTAGGAGCACATTAAGAAATTGGTGCAAGGATTAGTGGAAACTCAAGTGCTATTTTCTCAAACAAAGGGGGGTTTAGAGAGCTGGAACTTGCTGCCTGAAGACAGAAACACTCATTTGAGTCAACAAAAAAGTATATGGAGCTCCAGAATTTAGAATCAGCCCTTTCAGAAAAAAAATTAAGAAAATGTTTTATGTTCAGGGTTTGGCAGATCCATAAAGACAAAATGATGGATAGATTTTTGAAAGGGAATAGTTTTAAGGGATGTGGGAGTGGTGAGATGAAAGGTGAATAAATGAAACATGGTCACTGATCAACCATCCCATGGATTGAGGGGGCAAAAGTGTGTTACTGCTCCTATCAAAATCCATCAAAGCAAAAACTCCAGTGATAGGTTGAAGGTATTAGTACCTGGGAACCACTCCTCCACAACTCAAAATTAAAAATAAAAATAGCATGAAGATCCTGTGACAATTTTTATAACCATGCCTCTGAAACCTCCAGAGTTGGAAAAGTTATGTGTAAATCCTATTTTTATTAAATAAATGGAGAAGGTATAGTCAAAAATGAGAGAGCACAAGAGGAGACTGAGTGTTCAAGAGCATGCACACGCTCTGAATATTATTTGTTGATTCAGAGAACAATTTCTCTTTGAACCCTTGAGGGTTTGGTCACTAAAGATACATTTTTTTTTTCAAATTTGCCAGTAACAAATTCTCACTGGTGGAATGTGGCAGGATTCACAGTAACGTGATGAATGGCTTCTAAGATCTAAAAATTTACACAAATCATATTTCAAATCTTGATGAAATAAATGCCCCAAATAAAATTACTAGTGTCATCAATTACTGTTGACTTGTGTATTGTCTCATGCAAGTCCGCTCTAGACTCAGCAGAGCTAGCTCTGCATTAAATTCTAACTTGAAGTAGAAAGAAAAATAATCGAACTGCTTTGAAATACTGTTCTTGTACCTCCATGAAATCCTGTGTATGCTGATCCACCTTGTATTCTTGGCAGTTTAGTGAGGAAATATACGATGACTGTTCTGTTGTTACCTTTGAACTTGTTAACTTCATTTAAAGTGGAATACCTACACAAAGAACAGAAATTGTAGCAGAGTACTAAAGACAACTTGAACAGTTTTCCTTCTTCCCAAGATGTGAAACATAGCCAAGTCATGAACTTCAGCATCAAGATCACAAATAACTATCAGAATCAACCTGGATGAAAAGCTTTTATTTTTATGTCTCTACAAAATTACAATTGTACAAAGTTGCCTTTCACTCATTTTTGCAGGTTCTCTCAGCATCTCTTGCAAACTTCACCAGTTTATCAGGAGTGTGATTCAGTAGAACTTGACATTGCAAGTTGTTTCCTTGTTTAGCATAACAATATAGTTAAGCATTATCTTCTCAGGTTGAAGCCAACAAGCATTTTGAAAACTACAATAAGGGTGAATTTTTAACCTGTTTTGATGATTTATGCTCACTGATCTCACTGTTACTGCCAGCTGAAATCAGTATCTATACTTCTGGCATCCAAGTGGAGGTATTAAATTGGAATTGGAATTGAAATTGAATTGACTTACATCTTTCATATACATGAGGAGTAAAAATCTTTACATCTCCATCTAAATGTGCAATTTATAGTAATTTGTAACAAATAGTAGGTACAACAGGACAGTCAATAACAGAACTGCAATTGTATCAGCATTAATTAATCTGCCTGATGGCCTGGTGGAAGAAGCTGACCTGGAGCCAGTTTGTCCTGGCTTTTATGCTGCAGTACCGTTTCCTGGATGGTAGTAGCTGGAACAGTTTGTGGTTGGGGTGACTCAGATCTCCATTGATCTTTTGGCCCCTTAAAAAGTGTGTTCAGGCCTTGGCCTGAACAGTGGGAAGTTCACATCCACAGTTGCGCTGGGCTGTCCACACCATTCTCTGAAGAGTCCTGTGATTGAGGGAAGTACAGTTCCCATACCAGGCAGTGGTACAGCCAGTCAGGATGCTCTCAGTTGTGCCCCAGTAGAAAGTTCTTGGGGTATGGAGGCTCATACCAAACTTTTTCAACCGTCCGAGGTGAAAGAGGTGCTGTTGTGCTTTTTTCACCACACAGCTGATATGTACAGACCACGTGAGATCCTCGGTGATGTGTATGTCAAGGAACTTAAAGCTGTTCACCCTCTCAACCCCAGATCCATTGATGTCAGTCCATTCCTCCTGTAGTCCACAACCAGCTCCTTTGTTTTTGCGACATTGAGGGATAAGTTGTTTTCTTGACACCACTGTGGCAGGGTGATGTCTTCTTCTTCTCTGAAGGCTGCCTCATTATTATTTGAGATTAGGCCAATCAGTGTAGAGTGGTCAGAAGATTCAATTAGCAGATTGGAGCTGTGGGTGGTGACACAGTTATGGCTATATAGAGAGAGTAAAAGAGGGGCCTTAGGGCACAGCCCTGAGGGGCACCTGTGTTGAGGGTCAGAGTTGAGGGAGCCCACTCTTAACCACCTGTAGGCAATCTGACAGGAAGTCCAGGATCCAGCTACACATGCAGGATGAAGGCCAAGGTCTCGAGCTTCTTGTCAAGCCTGGGGGAATTACAGTGTTGAATGCTGAACTGTAGTCCAAGAACAGCATTCTCACATAAGCATCCTTCTTCTCCAGATGTGCAAGGATGGTGTGTAGAGCTGTGGCTATTGCGTCATCTGCCAGTCGATTGTGTTTGTAGGCGAATTGTAGGAGGTCCAGTGTGGGTGGCAGCATGCAGCAGATGTAGACCAGAAGACCGTAAGACAAAGGAGCAGAAGTAGGCCATTCGGCCCATTGAGTCTGCTCCACCATTTTATCATGAGCTGATCCATTCTCCTATTTAGTCCCACTCCCCCGCCTTCTCACCATAACCTTTGTTGCCCTGGCTACTCAGATACCTATCAATTTCTGCCTTAAATACACCCAATGACTTGGCCTCCACTGCTGCTCGTGGCAACAAATTCCATAGATTCACCACCCTCTGACTAAAAAAATTTCTTCACATTTCTGTTCTGAAAGGGCGCCCTTCAATCCTTAAGTCATGCCCTCTCATACTAGACTCCCCCATCATGGGAAACAACTTTGCCACATCCACTCTGTCCATGCCTTTTAACATTCGAAATGTTTCTATGAGGTCGCCCCTCATTCTTCTAAACTCCAAGGAATACAGTCCAATACAAGGAATGTAGTCCTTGATCAGCCTCTCAAAGCATTTGCTTATTATTAAGGTGACTACGACAGGACGCCAGTTGTTCAGACATGTTACCTTGGTCTTTTTAGATACAGGAACAATAGTGGATGTTTTGAAGCAGGAGGGCACTCTACACTAGGAGAGGGAGAGATTAAAAAACCTGCCAGTTGTGCCGCACACAATCTGAGTACCCGCCCTGGGATGCCGTCTGGTCTCACAGCCTTCCGACTGTCTACTCGTTGGAAACACCTGCGTACTTCAGCCTCAGAGATGACCAAGGTACAGGTCACTTGTATGTTTACAGGTCACAAAACTTTGGAGAGACTTTAGACAGTGACGCTCTACTAAATGGCTCTCCTGGCTGTCTTCCCACCTCACACCTGCTATAACCTCCTGTTCATCCAAACAGCTCTCTGTAGACAATGTAATACCCAGTCCCTCATCCGTCACTCCTCCCTTGCCAATCAATATTGACTTCTGGTCTCTCAAAACTTCCAATTCAGCTTTCTTTATGTTTCAACCCTTCCCATCTCTGTGAATTACAACAGATAGTTCTTTTAATTTATTATTCCTTGACAGTATTCTTTAAAGGATGCAAAGTATGTTTACAAGACGGCAAACCACACTGACTTGTTTGCAGTAAAAGTAACTATGCTGGAAGACAGAAGACCTCATGATTAGGCTTAATTTTTAATCAAATTGAAAGAAAAACAATATATAATTGATGTAAAGATAAAACATAGACTAGTACTCACTTTGCAGAAGCAATCAAATTTGCACTTTGCGAATTGTTTTCAAAATCCATTTGTATGAGCAAGATTATGTTTCCATGGCTGGAATCAATACAGTGCCTAGAAATAAAATATTTACAGACATTTAACTGACCAGCACTTGTTTATGTTTGAATAGTGAGTAAAAATTAATATTGCCTTATTAGATTAAATTCTGATTAATTCATTTATTATTCTGGTTACACTTCTCACCAGTATGAGAAAGAAAACAACGATTAGAACTTCGCATTGTGAGTCTTTATGGTGGTGAGGAGCCATCAAAACATTTCAATTTATTTCAAACTTCTTAGAAGATATTTTGATACAATAATTAGCATTTGCTTACAACAAATTATCTTAAGAAAATCCAAAATAAAATCAAAAAACCCTGGATACATTCAATAGATCATGTAGTGACTGTGGAAAGAGAATCTGTGTTGTCTGAGGTGCTACATCTGTCCAGAGCTTTTTTGTTTTATTTGTTTTCAGGATACTCTGACATTCAAGTTCCTTTCTTGATGTTGCTCAAATAAAGAAATTGCATCTAAACAAGAAAGTACTGAAACCAGGTTTAAAATTTAGCTCCATCACAGCACAGCTTCAAGAGGTAGCGCCTCAAGGAGGCTGCATCCATCAATACGGATCCTCTGGAATATGCCTCTTCTCATTATTACCATTGCGGAGGAGGTATGAGAGTCTAATGACCCACATTCACTGATTCAGAAACAGCTCCTTCTCCTCCGCCATCAGATTTCTGCATGGTGCATAAACCATGAACAATGTCTCATTATTCCTTTGGAGTATCGAAGAATCTGCTGGAAGAAGGAGCATCTGAAGGAGAAAATGAATTGTCGATGTTTCGGGTTAAAACCCTACATGAAGATCAATAAACAACAGGAATTCTGCAGATGCTGGAAATTCAAGCAACACACATCAAAGTTGCTGGTGAACGCAGCAGGCCAGGTCTCGGCCTGAAACGTCGACTGCGCCTCTTCCTATAGATGCTGCCTGGCCTGCTGCATTCACCAGCAACTTTGATGAAGATCAATACCTTTCTTTCCCTTATTCCTTTTTTTGTGTCTCGATATTCCTATTTATACACTCTGTATATTTTCGTAATTTATAGTAATTTTATGTCTTTGGACTGCACTGTGGAAATAAAACAAATTTCACATCATGAAAGTCAGTGATGGGGAGACTGTGCCTGTCTGTAAATGGAGTAGCAGCAGTTTTTGTGCTGCTCTCAGTTTTATTCCTTTCCCCCTACTTCAACATTCGAATTTAAAATTTTTATTTGCTGATTCTTGAAGGGGAACAATATGTCTATGTCTACGAGGAGTGGGAAGAACTTGTCTGAACCTAGTGATAAAGGGAACTTCTTTACTCAGAGAGTGGTAGCTGTGTGGAACGAGCTTCCAGCAGAAGTGGTTGAGGCAGGTTCGATGTTGTCGTTTAAAGATAAATTGGATAGACATATGGACAGGAAAGGAATGGAGGGTTATGGGTTGAGTGCAGGTCGGTGGGACTAGGTGAGAGTAAGAGTTCGGCACAGACTAGAAGGGCCGAGATGGCCTGTTTCCGTGCCGTAATTGTTATATGGTTATAAAGGTAATGGGAAAGGAAAGATCTGATGAAATGCCACCATGGGCTGAAGATATGGTTCAGACACTGAATTCAATTAAAGATCAGAATGAGTCAATTAAAGACCAACTGGAAGATAATAGTAATGAAATGAAGTCATTTCTGGGAAAACTTAAAGACCTGGAAACTCAAGTTATTACACATGAAGAGGAATTGAAGATAACTAAGCAAAAACTGTTTGAAACTACAACTCGTTTGGAAAGGTATCAAAATAAGATTATAGACCTGGAAACTAGGTCTCGCCGAAGGAATATACGAATTGTTGGGCTGCAAGAAGGAGTCAAAGATGGAGACTTAACTGCTTACTTTGGTAAGCTTTTTCATACCTTATTTCCTACCATATTATCACAGCCGCCTACTATAGAAAGAGCTCACAGAGTTTTACCTCGAAATCTAAAGATCCAAATAAACCAAGGTCTGTTTTGGTTTGTTTTAATCACTTTAAAATAAAAGATCAAATAATGCAACACGCAAGAAAACAGAGTTTTTAGATTTAAGGAATCTGAGCTCTGTTTTTATGAGGATTATCCGAAGGAGGTAATGGAACAAAGATCAAAACTTGCTCTGGTAATGAAACAGGCACACGATAAGAAACTGTTCCCTTCCTTGCGTTACCCAACAAGAATTGAAGTTTTTCCTCCTAATTCTCCTCCTCGTACATTTTTTGATCCTAAAGTTGCACTGGTGTTTGTTCAAACTCTACCTGCTGCAGCTGCTGAATGAACTGTCTTGGAAGGCTGCTTGGTTATCTGTATATTATTGGCATTTCGGAAAGAAGATTTATGATGATTACTTGGACATTTCATTGAAACACCATTAAAAGAAGATAAGGGGATTTGTTCATCATTGCATATCAGTTTTTTTTGGAAAGAAGATCTATGGTTCAAGTGTGACTGTTTAAATGGTTATTCGGACATTCGACTGAGAAAAAGATGATAAAGGGACTTGTTCCTTTAACCTTATATCTGGGTTGATTTTTTTTGTTTCTTTCTTAATTAATTGATGGTTTTTCCTACCAATGGGGCTATTTTTATATATATATTTAGGGGAGGGTTCAATTACTTATACAATATTACTAGTTGGTATTTTTGAAAATTTAGTGGGTTAATATGCTTTTGCTTTATTATAGTGTAATAGTTTTTTAGGGATTTTGTTAAATTTAAAATGGCACTGGTTTTTCTTTTTAAGAGAACATTATTTCCATAAGACCATAAGACAAAGGAGCAGAAGTAGGCCATTCGGCCCATCGAGTCTGCTCCGCCATTTTATCATGAGCTGATCCATTTTCCTATTTAGACCCACTCCCCCGCCTTCTCACCATAACCTTTGATGCCCTGGCTACTCAGATACCTACCAATCTCTGCCTTAAATACACCCAATGACTTGGCCTCCACTGCTGCCGTGGCAACAAATTCCATAGATTCACCACCCTCTGACTAAAAAAATTTCTTCGCATTTCTGTTCTGAATGGGCGCCCTTCAATCCTTAAGTCGTGCCCTCTCGTACTAGACTCCCCATCATGGGAAACAACTTTGCCACATCCACTCTGTCCATGCCTTTCAACATTCGAAATGTTTCGATGAGGTCTCCCCTCATTCTTCTAAACTCCAAGGAATATAGTCCAATACAGTCCATTTTGGTTCTTTTTGTTTAAAAAAAGATTAAATATGAACATGGAATAGTTTGTAAATGCTGGAATGTAAACACTTTCCTTTGCTGAGACTTTGTTGCTCCTGTTACAAGGTCAGTGGGTTTCGATTTTTAAAACTAGGGGGAGGGAGAGAGTGTCTTTTAAATTTTTTTCTGTACAGACAGAGCAGTCCCTGGCTTCATATTCTATCATAGGGTGCCTGCTTTTTTTCCGGCTATGGGGGGGGGGGGTTAGAGTTAGGGGATTTTTCCCCATTGGGTGGTTTCGGAGCATGAGTGTTTCCTACGTGCTTGTATTCTTCATTGCTACCATTTTTGATCATCCCTATTGGTATGTGCTCTGCGCATGTGTAAAGGAGAATAAAATTATAGTATGGTTTTAAATGGAATAATGTAATAAGTTGGAATGTACGTGGTTGGAATCATCCTATCAAACGAAAAAAGACTTTTTAAATTATTAACCGATTCCAACCTGATAGAATTTTTGCCCAAGAGACACAGATCAGGGCGGGAGATCTAAATAGATTTTTTGGATGGTGGAGGGGTTTGCAATTTCACTCCACTTCTCAGAGTAAAACTAAGGGGGTGTCCATCTTTATTAAATCCAATATATTTACTCAAGAGGATATTGAGCCAGATTCTAATGGTAGATTTCTAATTGTTAAAGAAATAATCTGTAACCGAAAAGTTGTTTTGGTCAATTTGTACGGTCCTAACTTAGATGATCCTTTTTTTAAAAAAGGTATTTGCTTTACTGCATGATTTAAATGAATATACGCTGATAATAGGTGTGGACTTTAACTGTTGTTTAAATCCTTTGATTGACAAGAGCTCAACCAATCAGCGACTTCCAAATCGCTCCACGTCACTTATTAACTCTTTTTTTTTACCGATTTTAGATTGATTGAATTATGGAGATATTTATATCCTGATAATAGAGAATATTCTTTTTTTTCCACATTTATAAAAAATATTATAATTGATCCTCACTTATTGCCTGGTGTTAAGAATTGTGAATACGACGCTATTGCTATATCTGATCATGCGCATCTGAGTTTGTCTTTCGAATTTGATGATGTCATTCTTGCCCGCCCACCATGGCGCATGTCTCAGACATTATTACAGAACTCTGATTTTGTCAGCTTTATTGAAACCCAGATAAAAGATTTTTTTCTTTTTAATGATATGGGGGTACGCCTAAATTAATCATATGGGATACATTTTAAACATTTTTATGTGGTCAGATCATTTCTTATTCAGCTAAGCTTAAAAAACAGACTAAAGTAGAATTAGATAGATTTCAAAACAAATTAAAGACTTAGATAATATTTATACAATCTCCCCTAATATTGATTTATTTAAACAAAGGGTGGAACTTCAATCACAATATAATCTATTATTAACTCATCCTATTGAAGGCTACTTGCTTAAGCTAAAGAGCCAATTTTATATGTTGGGAGATAAAAATAACAAACTGCTTGCATCTCAATTATAAACGGCCAGAGCCAAAAGGCAAATTTTGAAAATCCGTAGGAAAGATGGTACCCTGGCTTGGGAACACAAAGAAATTAATAAGATTTTTCAAGATTTTTATACTGAACTTTATAAATCTCAATGTCCAGTAGATTCTTCTAAAATGAATGCCTTCTTACGAAAGATTATTTTTCCTCAAATTTCTGTTGAGAATCAAAAAACTCGATGTCCAAATTACTGAAGCTGAAATTCATACAGCCATTTTTTCCAATGCCATCTGGTAAGACCCCTGGACTTGATGGCTATACTGTAGAATTTTATAAAAAATTTGGAAAATTGCTTTCTCCATGTATGTTGGAAATGTTTAAGGATTCTTTTGTCAAAGGTGATTTACCCTCTACTTTTTGATGCTTCTATTTCTTTAATTCTTAAAAAGGATAAAGATCCTACTGATTGTGCCTCATATAGACCTATTTCATTATTGAATATCAATGCTAAGATTCTGTCAAAGATAATGGTTGGAGAATGTTTTGGGTAAAATTATTTTTAAAGATCAAACAGGCTTTATAAAGGGTCATTATTCTTTTTCAAAGGTTCAGAGATTATTTAACATTATATATTCGTCCTCTTTTAAAACTCCACAATGCATGTTTCTTTGGATGCCGAAAAAGCATTTGATCGAGTTGAATGGAAATATTTACTTAATGTTTTAGAGAAATTTGACTTTGGTGTTAATTTTAATAATTGGATTAGAATGATATACAAAACTCATATTGCTACTGTTATGACTAATAACTGTAGATCCCCTTTCTTTCCAGCTTTCATGGGGGACAAGACAAGGTTGCCCATTAAGTCCATAAGACAAAGGAGCAGAAGTAGGCCATTCGGCCCATCGAGTCTGCTCCACCATTTTATCATGAGCTGATCTATTCTCCCATTTAGACCCTCTCCTCCGCCTTCTCACCATAACCTTTAATGCCCTGGCTACTCAGATACCTATCAATCTCTGCCTTAAATACACCCAATGACTTGGCCTCCACTGCTGCCCGTGGCAACAAATTCCATAGACTCACCACCCTCTGGCTAAAAAAATTTCTTCGCATCTCTGTTCTGAATGGGTGCCCTTCAATCCTTAAGTAATGCTCTCTCATGCTAGACTCCCCCATCATGGGAAACAACCTTGTTACATCCACTCTGCCCATGCCTTTCAACATTCGAAATGTTTCTATGAGGTCCCCACTCATTCTTCTAAACTCCAAGGAATACAGTCCAAGAGCGGACAAATGTTCCTCATATGTTAACCCTCTCATTCCCAGAATCATTCTAGTGAATCTTCTCTGTACCCTCTCCAACGTCAGCACATCCTTTCTTAAATAAGGAGCCCAAAAATACCCACAGTACTCCAAGTGAGGTCTTAACAGCACCTTATGGAGCCTCAACATCACATCCCTGCTCCTATACTCTATCCCTCTAGAAATGAATGCCAACATTGCATTTGCCTTAGTCACCACCGACTCAGTCTGGAGGTTAACCTTAAGGGTATCCTGCACGAGGACTCCCAAGTCCCATTGCACCCCAGAACTTTGAATTCTCTCCCCATTTAAATAATAGTCTGCCTGTTTATTTTTTCTGCCAAAGTGCATAACCATACACTTTCCAACATTGTATTTCATTTGCCACTTCTTTGCCCATTCTTCCAATCTATCCAAGTCTCTCTGTGGACTATCTGTTTCGTCAGCCCTACCGGCCCCTCCACCTATCTTTGTATCATCAGCAAACTTAGCCACAAAGCCATCTATTCCATAATCCAAATCGTTGATGCACAACGTAAAAAGAAGCGGCCCCAACACGGACCCCTGTGGAACACCTCTGGTAACCGGCAGCCAACCAGAAAACGATCCTTTTATTCCCACTCTCCGTTTCCTGCCAATCAGCCAACGCCCTATCCACGTATGTAACTTTCTCATAATTCCGTGGGCTCTTATCTTACTAAGCAGCCTCATGTGTGGCACCTTGTCAAAGGCCTTCTGAAAATCCAAATATACAACATCCACTGCATCTCCCTTGTCTAGCCTACTTGTAATTTCCTCAAAAAATTGTAATAGGTTTGTCAGGCAGGATTTTCTTTTAAGGAAACCACGCTGAGTTCTGCCTATCTTGTCATATGCCTCCAGGTACTCCGTAACCTCATCCTTGACAATCGACTCCAACAACTTCCCAACCACCGATGTCTATCATTTCCTTTTTGCTTCCTTGCCCCCTTAATTAGCAGAGTGACATTTGCAATCTTCCAGTCCTCTGGAACCATGCCAGAATCTATTGACTTTTGAAAGATCATTGCTAATGCCTCCGCAATCTCCACAGCTACTTCCTTCAGAACACGAGGGTGCATTCCATCTGGTCCGGGAGATTTATCTACCCTCAGACTATTCAGCTTCCTGAGTACTTTCTCTGTCATAATTGTGACTGTGCACACTTCTCTTCCCTGCCGCATTTGAGTTTCCAGTATACAGCTGATGTCTTCCTCAGTGAAGACTGATGCAAAATACTCGTTCAGTTCCTCCGCCATCTCCTTATTTCCCATTACAATTTCTCCAGCATCATTTTCTATCGGTCCTAAATCTACTCTCACCTGCCTTTTACTCTTTATATACTTGAAAAAGCTTTTAGTATCCTCTTTGATATTATTTGCTAGCTTCCTTTCATAGTTCATCTTTTCCCTCTTAATGACCTTCTTAGTTTCCTTTTGTAAGCTTTTAAAAACTTCCCAATCCTCTGTCTTCCCACTAATTTTTGCTTCCTTGTATGCCCTCTCCTTTGCTTTAACTTTGGCTTTGACTTTTCTTGTCAGCCATGGTTGCATCCTTTTTCCATTCGAAAATTCCTTCTTTTTTGGAATATATCTGTCTTGCACCTTCCTCACTTCTTGCATAAACTCCAACCACTGCTGCTCTGCCGTCCTTCCCGCTAGTGTCCCTTTCCAGTCAACTTTGGCCAGTTCCTCTCTCATGCCACTGTAATTTCCTTACTCCACTGAAATACCGACACATCGGATTTCGGCTTCTCTTTTTCAAATTTCACAGTGAACTCAATCATGTTATGATCACTGCCTCCTAAGGGTTCCTTCACCTCAATCTCTCTAGAATCACCTCCGGTTCATTACACAATACCCAATCCAGTACAGCTTAGTGGGTTCAACAACAAGCTGTTCTAAAAAGCCATCTCGCAGACATTCTACAAATTCTCTCTCTTGAGATCCAGTGCCGACCTGATTTTCCCAATCCACTCGCATGTTAAAATCCCCCACAATTATCATAACACTGCCCTTCTGAGAAGCCTTTTCTATTTCCTGTTGTAATTTGTAGTCCACATCACTGCAGCTGTTTGGAGGCCTGTATATAACTGCCATCAGGGTCCTTTTACCCTTGCAATTTCTTAGCTCAACCCATAAAGATTCTGCACCTTCCGATCCTATGTCAATCTTCCGATTCTAAGTCCTTTGTTATTTAATTTAATACTAGAACCCCTTGCTATTGCTCTTCGTGAAGCTAAAAATATTTATGGGGTTTTTGTGAATTAGGTTAGATCAGTCCTCGTTTATTGTCATTTAGAAATGCATGCATGCATTAAGAAATGATACAATGTTCCTCCAGAGTGATATCACAAAAAAAACAAGACAAACCAAAGACCAACACTGACAAGACCACATAATTATAACGTATAGTTACACCAGTGCAAAGCACTACCATAATTTGATAAAAAAGGTAAAAAAAAAAGTCTCAAAGTTCCGATTGACTCCCGATAGTCCCTGATAGCAGGCAGCAGAAGGGAGAAACTTTCTCTGCCATTAACCTCCAGGCATCAACAACCGTCGATGCATTGGAAGCACCTGACCACAGCTGACTCTGAGTCCGTCCGAAAACTTCGAGCCTCCGACCAGCCCTTCAACAGCGAGCACCATCTCTGCCAGCGCTTTGACCCCGTCCCAGCTGCTGAGCAATAAGCAAAGCTGAGGATTCAGGGCCTTCTCCTCCAGAGATTCTGGATCACACAGTAATGGCGGCAGCAAAAAAGGCATTTCAGAAGTTTCTCCAGATGTTCCTCCGTTCTCTCATGTCTGTCTCCATCAAATCAGGATTGTGCATGGCACCCTGCTTGACAGATTACAGATACCATTCACCGGAGTGGCCGCGCAAGCTGCATCCCACCGTCATCTTTGCTCCTCCATTCATGAGACCATTCATAAGATTTCTCTTTACACTGATGATTTACTGGTTTATATATCCAATCCCGAGGAATCTATTCCTGCCTTGCTAAAATTATTTAATGAATTTGGAGATTTTTCAGGATATAAAATAAATTTTAGTAAGGTGAAATGTTTCCTTTAAATGAATCTGTTTCTATATATGATAATACTCCTTTCAAAGTCCCGGATTCCTTTAGATATTTAGGTGTTATAATCACTAAAAAATATAAGGATCTTTATAAAGCTAACTTTGTTCCCTTGGTAGATTCTATAAAGTACTTATTTAATAGATGGACCCCACTTACATTTTCACTTGTTGGTCACATCCATATAGTCAAAATGATAATTTTACCAAAATTTTTACATTTTTTCAGAATATCTCTGTTTTTCTGACTAAAAAGTTTTTTTGATCAGATTGATTCTATTATTTTATCTTTTATTTGGAATAATAAAAGACCAAGAATTAGTAAATGTCACTTACAAAAGTTGAAAAAGGATGGCGGTCTCACTTTCCCTAATTTAAAAATGTATTACTGGGCTGTTAATGTGTGATATATGTCCTTTTGGTTACACTGGGTTGATAAGAACGATCAGCCAATTTGGGTAGATTTGGAATTGAAAGCTGTGAAAGTTTTACTTAACCTTGTTATTGGGAGCTTCTTTACCTATACAATTAGCTAAAGTTGCTAATTTAAATTTATACCCTGTGATTATGCATTCTTTACAAACTTGGCTCCAATTCTGTAATTTTTTTAATCTTAAAAAATTTAAACTTTGTAGTTTAATCTATTGAAATTACTTTTTTAAGCCTTCTTTGAGTGATCTAGTTTTTTTTTAAACTTTGGAAAAATAAGGTATTAATTCTTTTCTGGATTTATTTAAAGAAGATAGACTGATGTCTTTTGAACAATTAGTTGATAAATATTCTCTTTCATACTCACACTTTTTACAATACCTTCAAGTTAGACATTACTTACAAAAATATTTAAGTAATTTTCCTTACATATTGGATGCCGACCTGTTAGATACTATTACAAGTATGAACCCTTTGATGAAGGGTTCCATTGGAAGAATTTATAATTTACTATTACAATGAGATAAGCGTCCTTTATTTAAGACTAAACAAGATTGGGGAAAGGAACTTAATTTGACTTTTATGACGGAAGACTGGACGCGGATTCTGAAGTTGGTTAACTCTTCTTCGATCTGTGCTAGTCATTCACTGATTCAATTTAAAATTGTATACCGTTACTATTTGACGAAGGAGAGATTGTCTAAAATGTTTCCTAATGTTGATAGTTATTGCAATAGATGTAAAACTGAGACAGCTACACTGACACACATGTTTTGGTCCAGTTCTATACTGGAACAGTTCTGGAAGTCAGTTTTTTTCTACAATTTCTAAAAGCACTTAAAATTAATTTACAACCTAACAAATTAACTGTGCTTTTTGGAATAATTCCTCAAAATATCCGTGGTATCTCTTTGTCTGACCAACATGTTATTGCATTTGTTACACTGATAGCTAGGAGGGCCATTTTGTTGAAGTGGAAGGATACATTGGCTCCCATTTTGTCACAATGGTTCTCTCAAGTGATGCTATGTCTTAGTTTGGAGAAAATTAGAATTGAACTTTTGAACCTATGTTTGATTTTGAGAAAAGATGGGGTTCATTTGCTCGTTACTATCGATAGATTTCCTCCATGAACTAATTGTAAATTTTTGGGTTTTTTTTCTTGCTGGCGGTTTGAAGTTTATCTTTAGAAGCTTTTTGTATGATGCATGGCTCCGGGGTTGAACACCTAATGCGTTTTTTTCCCCTCACTTTTTCTTGCTTAGTAGGGTTTATTTTTCTTTTTTTTGTCAGCAAAATTTTATCAATCTTCGAAACAATGTTTTTTTTTCTTGAGACATTTGTAAGTGTTGCCTACTTCGATGTACTCTTGTTAATTTTGGATAATAATGATAAAAAGATTTGAAAAGAAAGTAAGTCAGTGATAATAAATCTGATTCTGATTCCGATAAACTCAAAATGACTTCATACACTGTGTGCAGAATAAAAATTTTACCTTATAATACTGGTGCAAAAGAGTCTTTGCTGTCTTTGACCATCATTACTTCTAGAAAATGACAGAATAGCCACTGAAATTTAATTTCAAATTTGAGTATTAACTGACCTTATCTTCTTCAGAAATGAATGCTCGGTGTCAAACTGTTGCAGTGAGAAAAGAAAGATATTTCGAACACTACCACTTAATTCTCTTTTCAAGAATTCAATGTCAGAAACTGTTAGAAGCCGTGAATATGTTGTAACCTAAAACAAAGAATAAGCAGTTCTTTAATTATGGATACATAAAAACAGCAATTCAAAGATCCTCTTTCTGTGTTCCTAACCAAGCATGGCCTTATTAATGTAATTTAACATTGCTAA
The DNA here is from genome assembly GCF_963921235.1 of Mobula hypostoma. Classification (NCBI taxonomy): domain Eukaryota; kingdom Metazoa; phylum Chordata; class Chondrichthyes; order Myliobatiformes; family Myliobatidae; genus Mobula; species Mobula hypostoma. The sequence continues at coordinate 48,755,918 of NC_086118.1, read as the reverse complement.
ATTCAATTCAAGTTGCAGGCATAACCATCTGTATGAGACAAAAATTTTAGACAATTATAGTCAGAAAGTTATGCAGTGTGGAAACAGGCCCTTTGGCCCAGCTTATCTATGCTGACCTCAACTAGACCCATTTGCTTGATCGTGGCCCATGTATCTGTGCAAGTGTCCTTTGAAGATTGTAACAGTACCTGCCCGTGACTCCTTCTCACAACTCGTTCCATATCTCACCCTCCTCTATGGGGAAAAGTTGCTCCTCGTGTCTCCTTTAAAAATTTTCCCTTTCACCTTAAATATCTGCTCTTTAATTGTAGACTTCCCTATCCTTGGGGGAGAAAAGACTGCCAATTAACCCTATCTATGGCTCTCATGATTTTATATACTGTACCTCAAACAATCACCACTCAGCCTCATACACTGCAGGCAAAAAAAAAGCCACAACCTAGTCTAGCCTCTCTGTACAAATCAGTCCTAATTCGAGGATATCCTTCCAATAATACTCCAAGTGTGGTCTTACCAATGCCCTGTGCAGCTGTAATAAAATCTCCTAACTCTTGTTCTCATTGCTCTGACCAATGGTGACGGGCATGCCAGACACTTCCTTCATCACCTTGTGTACCTGTGTTGCCAATTTCAGAGAACTATGTATCTGTACTTTTAGGTCTTTCTGTTCCACAACAATCACCTAAGCCTTATTAATTACTGAGCTAGTCCTGCTCTGGTTTAACTTACTAAAATGCAACACTTTGTTCTTGCCAGAGTTGAGTTTCATCCACAACTTTCTCACTTGAACTAGAAGATTCTTCAAATTACCCTCTTAAGTGTCCATTATGCCACTAATTCCTGTGTCATCCACAAATACACCAGCCATACCAACTGCATTTTCATCCAAATCATTAAGTGATGAACAGCAGTGGACCTAAAACAAGTCCTTCCTGCATGCTGGTCATACATCTTCAATGTGTAAAACAACCCATTTCTAACACCCTGTAACTCCTACCACCAAACCAATTTTCTATCCAATTGGCTAGCTCACCCGTGATCTCATCTTTTGGATCAGCCCGCCATTCAGGATCTTGTCAAAAGCCTCGCAAAAATCCAGTACCCTGTCTTTAACACTCCTCTTTGTCACCTCTTCATAAAGCTCAATCAAATTTGTGAGATATGATTTTCCATGTACAAAAGCATGCAGACTATTCCTACTCAGCCCTTGTCTTTTCAAATGCTGCTAGGTTATATCCCATAGAATTTCCTGCAGTAAAATTCCCACCACCAGTGTTAGGTTCAATAACTTGTAGTTCCATGCTTCTCCCTGCAGACCTTCTTAAATAAATAAATAAACATTAGATACCCTCCAGTCTTCTGGCACCTCATGTGTGGGTAACAGTGACAGCAATATTTGTGCCAGACCTCAGAAATTTCTTCCCTACAATGCCATGATGTTCTCGGTTACACTTATCCGACAGGCTCCAGGATCTTAAACCCACCTTGATATGGTTGAAGACTGCCAGCACCTTCTGTTTTGAAATCATTATTCTCTTCATTTAATTCCCTAGTTTCCATTACCTCCTCCAGAGTAAATACAGATGAGAAATAAACAACTACATGCTTCTTGAGGGTCTTACTCTCTCCATGGTTACTATTTTGTTCTTAATATAGTTAGAGAATTTCTTAGGATTATCTATTACCTTATGTGCCAAAGCTATCAAATGCCCTCATTTTGTTCTCCTGATTCTCAAGTTGACAGCAACATGTCAAGGGGTTCTCTTAATCTTAGCTGTGAATACCTGACACATGCTACTTCCTTTTTCTCGACGTCCCTACCTAAATAAATATCCTTAATTGTGCTAGCCTTGCCCTTCTCTCTAAAAGGAATATGCTAACCCTGAGCTCTCCCCAATTTACTTTTAAAAGCCTCCCACTTGCCAGATGTCCCTTTACCTGCAAACAGTTTCTCCAAGTTTGCAAATTCCTGTCTAATGCCACTGGTTCCAAAGTGCTCACCCAATATTATATTATCATGAAATCTTGGCTTCCAGCAAACAAAACAAAAATCAAATTCCAAGAGCAAACAAGGATTCTAAATTTAATCCTGCTTGAAGAAACAAAGATCTCAAAAGTCATTGTGAAGGGATTTCTCTGTAGATCAGTAATATGACTAAAAATGTAAATTAATCCAGTAACATAAGTATAAGCCACTTTCATAGTATAGAGAACTGCATCATTAAAAAAGAGAGTACCTCAGTGAAAACTGCCCAGGACTGAACTCCAGATTTGATATGAGAATGGATGAAATCTGCAAGAGAATCATGATGTTGTTCTTTGAAGTACTTCTGCATAACTACGTCAGCCTCATGTGTGGGAAGTTCAGAATTAGTTAAACGAACCACAGAATCTGGGGTGGCACAGTTCAGCAACACCCACTGTGCTTCATTGAGTATATCCTCCCAAGATCTTTGAGTCTGTTTCAACCTTTGTGTTATTTGTAAAACAACAGACGCACATGTGTCAGAGTGATAACCAACAAACACATCCGATGGATCATATTTCTGTTCTGTACCATGGACTGAAACATATCTGGATCTAACTCCTGTGAAATTTTGCACCCACTTTTGCAAACACTTTACAGTACTCCTTTGATCTTTGTCAAGGACTGTGTTAATATCAAGATAATGCTTCTCAAGTCTATTGATCAGAGGAATCGGAAACTCATTGTAAACTACTTCCTTCTCCTCTATAACTATCAGTCTGAAATTTGGATGGACTCTGCATTTGACCCTGTGAGTCCCCAATCCTAAATCCACATATTTCTGTCCTCCGAGGTACACATAATATTGATTCAATGCATCATACAGGCTTTCATAAAGATTCTGCAGATTTAACAAAACTACCATTTGTCCAGTTTCCATGCAAGTCTTAACACGGTTGATGTTTCTGCAAATCTGAGTATAATCTTGATCTTTAGGGAAACTAGACCCAAAGATTATCTCAGGTTGTTGTTGTCTGGAGAAAAACATTTGCTGAAGTATTTGAAGAGCTGCAAAGTTTTTAGTAAGAATAAGAAGATACCGACACTCCAGATCATTAGAATCTGCATAAATGTTGTATTTAATCAGATCCAAAGTGTTGATACTATCGTAAGAAATATTCTTGAGTACAAACTTGAAAATGTCCATAACTTTAACATCATCACTTCCACTAAAGTTACGCAGCACAATCTCGGCTAATTGCTCAGGAGTTGGTTCTCTTTTGGAGGTTTTTGAAAGTGAAAAGACCATTTTTATTAAACTGTAATAGTCTCGTAGTCCAAAAAATTCCTTATTTTGTTGTTTACAGATTTCTAGATAAGCTTCTGCAAAGTTTTCAAATGAACCTTTCACTTTTGTTTGGATCATATGATCAGAAGAAGTGATACCTTTGGCACTTTCAATCAATTCTTTTTTGTCAGGAACACCTCGCGATACAAAAATTCCTCTATTCATTTTGGCAGGATCTAGAGCCCAGTTGGATATTCCAATGAAACCAACTTTCTTATGCTTAAGAGGGTCATCGTCAATACATCCATCTTCCAAGAGTGGATGAAGAGCTTTCAGTGGCATTTTTGGGGAATCTTCAGCAAGACCAATTTCATCCAAGACCACAACAGAAACATATTCATCAAGGTTCTTCCCTTCTTGGAAACGTGCACACTGCTTAAACGTATTAATGATTCCTTCAGAGGTGGAGTGAGGACTGCACTGAAATGACACTAAATGGATCTGTTTTAGGTTTTTATATAATTCTGAGTGAGCTGCTTGTCCCTGCATGGCATCTGCTACAATTGTTTTTGCCAGAGATTTGGAGCTACCAGGCTTTCCAACCAAGAATAGCGGGATTTTAAGTTCAATGCAAATGACCATCATGAAAACATTTTCTTTCAATGCAGAATTCTTCGCAATTGTTTCTTGCAGTGGTACACCACTTAGTAAAAGATCTTGGAAGAGCTCAAGTTGCTGTAAAATTTTGGAAGGGTCATTATATGGAGAAGGGAGATGCTGGCAGATATGTTTACGATAAGCAACCTTCTTTTCCAAACACGCATGATAACAAACGCCAAGTGCCAGCACAAAAGGCAAGATAATGTCATCACTCGATGGAATGGATTCTTCCTTGTTATCGTCTTCTAGAAATTGTTTCAAATTGTTTAATAGCATGTTCTGATGGCTGTAAAACCAAACAAACACTTTCATACACCTCTCCACATCTCGAAGGCTTACAAAACTGCACTCATCTTGCTGGCATCTCATGAAATTTTGTGAAGCTGACAAAGTATCCACCATGCACTGAATATTGACAGAGGGTACTGAAATGGACTGAGTCAACCTTTGGACAATTTGCTGGATGTACAGCTTCTCTGTGAGGTTGTCAAGTTGCCCGAAATCCCACACTAGTGGTATCATACTCGGTGGTAAAGCTTGTACGCGATACACAAGTTGTCTCAAAGGAATGGATCCCAATTTATCTTCCGTTTCATCTGCTCGGACACGGTAGCCTAACCCAGCTGATTCTAAACGCTTTACCATCTCATCTGTGTGTTTTCTGTAAGGATTGCATGCTGCAATTATCTGCAAACCTGTATTGGGAGATAAAGGTATCCCCTCAATCATCTGGTCACAAACGACTTCCTTAATGCAACTAACAGCTTCGGTTGTATTGGCTTCATCAAAAAATAGAACGGTGTCAAAATCATAATTTTGCTTGTTGTATTTCGCAAGAGCTTCTGCTTCTTTAATTTTTGAATAGATTATATCTGCAGTTGTTCCGCCATGCACTTTCACCAGTTTCAAATTCTCTGTATTTGCACCAGCTTTCCGTAACTCACACAAGAATTTGATCAACCTTGTTTTACCACACCCAGTCTCCCCCATGATGATCACAGGAATGCCACATCTAAATCTCATGTGAATAGCAAGTATTTTTAAAATATTGTCCGTGGTCAACTCATAGGTTTCATCAGGATCTAGTGGCCACTGAATGCCCAGCATTGTGCAAAGCCTCTCAATCTTTTCACACCGTGGAAGCTTGTCAAAATCAATGTTGAATGGGACCCTTTGTAGCTGCAAACCTTGATAGAGCTGATGGGTCATTATATCTGATTTAATAATCTTGCCATTTGATGGGTTAATGGCATCAATGCCACCACGTGCATTTTTTTGGACATGGAAACCAATGAAAGTCATAGATGTATGATCATCATTAAAGAAAATATAAGGATGTGGCTCAGATTCCCACTTCTTTCTTATGAGAAATGGTGCTATGTCAGCTTCTGAAACACCACCAAGGTTTGTAGCTGGAATTCCTGGGCTCTGGTCTGAAATGTCAAGAGATGGTGTTGCAAAATCTTTTGCCATCAAAATCATGAAATTAACAACAAATCCTTTGAAGCCTTGCAAAGTATCGTTGATACAGTCAAATTGGCAAAACACAGAAGTTTCACAGTCCCTCAACTGCAGGTTAAGAAACCAAGCAAAATTTCGCAACTCAGACCAAGAAGGATCTATTACCCCACAATAGATCAGAAACATCTGCAAGCACTCTACATGGCTGCCTTCAACAGTTTCCTGGTAAATAAAGGTATCCAAGTTTTCATTCTTCTGCAACTTTCTGAGATATTGATATGGTCTTTGAAATGCTTCACTGCGAAATTCTTCCTCATCCATGAGAGGATCTATACCATTCCATGTCGGGGATTCAGATTTCCTTACTTCTTGTTCAAGGACTTCTTTAGGTGGTCTACAGTATACTTTTGGGAAGATGTCCAGAAAGTTATGGCTCGGCATTTGTACACCCTGAAATCATATAAAAAAAACAATGGAATCAAAAACAACACACACAAAATGCTGCTGGAGAAACTCAGCAAAATCAGGCAGCATCTGTGGAGAGAAATAAACAGTTGATGATTTGGGCTGAGACTCTTCATCAGGACCAGAAAGGAAGGGGCAGAAGCTAGATAAGAAAGTGGAGAGAGGGGTAGGAGTATTGGCAGGTGATAGGTGAGACCAGGTGAGGGAGAAGGTGGGTGGGGGAGTAGGGGATGAAGTAAAAAGCTGTGAAGTGATAGGTGGAAGAGGTAAGGGCTGAAGGAAGAATCTCATAGGTGAAGTCTGTGAGACTGTGACAAGAAGAACTGGAGGGAGGCGATAGGCAGGTAAGGACAAGAGAAGGGGAGAGAGGGTAACCAGAATGGGAAATGAAAAAAAGGGGCAGGGTTGGAGGGACAGTGATCACTGAAAATTATAGAAACCAAAGTTCACGCCATTACATTGAAGGCTACCCAGACAAAAAATGAAGTGTTACTCCTCCAAGCTATGTAGTATTATCAAGTACTGATTAAAAGTATTTGAAGTTGAACTGAATCGATTTTTGGACTGTAGAAGAATAAGCTATTGAGATCAAGTGGAGAATGAAATTGAGGCCCACAAACAGGGATCCCTGATGAAGATGGCAGAGTTTGTCATCGAAACATCAGTTAAAATCAATACCTGTACCCATCTGGAGGCCTGAGAGTTTGTCTTTTACGCTGGGAAAGCACTAGATCTTCTGTCAGTGGAGAGGACTGTCTTTGTGCATATGTGAGTGGATGGGAGGGAGTGAGGGAGGAAAGGAGCTTGTTTTGCTGTTGTTGTTTTGTTGCTCATTGTGTTCTGGTTTGTTATGATCTACGTTGTTCTGCCGAACAGCTGAACTTGCTATGATGGTTCTGGAATGTGTGACAATACATGCGGGCTGCTCCCAGCACATCCTTAGCTGCATGTATGTTTCAATATACATGTAATAAATAAATTAATCTGAATCTGATGCAAGTGTGTTAAGGCTGTAAGGTTAATAACATGTGCAAAATCAGGCCAAATGTTAAAAAAAACAAATAAGAAATGAACGAAGGGGGTAAGGGCAGAAAAACTGTAGAAGCAAAGATGAAGGCTATTATTAGAAATAATCCAAATGGTCCTCTATGGGCATAGTAACAGCAAAATATGTCCAAAAAGAGTGACAGAGTTGATTTGAGAACAAAAAGTGATGTTGTAATACCTGTAGATTTTAGAAATGAGGATGGAAGAAAGTACCTTGACCATCTTGGAGAGGGAGAAAATTTGGTTTCAATACATAAATACAAGGAATAGAATTTACTGTTGATTTCACAGCAAAACAATTTTGCTACCATGGTTTCAAATACAAAAAACTTCTAAAGAACAAGCTTGACTCCATGTGAATTGTGAAACACCTTCACTGCTGTCACCAGCTGCTTCTGCTAGTACAACTTGACCAAGTGTCTGACTGAGGGAAGATGAGTTGAAATAGGTGGGAACAAGTTGTCTGAGCTTGGCAATGTCATATAAAAACACTTGCCTTCTCCCCAACTGCTCAAATTGGCTAACAAAAGACTTACCTGCAAACCAGTTCAAAGCAAAGTGTGCCAGCCTCATCAAAGTATTTATTTAGCTAACTAGGTGCATTACACAGAGGAGAAAAACAGTATATACAATCAGATGCTTGGACAGGAACAGCAAATAGTACATACGTCCAATAATCATACAGGGACTTGCATTCATATAGTATCTTTAAAATATAAAATTGAACCCAAATCCATCAAAGGAATGTAATCAGACAAAAAATAAAACCAAACTGACTAAAATGAGGAAATATTAAGAGTAATGACTGGAGTTTTACTCCAGAGATGAGTAACACGAAACAAGAAATAAGTCTTAAAGAGAAAGGAAGAGAAGCAAAACAAATCGAGTTGTTCAGTATACTCATACATTCAGAACTACAATCACAAGTACCTTTCACATCGGAAAAATGTCCAAAGCTGCTTACACAGTTGCTATCAGATTTTTTTTTTGCCAGACTGCTTTAGGACATAGGTCTAAAATCATAGTCCTTGTTCTCATTGTTACCCTTAAAAAGGAGGTACAGAAGCGTGAAGGCACACAACCCGGTTCCTTGCCGATTTCGCCGACCCAAGCATTGTGGGTGATTGAAACATCAGGACAGCAGGTGGTATTTGATGCTGTCAGAAGAAGGCCTCTATACTCGACCAATCCTTCTCTCTCTTTGATGAGAGCCTGTCAGTCCCCAAAATGGGTGTAGGGAGGGGCGGGGGCGGGGGTTTGGAGAAGCAACAAGCATAAGATTGTAACGTCAGAACAGCTAATTGCTGGTCTCCACTCTCTCTGTTGCAGGAGCAATTTCTCTTTCTTTCTCCCTCGCTGATGCGAGAGAGCCTGTCTGAGATAATGAAGTGCTGGGTTATGAATTGTATTTTTGATGCACTCCAGATCAAGGAAGTTAACTTAGAATTAATGAAGTTTTTTTGGCTAGAATATGGAGTTTCTGGTAGTTGAGATGTTACTTACTCACTATACTTAATACTTACTCGTCTTGTTTGCTTTCTTGGAGGAAGTCCAGTTCCCTCAAGCAGTTCTACAATGTACAAATGCCTCTGACTGCACTTCCACATTTTTTCATCAGTGCCCATCAAATATTGTAAGATAAATAGTTTGAAAAGAAATTCACATAATCCTTTCTGCACCTGAAAGAAATATATTTCTATTAGTAAGTAAAACTACTTTTCAAAACAAAAATACATGCATGTTTATTGTAAAAATAATTCTAAAGCAAATCAAGGCTATTTGCCTGCCTTTAATAACCTTATTCATTTAACCATGATTTCAAAAATCTGTTTTAGCAATATACATAATCATGGATTTTGAAAACAGCTCACAAAAATTAAGGTCAAATCAAAAGAAAAATTCTAAAACCTGTCAAAATTAAAACCAGTTATGAGGCTGAAAAAGTATTCATCCCCTTTGTATTTACTATGCTAACTTTCCTCAGGTACAATACTCTATACAGTATTAGCTTCCCAGCTCACCTAATTTGTTGATGTAGAAAATCGAATGACCTAGTCAGAGTTCTGACCTTAACCCAACAAACATTTCCGACAAGACCTCAAGATTGTTGTCCACAGCCGCTCCCAACTAACTTGGCAAAGCTTGAGCAATTTTGCAAAGAGGAATGGGCAAATCTTGCTCCATCACATTGTGCAAAGCTAATAGAGACTTATCCAAAAGGACTACTGGCTGTAATAGCTGCAAGAGCTGGATCAACTAAGTACTGAGTGAGCAAAGGGAAATGAATACTTTTGAACTGCTGACATTTCAGTTTCTGAATTTGTACTTTTTCATGCTTTACAGTTTTACATTTTTTGGGTCCTACTGTAAAAAAAAAACAAGCATGTAATTCAGAAATAAAATTTCTCAGTTAAATTGATCAAAATCCTTGGTGGTAATATTCATTTATGTGATCAAAGTGCTGAGGCCTGAATACTTTCACAAAGCACTCCATGCCTCTCATAATTTTAGGAACTTTTATCAGGTCTCTTCTCAGCCTGACAGTCCAGAGAAAACAATTCAAATTTGACCAATCTTTTCTTACAGCTAATATGCTCTAATCCAGGCAGTATCCAGTTGAACCTCTACACCCTCGCCAAAGCCTCCACATACTCCCTGTAAATGAGGCTACCAGAATTGAACACAATACTCCAAATGTGGTCTAACCAAAGTTGTACACAGATGAAAGTAAACATGTTATAAGTCTGCTTTACCATCTTTTCTATTTGTGTTGCCACTTTCAGGTTATCCATGAACTTGGAGCCTCAGATCCCTCTGTAAATTGGTCTATTACTGTCACATATATAGTTGTTTGCATGTCATCCATACAGATCATTTCATTACACAGTATATTGAGGTCATACAAGGGAAAACAATAATAAAATGCAGAAGACAGTGCTATGGTTTCAGAGAAAGTGCAGTGCAGACAGAAAATAAGGTGTAAGACATAACAAGGTAAACTACTGTATTAAGTCAAAAATGTACCTTATTATACTACAGGACCATTCAATAGTCTTATTGCAGCAGAACAGAAACAGTCCTGCAGGCTGGTGATACAGGTTTTCAGGCTTGTGTATTTTTTGTCCAGTGGGAAGAGGGAGAAAAGATGTCTGGGGTGGGTGGGGTTTTCAATTATGGTATCTGCTTTACCAAGGCAGCAAGAAGTGCACAGTGACTCCATGGAGGGGAGGCTGGCTTCCGTGATGTGTTCAGCTGTGTCCACAACTCTGAAGCTTCTTGTGGTCTCTGAGAGAGTAGTTGACACTCAAAACCAGATAGGATGCTTACTATGAAGTATTAAAATTGGCAATGCCAAAAGGGACATGCCAAATTATTTAAGCCTCCTGAGGAACAGGAGGTGCAGGTGCACTTTCTTGGTGATGGAATCCACATGATTGGATCAAGACAGGCTATTGGTAATGTTCACTCCTCAGAACATGAAGTTCTAAGCTCTCATCCTCAGAACCATTAATGTACACAAGAGTATGTGCATTTCAACCCCTTCCTGAAGTCAATGGCCAACTCTTTGTTTTTCTAACATTGAGGAAAAGGTTGATGTCGTCACACCATGGCACTAGCCTCTATCACCTTCCTGTACTCTGGCACGTCGTTATTTGAGACTTAGCCCACTACAGCAGTGTCATCTGTGAACATGCAGATGGAGTTATAACAGGATCTGGCCATGCAGCCTTGAGTGCATAGTGAGCACAGTAAAGGACTGAGGATGCAGTCCTGTAAGGAACCAATGTTGAGGACAATCATGACAGAGAAGTTGTTGCCTTTTGTTACTGATAGTGGTTGGTTAATCAGGAAGTCTAAAATCCAAGATGTCAAGGTCTTAAGTCGCAGGTCTATTAATTTGGTGATGAGTTTGCTCAGAATTATACTATTGAAGCTGGAGCTGTAGTCAATAAACAATAGTCTAATTGATGCTATGAGTTCTGTCATTACTGTACATGTTCTCTTTACATTTGACCTCCCAAACTGCAACATCACACACTTACTAGGATTAAATGCTATCTGCGATTTCTTTACCATATCCACAACTGACCTTTATCCTGTTATCCTTTGACAGCCTTCCTCATTTCAGGTAGGGGAATCCCATGACTGGGAGTTGAGTTAAAAATAATATATTTATCTCTATTTCCCAGTTTTTATTAAGGATGTTTAACTTGAAACATTAACTCTGTTGTTCTTCCCACAGATGAAACCTGATCTGACAAGTGTTTCTACCATTTTCTACTTTGAAAGAAATGCTACAAATTGCTTGCAACAACAAAGACTTTGGTTTGTCAACTTTATAATTTGTCCTATTATTACCTAGACCAGAACATGATTATTAAAGTGTTGTAGAAACAGTAAAAAGTGAGTCTATTTTAAGCTATAGATTAATATCTATTGTTGATCCAAATTCCAAAACTTATACAGAATATGTCAAAGTTATCAAAAAAAATATCTGCTAGATAAATTCAGGATCAATAATGACAAATGGTCCTTACTTAAATGAGTAATTCACAAAATATTACTCAAATATTAATACAGTTTCCATTTCAGAAGCAGAAAAAGATATACAAATGTTGTAAATGTGAGCTTTCTAATTTAAAAATACATCACATTTGGAAACATACAACCACACTATGTAAAGCAAACTTACAGAAGAGGCAACATCAAAGTGAAATATCAGAGGTTTGCTCCCATTTGATGGCTTTATACATGATAAAAGAGCTCGGAGAACTTTATTTTCATCCACCCGTGGTTCTAAAAGACGTATGGTTTTCAACAAATCATCTTCTCCAGTTCGTTTCTTCAACATTTCATGTAATCTCTTCACATAAAGTGATTTTCCTTTAGGAAAAAAATGGTGTTTTAAAACAAGTTTCAATTTAAATTAGAATCAAAATCTATCCAGCTGAACTTACTATCCAATACAACCCAATGAAACTACTTCAAGCTGAACAAAATCATGACTGACAATATCAGGCTTGACACTTGTAGATATTATTAATATCTACTGCATTAGTATGCAGTAGATATTAATAATTTATTACAGTATTCATTTCACATAAGTATGGATAGGTTTTGAGTAAGTACATATTCACAGGTTCAACTCATTTCTTGTTATTTTTGGATGTGTTCATAGAGTTCTTGACTTTTATTGTTATCCAGAAAGCTGTAAAAATAGGATGACAAGATAGGAATGGAGGAACACCTGTTGTGAAAATGTCCAAGGGCAAAACAAGAGTGGACAACACTATTCCATAATTTATAAACATCTTTCAAGGGGGATACTATAATAATTTAAATTGGCATATCCCATAATTCCTGTGTACTTTCCTTTGGAGTTTTTCCAGAGTTAACTAAAGGAGATAAGTGAAGGTAGGGCAGTGGATGTTGTCTATATGGACTCGAGTAAGGCATTTGACACAGCCCCAAATGGCAGGCTGGTCCGGAAAGTTTAGGTTTGCTTGGGATTCAGGGGGAGCTTGTGAGGTGGATTTAAAAGAGTACCTGGAATGAGCTGCCAGAAGAAGTGGTTGAGGTGGGTATAAATGCAACATTTGAGAGGCATTTCGATAGCTACATGGAGGGGAAGAGCTTGAAGGATTATGGACCAGACTGCAGGACGAATGCTGTGGTCAGCATGGACCAGTTAGGCCAACAAGCCTGTTTTGGAGCTGACTATATTTATGACTATAAATTTTTACTTCAGCTTATGTCCTAGGCAAACAGCTTCAAGAAAGGAATTATTCATGAGAATAAATTTGTCTACTTTTGTCAATTACAGCTTTTTAGTGTGAATTTTAACTTTGGCCTTCTGTTTGTTATTAGTACTTTCAGCGTACAGATACATAACTATCCAGCAAAGTGACTACACTTGTAGCTTTATAGCTAGCAAACATGAAGAAATCATCAGCATATTTAAGCACAAACAACAGGAATTCTGCAGATGCTGGAAATTCAAGCAACATACATCAAAGTTGCTGGTTGAACGCAGCAGGCCAGGCAGCATCTATAGGAAGAGGCGCAGTCGACGTTTCAGGCCGAGACCTCGGCCTGAAACATCGACTGCGCCTCTTCCTATAGATGCTGCCTGGCCTGCTGCGTTCACCAGCAACTTTGATGTATGTAGCATATTTAAGCATACCACTTTTATTTTACAGAACTTACCAACGCCAGCTCTCTTGGAAGATATGATCCTTACAAACATTCCATCTTTAAAGACAGTGGCTGCTGATGAAACAGTTGAAATTTTGTAATGACTTTCAAGATAACTCTGGATTTTCTCTAGAGGTTCTTGTGGAATCATATGAAGCTTGTGTCGACTGAACGCAGTTGGAATATAGCAGTGTTCTCTCTCACAACTGCATAATATCACCAGTCTATAATCTGACTGAAATTTCAACTGCAGACTTTTGAACATTTCTTCAAATCTCACACTCACATCATAAGTGAGCTCATCAGCATAGAGTAGAGAATATATCTTGGAATGGGTGCTGCCAGCAGTCAGGCATCGCCTCAAGAAAAGTTCTACTTGCTCATAGGTAGTTTCTGCTGTACACAGAAGTACTTCATCGTAAGCAGGCAAAGGCTGATTACTGGAGTGCAGGTAAACGCACAAAGCAGACGTAAGCACTTCAGAATGTGGACAAACAACAAGGTTAGGATAACCTTCCTGAAAACCAGGTGGAAGTGCTCTTGCAACAGTTTGTTTCATGTCAGCAACATTTTCAAGAAGTTTACCAAGGGTGCTGACATCAATGCAGCCAGACAGAAAATAAGTCATATTTTCCATATAACATTCCCACACCAAATCCATCTTTGCTTCCATGGGTACATCATGCATATCTACTTGTCTCAGCTTCAGGTTGGCTAATGGCCGAGTTCCTTTGCTTATATCTCCATCAAAAAGTTTCTGCTGAGCTACTTGTAGGTCTTCGGCAGTACAGTTGGGTTTAATGAAAGACAGCATCATCAGGACATCTAGTCTGGCACAGTTACAATCAAATAATTGGGTGCTGAGGTAAACAATTTGTTCAGCTGTGTAGAAGTTTAAATAATAATAGCGAGATCTTTGCTGATCCATATACTGCTTCCATACTTCTAGATAGTCTTCTATCTTTTTACAGAGAATGGGAAGCTGCTCGGTGACATTTCCACTAACTTTAATAACACCCACTTCCTTTAGATTGAAATCTATTACCATACAAGCCTCACAATTCCTTGAGCAATATACTTCTCCTTTCCAATTCCTAAATAGCATGTTGCCAGCAGAAAACAGGCTGATGAAGGATGTTGCAAGTCTTTGGACATTGGAAAATACCTGTACACAAAACAGAAATTCATTGAGATCCAATAGTATTGTCATACTTTCCTATGTAATGCAGAGCTACATCAGTTTTAGCATATCCTATTGCTGTGATTATTGTCTGACTTAATAAGTAAAATTACATGGACAAAAGCAAAAATAAATAATCAGGACTTAAATGTTACCCCTTCCTTTATTTAAAACTTAGATATTTTTGTAAATAGAGTTAATGTATTAACAGATACTCAGCAAAAATACAAATGAATGCTAGTTTTTTTATGTTTGACATTGTGGTGAAGACCTCAGTGCTTCAATGTAGTGAAACTATACACAAGACTGTAGTTATTTACAATGTTATTGCAAATATTAACAATAAATCTATAAGAAAAGATTAGATATGGTATGTGTGAAGTGCATTTTAGTTCATGGACTAATGAGTATTTCACTGCCAAGCTTGCCCAAATAGATAAACTGAATACTTTAAAGTAGCCACTTACATCTACAAATCTGTCCACTTCTTCCCGGCCATGGTCTCCCTTGCCCGACATCAGCATGAGTTTATTCTGCAGTTCTTTCAGGTCTTCGAAAGTATGACTTCGTAGCTCCTCATTGTCATCATGACTTTCTGGCAGTTTTAATATGATAGCTGACCCCAAAGAAAGCTGTGGAAAAAATAAAAATGATTGAGTACAATCCATAAGACATAGGAGCAGAATTGGGCCATGTGGTCCATCAGGTCTGCTCTGCCATTTCATCATGGCTGATCCATTTTCCCTCTCAGCCCCAATCTCCTGCCTTCCCCTGTATCCCTTCATGCCCTGAACAATCAGAAATCTATCAGCCTCTGCCTTAAACATACATAAAGACTTGACCTCCACAGCTGCCTGTGGCAAAGAATTCCAGATTCAACACTCTCTGGCTAAGAAATTCTTCATCTCCGTTCTAAAAGGACACCCCTCTATTCTAAGGCTGCGTCCTCTGGTCTTAGACGCTTCCACCATAGGAAACCTCCTCTACACAAGTACAGTCAATGTTTCGGGCCAAAATGTCGACTGTACTTTTTCCATCGATGCTGCCTGGCCTGCTGAGTTCCTCCAGCATTTTGTGTGTGTTGCTCAGATTTCCAGCATCTGCTATATTTTCTCTTGTTTGTGATTTGATTTGATTCCTCTACACATCCACTTTATTAAGGCCTTTCACCATTCGATATGTTTCAATTAGATCACCCCTCATTCTTCTGAATTCCAGTGAACACGGGCTCAGAGCCATCAAAAGCTCTGCATATGACAAGCCACTTAATCCTGGAATCATTTTCATGAACCTGAATCCAGGGAAACCATTAGCATTGGCATTGGAATTTAGGCACCATAATGAGTCGCTTTATTAGAATCAAGTTTAGTATCACCGGCATATATCTTAAAATTTGAATAATTTGAATGGAAATGTGAATAGACAGCAAAAAGCACCCATGGCTATTCCCCTTGATAATAAGTATACAGTTTTGGATACTATTGTGGGGGATGACCTCCCAGGGGAAAGCCACAAAGACCAGGTTACTGGCACTGAGCATGGCTCTATGCTGCAGAAGGGGAAGACGGAGACGAGGGGACTGGTAGTGATAGGAGACTCAATAGTCTGAGGAACAGACAGGAGATTTTATGGACATGAATGGGACACCCAGATAGTATGATCCCTTCCAGGTGCCAGGGTCAGGGACATCTCAGATCACGTCCACAGCATTTTGGAGGGGGAGGGAGAGCAGCCAGATGTCTTGGTACATATTGGTACCAATGACATAGGAAGATGCTGGAGAGGCTGGTCCTGACTTACCTTGGACCGCAGGTGAGATTTTCATTGGACCCTCTACAGTTTGCCTACCAACTTCATGTGGGGTGGATGATGCCATCATCTACCTGTTACGAAGAGTTTACTTCCACCTCAATGATGCTGGTGGCATTGTGAGAATCACATTTTTTGATTTCTCTAGTGCCTTCAATATAATCCAGCCACTTCCTCTGAGCGAGAAGCTGCAAAGGGTAGGTGTAAACAAATCCACTATCTCCTGGATTACTTTGTACCTAACAGATAGACCCCAGTTTGTATGGCTGGGTAGTTCTCTATCTGAGTTGGAGGTGAATGGCACTGGAGTGCCACAAGGGACTGTCCTGTCTCCGTTTCTGTTCGCACTGACTTTCAATACAAATCTGAGTCTTGTCACTTGCAAAAGTTCTCTGATGACTCTGTGGTGGTTGAGTATATCAGAGAGGGGCAGGAATCAGAGTACAGAGGACTGGTGGACAAGTTTGTGGAGTGGTGCAGGAGGAATCACCTGCTCCCGAATGTAGCCAAAACCAGGGAGGTGATTGATTTTAGAAGGAACAGGACTGTGACGAGTCTTGTATACATTCTGAGAGAAGGGGTTGCAGTGGTGGAGGAGTACAAATTCTTGGGTGTTCATCTTGACTACAGACTTGACTGGAAAACCAACACCAAGGCTGTTTACAAGAAGGAGATGAGCAGACTCTATTTTCTAAGGAAGCTGAGATCCTTCAATGCATGCAGCAGGATGTTGGAGATCTTTTACCACTCTGTTGCAATGAGTGCAGTCCTCTTTGCCAGTTTATGTCGGGGGAGCAACATCGGTGCAGGTGATGCAAAAAGACTAAATAAACTCATCAATCAAATGGATCCGTCCTTGGCTACAACCCGGACACTTTTGAGTTAGTGGTGGAGAGGAGGTCACTAAACAAACTATGGACAGTCTGGCACATCCTCTGCATGACCTACTGAATAAGCAGCGGAGCACCATTTTGAACAGACTCAATCAGCTCCGTTCTCACAAGGATCATTATGGAGAATCTTTCCTTCCAAATGCAATGAGTAAATGCAACAGTTCATCTGTGTGTGACAGGGGAGCACACATCATAGTATAATAGTCTCTGTTTTTGTTTCCATACATTATCATTGCACACTGGTAAATAATTATTCTGGACTTCATTATTAGTTAAGTCTGCACACTGCTAAGTGTGTTTTTAAATGCTACTGTTAAAACAAAAGAATTTCCCAATCAGGATCAATAAAGTACTTATTATTATTAACAATATTAGGAAAAGCAAAGAGATTCTGAAGAGAGAATTTAGAGAGCTGAGCAGAAAGCTGAGAAGCAGGACCTCTAGGGTTATAATTTCTGGATTGCTACCTGTGCCATGTGCCAGTGAAGGTAGAAACAGGGTGATTTGGCAGGTAAATGTGTGGCTGAGTAGCTGGTGCAGGGGACAGGGCTTCAGGTTCTTGGATCATTCGGATCTCTTCTGGGGGAAGTATGACTGGTACAAAAAGGACAGGTTGCACCTGAACCCGAGGGGGACCAATATTCTCACGGCCAGGTTTGTTAGAGCTGTTGGGGAGGATTTAAACTAATTTAGCAGGGGGTGGGAACTGGAATAAAGGGGCTCAGGATAGGACAGATGGTAAAAAAGTCAACAGAGCATGCAGTCAGACTGTCAGGAAGGGCAGGTAGGTGATAGGACAAAATTGCAGCCAGCAGGGTGAGTATCAATGCATTAGGTATGTAGAATCAAAATGTGTCGTGAATATAGTACTCAAAGTCTTCTATCTCAGTGCACGGGGTATAAGAAATAAGGTGGATGCTCTTGTTGCACTATTAGAGATTGTCAGGTATGATGTTATGGCACCACTGAATCATGGCTGAAGGATTGTTGTAGTTGGGAGCTGAATGTCCACTTTGTATAGGAGGGAAATAAAGGTAGCAGACGGGATGGCGTGGATCTGGTGGCAAAGAATGGCATCAAATCATTAGAAAGATGTAACAGGATCAAAAAAATGTTGAATCCTTGTGGATTGAGTTCAGAAACAGCAAGGGTAAAAGGACCCTGATGGCTGTTATATAGACCTCCCAACAGTTGCTGGGATGTGGACTATAGATACAATGGAAAACAGAAAAGGCTTCTCAAAAGGGCAATGTTATGATACTCATGGAAGATTTCAATATACAGGTCGATTGGGAAAATCAGGAAAATGGAAAATGGAGAGTAAGTTAACTGAATGCCTAAGAGATGGCTTTTTCGAGTAGCTTGTCATTGAGCTTGTTAGGGGATCAGCTACTTTGGATTGGGTGATATGTAATGAACTGGAGGTGATTAGATAGCTTAAGGTAAAAGGACCCTTCGGACACAGTGATCACAATATGATTGAGTTCAACTTGAAATCTGATAGGGAGAAAGTGAAGTCTAACATAGCGGTATTGCAGTGAAGTAAAGTAAATTACAGTGGCATGAGAGATTCAGGATTCAAGATTCAAAAAACTTTATTGTCATTCTAACCATACGTCAGCTCTGCAGGGCAGAATGAGACAGCGTTTCTCAGGGGCAGCGCAATCCTAACATAACAAACGCAACACTAAATAATAAACATAACAATAAATAGTAAAACACAACAGCCACACGTCAGTTAAAATCAGTTATAAGTGTCCAGTGCAAGTTGAAAGTGTCCAAAGCAGAGTCAGGTGGAGCAGCTATTTAGCAGTCTGACTGCCTGTGGGAGGAAGCTGTTTAGTAGCCTTGTGGTTTTAGTTTTGATGCTCCTGTAACTTTTGCCTATAAACTTTTGCTTATAGAGAGGGTGTGAGGGGTCTTTAATGATGTACCGTGTCTTCTGGAGGCATCGACTCTGAAAAAGAGGTCTTGGACAGAAGGTAGGGAGACCCCAATAACCTTCTCTGCTCCCCTAACCACCCTCTGCAAGGCTTTTTTGTCGAAAGCACTGCAGCTGGAGTACCAGGTTGTGATGCAAAAGGTCAGCACACTCTCAACCACGCCTCTGTAGAATGTAGTTAAGATGTTAGTGGGGAGTGATGCTTGTTTAAGCTTCCTCAGAAAGTGCAATCTCCGCTGGGCCCATTTCACAATCCCAGTGGTGTTCCTGGACCAGGTGAAATTGTCCGAGATCTGCACCCCAAGGAACTTGATGTTTTCCACTCTCTCCACTGTGGAGCCGCTGACGCTGAGGGGTGTGTGCTCAGGCTGAGACCGTCTGAAATCGACAATCATCTCCTTGGTTTTGGTGACATTAAGCAACAAGTTGTTATTCCTGCACCAGCTCTTTAGATGTTTGACCTCCTCCCTGTACATAGGGGAGTTGGTCAAAGGAAATTGGAAAGAGATACTGGCAGGAATGACAGGAGAGCAACAATGGAGTGAGATTTGGGGAAAAATCAGGAAGATACAGGATAGATGTATTTCAAAAACAAAGTAATACTCAAATGGCAACCTATGGTACAACCGTGCTGACAAGGGAAGTCAAAGCTAATGTAAAAGCAAAAGAGAGGGCATATGACAAAGCAAAAATTAGCAAGAAAATAGAGAATTGGGAAGCTTTTAAAAACCTACATACAGCAAATAACAGAATTATTTGGAGGGAAAGATGAAATATGAAAGCAAGCAATATCAGAGTGGAAAGTAAGAGGTTTTTCCAAGTATGTAAAAAAAAGATGACAGTACATATAGGACCGCAGAAAATGAGGCCAGAGAAATAATAACCGGTGACAAGGATATATCAGAGGAACTAAATGAGTATCTTGCATCAGTCTTCATTCTGGAAGACGCTAGCAGTGTGCCAGATGTTGAAGGGTGTGAGGGAAGAGAAGTGAGTGCAGTTACTATTACAGGGAAGAAGGTGCTCAAAAAGCTGAAAGACCTAAGGGTACATAAGTCACTTGGACCAGATGAACTGCATGCTAGGGTTCTGAAAGCGGTAGCAGTAGAGATTATGGTGGCATTAGTAATGATCTTTCAAAAACCATTAGACTCTGACATGTTGCCAGAGGACTGGAAAATTGCAAATGTCACTCCACTCTTTAAGAAAGGAGGAAGGCAGCAGAAAGAAAATTATAGACCAGTTAGCCTGACCATAGTGGTTGGGAAGACGTTGGAGTCAATTGTTAAGGATGACATTACGGAATACTTGGTGACACAGGACAAGATAGGACAAAGTCAGCATTGTTTCCTAAGGGGCAAGTATTTCCTGGTGAACCTGTTGGAATTCTTTGAGAAGATTACAAGTATGATGGATAAAGGGGATACAGTGGATATTGTATATTTGAACTTACAGAAGGCCTTTGACAAGGTGCCACACATGGGGATGCTTACCAAGTTAAGGGCCCATGGCATTACAGGAAAGTTACTGGCATGACTAGAGCATTGGCTGATTGGTAGAAGCCAGTGAGTGGGAATAAAACGATCCTTTTCTGTTTGGCTGCCAGTAACTAGTGGTGCTTTTTAGGGGTTGGTGTTTCTTTTTGTGCTGTGGGGTTTCTTTTTATGCTGTACATCAATGACTTAGATGATGGAATAGACAGCTTTGCTGCCAAGTGTGCAACTGATACGAAGATTGGTGGAGGGGCAGGAAGTGTTGAGGAAACAGATAGGCTGCAGAAGGACAGACAGTTTAGGAGAATGGGGAAGAAAGAGGCAAATGAGATACAATGTTGGAAAATACATAGTCATGCACTTTGGTGGTAGAAATAAATGTGCAGACTATTTTCTAAACGGGGAGAAAATTCGAAATCTGAGATGCAAAGGGACTTTTGAGTCCTTGTGCAGAACACCCTAAAAGTTAACACAGGTTGAATCGGTGGTGGGAAAGGCAAATGCAATGTTAGTATTCATTTCAAGAGATTTGGAATATAACAGCAGGGATGTGATACTGAGGCTTTAGAAGGCACTGGTGAGGTCTCACCTTGAGTTTTGTGAACAGTTTTGGGCTCTTATCTAAGAAAAGATGTGTTGGCATTGGAGAGGGTTCAGAGGGAGTTCACAAGGATGATTCCAAGAATGAATGGGTTATCATATGAGGGACTTTTGATGGCTCTGGGCCTGTAGTCACCGGAATTTAGAAGGATGAGGAGGGGATCTCAGTGAAACCTTTTGAATGTTGAAAGGTCTAGACAGAGTAGATGTGGAAAGGATGTTTCCCATGGTGGGAGAGTCTAGGACAAAAGGGTATAGCCTCAGGATAGAGGGTGTCTATTTCAAACAGAGATGCGGAGAAATTTCTTTAGCCAGAGGGTGGTGAAGTTGTGGAATTTGTTACGACAGGCAGCTGTAGAGGCCAGGTCAATGGGTGTATTTAAGGCAGATATTGATAGGTTCGTAATTGGAAACGGCATCAAAGGTTACACGGAGAAGTCTAGGGAGTGGGGTTGAAGAGGGCAAAAAAGAATCAGCTATGATTGAATGGAGGAGCAGACTTGTTGGGCCAGATGGCCTAATTCTGTTCCTATGTCTTCTGGAAATTTGTTAACTTTACAGCAGCAATACAATGAAATACATGATAAATAGATACAGAGAAAAAAGTGAATATATGTCTATTAAATAGTCAAGTTGAAATAAGTAGTGCAAAAAAAATAAAAAAGTAATGAGGTAGTGCACTTTGGCTTAATGTCCATTCAGAAATCAGTTGGCCGAGGGGAAGAAGCTGCTCCTGAATCGCTGAGTGTTTTTCTTCAGGCTCCTGTACAATCTTCCAGATGGTAGCAATGAGCACAGGACATGTCCTGGGTGGTGGGGGTCCATGGTACATTTGTAGAAGTTTGAGTGTTTTAGTTGACAAACCCATCTCCTCAAACTCCAAATAAAATATAGTTGCTGCCTTGCTTTCTTCATAGTTGCATCAGTATGTTGCATTGAGGTTAGGTCCACAGAGATATTGGCACCCTGGAACTTGAAATTGCCCCCTTTCTCCACTTCTGATCTCTTTATCATGGATAAGACTTACTTTCCCAATTTTTTTTTCAATGCAGAGTTGAAATCATCCTGTCTGGATGCACACCGTTTTGTATGGCAACTGCAGCATCCATCATCAGGGACCTCCTACCACCCAGGACGTGC
This sequence comes from Mobula hypostoma, assembly GCF_963921235.1. Taxonomy (NCBI): domain Eukaryota; kingdom Metazoa; phylum Chordata; class Chondrichthyes; order Myliobatiformes; family Myliobatidae; genus Mobula; species Mobula hypostoma. The sequence continues at coordinate 48,733,779 of NC_086118.1, read as the reverse complement.
TCGTTTGCTGTTGTTGCCGTCAGGAAGACAGTACAGGAGCCTCAGGACTTACACCACCAGGTTCAGGAACAGTTACTACCCCTCACCCACCGGAACTAAAAGGGATAACTTCACTCAGCTTCACTTGCCCCAGCACTGAAATGTTCCCACAACCTATGGACTCCCTTTCAAGGACTCTTCATCTCATGTTCTCAATATTTATTCTTTTTTTATTTATTAATATTATTCCTTTCTTCTCGTATTTGCGCACATTGTTGTCTTTTGCACGCTGGGTGAACAAACAATTTGGTGTGTTCTTTCATTGATTCTATTTTGGCTATTCTAGAATTATATATTGAGTATGCCCGCAAGAAAATGAATCTCAGGGTTGTATATGGTGACATATATGTACTTTGTAATAAATTTACTTTGAATTTTGACTTTCACTGAAAGAAATGGCTGTTGAAACAGAACACAGCACAATGACAGTCCCTTTGACCCTACGATGTCTGTGCCAACCGTGATGCCAATTAAACTAATAGCTTCCATTCCCATGTGCTTGTCTAAATGGCTCTTGAAGTCTATCATACCCCACTTTCACAATGACTAGGCTTCTACTAATCTATGCAAAAAAAATTGCCTCTCACGTGTCCTTTAAACTTCTGTGCTCTCATCTTAAACTTATACTTTCTACTATTTCACATCTCTACACTAGGAAAAAAGTCACTGTTTATCTACCATAAGTTTATATATTGTTATTAGGTTGCCCTTCAGTTTTCAACACTCCAGAGTAGACAATCCAAATTGGTTCAACCTTTCCTACGACCTAATATTCACAAACACAGGCAACATCCTGGTGAACCTCATTTGTACCCTTTCCATCTTTATTTCATTAGGCAGCGTTGATATTTAAAAAAAAAGAAATTGTTTTTAGAATTCTGAATTTTTAAGCAGCAATGGACGTGGCTTATCAAGAGATGAATTTTATAAGGAAACAGAGTTGGAATATATGCCTTTTTCAAGTTGGCAGTTCAAGTTGTTGCCAAAGGATAGTTCCACATATCTCAACTATTCTTAATTTATATTAATGATAACATAGAAATTTAACAAGTCAAGGTAGGCTGATAACGAAAACTTTGGTGGAAAAGTGAAGTGCAAAGAGGTTTTCAAGAACATACCAAGTTATTAGCAAATGATTGTGTATAAAGGGACCTTGACGCGCTTATTTATACAGGACATTGGACTACAGAAGTTTTGACGTCTTGTGGAGATTGGACAGAGTTCTAATGAAATATCATTTAGAGAAGCATGTGCAATTTAGTTTTCATAGCCAGAGATAGATATACTTGGCTTGGAGTCAGTGCAGCATAGATTTACTAGATTCTTGGTGCAATGGGGCATCCTGAGGAATAACTGACTAAGATTTATTGGAGTTTAGAAAGGGTAACCCCATTATGATATACAAGACCATTAGAATGATTGGCAGGTTAAATGCCAAGATTATTTTTACTCCAAGTGGAGATACGATAACCAGAGACACTATTAGCCATTGAGGACACAGGATGTGAAAACATTATCTGGACTTTTCTCAGGTATTTGCTGCTTCCTCCTGTTAAGTAATGCTATAGAGCATGCTACGAGGTCACCATATCAATGATGTGCACTATGATAGTTCCCCAGTGCAAATGTGAGTTTCCACTACTACTACTTCCAATACTCCACTACTGTTTGGTCATTCTATTATTGCAGAAATATACTTAATGGGAGATGTCATGAGAAGCATTTGTTTTTCAAAACTCCGTCCTCATGTCTATTAAAGCAATCAGGTAAAATTCAATTCTGAAATAATGAAGCAACAATGTGAGCCCCTACTGACCACAAGAAAACTGTTGTAGTCAACAACTAGAAGAAAACTCTTTCTACTGATGTCCATAGAAGATGAGCAGGAGTAGGCCACACAGCTCCTCAGGCCTCTTTTGCTGTTATCCACTCTCATTTCCTCTTCTAGATCAGTTCCCTAAAATTGAATTTTTGAAAGATCAATTTCTTGATCTTTCAAAAATGTATCTACTTCCACTTTAGATACTGCCAACAACCAAAATTCCAGAGATTAACTACACATCATGGAATGATTTCCTGTACACTTCAGTTAAGAAATGTTTGAGGCTGATGAGGGGAGTCTTCATGGCATGTGCAGTTGATGGTAGTCTGAAACTTGGGGAATCAGCAATGCTGGCAAATCCATGCACACCCAATGCAAAAATCCAAATTGTTTTAACATGACATCTCTAACACCGTAGAAAGCAACACACAGATATACAACAGGTATCAATCAGCAGCAACTGCCTGGAATGATCCAGAGGCCATGAAGGTGACAGCTACCATGGCATTGACTTTTTTTTTAATCTTTAGAGTTCTCCAGTAGAATGATGTGGATGCTCAGCCATTAAGTTCTAAGATGATAGATCTGCCCTTGAAGGAAAACATGAATGTGGGATTGGGCAGGGAAAGTAGATGAGGCACAGGATCAGCCATGGTCTTAATAGTTAGAGGTAATATGCACAAGGGATTTATACCCTACTGTTGTCAATTTATTATGTTCATAAGAATCAACTTAAAAACTGCTACTTGTACCATTAAAGAGGAATGAATATATAATTTATATACATGCATATTATGCTAAAATGGGGAACACTTTACTTCAGTGCTTCTATATTACAGTACCTTGCTTTTTCCATGAGAACTGATGTTATAAATTCCACTGCTATTTATGGCTGAAGCCAGTGAAAGGGATGACTGCTCTACAGATCCATGGCTCTCTTTCACAGTTTTGAGCCATTCCAAGTGCCGAGCAGAATCTCGCTGAAAGTGGAGGGAAAAAAAGTCAATTGCCTTCAAAGCCTATTTGCAAACATTAAAACGTGAGTAGTAAAATACGACCAATCTAGAGTACTCTTCCAAATTTCTATTGGTGTCCTTAAGTACTCGTCGGTAAAATACACAAATCAATCTCCATCTTCAAAGAGAAAATCAGTCAAAGTTTTCTCTTACACCTCTTCCGCTGATGTTTGTGATAAACTACTCAAAAAATGAAGTTTGGCCATCTGCCAGAATTACTTAAATGCGATACTACTGCACTGATAATACTTCAAAGAGTATTTTACATTTTAAAAATTTATATTGCAAAATTGAAGGAGGATGACATTATTCCTTAAGATTGTTAATGATTTGTCAGTTTTAATGCCAGTCATGAACTCAGAAAAACTGGCAAGAGAAATAGAAAGACCAGTGAAAACTGTGGCTGCAATGAGTGTTGAGCAAGATAAAAAGGTAGTTTCATTGAGCACTCGACTTCCCTGATCTTGGTCTAGTCATTAAAGTATTCTTATCTACAGAATTAGCTCAAAATACTACTTCAAGCTTCTATTCCTAGGAATATCAATACGCATCTATATCTGACCCAGGTATAGTTTATAAGACATACCACAGAAGTATTGGTGGTACTGATATTCCCACACACAAATACCAGCTCAATTCAAAGAAATTCTGATGGAATTTAGCACTCCTATAATTCAAAGAAAATAAATGCTCTTAAACAGAATTCAAAATGCTTGAGATATTTTGAAAAAAACTCTTGTTTACACTTCTATCTAAAACAAAAGCCACTTGTAAACCAAATTGCTTAATATTAAATAGGTTTCTCCATTTGTACAATAAGCAAACATCAATTATAATGAAATTTAAACTTAAGATTTACCAGCTTCTTAGTAAGATCTGGGTCATTATTTAAGGAATTCCTCAACTTCTGCAGAGATTGCATGAAGTCAACAAATCCAGCATTTGGCTGAAGTTCAAAAAGTAATGATGAGTAGCCTAATACAGCATCATGAAAGCAAGCCACACGGTCAACTTCAAGATCATTTTCACCAGCTGAGATTGAAGCCAAGTCAACGAACACCTTTAGTTCAGTTACATCTGGTACAGAAGAACAAAAAGAAAAAATGCATTAAAATTTTTTGCACTGTTAAACAATGCAGTTAAACAGCATAAATCCATATTTTTAATCAACAAATTAATGAAATGAAGATAAAATTGCATTTACTTTCAATTCACACTGCATTATTCATTTTACTTATTTCACTCATCACTTTTGCCAAGTTCTAAGTGGCATAAATTTGTACTATAAGCACAATCTCTACTTGCTCTACCCTCTTGAAACATCCTTTATGTGGCTCCCAGCCTCCAAGATTGTGCCTGAAGCCAAAAACACCTCACCATTGCCTCCGTCAAGATGCAGTAAACTTCAGCAGCTGCAGAGCTGCTAACACTCAGTTATTAGTGCTGCTGCTGTTCATTGAGAGGGATTGGGGAGCCAGTGGCAATTGGGCTGCAGATACTGAAAACTCATCAACTACTCTATTGACATTTTGACAACATATGGTGTCAGATGGCTTGTTCCACTGTTACTAAATGACATTTGATCAGAAACACTTTGGAAATAACTGAAAAATGTCTAAACAAGTTTGGGGTATAATCTTAGTAAATTATCTCTCAATAATTTAATTCAAAAATAAAACTGACATTGACAATTGAAAACATTATTGAAATAAATTTAAAAATATCAAGTGACTGACTTCATAGTGAATGTCAGTGAATGCATTCAACTGAATGGGCTCCAGTAGATTTACTTTTCTAAAGCAGCACAGTAACCAGATACAAAGAGCAAAGAGCTCTTTAACTCAGTTAAGACATCGGAGCAGACCACATGACATGGGAGCAGGAGACATTGAAGACCAGAGGTGGAGAGGAGATCAAAATAATCATATTTTGCAACAATCTAGTAGCTTCCATTGTCATTGCTAGTAAGACTAATTGCTTTTGGTATAAAAATCCAGATTATTAAAACAATTTAACTCTCACAAGTGTTATGATGGAATTAAAACCCAAGTCATTGGATTGTTGGTCCAGGTTTCCGGACTGACAAACCCCCCAAAAAAAATCTTATGTTGAAGATCTGAAATAAGAACAAAAAAATGCTGGATATCCTCCACAAGTCAGTAACATTTGTAGGAAAAGAAACAATTAGCATTTTAGGTTTAACATCCTTCATCAGGATTGGGAAAGAAAGAAAACGTTCAAATTGAGTTGCAAGAAGGGTGGCGGAGTGATGCAAGATAGCTCTAGAAGTATCTCTGATAAGGCAAGACCAAGATTACCGTCAGAATAAACTGTAAAAAAGAGCATTCTGGTCAATGGCAGGCAGCAAGAGAGGACATACAGCATTTTCTGATTAACATAACTATGAAACAAGGACAAGTAGAGCAAGAATACAGACCACGTAACGTAAAATTAGGAAATGCGGGGTTGAAGGACATACCCAAAAGACCTGGCTGTGCTAATAAAGAGTATATAGAACCAAGTCAATCAGTTTTGGTAGGTGGGTGTCTTGGCATCTTCTCAAACAGACAGAGGAAGTCAGTACCTCAAGCTGTAGAACTTGATACCAAGTCAAAAATGTTGTAATCTACCCACTCAGAAGATGAAGTGCAATTCCTCAAGATTATTTTGGGCCTCATTACAACAGTATAGGATTAGGGTTGCTCTTATGGACCCAATGTAGGTACACGGCAAAGTGATCACGCAATTAGCATTTGGTTTCTCCTAATTGTAAAGCAGAGCACACTGTGAACAGTGAATGTGATATTGTAGGTTGAAGGAAGTACAAGTGACTTGCTACTTCATCTGTAAAGCCAATTTGAATCATGGATGGCTTTCATGAGCAAAGGACTCTCTCTTCCTGACTCCCCCCAATAAGTCATCGACAGACTGAATTATTTACAGCATATCCTTCAAACATTTCTGGCATTCCCTTTTAGTGATATTACCTATATCTTATCCATCCCTCTGCCACACTCATTGCTATGTTAATATAAAGCATTAACTCTGTTCTCTTTCCACTGATGCTGCTTGATCTGTTATGTATTTGGAGTATTTCCAGAATTTTACGCTTTCATTGCAGGTCTCTGGATCACTCACATGGCAACTTAAGAGCTCATCCACAACAGATCCTGCTAAAGGTCTGTAGCACTTATCAGGAAGAAAGCATTGTTTAGCAGGTAGGAGGAGGAAGCTACTGAAGGAAGTAGGAATCAATGAAATTCATGGAAAGGGGAACCCCCAAAGAGAGAGAGAGACAATAAGTGTTAGGATGGATGATCCTTGGTAGCTTGTTTGACTAGTTACACACATTTGGGATGCTGTCACAGCATAATGCATTATATACAGTTCTTCTCAGGGAATAAAAAGAGAAAATTCAAAACCTGAAATGCAGATATAATGGCTCCATTAAAATAACGCCAAAACAGTTCACTTTAAAAATCAACTGGCAACAACAAAACCTTATTGAAAACTAGCTTCCAAAACCAATTTTCAAAAATTAGAAAAATATAAACAATTCCTTCAGTATTGTTTGCAAAATCTTTTGTTTATTTACTTTTCAAAGCCTCTTTGATCCATTGCACAAATTGTTGTCTTTGAGTAAGCTCCTTCAAAGCTTCCATGAGAGGTTCTGTTATGTTAACAAGTTGATTCTTGGCTTGTATAAGCTGTTCATCTATGCAGTCCAGACTTTCATTCCTGTAGGACTTACCTGTCTAAACAAAAGAGTAAAATTGCACGTCATCTTATTTTAAATTAAACTACATATCCCATTTCAATTTTTTTATTGGCAGGTAGTAAGGCTGTTTACAATCCAGAGCACGAAATTAGGATAAAGCAGTCTTGCTAGAAGACTAAAACACAGAGCACATCAGAAACAGCAGAACTAAAGTTCCAGCAACTCACATAAAAGTTGCTGGTGAACGCAGCAGGCCAGGCAGCATCTCTAGGAAGAGGTACAGTCGATGTTTCGGGCCAAGACCCTTCGTCAGGACTAACTAAAGTTCCAGAACTAGTCAAAGTCATTACTGCTTTTTTTTGTTCTATCCCAATCACAATACTGACTCCCCTCAATTCTTTTTCACTTCAGTGATCAATCTAATTTCTTCAGGTTACTGGTGTGTTATCAGCTTTGTTTAAAAAAAACTAATGAAGAAAAACATAAGTTCACATGAATCATGGGTTTCATGGCAATGTAAAACAGGAATATAATACAAATCCCTCTTGAATAAATGATAAGTTACTTTTCTTCTCTCTTTCTCCCACATCCTTACTTCTCTCTCCCTCTTTTTCAACTCTTTCAACCATTGACATCCTAAAGAAATTCAAGATTGTAATGTGAAACCTGAATGTTAAATTTAACAATTTCTCTTAAGACAAGTTTTTGTTTTGTTTTTCCAAATGTATTAAATCTGATGGTTTGCTATTTGTTTCAAATAAAAGCATAAACGGTTGGAGATACTCATCTGGTCAGGAAGCAATGATGTTGACCTCTAAATATCTTCAGCATTTTATGCTTTCAGTTTCAATTTCCAGCATCTGCTATTTTATTTTATTTAAGATAAGAGCCCATGGAATTACAGGAAAGTTACATACGTGGATAGAGCATTGGCTGATTGGCAGGAAACAGAGAGTGGGAATAAAGGGATCCTATTCTGGTTGGCTGCTGGTTACCAGTGGTGTTCCACAGGGGTCAGTGTTGGGGCCGGTTCTTTTTACATTGTACATCAACGATTTGGATTATGAAATAGATGGCTTTGTGGCTAAGTTTGCTGACGATACGAAGATAGGTGGAGGGGCCGGTAGTGCTGAGGAAACGGAGAGTCTGCAGAGAGATTTGGATAGATTGGAAGAATGGGCAGAGAAGTGGCAAATGAAGTACAATGTTGGAAAGTGTATGGTTATGCACTTTGGCAGAAAAAATAAACGGGCAGACTATTATTTAAATGGGGAAACAATTCAAAGTTCTGAGATGCAACGGGACTTGGGAGTCCTCGTACAGGACACCCTTAAAGTTAACCTCCAGGTTGAGTCAGTAGTGAAGAAGGCGAATGCAATGTTGGCATTCATTTCTAGAGGAATAGAGTATAGGAGCAGGGATGTGATGTTGAGGCTCTATAAGGCGCTGGTGAGACCTCACTTGGAGTACTGTGGGCAGTTTTGGTCTCCTTATTTAAGAAAGGATGTGCTGATGTTGGAAAGGGTACAGAGAAGATTCACTAGAATGATTCCGGGAATGAGAGGGTTAACATATGAGGAACATTTGTCCGCTCTTGGACCGTATTCCTTGGAGTTTAGAAGAATGAGGGGAGACCTCATAGAAACATTTTGAATGTTGAAAGGCATGGACAGAGTGGATGTGGCAAAGTTGTTTCCCATGATGGGGGAGTCTAGTACGAGAGGGCATGACTTAAGGATTGAAGGGCACCCATTCAGAACAGAAATGCGAAGAAATTTTTTTAGTCAGAGGGTGGTGAATCTATGGAATTTGTTGCCACGGGCAGCAGTGGAGGCCAAGTCATTGGGTGTATTTAAGGCAGAGATTGATAGGTATCTGAGTAGCCAGGGCATCAAAGGTTATGGTGAGAAGGCGGGGGAGTGGGACTAAATAGGAGAATGGATCAGCTCATGATAAAATGGTGAAGCAGACTCAATGGGCTGAATGGCCTACTTCTGCTCCTTTGTCTTATGGTCTTATTTTGGCGACTCCAAGAATTTGTCTACTTTGTCCATTTATAGTTGAGAATCACTCCACCAAGTTTCGAAATCCAGCCCTTGACAGCCCTTCATCATCATGACAGATTGTCCAGTCAACTTTATAAATCTCATTTGGTATCCTGAAACTTCAAATTAACTCCTAAAAGCTAACTTCCTTATTTTTTCTTCATAAATTAAAACACACTTGAATCACTCATCCTACACCAATGGATCACTCGGAAAGTTGCAGTTTACTACAACAGTGCTATTATTGTTTTGAAAGTCATTGTCAGCAGGTATTTTGGCTTAACAATAATGGGGTTTGATTTGATTTCAGAGAGATAGAGATCCTATGAAATCTTAGCCCACTCAAAAGAGAGTACCTTACCAAGAGAAGAAATTAAAGGAAAATAACAAATAATTACACTTACCACAGTTAGTAATGTTTTCAGAACAGTGAAATTTCCGGTAAGGTTAAAAACACTCTGGATTTTTGCAATTAATTGGGCAGATTTAACAGCTAAGTGTATTTCATTGTATTCCTTAATTTGTCGGACTCGCTCTTCTATCCAGTTGTCTTCATTATCCGTGTCTATTCTACACATAATTTTTAAATCATCCCTTAGATCATCATATTTACCACGATAGTCTTTAAATAGGTCATCAACCTCTGCAAAAGTAAGACTCGCCTCCTTTACTTTTGCAAAAGTTTTTTTGTACTGGTCTAAACATGGATCCCAAATCTTGGTACAAACATTTTCAAGAGATAATAGTGGTTCTTCTTCATTTGTTTCATCCTTTCCACAAAAAATCTGTGCCTGGTTTTCCCAGCACATTTGAAATATGTAGCTGTCTTTAAACTGGTGAATGTTTCTCGCCATTTCTTTTATCTCTTCACTTAATGAGAAGTAACCAACTGTTGGGGAGAATGGTACTGAATATTCCGTACCCATCTGCTTTACAGTCACTACATCACTTAGCTTCATCGATCGAACATCATCTGCAAGCAATTTTTCAGGTTCCTCAATTTCCACTGCAATTAAAGAGAAAATCAGACTAATATTTTATAGAAATACAAGTTTTCTTCCTAAAACAGAACTTAATCCTTTTTTGCTCTGCAGAAAAATGTAAAACTACATTCTAGGTCAGAAAAATCACACAGCAGATGCCTAGATCAGCCAAACAAACACATTTTAAATATAGTGGCTCCCTTTAGGCACTCCCTCTCCATGTGCAACAGTGGTGTCCAAAACCCTTAATCCCAAATCGAAAGACACTTTAAGATTTAAATAAAAGTAATGTAAAAAGTGATACCTTTCACATATTCATAGATTTTTCTACACATTTGCAAAAGACTTTCCACCCAATTTTTCTCTTCAAAGAATTTAACAACTTCTTTTTGTCGCCAAGTCAACACTAGATTTAGGTATTCGAATGATTTGTCTTGCTCTGCAAAAATATAAATGCATATAAAAACCCATACATTTATTTCAGATATTTTCATATGGAGATACCATTTTATGAACATGAAAGAGTTTAACAAAATTTTCTTACTTGTCATGTGTAGAGACTTAAAGTTGCTTTCCTTTAATAAAATAAACTCTAAATGTTTTATTTGGATAGAGCCATCACAAAGTTTGCTCGTCACCTCAGACAATACATCTTCTGCCAATGCCATCAAGTCTTTAGCTTTATTTGACAGCTGTTCAGCGATACTGTTATTCATTCCTATTTTTAAAAAAAGATAAAAATATATCAGGTGGAGGAGAATATAAAATCAAAATGTTAAAGACATCAGTTTACAACACTAACAATAAAAAAGACTTGGTAGAATTGGATATGCTGGCAGATTTATATTTTCTCAGGAATAACAGAACAGGACAGAAACAGTATTAAGTCTCACGACACCTAAAATGACTATGATGGCAATTTCATGGCATACTGCAACTTAAACTCTTACATTAAGTTAAAAATCTACCTTGCCTGAAGGATGTGCAATTGCCTTGACCAGTTAGTCCAATGTTTTTTGGAAGAAATCCCCACTTGTTCATGTTTAGAAAAATGAGCCCAGTATACAGTCCCTATAAAAAAGTATTCATCCCCCTTGAAAGTTTTAATGTTTTATTGTTTTACAACATTGAATCAGATTGGATTTAATTTGGCTTTTTTAACACTGATTAACAGAAAAAGGCTCTTTCACGTCAAAGTGAAAGCAGGTTTCTTGAAAGTGATCCAATTTAATTAAAATATAAAGCACTAAATAATTGATTGCACAAGTATTCACTCCTCCCCCCACTTTAATATGACAGGCCTTTGGTGCAGCCAATTGGTTTTAGAAGACAGATAATTAGTTAAATGGAGATCTGTTTTTGGAGACCTGCATGCAGTCAAGATGTTTCAATTGACAGTAGCAAAAATACACCTGTATCCAGAAGGTCCAACTGCTGGTGGATCAGTATCCTGGCAAAAACCACACCGTGGAGGCAAAAGAACACCCCAAGCAACTCCGTGAAAAGGTTATTGAAAAGCACAAGTCAAGAGATGATTGCAAGAAAATTTCCAAGTCACTGAATATCCCTTGGAGTACAGTTAAGTCAATCATCAAGAAATGGAAAGAATATGCACAGCTGTAAATCTATCTACAGCAGGCCATCCTCAAAAACTGAGTGACCATGCAAGAAGCAGACTACCAAGAGACCTGTGACAAGTCTGGAGGAGTTACAAGCTTCAATGGCTGAGATAGGAAGAAATGGCACATACAACTGTTGCCCGCGTGCTTCACCAGTTGCAGCTTTATGGGAGAGTGGCAAAGAGAAAGCCAGTGTTGAAAAAAAAACTCACATGAAATCCGTGATGGCCGTGATGCAACTGCTCAGGATGCTCTCAATACAACCTCTGTAGAATGTGGTGAGGATGGAGGGTGGGAGATGGACTTTTCTCAGAAAGTAGAAACACTGCTGGGCTTTCTTTGCTATGGAGCTGGTGTTGAGGGACCAGGTGAGATTCTCTGCCAGGCGAACACCAAGAAATTTGGTTGCTGTTAACGATCTCTATGAAGGAGTCGTCGATGTTCAGCGGAGAGTGGTCACTCCGTGTCCTTCTGAAGTCAACAACGATCTCTTTTGTTTTGTTTACATTCAGAGACAGGTTTTTGGCTCTGCACCAGTCCGTTAGCCACTGCACCTCCTCTCTGTATGCTGACTCATCATTCTTGCTGATGAGACCACCACGGTCGCGTCATCGGCGAACTTGATGATGTGGTTCGAGCTGTGTTGCAGCACAGTCGTGGGTCAGCAGAGTGAACAGCAGTGGACTGAGCACACAGCCCTGGGGTGCCCCCGTGCTCAGTGTGATGGTGTTGGAGATGCTGCTTCCAATCCGGACTGACTGAGGTCTCCCAGTCAGGAAGTCTAGGATCCAGTTGAAGAGGGAGGTGTTCAGGCCCAGTAAGCTCAGCTTTCCAATTAGTTTCTGAGGAATGATTGTGTTGAATGCTGAACTGAAGTCTATGAACAGCATTCGAACATACGTGTCTTTTTTGTCCAGGTGGGTTAAGGCCAGGTGGAGGGTGATGGCAATGGCATCGTCTGCTGAATGGTTGGGACGGTACATGAACTGCAGGGGGTCCAGTGAGGGGGGCAGCAGGGTCTTGATGTGCCTCATGATGAGCCTCTCAAAACACTTCATGGTGATGGATGTGAGTGCAACGGGACGGCAGTCATTGAGGCAGGACACTGAAGACTTCTTCGGCACGGGGACGATGGTGGTGGCCTTGAAGCACGTAGGAACAACGGTGCTGCTCAGGGAGGTGTTGAAGATGTCAGTGAGAATATCTGCTAGCTGGTCTTTACATCCTCTAAGCACTATGCCAGGAATATTGTCTGGTCCAGCAGCCTTCCGTGGGTTGACCCTGCGCAGGGTTCTCCTCACAGAGGCCATGGTAAGACATAGCACCTGGTCATTTGGAGGAGGGGTGGTCTTCCTCGCCGCCACATCATTATCCGCCTCAAACCCAGCGTAGAAGTTGCTCAGCGCATCTGGGAGGGAGGCATCACCCGCAGTCAGGTGATGTTGTCCTGTAGTTGATGTCTTGAATGCCCTTCCACATGCGCCACGTGTCTCCACTGTCCTGGAAGTGGCTGTGGATTTGCTGGGCGTGTGCATGCTTTGCCTCTCTGATGGCCCGGAACAATTTGGCCCTCGCTGTTGTTAGGGCTGCCTTGTCGCTTGCTCTGAAGGCGGAGTCAGGGGTCTTCAGCAGCGCACGCACCTCCGCCGTCATCCATGGGTTCTGGTTAGCACGTGTAGTGATGGTCTTAGCCACAGTGACATCATCAACGCACTTGATGTAGCTAGTCACTGATGCCGTGTACTCCTCTAAGTTGGTAGAGTCGCCATCGGTTGCAGCCTCCTCGAACATGTGCCAGTCAGTGTGCTCAAAGCAGTCTTGGAGAGCAGAGATGGCTCCTGCTGGCCAGGTTTTCACCTGCTTCTGAACTGGTCTGACCTACCTTTGACAAACCCATGCTGACTATTCCTAATCAGATTACTTCTATCCAAATACTCATGAATCCTGTCTCTCAGGATCTTCTCCAACAACTTGCCCACCACTGAAGAAAGACTCACTAGTCTATAATTTCCTGGGTTATCCCTACTCCCTTTCTTGAACAAAGGAACAACACTGTCAACCCTCTAATCCTCCGGTACTTCTCCTGTCCCTATTGATGATGTAAAAATCATCGTCAGAGGCTCAGCAATCTTCTCCCTCGCTTTCCACAGTAGCCTGGGGTATATTTCATCTGGTCCTGGCAACTTATTGAACATAATGTTTTTTAAAAGCTCCAGCACATCCTCTTTCTTAATGTCTATATGCTAAAGTGTTTTGGTCCACTGTAAGTCATCCCCACAATTACCAAGGACCTTTTCCCTGGTGAATGTCCTGGAGTGGCCAAGTCAGAATCCAGACTTCAATTCAATTGAGAATTTGTGGCTGAACTTTAAAAGGGCTGTTCACTCACAATCGCAACCCAATCTGACAGAGCATGAGCAGTTTTGTAAAGAAGACTGGAGAAAAACTGCAGTGTCCAGATGTGCAAAGTTGATATTGATGTATCCACACAGACTAAAGACTATAATTGCTGACATTTACTAAATACTGATTTGAAGGGGGTGAATACTTATGCAATCAATTATTTTGTATTTTATATTTGTAATTTTGTAGATCACTTTGTAGAAATGTTTTCACTTTGACATGGAGTTTTTTTCTGTTGATTGGTGTAAAAAAAGCCAAATTAAAACCACTGTGATTCAATGTTGTAAAACAATAAAACATGAAAACTTCCAAGGGAGGTGAATACTTTTTATAGACATTGTATGACTCATAATGGTTTAAGGACACTATTATAGCCCCATGATCAGAAAAAATAGCACATCCATTAGAGGTATGCATTTATGTGAACATCCTAACTGAATCGTCTCTATTATTAAAATCTAACAAATGCCAGGTAGGTTTGAACACAGCAGATTGAAAAACATCGACTTAGTCAACTATGTTTCATGGACTTGGATGTGAGAACAAGTATTTTCAGACTGATGTAAATACTCTTCGATTGCTGAATGAAGAATAACAATTAGGGCATGAATGAATTAGAGCATGGTATTCCAAAATCTGAACAGCTATGGTGCTTGAAGAATGGTAGAAAATTTGAGCTTTTAACTGAAACAAGTCTCAGTAGAAACAATGAAGAGTTAGAAAGAGGTGACAATGGTCCAAAGATGGGCATATTGTTCAGAGAAAAATAAAATGCTTTGCAAACATTTCTAAATTACAACAAGCTTCAACAGATTTACCCCATTATGGCAACTTTTTGATGAACTAATTATATAGGGAACACACACAAAATGCTGAAGGACCTCAGCAGGCTAGGCTGCATCTATGGAAAAGAGTACAGTCAATGTTTTGGGCTGAGACCCTTAATCAGAACTGGAGAAAAAAAGATGAGGATTCAGAGTAAGAAAGTGGGTGGAGGGGAGGAGGAAGCACAAAGTGATAGGTGAAACTGGGAGGGGGCAGGGCTGAAGTAAAGAGCTGGGAAGTTGATTGGTGGAAGAGATAGAGCTGGGGAAGGGGGAATCTGATAGGATGGGACAGAAGGGCAGGGAAGAAAGAAAAGGGGGAGGAGCACCAGAGGGAGGTGATGGTCAGATAAGGAGACAAGGTGAGAGAGGAAAATGGGAATGGGGAATGGTGAAAGAGAGAGAAAGGGGCATTAACGGGAGCTCAAGAAATCGACGTTCAGGTTGGAGGCTCCCAAGACAGAATATAAGCTGTTGCTCCTCAAACCTGAGTGTGGCCTCAAAGCAACAGAAAATGAGGCCATGGACTGACATGTCAGAATAGAAATGGGAAGTGGAATTAAAATGGGTGGCCACTGGGAGATCCGGCTTTTTCTGTCAGATGGAGCATAGGTGCTCAGCGAAGCAGTCTCCCAATCTGCGTTGGGTCTCACCGATATACATATGAGGCCACAACGGGAGCACCAGATATAGTAGATGACCCCAAAAGACTCACAGGTGAAGTGTTGCCTCACCTGGAAGGACCAGAAAACATAATACTTATTTTTGTCCAGTGTGAACTCCTGACAGCTTCTATCTCTTCCTCAATGAGGGCGATGAGCTCTTTATTTTTTTAATTCAGCAGTAGGATATACCATCTTTAATTACCAACAAATTTAACTTGACTACGCATGAATTAGAATATGATGTATCCCATAATGTAGTTACAATACTATTACAAAATAAACAGAATTATCTACCTTAAGTACAGTATACAAAATATACACATTTACACATCCCCATTACTAAAGAAATGGAATATTCCACTGTGCATGGTGGGAAAGGCACCATAAAGCTAGCCTGAGCATCAACTCTGTTTCAGACTCATTATGAGAATATACCAGGAAAGAAATGAAGTCCATGCACTCAGCGCAACAATAGCAGAATGACAAGCCAATGTTTGTGTCACCGTGAATGCATGTGTGTAAGGAGTGTGTTTACCGAGTGTTCTCCATCACCCAAAGTATGTGGTAAAGAAAAGGCTTTTTTAAAAGAATTTTTTTCAACTTTGAGTTTCCTGAGTGATCCTTACATTCCAAGAGTGCAAGGTGAAAAATCAGCTTTTAACTCTGCCCTTCTGCCCTTGCTCAAGAGTTTCCCCGCTTTCTTAAACAAGGCAGATAGGTAAACTCCAGACTCACATAGTTGTAGTTTAAAGACAGTTTTATTATTCACCAACGCATTACAATGCACAAGGAGCTGAGTAAAAAGTACTTCTCAGTGTTCTCACAAAAGTTAGATTCAAATATTGATTAAAAGTCCTTTAACTTAGGACGACCAATAGCGACCAAATGAAATGTACAAACGATATAAAAATGGCCAACCCAATGATGAAAGCCAATTGCTCAAGAATGCAATAATCGGTAATCAACAGCTGTGAACTTACAAGCAGTGAGATTTAGTAATTAGAAATAAAATAACAAACCAAATCAAGGAAGACCGAACATTCCCCACCTGCTATTTATAAAAATACCCCCAACTAAACTCATAAATGTTCTGCAGCAAGTAGCAAAATAATGCCAGAGATAGGCCAAATGAAGCTCTTACAGGACCCTTCTCTTGCTACCCTACTTCAACTCTTCTTACTCTTCCACTGGTACTGGGAAAGGTCTTTGTAATCAAGCCCATGCATCCATTGTTTCATCTTGCTTGACTGTCCTTGAGGACGACAAGATCACCAATTGGAGGTTGCACTTTTCTAGCTACCATTTTGCACGTCTAGGAGAAGCAGGTACTCATGCTTCTAGCAGTGCCAACAGGTATTGGCGAGGTTTTGAACTTGTCTCCACTGCCGAAAGTGGAAATCTTTCTTCCCAAAGTCTCCTTAGGGAGGACAAGTGCCCCTATTTTCTGTGTGAGAAGGGTAGCTGGTGTCACGATGAGCGGGGAACCAGGGTCTGTGGATACAGAAACCAACAGAAGACCACTCACAATCACAGAGATTTTCTGCCATGAATGTGGTTCACACTATATGCATAAGCTGTGATGGACCCACCTTCAGCATCACAGAGTCCAGGATCCATCTGGTGACCCCAATCAAGTGCTCCCAGCTACCTCTATAAGAGTTGAGTGCGGAGGTTTAAAGACCCAGGTACACTCCTTGTCGCTTAGGTACACCTGGATCTTCTTGTTGCTTCCAACAGACTCCATCCTTAGCTCTCTGCAGGCCCCAACAAAATTTGTCCTACAGTCTTACCTGATGTGTTTTGCTGGGCCTCTGATAGAGAAGAATCATCGTAATGCATTGATAAAGTTGGGGCATCCTGCGACTCAGTGATTTCTATATGTATGGCCCTGATGCTCATGAATGTGAATATCACCACCCAATGCTTGCTGCTCACCAGACCACCCCTGGTATGACATGCTGAGACCATCTATGGCCCAGAAACAACAAAGGAGAATGAAGGGTCAGTGCTGAGGCAGTCTACAGGTAAGTTGCTCATTTTCTGACTTTCAATCTTCCTCCACAGTCTTTGGCAAATTATTCACTGATGAAGTATGCTGCTGGCACATCCTTTTCCTCCAATTATCCACAGTCCAGTAGCTTTCAGAGCACCCACTGTGAAGTGTCGCCCTTGGACCTGGTCATGGTAATATCAGAGGCGCAGAGTTGTGATATGACTTCATGCAAGATGAGAGGGTGTGTTTCATCCTTTGTAAGACTGGCATTCACAGATACCCTCCAACCCTCAGCAGACCACAGTCGTCAAGGTAATGACACAAGCTGAAGAGTGAACTTTGCTTAGGAATGGTGGTACCTCCTTGGATGCATTTCATTTCTTCTCTAAAGACATCATGTTGCAGATTGTAGATGATGATTGTCTTGGCTTGACCCAGTTCAACCAGGGAGCAGGAGCTGTTGCAGTTGCTCTTTTGTGCAAATGATTTAGCAATATGCATTAGCCTTGCTGCAGCATATGACAATGATCGCCAACTTGAGAATTTCTCAGAGTGCTTGGGGTTAAACCAATTGATGAAGATGTTAGCAGCATGGCAAGTGACCCGTGGACAGATCTCAGCATCAGATTCTGGTCAATCAGGTCAAATTGTGGAATAATGTCCTGTGTTTCAGCTGAGATGAACAAGAACACTGGTCCAGTCAACCATGTGCTATGAGCTAGATCACTGGTGGAACTGGTGGATAATCAGCAGGATTCTGGTCAGTAGGGACAAATTTCCACTGCTCTAGGCTAGCTGATTTCATTATGCACTGCATCCTGTTGTTCACATAAAAACATCTGGAATCATTGTGAATATACCCGATACATCTGATACCTTGGAATCAGAGTGGAGTGTCAAAGCATCAAGTTTGTCATCAATTTCATCAGTGATCACTTCTACTACTAGGACAGCAGCACAGAGTTCGAGTCGTGGGACAGTAATTTCAGGATATGGGGCAAGCTTGGCCTTGCAAAACATAAAGCAAATATCCGATCTGCCATTCCCATCAGCTGTCTTCAGGTAATCTGTGGCAGCGATAGTGATCATGGATGTGTCACATTTACTTTCTGTGTGCTTGCCTGAGAGACATGGAGGTGAACATGTGTAACACTTTGGTTCTGTCGGCTACGTAAGTCCAGGGAAGACACCGTACGGCCCCACCAAACATGGGAGATTGAAGTGCAAGGCCCCCCCACCAAATCCCCTTGTTTGTGTGGATGCTGCGTGATATGTTACCCTGTTACAAATAACTACCACAAAATAACAGACAGTACACCACATACAATTCAAAAATTTCGCTTTATAATTCTTAATTTGGCTAAAGCATTAGTAAAGAAAAAGCAAAAAAAGAAAAGGGCCCATCCCATTTTAAATGAAATGTGCACAAGTTGGAGCTCACAAGTTTCCCCTTTGCTGATCTTCCTTCAACCTCCCCGGGCTTCATCGAACCACTACCCCACTCTGGGTCGACTCCTCTGACCTCTTCTCTCTTCTCCCCTCTCAAAAACCCCAAGTTCAACCTTAGTGTCCCTCACCAGAGAAAACTCCCCTGAATCCGTTCATCCCGATTGGATGGCACACACTTCTCCTCTGTCTTATCTTCAGCAGTAACCCACACAAGCAGCTTACACAGAGAACAGAAAAGCATAACAGAGAAAATGAAAATATGAACTGTGTGAACCAGGGCATTACACATGTGTGGAATTTTAACTTGTTCAAACTCCTTCAATGAGTCTCTCCACAGCTTCCACTCCCTGAACTTTCATCTGGCAGAGGAGCATCCCAGTCACTGGTCTCCAAGGTAAGTTCTCTAAGGAAAAACAGTCCATGAGCAAAGCCAAGTGGATCAAACAGGCTGCTTACTGAGACAAAACCCCATATCTAGTGTAGGGTTCCTCCACTGATGACACTTGGAAGGTAAACACATCTTCGGTAACATCACAGCTTATGCCTAAACTTCTCCAGATGGGAGAAACATCAATGCCCAAGTCCAGGTCTTTCAAACCTTTCGTGCCAGGAAGAAATACACTCATGACTTCTACCTTTTTGGAGGCAATCTTGTACAATCACAAGTTGGAAAGAGCTGGCATGTCTTGGGTGTTTTGGAGGAGAGTAATAGCTTCCTTCTCTGTAGGGAGACACACTAGGCCATCATCCACATAGAAGTTCCTGTCAACAAGATGTCTAGCATCTTCTCCATAGTCCTTCACACTCTCCAAAGCAGCTCTTCTGAAACTAGAGATGGACTGTTACCAAAGATGTGCACCCGCATCCAAAACTCCATGATTTCTTCATTAAGGTCATTGTTGCAGTACCATAAAAAGTATAGAAAATTCTGATGGTCTTCTTGTACCAAGAATCACTTGATTCTGGCATGGTTCCAGAGGACTGGAAGATTGCAAATGTCATTCCACTCTTGAGGAAGCAAGAAAGACAAGAGAGGAAAGTTGTCACCTGCTGTTACCAGGTTCAGATATGGCCCAAGTGCGGAGTGAGAGACACTGAAACAGGTCGATAGTCCACAGACTTTAATACGAACAGTGTTAAATGGAAAATAAACAATAAACACTGGGCCAAACAGGGCTGTTAACTAAAACTCTCAAAAGGAACACGAAGCCTACACTGCAACTGAAAAGAACATCTAAACATTAAACGAATACCGCCAGTCTTCAGAGTCAGTTGACGTTAAAGTCCAATATCTCAGGGAAGGCTGAAAGCAAAACAGCAGCAAAGTGTTCCTATGCTCTGTCCAAGTCTCGACAAGCACTACCACGACAAGTGTGGAGTTAAATAATATCACGATTAAATAATAATTAGCTCACATGTGCAAACTCACAAGTGCAATTGCCATATCTACTGCGCTGCTGAATCCGTGGTTATGACAAAAGTGGTTGGGAAAGTGTTGGAGTCTATTATTAAGTATGAGGTTTCAGGGTAGCTGGAGACTAATGATAAGTCAAAGTCAGCATGGTTTCTTTCAAAGGAAATATTCCCTGACAAATCTGTTGAAGTTCCTTGAGGAAGTAACAAGCAGGGTGGACAAAGGAGAGGCAGCGGATGTTATTTACTTGGATTTTCAGAAGGCATTTGATAAGGTACCACACAAGGCTGCATAACAAGATAAAATCCTATGCCATTACAGGAAAGATACTGGCATGGATAGAAGAATGGTTGACAGGCTGGAGGCAGCGAGTGTGAATAAAAGGGGCCTTTTTTTGGTTGGCTGCCAGTGACCAGTGGTGTTCCTCAGGGGTCAGAATTGGGACCGTTACTTTTCACATTGTTTGTCGATGATTTGGATAATGGAATTGATGGCTTTGTAGCAAAGTTTGCAGATGTTACAAAGGCAGATGGAGGGGTAGGTAGTGCTGAGAAAGCAATGTGATTGCAGCAAAACTTAGACAAATTGGAAGAATGGGCAAAAAAGTGCCAGATGGAATATAGTGTTGGGAAATGTATGATCATTCACTTTGGTAAAAGGAACAATAGTGCAGACTATTATTTAAATAGGGAGAAGATTCAAATATCAGAGATGCAGAGGGACTTAGGAGACCTGGTGCAAGACTCCCAGAAGGTTAATTTACAGGTTGAGTCTATGGTAAAGAAAGCAAATGCAATGTTGGCATTTACTTCAAGGGGAATAGAATATAAAAGCAAGGAGGTAACACTGAGGCTTTATAAGACACTAGTCAGGCCGCACTTAGGAGAATTGTCAACAGTTTTGGGCCTCATATCTCAGAAAAGATGTGTTGTTATTTGAGAGAGTCCAGAGGAGGTTCATGAGGATGATTCTAGGAATGAAGGTGTTAACATACGAGGAGCTTTGGACCTGTACTCACTGGAATCTAGAAGAATGTGGAGGGATCTGAAACATACTGAATATTAAAAGGACTAGATAGGGTGGATGTGGAGAGGATGCTTCCTATGGTGAGGGCACAACCTCAAAATTAAGGGGCGACTTTTTAGAACGGAGGTAAGGAGGAATTTTTTCAGCCAGAGATTGGTGAATCTGTGGAATGCTCTGCCACAGACTGCAGTGAGGGCCAAGTCTGTGGGTATATTTAAGGTAGAAGTTGATCGTTTACTGAACAATCAGGGCACCAAAGGATATCGTGAGAAGGCAGATGTATGGGGTTAAGTGGGATCTGGGATAAGCCATGGACTGAATGGCCTAATTCTGCTCCTATGTCTTATGGTCTAAGAAGCAATGAAACATTTGTTGGACATCAGCAGTAACAGCCACTGCTTCCTTCCTAAACTGCAGGAACACCTCAAGCGGTAATGGGCCCCATGAGCAATACATCATTCAGACACCTCATGATGTCGAGCACTGAAATCAAAGACTCATCTGTTTGGGTTTTTGTGGGTGGTATACCCCAAAGAGAGACAAGTACCAGCAGTCATCAGGGATGGAGCCACGTCAGCATGCCCATTGAACATTGAATTCAATGAACTGTTCTTTTATCTGTGGCCATTTCTTAGGCATGCGTGTAAGTGAAGTAAGGTGCCTGCTTGCTATGCAAAGGGAGCAGTGTCACCCATCAGTTTGAACTGTCTTGATGGAACCCATTATCTATCACCCTCAGCAAAGTAAAATCATCGATTGAAGGAGCTAGTTTGTAGGCGTGTTTTGTATGGACAAAGACAGATTCACCAATACCTGCTGTGTTGCTTGCCAAACCTCTTTTTTTGTGAGGTAAAGGTAGGAGAGGTGGGAGGCCGGTAGGACTGGAGACAACTCTCCTTGATGTGGATGCTGCCAAGGCAAGGAGTCACGAGACTGGGGCACCTGTTTTCTAGAATGCTAATTCTGAAGACATTCATAGTTGAGGGTTTATGTGCATTCCCTGGGTGGATGTCTCCTACTATGACCCACCTAAGTGTTAACCTCTGGGCAAAGGTCCATTTGGAAGCCCATTCCTAGCAGGAGCAGGATCTCAGCCTTTGGGTCGAGTGATGGTATCTTACTAGCTAGGGACTTGAGGCGAGAATGGTGAGTTGCTGCTTCTGGAGTGGGGATTTCTTTCCTCTTGTCCAGTGGTTCATCACACTCAATGAGCACGGGGAAAGCTAAACGAGTCTTTTCATCAACAGTTTCAACAATAAAGCCTCTTATTCTTCGCCCAAACGTCTGTGGACACCTGCACATGTCTTAAGTGTGTAAGGGGAGGCATCATCAGTTATGTTAAAGACGTTGAAAAAGATGATCTGGCTAAAGACTTGTTGCTCTCATCATCCAAGACAACATACATCCTCATCTTCTTACAGTAGCCTTCTGGGTAAACTCTGATCTTTGAATATAACTTGCTAGTGGGGTTTTCCCCCACATACCTTAGTACAGGAAGAGGTGGCAACTAGAGAGGAAGGGATTCATCTTCCTCACAGCCACGTTGTGAGGTGCTTGTGTTGTTCTTCACAGATCAGGGAGGTGGGCCAACATGAAGAGCAACAATATGTTTGCCACTGTCGCATTCAGAGCACTGGATGATAGCATTACAGTCCCTCACCTGGTGACTGGTTAAAGAACAGCAGCAGAAAAATATGGAGTGCATTTTAAGGAAGGCTCTTTGGTTCTCTAAAGGTTTCTCCCTGAAGCCTTCACAATTCCAGAGAGGGTGTGGTTTCCAATGTAGAGAGCACAGTTTGTTTGGATCTTCTGACATTTTAGAGTCAGCCTTTTGGACAGCATTGTTCATCTCAGTTTTGTGCACCATGACAGGGCTCTAACAGGTTTCTCTGATTTAGGTGGTGCTGAGCTGGAGGAGGTCATGATAAAGCTGCTGTCATTCCTCATTTTAGCTTCAGCCCAGGTGAAATTAGATAAGGAGGAGGAGGGTGGGAAACTGATTCCATTTTTCAGTTTGTATCTAGTTCCCTGTGAAATCCATTCTTCCTGTAGACTAAAGGGGAGTTTCTCCAAGATGGGACTAATGCATCATGCAGTGTGTCTAGATAAGACAAGCCAGGCAAGTATCCTTCAACTTTGGCTGCCTCCAACTCCAACAGCAGGTCTCCAAGCTCTCAGATGTTGGGGCTCCCTGCTAGAAATCTTGGGGAAGGACTTGAGTTTGTTGAAGAGTGCAGTCTCCATTGCCTCTACGGATCCATGGCACTCTTCTAGTCTTTGTCAGGCTAAACTGAGAGCAGCAATGGGGTAATTGATGTGAAATGACCTTATTCTTCTTGCATGCTCAGTAGACTTGTGTCCAAGCCACTTCACCAGTAAGTCAAGTTCTTTACTAGGCTTTAAGTTGAGGTCTTTAGTGACATTGGAGAATGTGGACTTCCAAGCCCAGTAATTTTCTGGTTTATCATCAAATTTGCTGAGTCCGGACATCAGCAGGTAATTATGTTGGGTTTCTGACACACCCTGATTATGTTGGGTTTCCTTGGGGTGTGGTGCACCTTACCAGGAGGCTGAGCAGTGTCACTACTTGTGTTATCCCATTACATATGAGCTTTGGAGTCTACCACTACATCGCTGAACGTCTCTTTCATACCTATGGACAAGTGAGTGTGTCTGGTCATTGTGCGTACAAGCACGTGAGGGAGGCAGGTTCTATTCTGAAGTTTGAGCTGTCCCGTTTCAGTAAAAGGTGTTAAGTTGTAGGGTGTTATCCTGAGAAAGACCAGATCTCCTCCTTCAATCTTGAATAGCTTGTCTGAGTCTTCAGTCTCTACTAATGGGTGGGTATAAGCAAAAGCAGACTGGTCTTGAACAGTTCTGGTCCTCTCAGCTGAATGACATAGTGAGTTTGATCTGACATCATAGTCAGATAGTGCTGCTCCATGCCTACCTCAAAGATTTTAGCCTCGGCTGAAACCGTCTCCACCTCTTTCTACTTAGCCCTTGCATGGGCTTCCAGCACTGCCACGCTTGCTGTGGACCTACTAGACTATCTAGATAATCTAGGTGAACATAATGAACACATTGACCTAGTTTCAAGGCTTCCCTTCTCTGTTGCCGACACTAACTTTGTCATGCTGGGGCTAGCAGAATCAGAATCTTATCCACCATAGATGGAATCACCATTGATAGTGTCTTTTTACTATCTGATCTCACTCGAGTTTCCTTATTTTTCTAAGCTTTTCTAAGCCCTGCGTCATTGTAGTTTGAAGGTGGTTACAGTACACAAGCAACTGAGAAAGAGGACAGTACTTCTCCACGTTCTCACGAAAGATAGATTCAAATATTGATTAAAATTCCTTCAACTTCTGACAAAGTACTTCTAACTAATAGTGACTAAATGAAATGTACAAACGATATAAAAATGGCCAACCTGCTGGCAAAAGCTAATTGCTTAACAATGCAATAATAAGTAATCAACAACACTGAACTTAAAAGTAATCAGTGAGATCTGGAAATTAGAAATAAAATAACAAACCAAATTAGGCAGGACTTAACTAGATTGTATTTAAAATTGTACCACCCCTTGCCTACCTTCCCCCCCACCCCCACTTGCATTTCTTTATTACTCTAATCTTATTATAATAATTACCCTATTCCCCTTGATCTTGGAGATGATCATCTATACTCTATGCTAACACAATCCCTCTCTTTCATTCCCTGTTGTTTCCCCGTTACTCTGAAATTTAGAGTTAATGTTTCAGAGTTTAGAGTTTGATGACCTTTTATCAGAATTGGAAAAGAAATAGAAATGGAACTGGTTCAAGTAGTTCATTGATAAATGTGTGTTGCTCAGGGCAGAATTAACAGCCATAAGCAGATGGCAAAATGGTTCCTGAGATATAATGATTTGAATGAACAGCTGTACCAGTGTCAAGCCATGATTTCTTACATTTACCTAAATGTATAAAATATATTATAATTGTTACCGTACCGTGTAATTGAAAGATAGCTTTTCCAGCTGACCAGTTAAGTAAATGATTGAGAACTGAATCTGTATCTTCCAAAAACATTCCATTGTAAGCTTTTTCCCAGGAATTTTCAATTATTGTTGACAATAATTTTCCAAATTTGCTTAGATCATAATTCCACAATTTACTTAAAAGTTGAGCTTCAGACTTGTTCTGGAAGGGTAAATTTATAAAGTATTAGTCTGTTTTTAAAAGGATGAATATTAGCTAAGTTTTTAAGAACAGTTTTACAATGACAATACCTGACATATAGAATGAGCAGCATCAAGTGCGCATTTCTCAAAGCATTTTGCAATCAAAGGCTGCGAATGGTTTAAATCTTCAAACTTTTTGCAGTAGATTTCAATCTGATGGATTGGTTTTTCCTAATAAAAAAAAAATTTGTTATTGTCTTATTTAATCCAAAATCAGATTATAAAAAGCACAAAACAAAAAATGCATAACAAAATGGGTGCAGCATACTTCAAAAAATAAATAAACTGCTTTCAAACAATATTCTAGTAGAATTACGTAATTTAGAGGTTCTAAGTCTATGTATACATTCTTCACTGAAAAGTAATCTCTCACTTAGCAGAGCATCAGAATCAGAATTAATATCACCTGCCTGTCATGAAATTTGTCAACTTTACAGCAGCAATACAATGAAATACATGATAAATAAATGTAGATAAAAAACTGAATTACAGTAAGTATATGTCTATCAAATAGTTGTTCAAATAAGCATGCAATAGAAAGGTAGTGAGGTAATGTTCAATGTTCATTAATATACAGTGGCCATTTTTTGTTATGAAATATTTTCATTTCTAAGAAGATGTTTCTACTTCACAGATATTTCAAAACAGCTTAATCAGGAAAAAAATATTTTGTAATGCAATTACCAGGAATATTGTTATCTGGCTTGTAAATGAAACATTACATACGACCACATTTTCATTTCATTTTCCACTCAAATTCTGTGGAGAAGTGCACATGAAATATACAAATGACACCATCTTTTCCTCACTGCTATAGGTGAATAGGCTGAATACATTCTCTTACTATGAATGCACCAGGGCCAGACAATAAGTTTGATGAGAGCAATTAAATGTTACCCCAGTGTTTAGCAAAGGTGGAGTGAAGCTGATAAATACTGCAGTTTTAATAGATTATATTCATGCCATTCAAGCATTTGACATCATACACTACCTTCTTCATCCGTCCTTCTAGATCACTCAAGAGTACTTTACTCCAAAAAGAAGCCCATTCATCATTTCCAAGGTTTAAGGTTATAAGGGTGGCCCATACCTTTATAAGTGGAAGATTAGAACCATATAATTTTATTTCCATACTGTTAAAAGCAGTTAAATGGCATCAGACTGCAGAATTAACTATTATCTGACAACAGCTAATATTTATGTTGTGAAATGTCCCAATGTATTTCACAAAATGGAAGGCAAAAACAGTGCTAAAAGTGGAATTATTGTAAAGGAACAACTCAAAGCTTGACTCAAGAGGGTATGTGGCATGGTTTTGGGACAGAATTTGAACAGATTGTACCATAAGCAGTTGTGTAACAATGGTGTGCCAAAAGAATATTAAAGGTTAGTATAAAACAATGGACAGGAGTGAAACAATTCTAGAAATAGAAAATAAAGGCTACAAAAGGTAGGATAATTATGATGGGAATAGCAAATTTGAAGCAAATAAGGGTCATGAGCCAATAGCTCTCATGAGATCAGTGTTAGCATGAGCAAGGCTGCAGACAGAAAAGTGTTGAATAAACTGTAATTTTCAGAGATTAGATCTGTACCTAAATAGGACAGCACCACTGAGACACTGGAGTGACAAAGGCACTTATGGCAGAACATGGATGGAGATAGTAGCAGATGTAGAAAGTATTACAGAGAAAGAAAAAGGCTGCTCTTGTGATAAGAATGATGTAGTTTGGGCATCTTGGCTCTAGATTGGATAGAAGACAGCATGTTGTGGGTCAGTGGAGAACGACAATGATACTGGGGAAGCTTGATTGCATGATATTAATATTTAAGACCATAGCAGAACTAGAACATCTGGCTCATCGAGTCTGATCCAATTTTCCTCTCAGCTCCAATCTACTGCCTTCTCCCCATATCTCTTCATGCTCTGAACAATCAAGACTTTATCAACCTCTGCCTTAAATAGACATAAAGACTTGGTCTCCACAGCTACCCGTCTCAATGAATTCCACAGATTCACCACTCTCTGGCTTATGAATTCCCTCCTTGTCCCTGTTCTAAAATGATGCCCCTCTATTCTGAGGCTATGTTCTCTGGCCTCCTACTATAGGAAACATCTTCTCCACATCCACTCTATCAAGGCCTTTAACCATTCGATAGGTTTCAGTGAGGACACCCTCATTCTTCTGAATTTTAGTGAATACAGGCTCAAAGCCATCAAACATTCTTCATATGACAAACCACTCAATCCTGGAATCATTTTCGTGAACCTCCTTTGAACCCTCTCCAGTTTCAGCACATCCTTTCTAAGATAAGGAGCACAAAACTGCTCAATATTCAAAGGAAGACCTCACCAGTGTTTTCTAAAGTTTCAACATTACATCATTGTTTTCATATTTGCCTTCCTCACCACAGACTCAACCTGCAAACTAGCCTTTAGAAAATAGACAACCCTTTCATATTAATATTATCAACTTCAATAATAATGCCAAGCGAAATGTGCAGGTGAGTACAAAGATGATTAATATATGGTTGGGAAACTGTCTCACTTATTTGCATTGGATAATGTGTGAGATAAACTGGAGTTTATTGCTATTAATCCAGTTCAATTGTCTTTAGGTAATTACTTGAGGATGAAGGCATACCCATCATGTTGATCTTGCTTTGATTATTTGGCTGTAATGATGTAAGTACTTTCATACAGCACCTATCATCAAAGACTGCAAGCTGTCATCAGCAGGATTATTTAATTAATAGATGAGCTGTGTATTTAAGTTCTGAAACGTGGCCAATTTCAATGAATAAAGTTACATTTTACGTAGCTGCAGTGTTAAAACTGCGTTACTCGCATAGAAAGAAGCTGAGCCAATGATAGGACCTTCCATCCAGCTAGTCCACATTGCCAATGGACAGATTGATCTCATGGGTCGGAAAGAAAGATTTTGTTGGCAGCTTCAAACTAACAAAGGTCTTGGTGGCAACTAAGCTTTCCTGTGAAGTTCAAAAATTCTGAGCATCTTACTGCCCAAAATTAATCTCAAGTTTATAATGTCAAATTAGACAATCATCCAACTACTACAAAAAGGAACGTCCACAAGCCAATGAATATCTAGCATATTAAAAACTCAACCTTTACACATATGGAGTATTGACAAGACTCGTACGGCCAGATTTGGGAACAGCTTCTTTCCAACTGCGATAAGACTGCTGAATGGATCCTAACCCGGATCTGGGCCATACCCTCCAAATATCCGGACCTGCCTCTCAGTTTTTTTGCACTACCTTACTTTCCATTTTACTATTTTCTATTTATGATTTATAATTTAAATTTTTAATATTTACTAATTTTTACTATCTTTAATATTTAAAATCCAGGGAGCGGGAAGCACAGAATCAAATATCGCTGTGATGATTGTACGTTCTAGTATCAATTGTTTGGCGACAATGAAGTATAAAGTATAAGTATTTAAGTTCCAATATTGTTTTGAATGCAGGAACATTGATATATTTGGAAGAGGAAATGATCTGAGATTTTGTGAACTTGGATATGATGGCACAGTTCAGATGCAGTTTTGAACACCACACCACAGGAAAGATGTGAGGAGTGTTGGAGAGATGGCAGAAGACATTCATTAGAAAGTTGCCTGAGAAAGAGAGTTTTCAGTTATGAGGAGAGACTGGGGAGACTAGGAGGCTTTTCCTTGGAACAGAAGAGATAAAAAAAGATATATATAAAATTATGGTGGGTATAGGTAGGGTATTCTGCACAAAACCTTCCCCCTTATCAGAGGTGAATAAAACTACAAGGCTTAGATTAAGGGTAAGGGCTATAAGAGACTTAGAAGGGATCTGAGGAGTGCCTTTTTCATGCAGGTGTTGACTCATGGAATGTACGACCTAGGAGAGTGGTAGATTAGAACTGACGATGAGCAATTAAATTGTCTATACATAATAAGGCAACAAGCTAAGTGCTGGAAGACGGGATTAATATGAAGGATGGCCATAGATTGGCACAACATGCTGGGCCTGTTTCCAGATGCTGTATGACTCAATGACACTTTGAACAGTCAAAATGAAACACAAATTCAAAACACCAGTTAATAAGTGTCATTCAGTCCCATATGGCTAAATTCTTACAGTTAAACCTATGTAGTTTATTACAAAATTGCCTTACTTGAAATTCATCCTGATTGAGAGAAATATCTCGGCCTTGTAGTAATTTTGAAGTGAGGACAGTCTTTAGCCATTCTCTTGTAGTTCTCAAAGTCAGTTTTAATAACATTTCAGTGCTTAGCATTTCATGACCTTCCTTGTTTTGAGATTTCTCACTTGCAACCTAAATTTTTAAAAAAATTCATATTCTTTGTCCACTGGTTATTTAAAGCACTATATTAAATGTGCAATGAAATGTAATTATCATCATTTATTTTACCTAATCCCACTTCATTATTCTAAAAATGGTTTGCTCTCCAATCTATACAAATTTAAAATAAGATTAAAATCTTCAAGTTTTACATAAAATACAGCATTACACAATATTTAAGAAAACAATTCTAGCTCCGGAAAATATTCCATTAAAATTCAATACATTTAAGTCAGAAGTTATTATAATGGCAAACAATGATTTGTTTTTATTGATACCTTTAATGAATATTTTTTTAATTCAGCTAGTTTGCTCATCAGCAGAATTGACGTGGCAATGGTTTCTGTAGAGGTCACTTTTTTCAGAGATTTACATATGGTTGCATGGATTTTCAAGCTGGCTTTTATACATCCATTTAAATATCCGTCATGCATTTCCCTAGATGTGGAAAATTTCTGCTCACAATCAAATACATAAGCAATTATTGCTATAATCATATTAGAAAGCTTCATCAGTCGGAAAATTTCTAATGATTAATCATATATAAGAATCCCAGAAAAGTACATGCAATTAATCAATTATGTTTTTACTGTTAGTGAATGGAATCTTGCTTTAAAGAGTCACAAAATCAACTGGTGATCAATTTTATCTTTGATAACTCCAAAATGCACAGAAATCTATATATTGAAATTAAGAACAATCTGGTTTTTATTTTCTGAGTGAAGTTGGTTATGCTGGGCATCAAGATAAATACTGTACAAGAAATTCAATTAACCACTCTAGGTTCCCAATTAGAATGTGCCTCATAGTTAAACATCTACTAAAATTAAACTAAATGCTTAAATTTCTATAGACGTATAGCCATAACTTAGGTTTAAAGCAGAACAGAATTTGTGTACCTGTTCTGCTCACCGTACACATTTCCTTCTGCAAATTTCAAAACATAATCCAATGACTATAGGAATCCAGCAACATGCAAATAAAGAGAAATAAGAATGATTACAACATCCAAAAGTACTTTTGATAAAAATACCCTTTAAAATAAAGTACAAAAGGTACAATCATTTATAAAGTAAAACAAAATTTGAAAATATTTACCAGAAAAGCAACATTTATAGAATGTTCAGAATGCCTCTCAAAACCTCATTTGACTTGTTTCTCATAAATACAAATCATTAACTGATTTTCTCCCCACAAGTTGTCCAAACTGCAGAATATATCCAGCAATTATTTAAATTGAAATTATGATATCTACAGAAAATAGTTTGTAAAGTTTAGAGTTTACGATAGCTCAATGCTTTTACGTTGAATACAAGAGTTGCAGGATTTAAAATACGTCTTTCTCATTAATTTGTTCTTGTTAAGAACTAGTCTGAATGTAACCGCAAGTGATGATGGCAAGCTTTGATCAAATAGATTGGAATGACTACTTTAACAAAGTCACAAAGATGATAAAAGAAACAAAGATGAAACATTTAAATTAACATGTGCAAGTCCATGAGAAGGAGAGATACATGCTATTGTACCAATTTGTTGATATGGCATATTTGCAGTTAATTTAATTTAGCATAAACACTGATCACAAAGAATAAGTATCTGTGCATAAAGGTAAATTCCTTGGCACTAAGAACTGATCTTCAGGGAAAAAGCCAACAGATGAGCTAGTTACAGATGCAGAAAAAAACTGGTGTAAAGGTAAAAGGTAAACGAATGATACATAATGATAACCCAGAAAGACAATAAGTGCACAAGATAGAAGTGCTGCTATGAATAAAAAGGGTGAAGATTTTGGACAAACACAAAGTGCATAAAGGACTCAGCAGGTCAGGCAACATCTGTGAAGGGAAATGGACCATCAATACTTTGGGTCGAGATACTTCATCTGGACTGGAAAGACAATGGCTAACATAAATAGTTAGGAGGAGGGGGTAGAGCAAGTGCTGGCAGGTGATAGGTGGGGTAAAAGGCAGGCAGGGCGGGAAGAAAGACAGCTTAGGTTATCTAATTTTATGTCTCAGCCTGACCGAAGTTTTAGAGTTTTGAGTTTGTAGGATTCAGTCAAAAGAAGCAACAAATGACAGCGTAAATTAATTGAAAACATTGAAGTAGCCCATAACTGTGTAGGTTACTTGAATAGAAAACTACTTCCTGTGTGCTGATATGCTTCTATTAAAGCAAAGCTGAGTTTTTTTTTTGTTATTTTGCACATTGAATCATTAATTTTTAGACAAGACGTAGCATTTTGATTTAAAGTGCTTTGTTTCCATAGCTTTAAAAAAAATCAAGTATTTAGATTAGATTATTAGATTAGATTATGAGGACACCGAGTCCTCGTTTATTGTCATTTAGAAATGCATGCATTAAGAAATGATACAATGTTCCTCCAGAGTGATATCACAAAAAAACAGCACAAACCAAAGACCAACACTGACAAGACCACATAATTATAACATATAGTTACAGCAGTGCAGAGCATGGGAACAGTAAAAAAAAAGTCTCAAGGTTCCAATCGACTCCCGATAGTTCTAATAGCAGGCTGCAAAAGGGAGAAACTCTCCCTGCCATAAACCTCCAGGCGCCTACAACTGCCGATGCATTGGAAGCACCCGACCACAGCCAACTCTATGAGTCCGACCAAAAACTTTGAGCCTCTGACCAGCCCTCCGACACCGAGCACCAAGCACCATCTCTGCCAAGTGCTTTGACCCCGCCTTGGCCGCCGCGCAACAAGCAAAGCTGAGGACTCGGGGCCTGCTCCTCCGGAGATTCTGGATCACACAGTAGCAGCGGCAGCGAAGAAGGCATTTCAAAAGATGTTCCTCCGTACTCTCACGTCTGTCTCCATCAAATCAGGATTATGCACGGCACCCTACTTGACAGATTACAGATATCATTCACCAGAGTGGCCGCTGCACGCTGCATTGCGCCGCCATCTTCTCCTCCTCCTAAAGCATTATTTCAGAAATGCTTTAGAAACAAGTCACGTTAATCTGGATCTTCAACTGAGCTTCGAGTTGCTCAAATTTGCTAGAGATCTGCCAGCTCATCCCATTCTAACATGGAGGGAGTACCTTGGCACAATTTTCTTCAGATAACTGATCAATAAGCTCCAAGGTAAAGCCTTGCTTAGCAAACAGTCAACATTGCCCACAGTGACTGAGATTTGAATAAGAATCACTGTTCACAAGTAGGCAAAAACAGAAAGCAATTTGTACCCATGAAGCCCACAATGTTAGTAAATGGGAAATCAAGCTTGGTCAGAAACCAGTGTATTTTTATACTGATGAACTGACCCTTATTCTGAACCAGCATAAATAAGAACCAGAATAATGAGCCAAATGAAACATAGCCAAAGTTCTACTTGCCACAAGTTTACCCGCAAAGAATGTAAAAGCTTATAAATAATCAATTATACAAATTATATACATTGTCTTAGAACTAGAAGCAGTTGATCAAGACCCAATTTAAAAATAAATGAGTTACAGCTCAAAGGGAGATCATAATGTCCAATACGTTTTCACTGCATGTGGAAGCTCGGAATTTCAATTCACTTTCATTGGTTTGCTCTGAACATTAAACAATACAATTTTCCACAAACACAAACCTTTTCATGTGAAATCCATCTATCCTTCAATCTGTGAACGATTCCTTGCAGAACATCAAGCAAATCAGGAGTGATCGTCAAGTAATGTGGCAAAGCTTTCCATGGTAATAAGCTGAACCAAGAACGAGCTAAAAATCTATCTACTGACATCAAATGCTTATTTTTGTTCATCAATTCCAGAAGCTCCCTGAAGAAAATGATTTGTAGGTTAAATACAACATCCCTTGTACAAAGCGCCTTGAAAACACGCACGTACACATGAAGAACAAATCCTCCAATTAAACAAAATGTCAGAGAAGAATTAGTTTTTTTATATCACACATTTTTAAATTATGGATATTATTGTCACAACAAAACACTATTTAGTAGTAAACATGACAAAGATTTTCTCATCCTCCATCTGGAGTAATATACAGTGAATTCCAGTTAATTGGGACACATCAGAACCAGTACAGTTTAGCCCAATGAAGGGGCTGGCCCAATTAGCCAAAGTTTCATGAAAATAGTTTAAAAAGTTATTTAAAAAAAAGGGACAAACTGAGTAACAAATTATGTACTTAAGTGAAATACAGAAAAAATTAGAACTAATACTACTACAATACTATAAAACTGTATTAATTCCTAATAGTTATCGCTGGAGGAATTCATCTAGTGTACACAATGAACAAAATCAGTGCAGTCACCTCATGCAGATAAAGGACTGCCTTCATACAATTGCTGGCCAGAAAGAACAACAGTCTTCGAATCAGTGAATTCGAATGAATTGAGGACAGTGGAAGCAGACAGACTAATTGTCTTTCTTCTTTGTTCTTGCTGCGTGCGTGGGGATGGAGGCTACCATTTTGTGAAGGCACTCTGTTCTCCATTTTGTGAGTTTGAAGTACTTGGCTTAATCAATGTTTTAAACAAGACATGATAGTGATCCAGGTAATTTGATGGACTGGAGATCATTTCTAAATAAGAAGTTATTTGTGAGATGTTCTTTGGTTGGATATAACATGCAGGTTTGTGAATGTTCGGGTTGGTGCCTGCCTGGAGTGATGCTGATTGAGAACAAAGTGCCATAAATTATCGACTGTCACTTGCTGGGAAGAGGGCAATAAATGGATGCTAGCTTGCAGCAGAGCCAATAACAAGATGTTAAACGTCAGACACATGACCTCTGGCCAATGACCCAGGAATGCAATATTTGAATTGATAAGAATGGATATAAAAGTGGATGCTTTGTGTGTGCTGGCAGTGGTAACTTCGAAGGATAACCATCGCAGATACAAGCATGAGCAACCCCACATTGAACACGTGGTAAGTGAATCAGGACTACAAGGAACACCTGGCCTGTGTAGATTCCTTTGCCCAGGTAATACCTTTGCTATTCTTTGACTATTCAGGAGAGTCAGGGAAACTTAGCAGTATTTAGTATATAAATTCACATACTTGTTAGTTTAGACAATAAAGATACTTGTCGGTAAACACAGATCTCTCGGAGCTTCGCTGATCATTGTTACAAGGCGGATTCTTATAACACAATGCTATTGACAGTTGCATCCTCCAAATCTTAATTTTCATTGTAACATTCAAGATGACTGTAAATTCCTCATAGTTCCTAACGTGAAGTAGTGAAATTGTTTCATTTTCACTCCTGGCCATTTCTGGCATCAAGTCTGAACGCTTGAAACTGCAGTGAACAACAGTTCCAACTTGTCTTACTGCTTATTCCTCACCAGCCATCAGTGTCAAAAAAAATCACCTTTTTTTTTTAAAACAAAAACACACAATTGACACAATTAAAAATTGCTCACTCTAAGCACACTATAGCCTCAAACAGCCACACAAGTGTGAGTGACCAATGCTAGTTAGAACTTGTTTGGCAAGTCTCCTGCCCCAATTAAGCAGCATAGCGTCCAAAATAAATGAAGGGAATCCCAACAATTTTCTCAGTTTGCTTTTGCTCTTTAAGTGGCTGTTCCAATTATCCAGAATCCACTGTACTGCTTAACATCTGATGCATCTATTGCCATACTGGTAACTCAAAAACTACTTACCTTTGGGTGCCATCATTAATGTTTTCTCTAAAATTAATAACTGGAAGCCCACTGAGTCCAGCCCAGTTGTCTTCTGACTGACTATTGTCCAGAAACTCTGGGCTCATTACAAGAGATGGAAAATGGAATAAATGGAAAACAGGAATCAACAGCACCCATTTTATTATTTTGTTGTCAATACATCTATGCATTGTTGTCAATAGTATCCTCACAATCCTATAAATTGAAAAAAAAATAATCAGTAAGGATAGGCAGCAACAGCTCTGTCATGATTACTCCAAACACTGGTGCTCCACAAGGTTGCATCCTCTCAGCACCCTACTCTACTCCCTGCACACTTAGGACTGCGTGGCCAGATTCTGCTTTAAATTCATCTGCAAGTTCTCATTTACTTTAGAACAGTACTCCTCATTATTTCTATGACAATTTCTCTTTTTCTGTAAAAATGGATGTGAGATCTGTCATTTCCCAAACCTTCAATACACGTAACTTTTCCTATTGGTCTGTAAGGGAAAAGGATTAACTTCTGCAATTCTTTTGATTCTTCTTATCATTATAAACTTTTTAGTTCTACTTTTATGTTTCTCACTAGACTATAATATACTTTCCCTTTCCTTATCTACACCTTGGTACTCTTTACTCTGCAAAATTTCAATTATTTAAGTTATAATTAAACAGGAGAAACAACTTTAAGACTACACATGTAGAATGGCAAGATATACATTTAAATGTGTTTGAACAATTTATGCAGTCCTTACCCATCCCTGAAACAGAAGATTTCTTTAAGAGTCTTAAATTCCTCGACGATGTCATTTGCTGGTAAATAGTGAACACTGAAAAAGTCACAAATTGTAGCCAATGCAGAATTTGACCATTCAAGATTATACGTGCAAGAGACGTACAGTATTAGTAAGCCAGTTCTCAGGCGGCTTTGCACAGAATTTGTCTCCGTTTCAGAAGCTTGATTACGAGGATCCTCGGCCATTGCTGTCAAAGCTGTTTTTAGAATATCCTTAACCTAAACAATAAATAATTATCTGAAACTATTGTCAAATAAAGTTCTAGTCAATATGTAGAGAAAGTACTTAACATGGATTTGAACTTGGTCATGATCTTATTGGAAACGGTTTTCCATGAAATAGTGCCTCAAATTAAACTTCTGCATTCAATCCAGATACCTTGTGTGTTTTTCTATGGAATCCAAGTTTATCCAAATCCTAATAAGTGTGTGTTTGATATTTCCTAGCAAGAATATTCTTTGAAATGGTGGTGTAAAGAAATTTGGTGTAAAGAGATTACTCATAGTGTTGTGTTTATATCATGCAAGGGACAGATGAACTGCGCAGATTTGCAGAGAGTCCAAATCCAATGTTAAACATTTTCTGGAATTTGTATTGCTGTTTTTTTTAAAAAAGAGAATTGCAAAATAAATGTACCATTTTATTCTAAATGTATGGAGTAAATCCCTTTACAGTGTACATGATATTTATTCTTCACCATTTCTAAAGAATACACCATAAGATAACAGGAGAGATGATCTAGCTGGCAGACGGATATTTTATTTGACAATACTAGGAGTGAAAACCTTTACCAGTATTTGACATACTTGTGCATTTGATCACATAAGGCATTGTTAATAACTGGAAATGTCTTGGGACTTAGCTGCAGCAGGGTGGGAATGCTTTGATCAGTCTCTCAAATGCTTAGAGTTTTGCAATGAAAATATTTTAAAATTCATTCCTTGCTTTTTTCTGATTATATATGTGTTAAAGGTTACAAAGACATTATTACTTTATATGAAAACTACATATTAGCCACTTCAATAAACTACAAAATACAAAGAATACCTAATTAGCCACTCAGTGAACTGATCTACAAAATGCCAGAACCCCAGTCTGACAGCCATTTCTACTGTTCCCCGTCTCTGTAAATCTGCCTCGGGACTAGTCACAACTCCAACAAGATTGTTCCTGCACAAAGACACAGTCCTTTTATACCTTTAAGAATCTCTCTCCTCCTTTTGTATTTTTCCATTCAGTCATAGTACCAAGCTATACTTGCATTTCCACATCATTCTTTTTTCATAGAACATGATTTTCATCTTTATCTACCATCAAGCCTGTGCAATAGACCAAATGGTACCCTAAGTCATAAAAAAAAAATCTATATTGTAATGGTAGTACTCATACTAGTAGTGCAATTGTTGTTAATATGATTCTGCTATCAAAATACGGATGTGATTCTGTTCAGGTAGAAAATGAGGAAGAACTCCAACAATACAAATTCCCAGGATGGTATAGTCTGTAGATCTTCAATGACTTTAGTATGTTAGAAACTGAAATACAGAAGATGTAGACCTGCTCTCCCTTTCAATAATGGCTAATTTTCCATATGAATATGCATTTTATAAATGGATTTTTCTCAAAGCAAGCCTGCATATTAAAAATGCATAAATTGTTGGTATATTGATGGTGGGAACAAGTCAATCCAATTGTTGATCACTTTACTTACTTGTTTCTCTCCAAAGGAAAGGGAAGTCCAGGGAACTGGCTTTCTTTCAAAAACCATAGGTTTTTTATAAACTTCAAAGAAATGTTGTAGTTGTTTCAGGAAAACCCTCAGATTCGTATTGTTCCATGTTGTAAGGGTATCAAATATTGACTTCACCATAATTTCACCTGCTAGTTGTTTTCCATGTTTTATATCCCTTTCTGCACTTCTGAAGAAATTCTGTAACTTCTGTAAACTCCAACCTTTTGCAATAGGCGCACATATGATATCATCGTATTGATGCCATTCTGAGTAAATCAAAAGCATTCAGTTAGAAATGAACAAATATGTGAGAATACTAAAATTGATCAGAAGTTTTAAGTTAAGTGTGTGTTTGTTTACTCTTTCTTTAAACAATTAAGTGGGCTTGCCATATTTTGCTCACTTTAAAGGAATGGTTCTTATTTTTTTCTCACACTCCAAAAATTAAAAAGATCGTGCTGATAATTATGCATAAATACAGCCTCCTTTACATTGGCATGACCTGTCATAGATTGGGGAAATCGCTTTGTTGAGCATCTTTGCCCCAACCACAAGTTTTCGCAGAGGCCAACCATTTTAATTCCAATACCCATTCTGAAATGTCAGTCCATGCCTCCTCTACTGCCATAATGAGCCCATTCTCAGATTGGAGGAGCAGCACTTCATATTCCATTCGGGTAGCCTCCAAGTTGAAGGCATAAACATCGATTTTTCTAATTTCTGCTAAATCCCCTTTCCATTCCCTCTTCTTCCATTTCCCATTCTGGCTGCCCTCTCATCCCCTCTCCTAACCTGCCTGTCACATCCCCCTGATGCCCCTCCTCCTCCCCTTTTTCATGGTCCCCTCTCCTCTCTTATCAAATTCCCTTTTCTTCAGTTTTACCCTTTCCACCTATCACCTCCCAGATTTTCACTTCAACCCCTCTCCCCCAACTCCGGAGACCTTCCATCCTCAGCCACAAAACTCATAATTCCCATACCCCACACTGATCTGTTTTACCTCCTCCCCAAGATCAAAAGCCTGACTGTCCTGGTAGACCCATAGTTTCTGCCTGCTCCTGCCCCACCGAACTTGTATCTGCCTACCTGGACTCCATTTTGTCACCCATAGTTCAGTCCCTCCCCACCTACATCCGGGATACATCCCATGCCCTCCACCTCTTCAATAACTTCCAGTTCCCTGGTCCCAACTGCTTCATTTTCACTATGGATGTTCAATCCTTATACACTTCAATTCCCCATCAAGAAGGTCTCAAGGCCCTCTGCTACTTTCTGGACAATAGACCTCACCAGTTCCCCACCACCACTACCCTCCTCCGGTTGGCAGAACTGGTACTCACACTTAATAACTTCTCTTTTGGCTCTTCCCACTTTCTTCAGACCAAAGGTGTAGCTATGGGCACTCGCATAGGCCCCAGCTGTACCTGCCTCTTCGTTGGTTATATGAAACAGTCTGTGGTCCAAACCTAAACTGGTACTGCTCCCCAACTTTTCCTTCACTACACTGATGACTACATTGGTGCTATTTCCTGCACCCATGCTGAGCTCATCAATTTCATCGACTTTACTTCAAACTTCCACCCAGCCCTCAAATACACTTGGTCCATCTCGGACACTTCTCTCCCCTTTCTCAATCTCTTGGTCTCCATCCCTGGAGACAGACTGTCCACTGACATCTTCCATAAGCCCACTGACTCTCATAACTACCTCAACTATACCTCTTCCCACCCTGCCACATGCAAAAATGCCATTCCCTATTCCCAGTTCCTCTGTCTCCGTCACATCTGCTCCCAGGATGAGGCTTTCCGTTCCAGGACATCTCAAATGTCCTCCTCCTTTAAGGATTGTGGTTTCCCTTCTGCCATTATCAATGATGCCCTCACCCGCATCTCCTCCATTTCCCGTACTTCGGCCGTCACCCCATCCTCCCATCACAACAGGTACAGAGTTCCCCTTGTCCTCACCTACCACCCCACCAGTCTCCGGATCCAGCACATTATCCTCTGCAACTTCTGCCACCTTCAACAGGACCCCACCAATAAGCACATCTTTCCCTCTCCACCCCTCTCTGCTTTCCCCAGGGATTGGTCCCCCCGCGCCCCCCCCCCAGCACTTATCCCTGTAAGCGTAAGTGCTATACCTGTCCCTACACCTCCTCTCTTGCCACCATTCAGGGCCCCAAACAGTCCTTCCAGGTGAGGCAACACTTCATTTGTGAGTCTGTTGGGGTCATCTATTGCATCCAGTGCTCCTGGTGCGGCCCCCTCTACATCGGTGAAACCCGACGCAGATTGGGGGACCGCTTCATCAAGCGCCTCCGCTCCGTCCACCACAACAGACAGGATCTCCCAGTTGCCACCCACTTCAACTCTGCTTTACATTCCCATTCGGATATGTCCATACATGGGCTCCTCTACTGCCACGATGAGGCTAAGCTCAGGTTGGAGGAGCAACACCTCATATACCGTGTAGGTAGTCTCCAGCCCCTTGGCATGAACATTTAATTCTCCAACTTCCAGCAATTCCCTCCCCCGCCCCCAGCTGCCTATCACCTCTCTCATGGTTCTGCCTCCTTCTGCTACCCATTGTACTTTCCCCTATTCCTTCTTCACCTTTCCTGCCTATCCCCTCCCTGCTTCCCCTCCCCCACCCTTTATCTTTCCCCTTACTGGTTTTTCACCTGGCACCTACCAGCCTTCTCCTTCCCACCCTCCCCCCACCTTCTTTATAGGGCCTCTCTTCAGTCCTGATGAAGGGTTCCAGCCTAAAAAGTTTTACTCATCATTTCCACGGATGCCACCCGACCTGCTGAGTTCCTCCAGCGTGTTGTGAGTGTTGCTTTGACCCCAACATCTGCAGAATATTTTGTTTACCTCTCCCCCACCCACCTACCTACCTTCCCCTTCACCTGGCTTCACTTGTCACCTTCTAGTTTGTCCTCCTTCCCCTTCACCTGGCTTCACTTGTCACCTTCCAGTTTGTCCTCCTTCGCCTCTCCCCAAGCCTTCTTATTCTGGCTTCTTCACTCCTCCTTCCCAGTATTGATGAAAGGTCCCAGTCCGAAACATTGACTCGATTCTTTTCCACAGATGCTGCCTGACCTGCTGAGTTCCTCCAGCATTTTGTATCAAAGACGAGAGTAAGGGTTGTATAGGGATTGGGAGAATGATATCTGCATAATAAAGTATCTGAGAAAGGAGTTACCGAGGTCACATTTTGTTGCTGCAATCCTACCTTGGAATCAAAGTACAGAAGTAAGAGCCCACACCAGATAATTCCAGTAAATAGAAAATGGAGTTTAGACACAATTCTAGGTTGTTTTCCAGTGCAGTGTTGAAATCCAGGGTGTCCTGATGTGCCTTTATACCCTATGGTTTGTGGAAACTCAAAACCATGTACTGTATGTATTAGTCATTGTATAATTTGGTATGAAGATGGAACCAAGTGAGTATGGCTGCTCAGGCCTTTAAGTCTGCAAGACCGCAGTCAAGTTATTCTTTAAAGGTTAACTTTTAAGATGTGAAAATCACCATCTGAAAAGTAGAGGGAAGCAAAGAGAAAGAAAAGACAGTGACAAACAGCAAAACAAACATACAGGTTGAGCAACCCTCATCTGAAATGCTTGGGGCCAGAAGTACTTCAGATTTTGTACTTTGGAATATTTGCATTTACATAATGAGAGAGCTTGGGGTTGGGACCCAGGTCTAAACACGAAATCCATTTCCATTACACTGGCACTAACAAGGCGCCAATCAGGGTAGGTGAGGTCACTTCTCCAAACTGACTGTGGTGCGCAGAAACCTGCGCATCACCTGGGAACCTTCCCACTGCCTTGTGGCATTTTCCATCTGTGGTGTCATATCAGCACTCAAAACTGTTTCAGATTTTGAAGGTTTTCAGATTTTGGATTTTCAGTTAAAGGGTGCTCTACCTTTACTAGGAGATAGCGGTCAAACTTTGAAACATTTGAGATACAAGGGAACAGGAAAAGATGAACCTTTTGCACAAATCACAATAGGCCTGTGGAGAAATGTATTATAATTCAGGTTTCCTGATTTTGTTTTTGATCTGCATTAATAGCAAAAAGATCTGTTAGAAAAGCAGTCCCAGCTTCACAGGATCAAAATATGTACTTTTATTCAAGCCAAATCAGACTATCACACCTCAACTATAGAACATAGCACGAGAAA
Organism: Mobula hypostoma; assembly: GCF_963921235.1. Classification (NCBI taxonomy): domain Eukaryota; kingdom Metazoa; phylum Chordata; class Chondrichthyes; order Myliobatiformes; family Myliobatidae; genus Mobula; species Mobula hypostoma. The sequence goes on along the minus strand of NC_086118.1, from coordinate 48,691,807 downwards.
TTATGCAGGATGTCTATTACATACTACTCTCTTCTCCAAAGTAAGTTCAAAACTGTAATGAGTAAAACACTGACATATTCAAGGTAATAGGCACAGAGGAACAGTATGCAATTTAGTGAAAGATCATGGCATATTGAGATTGAAATATGAATCGAGAGGGTCAAAATATCAAGAGATGACTGCATATGCCAACTTTAAGAACAAAGGGTGTTTTAAGTTTCTATTTCCTTGTATAAGTGTGAATATTGGACAGTAATATAGTATCATTTTGAAGATGAGACTGGTTATAAAATTACTGGTAAGAAATTTAATTGTGCTTAGCTACTTACCACTTTCAGAAAGCAAATCTTTTTTTATATGTAAGCAGCGGTTCACAATACAATCATTTGGTCCATCCGACTTATAAATGGATTCATACACTAATCCATTGGCATTTACAACTGCATACTTATAAGGATGCACTTTTCCAATGATGTTTTTATGAGCGTAAAGGCATCCCTCAATGAAGTATCCATGTTCTCCTAAACTCCTGTTGATGCGAAGCAAAAATTTCAAATAATTGGCCTAAATAAGCTATTAATGTAAACATAAACAAACCCTTTATTGGAGTTACAAGTATAAAACAGAAAGCAATAAAAGATTAGACTGCACAGAGCAAGTATCCAAATATTTAGGTGAGTGTGAGCATATGATAGAGACAAATTGATCTTTTTGACCTTAGCACTTAGTACTTTGAAATTAAGGCAGCAAATGTTTTGAAATATAGTTAATTTTTCTATATTTCAAAAATAAATTATTGTGCTTTCTTAAATGGTTCAGTTATTGTTATTTATTTTTACTTTTCCAGTAACATCCATTTAATGTGTTAAGTATATCCCAGATCCAGTAATATCAATGCTCAGTGACTGGTCAGAAAGATAATTTTTGGTCTACAAACCAGGACAATAGTGTGCACTGTTAAATGTGATATACAGTGGTGCTAGAAAGTTTGTGAACCCTGTAGAATTTTCTCTATTTCTGCATAAATATGACCTAAAATGTGATCAGATTTTCACGCAAGAACTAAAATTAGATAAAGAGAAGACAATTTAATAAATAACACAAAAATATTATACTTGTTCATTTAAAAACACAAACACGAGGAAATCTGCAGATGCTGGAAATTCAAGCAACACACACAAAATGCTGGTGGAACGCAGCAGGCCAGGCAGCATCTATAGGAAGAGGTACAGTCGACGTTTCAGGCCGAGATCCTTCGTCAGGACTTGCTCATTTATTTGTTGAGAAAAATGATCCAATATTACATGTATTTGTTGGAAAATGTCTGCAACTTGGTGATCTGGTTAGCCCAACAATCAGTAATATAGAGAATACAAGATTGGATGAAGGGTGTTGTAACATGATGCCCAGAAATCATATATTTAAGCAAAGTCAATATGGTCTTATGAACATGAAATTAATGTTTGACAGAGCTTGAAGATGTAACAAGCATTCCAAACAAATGGGTTTTCAGAAGGCATTTGATCAGATTTGGTATCTGAGGTTTGGAACAATGGGTCAGATGGAAATGACTGACAGAAACAGTTCAGCCAAATGTAAAAGTCTAACATTCACCATCCAGTTCAGACTTGGGACATGAACAGGCTGAGGAGTGAAACTAATAAGAACTGACACTACATTGAAAGGGATCACCAATTCTGAAAAAAGGTAAGGTGTCCTTGGTATTTCACTTTAAACTTGTTAATTAATTGCTGGCAGCACAAGGCCTTTTTTTTTAACTTAAGCTTCATTTTACTCAACTGCTTCCTGCATTCCACAACTCTTTTAGTCTCTAACTTCCATACAAGCAAAGCCAAGTCTGAGATAAACTGGAGGTCAGAATCCAGTGCAGATGATGTGTTTCTCACCCAATGCATTTACCATTAAAACAAGCAATCGAGCATCCAGTGTACTAAGGAGAAAGGCTGAACATACTTTACCTCCACCCAGCAGTTGGCTAATATACAAATGGCAAATTTACTCATTTGTGTAACTGAGACTGGAATAGGTAAGTTGATTTAATATGTTTTAATTATCTGTCAGCATTTTAAAGTATATATTTATTTGCATTTCAAATACAAATAACATTTTTGCAACTATTTACATTGTTTTTAACCATCTTTATCAAAGGCATTTAAAAACAGTACAAAAGCTTTAAACAGTAGGCTGTCAAAGGTAGACTAAATGCTCCAGAGATGTACACCACCTGAAACCTTCTTGCTACTCTTCTGACCATCCATTCTGGAAAGGTTAAGTCCCGGCAGATAGGCAACATGAACAAGTCTAGACAGCAATCAATTCTGAAAATCTACTTTGTGTTCCCTCTCACACTGAAACCCTCTTGCTGCCGCCCCTCTGTGAGGAGTTCAGTGAAACCCTCTCTCACTGCTCCCCCCCATGATCTCTGCTGTCCTTCGACTCTTTGAAAATGTGCTTGCCCAGACCTGCTACCACAGCACAGGAGTTCACTGAACATCTATTTCGTTATTTTAACAAGGACTGAGAAATAGTAAACCAACGAAACAGAGTTTGAGTCACTAGTTTGTGTTTGGAATGGCAGGTTACATTTCTGAAGTGCCTCAAGGATTATCAGCTGGGCCTCAGCATACTGCCAATATGTATCCCTGTAGATGCTTGCAAGTTTGGAACTTTATCACAAGCATATCCACTGTGGAAATCCCAAACTTGCTGACAGATCCAAAGATGGCTAACATATAACTATACTATTTTTTATACTTTATACTTTATTGTCGCCAAACAATTGATACTAGAGCAAACAATCATCACAGCAATATTTGATTCTGCTCTTCATGCTACCTGGAGTACAAATTGATAGTAAATATTAAAAATTTAAATTATAAATCATAAATAGAAAAGGGAAAGTAAGGTAGTGCAAAAAAACCGAGGCACAGATCCGGATATTTGGAGGGTATGGACCAGATCCGGGTCAGGATCCGTTCAGCAGTCTTATCACAGTTGGAAAGAAGCTGTTCCCAAATCTACTATGTCAAATTAATGAAATTCCACATGAAAATCTGTTCATGAATCCTCTATCAGCCATTTCACTTCCAAAGGGAAGACTATAGCTGCGAGCACAGAAGGTCAGAATTACGCCGTTTTAAAGTTCAAAGTATATTTATTATCAAAGTATGTATACTATATACAACCTTGAGATTCGTCTCTTTTACAGGCAGCCACAAAACAAAGAAACTGAATAAAACCTATTATAGAAGACCGTCAAACACCCAATTGTGCAGGAAAAGAAAATTAATTTATCTCTGAGATCAATTTTAATTAGAAATTATTTTACTTTTAATAGCTTTTAATATGTGAATTCATTTCTAATAGTTTTTTTGAATGTTTATATAGATCAGTAACATTCTGAAGCATTCTAAAGTCTTGATGGTTTGACAGACAACTAAGCTGTGAAGATGTGTTTTTTCCTCGCTGCTAAAGGCTTTCTCAGTACTTCCCAGCCAAGGCTAAGCAACAAGGTCACTGCAAAGCACTGTTGCTCTCGTAGCTCTAGGATACTCTTGTCTGGCAAATTTAACCTTTTCGTGTGAATCAGATAAATGTGAGACAATCGAGTGTTGTGTATTCTGCAGAAAACTTGTGTATTCTGCAGAACCACTGGTAATTAAATGGAAGATAATTTTCATGTTGATGTTTTTTCAGAAGCAATTCTCAGCTTCATCGATGATAACATAAGATCAAACACGACAAAAGCAGTTCTTTCAGTAGGGTTGAGTAATGCAAGGTTAAATATGCAAATATATTCTTCATTATTCTAACATTCGAGATAAATGCAAGCAAAAACAAAACAATGCTTGAAAACTTTTAACCAAATGTAAACTTACTTGGTTACAGTTACTTCACATACGTTTGTGTTCCAGTCTTCAGCAAGACTCCCAGATCTTATAAATACTTTATCTTTAACTGGATTGAAATTAAAATCCTTTGACAATATTGCATGGAAGTAAACAAAAACAGTTTCTTCAGGTTTTAAAGCTGTGTAACTGTAGATTTAAAACATATTATTAAAACAAATACACAATGATCCTTGGGAAGTCTGAAATATGTGGTGTTTCATATTAGAATTATTTCACCTTTATACAACTTGCATTTCATTTATAACAGTATTTTAATACAAGAAATATAACTGATATTCTGTAAGAAAGTCAACTGTCTAAACTCTATTGGTCATATCTGTACCAAGTTTTCAGAGTGGTAAGCAACAGGCAAGACTAGAACTCTTTTAGCTGGGAACTGTCATATTTTAATGAACAAATAGCAGTTTCACATGATAAAGACAGAGGATGGCTGTAACAACCAGTGAAGAGAAAGTGGAAGGACTTGTACTTCAAGAGGGAATGAAAGAAAGCAGATATAATTAAACTGAACAAAAAGAGCTGATGAGATGCTGCTCACAATAAAGCAAGAATTAATAAATGAAGTGGGTCAGCTGTAGGCACACGTGTATGGAAAAATAAATTAAACAAAACTGCAAAGGCTGAAACACATGAGAGAAAAGAAATGGGTAGCCAAGAAGAAAAATTATAAGAGAAAAAACAAAGTGCAGAAATTTCCCTCATATGCTTTCTGCTGACAAATGTATAATCACACTAACACAACCCGCCTTTAAAAACGTCTACTAATCAAACTTCAAGACAACAGTATTCAATTATTCAGCCAGCTAAAGCCTAGCAAACTTAGCAACTGAATCTCTCTCATGACTTCAAATACATGATATCTCATTCGTGTTTTCCCCACCTTGGTTCAGAAGGCTTTTTTTTTGATTGTTTTTTTTGTTGCTGTTTTTCCTTCCTGCTTAATAGTTTTTTATCTTCATCAGCACTTTTGTTGCTTGCTGTTGAGGCAGTTAATTCACTGTTACTTTTCTGTTTTGGGTTTTCCAATGGATTATCAGCCCATTTTTGTTCCAGTGTCTTGGAATCATGCTCCAGTCCTTTCTTCTCACTCTTCTGAATGGGACTTTTTTTATCATCTGTTCTTGAATATCCACCCTAGGGGGCACCAAATACAAGAAAAGTAACTTGAAAATCTCTGCCTTCAATGTTTTCAAACTTACATTTTACTTTTTATTTGTTATTTAGAGATACAGCGCAGAACAGGCCCTTCCGGCCCAATGAGCTGTGCCACCCAGCACCCCACCAATGTAACACTAGCCTAATCACAGGATAATTTACAATGACCAATTAACCTCCTAACTGGTACGTCTTTCAACTGTGGGAGGAAACCAAAGCACCCAAAGTAAACCCACGCAGTCTCAGACAGAAAGTACAAATTCCAGACAGTACCAGAATGGAGATCTGAACTCCAATGCCACAAGCTGTAATTGTGTCACACTAAATACATGCTACCTTTTTATACTGGAATCAGTTGCTTTATCTGTCTGTAACTTGAGTTCCCGAAGGTAAATTAGTTTATTATTGCCATAGAGTACAGGGAACATATTTGTTTCAATTATATGTTTTGCGTGTCATCCATACAGACCATTTCATTACAATGAGGCAGTAAAGGGGAAAATAACAGAATGCAGAATAAATTTTCATAGAAAATGCAGTGCAGGCAGACAATTAAGGTGCAAGGATATAACAGAGTAGATTGCGAGGTCAAGAGTTAATCTCACCATACTATCAGAATCAATTTTAATATAACTGGCATATGCTATGAAATTTAAATAGCAGTACATTGCAATACACAATTATAAAAACATGAATTATGATTTTAAAAATATACATAAAAACTTAAATACTGTAAGAAATGCAAAAGAAAGCAAAAAGTCTGAGGGAGAGTTCCTTAATCATTCAGAAATCTGATGGCAGATAGGAAGAAGCTGTTCCTGAAACAGTGAATGTGTGTCTTCAAACTCCTGTACCTCCTCCTTGATGGTAGTAATGAGAAGAGGGCATGTCCTGAGTGATGGGGGTCCTTAATTATGGATGCCACCTTCTTTGAGGTATCCTCAATGCTGAGGAAGCAGGTACCCATAATGGAGCCAGCTGAGTTTACAACTTTGTGCAGCTTTTTCTAATCTTGTCCAGTGGCCCCTCAATGCCAGACGGTGATGCAATCAGTTAGAATGGTACATCTGTAAAAATTTGTGAGAATCTTTGGTGATATTCCAAGTCTCCACAAACTCTTAATGAAATATAGTTGCTGTCGTGCCTTCATTGAAATTGCTTCAATATGTTGGACCCAGGATAAATCTTCAGAGATGTTGATACCCACAAACTTGAAACTCTTCACCCCTTCCATGGCAGATCTCTAGATGTGGACTGATGTGTTCAATCAATTTTTCCTTCCAGAAGTCCATAGTCAATTCCTTGGGTTTATGAGGTTGAGTGCAAGTTCGTTGTTGTAACACTACTCAACCAGCTGACCAATCTCGATCCTGTACACCTCCTCATCACCATCTGAAATTCTGCCAACAATAGTTGTGTCATCTAATTTCCTGTTGCTGTGCCTAGCCGCACAGTCATGGGTGTAGAGATAGTAGAGCAGTGGGCCAAGTATGCATCCTTGAGATGCACCAGTGTTGACTGTCAGCGAGGAGATGTTATTTCTGATCTGCATTGACTGTGGCCTCCCGATGAGAAGTCACAGATCCAGAGAGGGGCACAGAGGCCAAGGTTTTGTAGCTTGCTGATTAGATCTGAGGGGCGTCGTCGTGGCTATCCCTCGAGGTCGAAGATGATGGTCTTCGTTCTGTTGATCTAATTATGGGCTCTCAAGTGGCTTACGAGTCCAATCTTGGCTTTGAAAGTTCTTCCGCATTCAGGACAAGTAGTTCCAGATGGCAGATCGGGCTTTGGTTGTTGCTGCCTCTCTTTCCATTTTCTTCTCTTTTCTTCTAATTCTGCATATCTGTTGGCTTCAAAAGTTGCTGTTCCTTCTTGGATGATGGCTTGCTAGAGTTTCCTGTCCTTGGCATTGGTTTCCCAATTGTTGATGTCGATGTTACATTTCTTCATGTTGGCTTTTAAGATGTCTTTGAATCTCTTCTGTCATCCGCCTCTTTTACATATGCATTCTTTAAGCTGGGAGTAGAAGATTTGTTTCAGCAGACATTCGTCTTTCATCAAAGTTGCTGGTGAACGCAGCAGGCCAGGCAGCATCTGTAGGAAGAGGTGCAGTCGACGTTTCAGGCCGAGACCCTTCGTCAGGACTAACTGAAGGAAGAGTGAGTAAGGGATTTGAAAGTTGGAGGGGGAGGGGGAGATCCAAAATGATAGGAGAAGACAGGAGGGGGAGGGATGCACAGTCCCAACAGTGGCTTTCTCTTCACCACTCTCCCATAAAGCTACACCTGGGCAACAGTTGTTGTATGCACAGTCTCTCCCCATCTCAGCCACTGAAGCTTAAAACTCCCCCAAAGTTGTCATGGGTCTCTTGGTGGCCTCCCTCACTAGACCCTTCTTGCAGTCACTTAGTTTTTGAGGACAGCCTGTTCGTGACAGATTTAGAGCTGTGCCATATTCTTTCCATTTCTTGATGATTGAATTATCTGTACTCCAAGGGATATTCAGTGACTTGGAAATTTTCTTGTATCTATCTGACTTGTGCTTTTCAATAACATTTTCGTGCAGTTGCTTGGAGTGTTCTTTTGTCTTCATGGTGTAGTTTTTGCCAGGATACTATTTCACCAGCAGTTAGACCCTCCAGATGCAGGTGTATTTTTACTACAATCAATTGAAACATCTTAACCGCATGCAGGTCTCCAAAAACAGATCTCCATTTAACTAATTATGCGACTTCTAAAACCAATTGGCTGCACCAGTGATGATTTGGTGTGTCCCATTAGAAGGGGGTGAATACTTAATTATTTTGCATTTTAATTTGTAATTAATTTAGATCACCTTGTAAAGACCTGTTTTCACTTTGAGACGAAAGAGTCCTTTTCTGTTATCAGTGTCAAAAAAGCCAAATTTAATCTATTGTGATTCAATGATGTAAAATAAAATGTGAAAACTTCCAAGGGGTGTGAATACTTTTTATAGGCATTGTATCATCTGCAAATTCCGACAATGCTAAAGACTAGAAAGCATTGCTTTCAATTCCTGATCTGTGGTAACTGGCTGATCCTAACTGGCAAGACATTTGGGATAAGCTCTAATAAACTAAGGTGAGAACTTTTATTATCTATTGGGCTATACAATGAGAAGAGTGGATTTGGCTATAATAACCTGTTAACATTAATTAACTAACATGTTTTATATTCTTGTGTTATATTAGTAAAATTACCCTCCTGTGTGAATAGTAGGTGATAGAGCAAAATACAACCAGCATTCCCAGAGCATGCCTCACCAAAAATATGAAAATATATTCTTAATATAATTACTTTTCCCCAATGAGACATCTAGACAGTTGAAAATTAAGACATTGTAGAATATTGTTCTAATTTTTTTTACTGTATAATTTTACAATAATTTTAGGTTACTGTTAATGTTTTTAGATGGCACCATTTTTAAAAGTACTACTGTGATATAAAAAAAACAATTTATAAATACACGTTATAACCTTCAGTGGAATGGTTTCTTCCTTCTCCAGCTCCCGTTGACTGGGACACTTTTTGTCACTGGTTCCTGCGTTGCTGTGTTCTGTTTTACTATTAGCTTCTGATTTGCCTAAATTGCCTTTCGTTACAGATTTAATCTCATCGTTGCCACTCCTCTGTTTTTCTGTGGCTAAAATTCTATCTCCCATTGATTTGGTTGGTTTGTTCTTACAAGGGTCAGGCACTGGATTCTCTGCAGTAGCTCTGGCACCATGATCTTTGTTCTCAGTAGGTATGATGTCACTTTTGGGTGGTACTAAGCTTTGTTTTGCACCATCTTTGACTAGAGTGTAATTATCTGGCACTTGATCCTTTTGTGTTGATTTGGGATAGGGTCCATCACCCATAGCACCCATATCAGCATTTTCATTGGTAGATTTTAGGTCACTGGTCCCATCATCAGTGACAGCAGAAAAAACATTACTTTCATTTCCAAATTTGAGTTGCACTAATTTTGTGTGTGTATGATCACTTTCCGAATACAATTGGTCATGCTCAGAAGTGGAAGTAGTTTCTTTACATGTATCAGCTGCACTCTGTTCCATCTGTCTCCGTTTTTTCTGTTTTTGAAAGAAAAACAACATTCAGAACCTATCAATGGTAGCAAACAGTATCGTTAGCGTACTAGATTTTAAAACTCCACACACCTCCTCCCCCAACCATCCATCACTCAGCTGCAAAAATTAGAACTTTTCTAATAATATTATTGATTAGAAAGCTACACAAATTAAACAGTGTAAAATGTTTGTATTTAGTGCATCTTTGATGGCACTGTTACGCAAACATGCTATCTGAATATATTGTGAACAATTTTCCATTTTGCTCCATTTCTTTGTTTCACTGCACTTCAATTTCAACTTCATTGAAAATATTCAAGAAATCAGATGTTTGTTCTACTAATTTGGACAAGTTTGTGTGAATAATCTATCTATAGTTTACTGTGCTCATATCTTCTGTCCAATTGCAACTTACTTGAAAGAAATGAGAGTTTGAATACATCATAAGCACTTACCCATCAATGTTGCTAAGGAAAAGACAGACAAGATATTGTTGAATTCTAAACATCAAAGATTATTCTTTCCTAATTTCAAATTTAAAGTAAATTCAAAGTATCAAAGTACATATGATACCATATACTACCTTGAGATTTACTTTCTTGTAGGCATTTACAGGAAGAAAAAAATTGTCCTTCTGCTTTATCTATATACTACTAAAACTCTCATGCTCTGACTGTTTGTGACCTCCAATGAGTGCAAACGGTGCATTACAGTGGCACTTTTTTTGGCTAAATCGAATTAAAATGCGCTAACTTAGAGAATGCAAACTTCAGGGTTATATATTCGTATAACATTGCTCATTCGCCAAAAATCAACAGACTGCCTTTCACTTGAAACCAGATCGGCCATCATGGAAATCGAGACGCGACAGCCCGACGCATGCACACGGCTAGCCTCAGCAATGACACCTACCAGAGCAAAAGGGCAGGGCAGCTCTATTTCAAGGGGTCACATTCTGCTGATCACCATCAGCAAGTGCAGGATTGGGACAGATCTAACTGCCACCCATCAATAGAGATAATTAAATCTTACTGTAATAACGTACATCAAGACACCCATAAAACCCTTTGCTGCAGTCAATGGACAGTGGCGACTATATCATGTCCATTTAGGAGAGTGCCAACCACATCATCAAGAATAATCAGCATCCTTTGGTGTTACTGCTTCGTATCTTCTATCCAGCAATAGGGTAAAAAAAAAATAGCTTAATTATGCCACGTGGAAAGGGAATGGGGACATTATGGTCAAGAGATGACGCCAAACGTCGGGAAGTCGCAAGGAGAGGGAGAGAACAAGAATCAGATGAGGCCAGGGCCGCACGACTCCAGGATCAAAGAGTCAGGACAAAAAAAAAATGAGATAGATGAGGAGAGGCATGCACGTCTCCAGGATCAGAGACAAGCAACAAACAGAAGAGCTGAAAAGATGGGGATGAAAGGACTGCACGTCTCCAGAATGACAAAAACAGGCACAGGAGGAGAGAGGAAGAGACAAAGGAGCTGAGAAATGCACATCTCCAGGATCAGAGACAAAGAACAAACAGAAGAGATAGACAGGGGATGACAGGACTGCATGTCTCCAGATTGACAATGAGAGGCACAAGGGTAGCAGATAAACCAGAAATGCCATCAAAAGTGTCCTTCATTAAATGAGGAGCTATATTTGCTTTGCTACGCGTCATTCTTTAATAAACTGAGGTTTTCTACTTCAGTTTCCAAAGCAAAGCAATACCAATAGCATTCAGGAAAATTTAATGTTCATTCTGGTCCCATCAGACTGCGCTACTCTTCTCTCAAAGGGTACCCCAATGGGTCACCCCATTGTCTAGTCATAAATAGAAATTTAATAATCTAAATTTTCAAATGAATAATACCATTTTAATTCCCTTTGTTAAATCTGGGCATTGAAGGAAAGGTCAGCAATACTCTCATCCTAACTGCCTTTAATTTGCTAGGTCATTTAAGAGCCTACAATCACATATAGAGCAGACCGCGCAAAGACAGAAATCTCCTTCAATAAGGGGCATCAATGAATCAGATAGAAACAATACAATAGTTTTATTCTGGTACTTCCAGGAGCGACCTGGATCACCTTCAAGTAGCAAAGACAATGTGGTTCCTCACTGATTTTGCCACTGAAGCAAAAACTCTCTTTTTAAATGGTGAGTGAGAGCCTGTCGGTCCCCCAGTCAAGGGGTTTGGAGAAGCAATACAGAAGATTGTAACATTGGAACAGCGAGCTGTTGGCCTCCGCTCTTCTTGTTTGCAGGAGCGATCCTTCACTCCCTTGCTGATGAGATAAGAACCTGTCTGGGATTCAGATCTGCTGGGGTATGGACTATAGTTTATGATGGACTCTAGATTAAAGTCTTTTTGAGGGCTGTTTTTTGTTATTGTTTGCATGACAGGGTTGTAAGAGGTTGGGGCTTCTGCTGGTGCAAGAGGGAGGAGGGTCAATGCTTCTGCTGCAGCTTGGGGATGGGGGTTTCTTGTTTCATGGATGTCTCTGAAGAGTAAAAATTTCAGGTTATATCCTGTATACATTCTCTGATATTAAATTGAACCATTTGAACATTAGACTTTATTAATTCCACAGTACCATGGTAGAATGTGATCTCTAATCTATGGATGTGAACTAATCCAGGCTTCCAGTACCACTGCCATACACTAAAAATTAAATGCAAAGCTCAATTAGTACTCCAGAACACTGTCTATATTTTTAAAAATAAAAATACTGTTAACAAAGAATCTGGGAAAATAAACATTATTAGTTTAGCACAATAAAGATACCTGGATAGTCATTGCTACCATAAATTACAAACATTCTTTATTCCTATGATCAAAGTCTAGCTGAAGAGCTGAAATAGTATGCTTGAGGGATGGGCAGAGTTGGATCAAGGACCAAATTAAGAGGGCAAGTAATCTAAAGTGGAACCACAGCTTTCTAAAGCAAAATCCAGGAAATAGAACTTTTTATTAAATATGATTTTGAAACTATTTGGTCAAAACTCCCAAGTGATCTTTGCTAACTAGCATCAAGTAATTTTCACAAGCCATAATGAAAATCACAACCATTCATTTTATAAAGATTACTGAAGAACACAATCAGAAGAATTCTGTCACAGTGCAAATTCCTTCAGCATTTTATAAAATCAAGGGCTTTTTTTTAAAAAAAAACAGGTACCTTCCACAATCATATTTTTCTCAAATGGTATTACATGTTGAAAATTCCTCTGGTGAGTGCTTGAGTTCAAAACCCCCTGACTTGCTTCCATGGGGATGACCACCCTCCCCTGACTGTGACTGCAGGTCCAGTTAAGAGACAGCTGGAGAGACTACATCAAGGCAAGGCTACTGGACTGGATGGTTCAGCCCCAGAGTACTGAAGATCTGTGCAAGGCAGCTGTCTGGTATTTTGTAGCACCTTTACAATCTGAGTCTGAGTCAGGAAAAAATACCAGTGCTTTGGAAGACATCCTGCTTGGTTCCTGTACCCAAGGCAGCAATTCCAACTGAACTTGACAACTACAGACCAATTGCCCTCACATCCCATGTGGTGAAGGTGCTGGAGAGGCCAATATAACACAATACTCAGGTCCTGTTGGAGTCTGCTCTACAGCTGCACTCAAAATGCAGTTCTGCATGGCAGCGTGTTCCTGTCCTTACAGCTCGCTGGTGGGCCACATTTTCAATATCTCCAGGAGCAGCCTGAAAACAAGTGCCTTCAGGGTGTGGCCTACTGCAGCCCTGTTTTCTGACTGGTGTTGCAAATGAAGTGTCACAGGAAGCTGGAACATGAAGACTGAGTGCAGTTGTCAGAGGCCTCTGCACTCAGGTGATCAGCACTCTCTTGATGGTGAGTGAGAGTTGACTGCCAATTCTCAAGTTGGGGGAACTCTAAATAGAAGTGGCAGTACAGACAAACTAACATTAAAAACTCTGTTTCCCTTCTCTTGTGGAAGGAGTGATTATCTCCCTTTCCCTTGTTAGTGAGGGAAATTGCCTGAGGGATGAACAATAGCTTCTGCTGGACTGTAGACGATGGTCTCTCTTTAGGGCTTTGCTGTTGCTTGCATGGTGAGTAGTGGGAGTGCTGATACTTTGTTAGAATAAGGGGGGGGGAGGGGAAGGAAGGATGCTTGACACTGCTTGAGTGTGGGTGGGCCAGGGGGCTTTGGATTTCTTACATTTTTCCTATCATTCATTCTGTGGGGTTTTTCTTCTATTTCAAGGAAGTCTGTGGAGTAAGAATTTCAGGTTGTATGTTGTATACATTCTCTGATATTAAATGGAACCATTGAAATTTCACAGAGCTGGATACCTGCCAATATAACAATACTCAAATTTCCCTGAGCTCTATGAGTGGAAGGGTGGAAAAAGAACCAGTTCATGTAGTGTTGTATTTCCAGAAGGCATTCAATAAGATACCACGTAAGGCACAGATACCACCACAAAGGGTTAGAACTGATATGTTGACATAACACAGGATTGGCTAACAATAGTGGTGATAAACTTGGCAATCTATAACTAATTTGAGGTGGCTAAGCATTCAGATCAGAGTTAGGGCCTCAGCTATTTACAATCAACTTGGATGAATGGACCCAAGTGTCTGCCTGCCAAATTTGCCATTGATTGCAAAGAGGCAAGTGTGCAAGCTACGAGTAAAACATGAAAAGACCATGAGACATAGGAGCAGAATTAGGCCACCTGGCCCATCAAGTCTGCTGCCATTCAAATCATGGCTGAATCTTTTCTCTATCTCCTCAACCCCAGTTCCCAGCCTTCTCCCCATAACCTTTGATGCCATGTCCAATCAAGAACCTATCAATCTGACCTTAAATACACCCAATGATCTGGCCTCCACAGCTGCATGTGGCAACAAATTCACCACCCTTTGGCTAAAGAAATTTGTCATCTGTTTTGAAATGGTACCCTTCTATCCTGAGGCTGTGCCCTCGTCCTAGACTCTCCCACCATGGGAAATAACCTTACTACATCTACTGTCTAGGCCTTTCAACATTCCAAAGGTTTTAATGAGACCCCCTCCCCCATCCTTCTAAATTCTAGTGACTACAGGCCCAGAGCCAAATGTTCCTCATATGATAACCCTTTCATTTCTGGAATCATCCTTGTGAACCTCCTCTGGACCCTCTCCAATGCCAGCACATCCCTTCTAAGATGAGGGGCCCAAAACTGTTCACAATACTCAAGGTGAGGCCTCACCAGTGCCTTATAAAGCCTCAGCATCACATCCCTGCTCTTGTATTCTAGACCTCTTGAAATTAATGCTAACATGGCATTTCCCTACCTCACCACCATAACCTACAAGTTAATCTTCAGGCTGTTCTGCACAAGGACTCCCAATCCCTCTGCATCTCAGATTCTTGAATTTTCTGCCCGTTTAGAAAATAGTCCAAGTTTATTTCTACTAACAGTGCACGACCATGCATTTTCCAGCATTCCATTTCAATTGCCACTTTCTTGCCTATTCTTCTAATCTGTCCAAGTTCTTCTACATCCTACCCATTTCCTCAACACTACCTGCCCCTCCACCAATCTTCGTATCATCTGCAAACTTGGCAACAAAGCCATTTATTTCATCATCCAAATCATTGATATACAGCACAAAAAGCGGTCCCAACATCAACCCCTGCAGAACACCACTAGTCACTGGCAGCCGACTAGAAAAGGATCCTTTCATGCCCACTTGCTGCCTCCTACCAATCAGCCAATGCTCTAACCATGTTAGTAGCTTTCCTGTAATGCCATGGGCTGTTAATTGAGTAAGCAGCCTCATGTGGCACCTTATCAAAGGCCTTCTCAAAGTCCAAATATACAACATCCACTGCATCCCCTTTATCTATCCTACTCGTAATTTCCTCAGAACTCCAACAGGTTTGTCAGGCAGGATTTTCCCCTGAAGGAAACCATGCTGACTTTGTACCATCTTGTCCTGTGTCACCAAGTACTCCATCACCTCATCTTTGACAATTGATTCTAACATCTTCCAACCACTGAGGTCAGGCTAACTGGTCTATAATTTCTTAAAGGGTAATGTTAGCAATTTTCCAGTCCTCTCACACAATGCCAGAGTCCAATAATTTTTGAAAGATCATTTCTAATGCCACCATAATCTAATGCTACCTCCTTCAGAACTCTAGGGTGCAGTTCATCTGGTACGGGTGACTTATGTACCTCAAATCTTTCAGCTTTGAGCACCTTCTCTTGTAGCAGTAACTGCACCCACTTCTCTTCCTTCCCACACTACATCAGGCATACTGCTGATGCAAAATTCTCATTTAGTTCAGCAGCTATCTCCTTGTCCCCTGTTATTCTTCCTCCTATCTCATTTTCTAGCAATCCTATATCCACTCTCATTTCAAGCAACACACAAAGTTGCTGGTGAATGCAACAGGCCAGGCAGCATCTCTAGGAAGAGGTACAGTCAACATTTCAGGCCAGGACTAACTGAAGGAAGAACTAGTAAAAGATTTGAAAGTGGGAGGGGGAAAACGATGGAGCCAAGAGCTGGACAGGTGATGCATTCACCAGCAATTTTGATGTGTGGCTTGAACTTCCAGCATCTGCAGAATTCATCATGTTTGTGTTTTTAAATCCACTCATTTCTCATCTTTAAGAATACTTGAAAAAACTTACTATCCACTTTGATATTTGCTAGCTTGCTTTCATATTTCATCTTTTCCTTCCTAATGATTTTAGTTGTTCTCTATAGGTGTTTTTTTTAATATAAAAGCTTCCCAATCCTCCACCTTCCCACTAATTTTTGCTTTGTTGTATGCCCTTTCTTTTGCTTTTACAATAGCTTTGACTTGCCTCGTCAGCCATGGTTGTACTATTTTACCATTTACATATTTCTTTATTTTTGGAATACATGTCTTGCAGCTTCCTCATTTTTCCCCAGAAACACACACCATTGCTGCTCTGACATCCCTGCCAGTAGCTCCTTCCAATTTACTTTGTCCAACTCCTCTCATAGAACTGTAATTTCCCTTACACCCATTGCAAATCTGCTACATCAGACTTATTTTCTCCCTATCAAATGTCAAGTTGAACATAATTATATTGTGATCACTAGTTCCAAAGGATTCTTTTACCTTAAGCTCCCTAATCATCTCTGCTTCATTACACAACACCCCTAGTAGGCTCAATGACAAACTGCTCTAAAAAGTTATCTCTTAGGCATTCAACAAACTCACTTGAGATCCATTACCAACTGATTTTCCCCAATCGACCTATATGTTAAAATCTCCCTCAACCACCATAACATCACCCTTTTGACTCACTTTTTCTATTTCCTGTTGTAACCTGTGGTCCATATCCCAGCCACTACTGGAAGGTCCGTATACACAAGGATTCAACATCATCTGATCCTATGTCACATCTTTCTACTCATTTGATACAATTCTTTACCAGTAGAGCCACACCACACCCTCTGACCACCTTCCTAGCCCTCCGATATAACATATAACCTGGGATATTCAGCTCCCAACTACAACCATCCTTCAGCCACGATTCAGTGATGGCCACATCATACCTAGCAATCTGTAATATTGCAACAAGATCATCCACCTCATTTCTTGTACTACATGCAATTAGATACACGTTGAGTATCATATTTGTTATCCTTTGACTCTGCATCACTAATGATTTGATACTCAGCCTGTAGGCTGCAACTAAGTCCTATCACCTGCCTGCCCTTCCTGACAATCTGACTGTACTACTATCTTCACTTCTTTTAAAAACCATCTGTCCTATCGTGAGTCCCTTCATTCCAGCTCCCACCACCCTGCCAAGTTAGTTTAAACCCTCCCCAACAGCCCAAACAAACCTGCCCATGAGAAAAGAGCTCCCACAATGATAGATAGATGAATCACATAGCAGATGGAGTATAATGGGGATGTGAAACTATTTATTTTTAAGAAAGACTCAGTCTTTCCTAAAAGTCTATTTATTATCGCCTACCAGCCCCGACTAGGAGTTGATGATGCCATCGTCTACCTGCTGAACCATGTCTATGCCCACCTGGACAAGCCAGCGTCACTGTGAGGGTCAGGTTTTTGACTTCTCCAGTGCATTCAACCATCCGCCCTGCTGGGGAGAAGCTGACAGCAATGCAGGTGGATACTTTCCTGGTGTCATAGATTCTTGATTACCTGACTGGCAGACCACAATACATGTGCTTGCAACACTGTGTGTCCGACAGAGTGATCAGCAGCACTGGGGCTCCACAGGGGACTGTCTTGTCTCCCTTTCTCTTCACCATTTACACCTCAGACTTCAACTACTGCACAGAATCTTGTTATCTTCAGAAGTTTTCGGATGATTCTGCCATAGCTGGATGCATCAGCAAGGGAGATGAGGCTGAGTACAGGGCTACGGTAGGAAACTGTCACATGGTGTGAGCAGAATTATCTGCAGCTTAATGTCTACAAGAAGGGTCAGACCCATCTATTTCCTGAGGAGACTGAGGTCCTTTAATATCTGCCAGATGATGCTGAGGATGTTCTACGAGTCTGTGGTGGCCAGTGCTATCACGTTTGCTGTTGTGTGCTGAGGCAGCAGGCTAATCTCCTGTGTGGGATCTTGTCAAAAGCCTTCTAAAAATCCAAATTTACCACATCCACTGGTTCTCCCCTATTCACCCTACTAGTTACATCCTCAAAAAATTCTATGAAATTCATCAGACATGATTTTCCTTTCACAAATCCAGGCTGACTTTGTCCAATGATTTCATTGTTTTCCAAATATGCTGTTATCACATCTTTGATAACTGACTAGCATTTTCCCCACCACCGATGTTAGGCTAACCGGTCTATAATTCCCCAGTTTCTCTCCCCTTTTCTGAAAAGTGGGGTTACATGAGCCACCCTCCAATCCTCAGGAACGAGTCCAGAATCTAAAGAGTTTTGAAAAATTATCACTAATGCATCCACTATTTCTTGGGCTACTTCCTTAAGCACTCTGGGATGCAGACCATCTGGCCCTGGAGATTTATCTGCCTTTAATACCTTCAATTTACCAAACACCACTTCCCAACTAACATGCATATCCCCTCAGTTCCTCCATCTCACTAAACCCTCTGTCCCCGAGTATTTCCAGATTATTTATGTCCTCCTTAGTGAAGACAAAACCAAATTAGCTATTCAACTGGTCTGTCATGTCCTTGTTCCCCATAATCAATTCACCTGTAAGGGACCTACATTTGTCTTAACCAATCTTTCTTTTCACACATCTATAAAAGCTTTTAGTCAGTTTATATGTTCCCTGCCAGTTTTCTCTCAATCTTTTCCCTTTCCTAATTAAGCCCTTTGTCCTCCTCTGCTGGACTCTGAATTTCTCCCAGTCCTCAGGTGAGCTGCTTTTTCTGGCTAATTTGTATGTTTCTTTGGAATTGATACTATCCCTAATTTCCCTCGTCAGCCACAGGTGCACTACCTTCCGATTTATTCTTTTGCCAAACTGGGATGAACAATTGTTGTAGTTCATCCATGCGATCTTTAAATGCTTGCCATTACATACCTACCATCAACCCTTTAAGTACCATTTGCCAGTCTATTTTAGCTAATTCACATCTCATACCTTCAAAGTTACCCTTCTTTTAGTTCAGAACCTTTGTTTCTGAATTAACTATGTCAGCAGTGCCCAACCACCGGGCCCCAGACCAGTGCCGAGCCACAAGGAATGTGCTACTGGGCCGCGAAGAAATGATATGATTTGGCGATGGGAGTCAGCTGCACCTTCACTCATTCCCTGTCACACACTGTTGAGCCATTATGCATGCAAGGTCATTACCCGCACATCATCCATGTCAGTGCAGAAAGATCAATTCCTCGAGCTTGCAAATAACAGCAGTATAACATACAAAAGTATGTTTGACATAACATCTCTCCAGGCATTCTGTATCAAAGTCAAGGCTGAATATCCTGAGATAGCTATGAAAGCACTGAAAACATTGCTTCCATTTCCAATATATCTCTGCAATGAATGCAACAAAAACTAAATTGCAGAATAGGCTGGACACAAGGAACACTGTTCGAGTACCACTGTCTCCCATCACCCCTCGATGGCACTGTCTTGTTGCAGGGAAACAAGCCCAGGGCTCCCACTGATTCAGTGGTACTGGTGTGTTGCAATGATTTTATATGTTCATATGGAGAAAATATGTGCTGTATGTTTAATATCCAAACATTACTTAAAATGTTATGATGCTATTGACTTAAGTGACTTATATAACAACTACAGCACAGGAACAGGCCACCTTTGCCTTTCTAGTCC
This sequence comes from Mobula hypostoma, assembly GCF_963921235.1. Classification (NCBI taxonomy): domain Eukaryota; kingdom Metazoa; phylum Chordata; class Chondrichthyes; order Myliobatiformes; family Myliobatidae; genus Mobula; species Mobula hypostoma. The sequence goes on along the minus strand of NC_086118.1, from coordinate 48,672,335 downwards.
GTCCCAAATGCTACTCTCACCTAGTCCCACTGACCTGCACTCAGCCCATAACCCTCCATTCCTTTCCTATCCATATACCTATCCAATTTTTCTTTAAATGATTAATATCAAACCTGCCTCAACCACTTCTACTGGAAGGTCGTTCAACACTTACTTCAAGTTCCCCTGATAATTGACTTATCACTATATTCACGCGAGGAAAATATGCGCTGTGTTTAATGTTAAATTCATCAGATAAACCCTTTTAGAAAGGAAATTAAGTGTATTAGCCACTTATCACCTATATTCTAGTCATGATTAACACCCCATCACCAAAAACGATTAGTAGGAAAAAAAATCAGCACATACACACATGCCCAGGTTACGCATGCGTGCAGGTGCCCACACAAGGTCTCATGGTCTTTGTAGTCTTTCTCAGGGTAAACACAAAGTATTTGACTGCTACTCGTCCATTCGTACCTCCCCCCCAGGGGTCTGCCAGTCCACAAGAATAGTCAATATTAAACCAGTCTACAGTGCAAACAAGGTTGGGGACCCCTGAACTATGTCAATCTCCATCTTAATGAAGAATTCCACCATATTATAGTCACTCTTACCCAAGGGGCCTCTCACAACAAGATTGCTAATTAACCCTTCCTCATTGCTCAAGACCCAGTCTAGAATGCCTGTTCTATAGTTGGTTCCTCAACATGTTGGTTCAAAAAACCATCCCACATACACTCCAAGAAATCCTCTTCCTCAGCACCCTTACCAATTTGGTTCACCCATTCTATGTAGATTGTAGTCACCCATTGTAACTGCTGTTCCTTCATTGCACTCATTTCAAATTTCCTGTTTAATGCCATCCCCAAACTCACTATTACTGCGAGGTGGCCTGTACACAACTCCCACCAGCCTTCTCCGCCCCAGTGTCATGCAGCTCAACCCATATCGATTCCACATCCACCCTACTGATGTCCTTCCTTTCTATTGCATTAATCTCCTCTAACCAACAATGCAACCCCACCTCCTTTTCTTTCATGTATCCCTCCTGAATATTGAATACCCTGAATATTGAGCTCCCATCCTTGGTCACCCGACAGCCAGGTCAGTAATCCCAACTACATCACAATCATTAATAACAATCCACTTTCAATTCATCCACCTTCTTACAAATCCTCCTTGCATAAACACACAAAGCCTTAAGGCTTTCTTTTACAACACTCTTGGCCTTCAGACAAGGTTGAAAAGTAGCCCATTTTGATTTTTGCCCCGGATTTGCCAGCCTGCCACTTTTGCTTTTCCCCTTACTACTTCTTGCTTCTACCCTCATTTTACACCCGTCTCTCTGCACTTGTTCCCATCCCCGTTGTGAACTAACCTCCTCTCTCCAATTCTCTTGAATTTGATTCCCAACCTCCAATTCTAGTTTAAAGTCACCTCACCCTTGCAAATCTCCCCACCAGGATATTGGTCCCCCTACAATTGAAGTTCAACCCACCCTTTCTGAACAGGTCACACCAGCACCAAAAGAGGTCCCAATGATCCAAAAATTTGAAACCCTGCCCGCTGCTCCAATCCCTCAGCCAGGCATTTATCCACCACCCATTGCATTCCTACTCTCCCTGTCGTGTAGCACAAGCAGTAATCCTGAGATTATGATGGAGGCACGGCTCCGTAGGGGGGGCGGGAGGCACGGCTCCGTAGGGGGGGCGGGAGGCACGGCTCCGTCGGGGGGGGGCGGGAGGCACGGCGCCCGTAGGGGGGGGGCGGGAGGCACGGCTCCGTAGGGGGGGCGGGAGGCACGGCTCCGTAGGGGGGGCGGGAGGCACGGCTCCGTAGGGGGGGGCGGGAGGCACGGCTCCGTAGGGGGGGGGCGGGAGGCACGGCTCCGTAGGGGGGGGGGGGAGGCACGGCTCCGTAGGGGGGGGGGGCGGGAGGCACGGCTCCGTAGGGGGGGGGCGGGAGGCACGGCTCCGTAGGGGGGGGGGCGGGAGGCACGGCTCCGTAGGGGGGGGGGCGGGAGGCACGGCTCCGTAGGGGGGGGGGGGGGAGGCACGGCTCCGTAGGGGGGGGGGGGCGGGAGGCACGGCTCCGTAGGGGGGGGGGCGGGAGGCACGGCTCCGTAGGGGGGGGGCGGGAGGCACGGCTCCGTAGGGGGGGGGGCGGGAGGCACGGCTCCGTAGGGGGGGGGGCGGGAGGCACGGCTCCGTAGGGGGGGGGCGGGAGGCACGGCTCCGTAGGGGGGGGGCGGGAGGCACGGCTCCGTAGGGGGGGGGCGGGAGGCACGGCTCCGTAGGGGGGGGGCGGGAGGCACGGCTCCGTAGGGGGGGCGGGAGGCACGGCTCCGTAGGGGGGGCGGGAGGCACGGCTCCGTAGGGGGGGCGGGAGGCACGGCTCCGTAGGGGGGGCGGGAGTGGGGGGTGGTCCAAAGCAGGAGTATGGAGGTAGTGCAATGACAGACAAATGCAACCTCAGACACCAGACAATGTAATTTAGTTGTAAATAATTTGTTTATTTGTCATTATAGCAAATTCAGTCTTGTCATCATTACTGCAGCTGCCAAAAAATCTCAGATCTCCTTAGTGCAAATCCAAAAATTGCTACAGCTCTGCCAAGTAATGTTAGGCACTTACTTTCTTCATGTGCCCAAGACTTCTGCACAGTATTTTAAATTCCTGCAACATGCTGCTGGCAGAAGTGGTGCAAGCACATGCAACTAACTTCTATGGGGCATCTTGATGTGACACTGACCATGTGCTGTTTAGTTCAGGTGTCATATGCCAAGAGGCATTGATCTTTTGTATTATCAGAGCCTTTCCCCCCAGGGCCAAAATAGTTGCCACACTGACTCAGGTTCAAGGTACTCGGCTGTCTGCAGAGCAAATGTCAGGCAAGTTATTGGTTTTCTATAAAAAAAATCTAGTTGTGAGTGCATGTAATGGGCTGCTTGCAGCAGTGGAGGTGGATATGCTGGGAGTCTTTTATGAGACTTGGATAGGTCCATGGAGTTTTGAATAGAGGGCTCTGGGTAAACCTCGTAATTTAAGTTAGCAATATGTTCAGCACAACTGTCAGCTGAAGGGCCTGTATTGTGCTGTAGGTTTTCTATATTAGACTGACATTATGGTCAATGTAGGTAGTAGCCAAAGGGACTGTTTCAAATCCAACTGAAAAGGGGTGAATGGAGATGATGGTTCTAATATAGGTAATGAATTCAAGTTTATCCAAGTGCAAGATAGAACTTGTTAACTCTGGTCAAGTCCACAGATAAAGTCAAAAAATACATTCTTCAGCAATTCACAATCTGAGTCAAGGTCCAGCAATGACAAATCACTAAGAAAATTCTCCTCTTCCTGCTGTTTAAGATTGTTACTGATGAAAATCTAACACCAGAACCAGTCTACAATGCTGATTTTTATACTTTACCTAGAACCTATAGAAGTTAAATAGAAATACAATGTACTGTGGTGGCCAATTAGGAAAAGGGGAAGTGCAAGACCTATGTCATACACCAGTCATTGAATGTGGGCATACAGCAGGCAGTGAGCAAGGCAAATGGTATGCTAGCGTTTATAGCGAGAGGATTCGAGTACAGGAGCAGGGAGGTACTACTGCAGTTGTACAAGGCCTTGGTGAGACCACATCTGGAGTATTGTGTGCACTTTTGGTCCCCTAATCTGAGGAAAGACATCTTTGCCATAGAGGGAGTACAAAGGTTCACCAGATTGATTCCTGGGATGGCAGGACTTTTATACGATGGAAGGCTGGATGAACTAGGCTTATGCTCATTGGAATTTAGAAGATTGAGGGGGGATCTGATTGAAATGTATAAAATCCTAAAGGGATTAGACAGGCTAGATGCAGGAAGATTGTTCCCAATGTTGGGGAAGTCCAGAATGAGGGGTCAGTTTGAGAATAAAGGCAAAGCCTTTTAGGACTAAGATTAGGAAAAACTTCAGAGTGGTGAATTTGTGGAATTCTCTGCCACAGGAAACAGTTGAGGCCAGTTCATTGGATATATTTAAGAGCGAGTTAGATATGGCCCTTGTGGCTCAAGGGATCAGGGGGTATGGAGGCAAGGCTGGTGCAGAGTTCTGAGTTGGATGATCAGCCATGATCATACTGAATAGCAGTGCAGGCTTGAAGAGCCAAATGGCCTACTCCTGCACCTATTCTATGTTTCTATGTAACCTTTTAATCAAAACATCATAGATGGAGAATGAAAGCCTGCCACTGTTTGGTGTAGGTCAACAGCTGATTCAGGCATTCTCCCCATGTTTGTTATCCTGCATACATTGTTTCTATAGCAGTAAATTATTGCATACCATTAATGTAAAGTACATACAGGAGTGAGACTGTACCAGTGCACACAAATTCAGAGTTGGACATAATGGCAATCCCAAGCTATCTGATTGTGTATTCCAAAACCTGAAGAAATCAAACTTCCAGCCCCAAACATTTTGGTTAAGTGGTACTCAACCTGTACTACTGAAATTGTGACTGATTATGTGCTTAACTGCCTTACCTTCTGCACCACCTTAAAAGTTTCATTTTCATTTGCTCCACTGACAGGCAGAACTGGATTTTCATCGCACTGCATTTTACAAGCAGTCTCCTGTGAAGACTTTTCACTCTGACTGCCATCTGGCTGTATAGAGGACGTTACCTCCAAATCAATGTTCTCTGATGTTAACAAGTTTGGTGCTTCCATCTTCTCACCTCTGAGCCATTCCTTTAATAAATAAAAGCAGTTAAGATACAATCCAAAGTACATTCAAATTCAAACCTCATGTGCTTAAGAAACCTCCCCAATTTGATACTGTATTTACTCTTATTCCTGCAAGTTCCAAGGTCAGAATATGTTTTCATATCAAGCTGTTAAAGTAAATTTTATTATCACCATAGATTTATTTTCTTGTGGGCATAGTCAAGAAATCTATAGAATAGCAACTATTACAGAATCAATGAACTGCTCAACTGGAGTGTTCAACCAGAGTGCAAAAGGCAATGAACTGGGCAAATGCAGGGACAAAACAAATACAAATATCAGGAACATGAGATGAGAAGTCTTTGTGCAAGTCCATCGATTGTGGGCACATTTCAATAACAAGGCAAGTTGTCCCTTGTTCAAGAGCCAGATGGTTGATGGGTAGTAACTGTTCCCAAACCTGGTGGCGAGTCCAAGACTCTTGCACTTTCTTCCTGATGGCAGCAATGAGACAAGAGCATGTCTTGCCCCTGATGGATGCTGCTTTCCTGCAACATCATTTCTTCTAGATGTGCTCAATGGTTGGGAGGCTTTACCAGTGAAAGATGGGGTGTATCCACTACTTTGTAGAATTTTCTGTTTAAAGGCATTAGTTTCCATACCAGACTGATGCAACCAGTCAATATACTCACCACTGTACACCTATAGAAATTTGTCACAGAATCTGCTACTCCCAAGTAGAGGTACTGCTGTGCTTTTTTCATAATTGCCCTTACATGCTGGGCCCAGGACAGGTGCTCTGAAATAGTAACACCTAGGAATTTAAAAGTTGCTAACCCCCTCTACCTCTGACCCTCCAATGAGGACTGGCTCAGACCTCTGGCTTCCTCCTGGTCTAATTAGTTCCTTGGTCTTGCCGACATTGAATGAGATTGTTCTTATGACAACTCAGCCAGATTTTCAGTTTCCCTCTATGCTGATTCATCACCACTTTTGATAGTGGTACAATGGTAGTATCATCAGCATTATAGCTGTGGCATTATAGCTGTGCTTAGCCACAGTCATAAGGGTAAACTGAGTACAGCAGGGGCTAAGCACACACCCTTGTGGTGCACCTTTACTGATTGAGACTGGAGATGTTGATAACCCAAATGACTAGGGTCTACAACTGAAGCAACCCAGGATCCAACTGCACAAGGAGGCATTGAGGCCAAAATTAGTTTTGAGTGGATAATGGTATTGAATGCCAAGTCTATAGTTGATAGAGCATCTTGATGTATGCATCTTTGCTGTCAGATGTTCCAGGGCGAAGTGAAGAGCTAGAGATGTAATTTGTTGTGGACCTATAGCTCTGGTAGGCAAATTGGACCATATCCAAGCCACTTCTCATACACGAGTTGATATTTCATCACCAACCTCTCAAGACACCATCACTGACTATGGGTGATGGTCACTGGGGCAATCACCAGTCCTTAAACACTCATAATTGAAGCCTGCCTGAAGCAGATGGGTACCACACATTATAGAAGCCAGAGGTTGAAGTTCAGTGAACACACCAGCCAATTGACCAGTACAGATCTTTAGTACATGGCTGGGTATGTCATCTGGGCCAGATGCTTTTCATAAATTCACCCCCCTGAAGGCAACTCACATGTTGGCTTCAAAGACAATCTCAGAAACCCCTTGTAAATACATATTACCCACATCAATGAATCCATAACCACAAATGACCCTCTTTACTAGTATCCCAAATAATTTATTATGAAACCAAAATATCAATTCTTATTCCAAAAAGTGAAACCAGAAGTGCTATGTCAATAGAATTCAGATTAAGATTTATTCATATTAGACTCCAATACTTACATACACAGCAAAAACTTCTTCACTTTCTCAATTTTGTTTGCAAATCTTTATCTCTGGAATCATTTTCTACCAGCCTGGTGCAACATTGACTGCAGAATTTTGGCAACTACCATCTCACACCTTGAGCATGGGGTTGGGGGGAGAGAAGGGGTAACATGAGACACAGCAGAGGCATTTCTTTGCAAGGTGTATCAGCCCTATAGACTAGAAGGGGGCAGGACTGAAGCAGAAGGGTAAAGTATGCAACAGAAGAGTGAGGGATAGGAGGGGTGAAAACATGAGCTCAGAAGGGTAGGGAAACAAGCACAGGATGATAGAGGATGCACATGAGGGAGTGTGTGGGAGGGGGATTGTGTGGGGCAATAGCCATGCCAATAAGAGGAAGGATGCAAGAGGTGTGTGGAGAGTACAAGAGATAGTAGGAAGAGTGGGAGTTGTTGGGGAGAGATGTGGGTAGTGGTGGGGGACAAGCAACACAATGTGCTGGAGGAACTCAGCAGGTCTGGTCCAGAAGGCAGAGGAGATCCATCGAGGTGGGGACGCAGGTCCGTTGGGTGGGGGGAACAAACAGAACTGTGGGGGAGAGGAAGTAGGGCCATGGAGGAGGTGAGGGGGGAGTCCGTGGAAGTGGATGTGGAGGTTTGGGGGAAGTGGGAGAGGTCCATGGACGGTGGGGGATTTGTGGAAGGGAGAGATTTGTAGCGAGGGAAGAGATTTGTGGGGGACGGAGATCTGCGGAGGAAGGCTGGCTGTGGAGAGTGTTGGGAGGGTGAGGAGAATGCGGAGCGATGGAGATTGTGGCGGTGGAGGAAGCTGTTAAATGGGGGGGGGACGTGAGGGGTATGTGGAGGCGGGGAACCGTGTGTGAAATGGCGGCGGGAGAGTCGCGATGGAAGAACGTGCGCGAGCCAGCACGGGTACCACGCGCGGGTTCCGCAAGGCCGCGGCAGTGCTGCGATCACGGGTGGCCGCGGTCGGAGCCAGCTGCACCCTCAGCCCCTAAAAACAGGATTTGCTCACATCCCGCGGGGAATGCCTTCACTGAGATTCGTGCCGAGGAGGAAGTTGGGCGGAATCGAAATTGTGACTGACCTGTACCGGAGAGCCCGGCTAGATGCAGGAGTTGCCCAGGGATGCTTCTCCCTCCGCCGTGTTCAGGGGACCGACTTCGCTCTCCCCGCTTCTGCTGCTCGGCTTAGTTTTGCCGGTGGCCAATCTACTTTCAGTTTTCACTTTCGAAGTGTCATTTCCGCAAAATCAGATGGTTTCGCGCCGACACAATATTTGCAGCAAATAAATGAAAATCCCGGCGACAGCTGTGGGGGCAGCGGGGGGAAACAAAGTTAATGTTCAGAACTACAACTTTTTTCTATTTTCAACTTCGTATCTTGTTCTACAAATTTCAACACGGGTGCGCCTTGGCTACATTCCACACGCATTTTAAGTACCGCGATAATGACTTCTTCACACTTTATAAATTTGCAGCTGGAGGGAAGCTAGACCAGACGGCTCAACATTAATCGTAGGGGAAATATTAACTGAAAGGTCAAATTAAATTTATTAGCAGGGTACATTCAGTGTATGTTTCAGGGTACATTCAGTGTATGTTTCATATACGACACTGACATTTACTTTCTTGTATTGTGAAGGCCTGGAAGAAATACAACAGAATCAATAAAAACTGCACCAAAGCAAAGCTAATGTTCTTTTAAAAATCTATGCAAATGCAGAAGAAAACCAACAAATGATTCCGAAAACATGTAGAGTCCTTGAAAGCAAGTCCATAGTCAGGGCACTGAAATTGGGAAGTTATGTTGTAGTTACACCCTATTCTAGTAAATGTTATAGGGTGTACAGGGAAGATTTATTAGTATGTTACAAACAAAATACACAAATACTAGAAATCCAAAGCAACCCACAAAATGCTGAAGGAACTTAGCAGGACCAGAATGACTGCTTCTTGGAAGACAGGGCCAAGATCCTTTCACAGGGCCAAGCCCCTTCCTTGGACATTAGGCCAGGATACTTACTAGGATACAGGAGCATGGATGACTGCTGAGATAAACCACCATGGTAATTATCAGAGATTCAGATGGAAAGGGGAAGGGAACAGAGCAGCTTTAGAGTAACAGCAAAGACAGCCTGACTTACACCAGAGGCAGGAACAGGAAGGGAGCTCAGTCCAGGGTGGCTCCAAGTCTCAGGGCAGTCAGCAACCTTCACTGGCCACAGAAATAGCCAAATCCATACCACAATGACTGTTCCAAATAGAGACAGCAAGGCTCCATGAAGCAGTGGTCCTCCAACCAGGCCTAGAGATCACAAATGGCTGCTCTAGCCTTCCACCAGCAGGTCACCCCAAGACAATACTGCCCAGACCAACCAATACCCACACTCACTCCCAGGGCCACTTATATTCCCAGCCCCAAAATGAGCATCAGGTGCCAATGATTAAGCCCAAATGAAAGAAGGGACAGCCAGAAGACGCGGAGTCTGGAGTCCACGGACTGGACTGTGAACCAGAACACGGACTTCACGGACCGGACCATGACAGAAAATGCGGTAGGGTGGATGAATAAATTTGCAGGTGACACGAGGTTTGGTGGTGTTCTAGATTGCATAGAAGGTTGGCAAAGAATATAGTGGAATAAAGACCTGTGGATATAGATTTGGGCAAAGAAATGGCATATGGAGTTCAATCTGGGCAAGTGTCAGGTGATGCCATCAGGAGATCCTGAATCAGAATAAGGTTTAATATCACTGACCCATGTCATGAAATTTGTTATTTTTCAGCAGTAGTACATTGCAATACATAATAAAAATAAATAAATCACAGTAAGAAAAAATAAGTAGTGCAAAAAGAGAGTGAGAAAAAGCCACAGTGAAGTAGTGTACATGGATTGATTGTTCATCTAGCATTGTGAGAGAGTACACAGGGAAAGGCAGGATCTTGGGGTCCAGGTACATGGAGCCTTAAAAATGGCTGTACAAGTTGATAAGGTGGTAAAGAAGGCATGCGGCTTGCTTTCCTTGATTAGTTGAGGCACTGAGCTCAAGAAGCTGTGCTACAGTTTTATAAAACAAGTCAGGCCGCATTCAGAGCCTTTTTTTTCTGGTCAGCTCATTGTAGGAAGGATGTGGAGGAAGTTTTACTCGGATGCTGTCTGGTTTGGATAACGTGTGCTATGAGGAGAGGCTGGACAAAGTGGGACTGTTTTCCCCAGAGCAGCAGAAACTGTGGAGAGGTTCGATAGAAGTATGCAAGGCATAGATAGATAACCAGTATCTTTTCCCCAGGATTGAAAATGTCCAGAACCAGAAGGCATATATTCAAGATGGGGGCGGGTGCGGAGAAGTACAAAGGATCCCGTGCAAGTTAAGTTTTTTTACACAGAGAGTGCCAGGGTGGTAGATGCAGAAAGCACAAAAGCATTCAAGTGACTCGTAGTTAGACACAAGAATATGCAGAGAAGGGAGAGATATGGTCAATGTGCAGTTAAGAGGAATTAGATTAATTGGGAGTCATTGGTTTAATCAGTTTGACACAATATTGTGGGCTGAAGGGCCTATTCTGTACTGTACTGTGCTAGGTTCTTACTGCTTGGGAGCAGGAATCTAGGCAACACAGAGGTTCTGCAATCAAGCTAGTTATTTCTAGTGTGACCTTCGTCATTGCTGCCAACTCTGTAAAGCAGTTTTGAAACCACTTAATTTCCTGTAGAGATATATTTTATATTGAAAGAGAAAATAGTCGGGAAATTGAAACTATTGAGTGACAGGGAGGAGCCAGCATAACAAAACTGCTTAATCATTTAAATGGAGATGAGTGACTAATTAGCCTGCTACAGGGAAGTTCTGATGCCTTTAGGATACAGGCATTTTTACAAGCTGTTACCTGAACTGAAAATCATATGCTTGAGGAGAGGCCATAAGACATAGGAGCAGAATTAGGCCATTTGGCCCATCGAGTCTGTTCTGCCATTACATCATGGCTGATCCATTTTTCCTATTAGCTCCAGTCTCCTGCCTTCTCCCCATGTCCCTTCATGCCCTGATTAATCAAAAATTTATCAACTTCTGCCTTAAATATACCCAATGATTTGACCCCCACAGCCGCCTGCGACAAAGAATTCCACAGATTCACCACTCACTAGCTAAATAAATTCCTCCTCACCACCATTCTAAAAGGATGGCCCTCTATTCTCCACCACAGGAAACATCCTCTGCAGATCCACTTTATCGAGGCCCTCAACATTCGATAGGTTTCAATGAGGTTAGCCCTCATTCTTCTGAATTCCAGTGAGTACAGGGACTGAGCAATCAAACATATGACAGACCTTTCAATTTTTGTGAACCTCCTTTGAACTGTCCCAAAAGTCAACACATCCTTCCTTAGATAAGAGGACCAAAACAGCTCACGATATTTTTTTTTTTTGTTTGTTCATTTATTTGATTTTTTTTTTGCATAGTTTGTCTACTTTGGTACATTGGTTACTTTCCAGTCTTTCTTTATAGTTTTTCATTCTATTGTATTTCTTTGTTCTACTGAGAATGACTGAAAGAAAATAAATCTCAGGGTAGCATATAGTGGCATATAAGTACGTTGAAAATAAATTTATTTTGAACCAGTATTCAAAGTTGAACTTTGAATAGTGGTTTCATTGTGAACCATTTGGGAATGGTTTCTGAAGTCCAAACTTTGAGGAGAATTTTTGCTAATGTAGAGGATTTGGCTGGTGATACTAGCTCTTCATACAATGGAGTGATGTTACATGAGGCAGTCAGTTAGTGATCACTTCTGAGGAATTGAGGTTATAAAAAAATCATTTTGAACCTTTGTAACCTCTGGCTAAAAGAATAATTGGGACTGAATAGGAATTTTTGAACTGAAGTAAACTCTGTCTTCAACAGTTCGCTAAAACCAGCTTATACTAGTTCTCCCTTGTTCGCAGAGAGACATTGAGAGTTTGATAACATTGTACATTGTACCCTCGCTTGAGTAGGGAGAGGAGGACTCACCGATAAGGACAGGAATGAGCATTCATCTGTCATTAAGTCAGGGCCTAGCAAAGGGAATAACTGATAAAGACTGGACAGCACATCCATCTGTAATTAAGCCTTGATTTAGCAGTCTCTCTTATCTGTAACTAAGTATTGCACCAACAGACTTGGTGGGCGTACCAGTTCAAATGACATCTTGCAACAGTAATGTATGGGGCTTGATAAATATATGGCTGTAACCGGAGAGAGTGGGCCCACTTGTCGGATGGTGGCAGTACTTATGTGCCTTCCCTTTGACAACTGGGTCTCAAACTCCTGCAGGAGGGTGTGCAATAAACTGTTGTAACTATAGGAAGCTGGTCTCCCGAGTTTTATTCAGATTCATCTTTAATATTTGGTGTCACAAACAGGATCCCAATAGAGGGAGTGTCAAGCAGACGGGCTGAGTAAGCGGCTGGACCACTCTGGGGATTGCGGAGACCGACTGGGCGCCCAGTAGATATTTTGCCTTTTGTCGCTCTCTGTTAGTTCCTTTGGAGGTATGTTCCCTCGCCCAAGGCTGATCGCATACCCTTGACGGGATCAGGAAAGAATCTGCTGGGAGGCTCGTATAAGGTAGGCAAATTTTATTAATTGAGCAGGAGGCGGTACTGGGTCAATTTATTAATTGAACAGGAGGTGGTACCGGGTAAATTTTACTAATTGGGCAGGAAGCATTTGTGACAGGTCAATTTATCAATTGAGCAGGAGGTGCCAAGCCAGGTAAATTTATTAATTGGGCAGGAGGTGCCAAGCCGGGTAAATTTATCTAATTTATTAATTGAGCAGGAGGCTTTGTGCCGGGTAAATTACTTAGAGAACATGGGTCAATTGCAGTCGATTGATACGAGTGGGCCAGGATCAGCCCTACACAATATGTGTGAGAGTTTTCCAGACAAGGAAAAAGATTTGCGAATGTTGAGTGCAGCGCTGAATAAAAAATTGGGGAACAAAATGTGTGGCCACTGGGGGGAACCTGGGATATTGCCTCATGCAAACAAGCAGTAAATGTGATATGGAAAAAGAACTGTGGAAAGAAGTGGAAATTGTTGTTAAAGGAATGGAAGGAAAAGGCAGATGTAAAGTGGAACAGTACATTATTAGCAAGTTGGAGGAATAATGCGTGTGACAAAGGGACAGAGGTAGGTACTGCAGAAGGAAAGCCAAAAAGTTGGGAGACGCTAAATGCGGAGAGTGAATGGGTGGATGGGCACCGAAACAAGAGCAGAAAAAACAACGTAAGCAAACCAAGGCTGACCTAGATAGGAGAGAAGGGCAGGAATGTCAGCCTAGAGTTCAAACTAATAGGGAAACAAGGGATCCCGAACCCATGTCTGGCATACAGACCCTATTTGAGGACAGTGACTGTGATGAGGATTGGGCACCCACCGTACCCCCCCAACCTTACCAGGGGCCAAGTGCACCCAGTGCTCCCAAACCCCAATCCTCCCAGTGTTCAGATAAGATGGCCACTCGGGTAAAACAGCGGCGGCAGGGAAGGGGAGGTCCCTATACCCTGAGATCCATAATACGGAGGATTGTTCCGAGATGGGAAGGGAAGAATCCAATAAAACCCCAGAGTTAATGGCTCCACCAAGACAATTGCCTACCCGAATGCTGCCCAGTCCACGAGCAGCGGAGGAGGGACAGCCCTCAGTAATTCCTGTGTATGCACCCTGGAAACCTCAAGAAATGATGATGATCATGAATCAGGCCCCAGATAGGAAAAAAACCAGCACAGTTTGCTCAGTATATCCACAATACTATACAAATGTATAATGCGACCCCACAGGATTTATTCGGTCTCTGCTGCATGATTCTCTCAGTTGATGAGGGGCAGAAATGGAAGGCAGAATTAAGATACCAAACCCATCAGGAGTGACAGGCAGGAAACCCTAATGAGAATGAACAGACAGACCAGATTATTCAAGCCTTGGAAAGGGCTCTCCAACAACCTGTAAACATCACTAAAGTACTTGAATGCAAACCTAAGCCTGGGGAATCAGGACCAGACTATTGGGAGCGATTTGTGGCCTGCTACGGCACTTCCGCAGGAGACCAGGCCTTTAATAATGGGAATCCATCCCTCCAGTTTAATGCCTTACTGCTCCAATGCTTACCAAGTAAGTTAGCCAACATGATTAAAACAAATAATATGGGTTGGCCTGACAATGACTGAAATCGAATGCGACGAGCTTTGACATATTATTGGGACCCGGCTTTCGAATCCCAATCAACCCCGAAGAGAACTAATATTAAAGGTGAATATGTTCAGTGGGGAGAAGGATGTGAGCGGGCTATATCTGGGGATCAGAACTGGGATCATTTTCCCGATTGGCCTTACCCTGATAACCCGGACTCTTATTGACAGGATCCAATAGAATGCTAGCCCAACAGCTTTCACCCAACCGTCAGGATTCTAGGAATGGTAGGCCTGGTCCACCGCGCTGACTGTGATCACAGACAGGCAATGGGTATTGGGGACCCAATCCTGGACCAAGTGGGGTGTGCTTCAATTGTGGACGTCCTGGGCATTGAAGGGCAAGGTGCCCATGGGAACAAAAACCTACTAAGGGACAGGTGGGGACAACGACCCGTTTAGAAATTGACAAGCAAGGATGCTCACTACTGTGAGTTCGACCCCTCAGGAAGAGCCCAATGTAATATTGCAAGTTGCTGGAATTCCAATTCTGTTTATGATTGATACAGGGGCAGCCACATTCACTCTTGATCAGGAAATAGTATCGGAACAGAGATTCCAGCTATCGGTCGCTACATTCACTCTGTCTGGGTTCGAAGGCACGCAACGTATGTATTCACGTACCCAGCCACTGCAGGTGGAATTCCAGGCGAACCAGTGTAAGGTTTCATTTACAATCACCACCAGTCTGAGGTGTAATCTAGCAGGGAGAGACTTGTTCTGTCCGTTGGAAGTCGAGATTCTATGCACAGACAAGGGAATCACCCTGGAACTAGTGAACAACTGACAGCTTCCCCAGTTTCCGACCCCCCAGTAGTGGGCACTTAATCTGGACTCCACTTCGTCTGAACCCCCTCTGCCAGTGGTCGACCCCATGTGACCCTGTGCTATGACCCTACGGGGTGCGCCACTGAGGAAAGCCAATATTATGTACCCCCCGAGGGACAGAAGTTCCCAGTCACGGTGATTGGAGAGGTTAAAGGAAAAGAGGGCAGTGCATTACTGGCTGAAGTTCTGGATTTCCTTTGGCGACAGACGAGACTGGTGGCTCCCCGTATCACCGTTAGGGTTTGCCCTAGGTTAAGCCAAATGGCCTAGGTTTCCTTGCCTACACCCTGATGGAACAAGCCTCCAGCACGAAGGGAGACTGGCAAGACTTGCCCGCAGGCCGACTCCAATACTGGAAGGAGTCTGAAGTAAAGACGGGGCATCTGGTAAGACACTCTTTTAATATTGACCGAAGCCAGGACGTTGTACCCCATCTCTGGGCAATTTCAGGCCTGAAGTCGGCCACACCAACTGCCTCCTGTCCGGATCACCATGAAAGAAGGACAGACTCTCCCATCCAGTCTGCAGTGCCCCCTCAAGCCCGAAGCAACGTTTTATGAGGATGGAAGCTCTTCTGTGGATCCAGCAGGGAAACGATGTTCTGGCTATGCAATAGCGATGGACAGTGAAATAGTTGAGCCGGCCTCTTTTGAAGCTGCTGTCTCTGCCCAGGGGCTGAGCTGTTTGCTCTGATTTGTGCCCGTATCCTAGCAACAGACAGAAGTGTGAACGTTTACACAGACTCCCGTTATGCATTTGGATTTGCACATGACTACGGGGCTCTCTGGGAACTTCGGGGATTCCTAAATTCCTCTGGCCATCCCATTAGTAATGCTACCTTTGTAAACAACTTACTCACCACTCTACAGCTACCTCGAGTTTTGGCTATCATTAAATGTGCAGCCCACACCCATATGTCCGACTGGGTCTCTAAAGGAAATGCTTTAGCGAATGAGACAGCGAAGAGTGCAGTACAATCCTCGGTAGTTGTAGTCCCCTTGGGTTCCCGTCAAGCAACCCTCCATGACTTAAGCAGAACGGATTTGCCAGACATGCAGGAGGTACGTACTTTCAGGGGGACACCTCTGAGGAGGAGAGCAAACTGTGGTCCCAGTTGGGGTGCCAGAAAGACCCCGACCTAAGTCCTTGGATCACCCCAGCGGGGCAGGTTTGTGTTCCTACACAGTTTTTACCAATATTGGTCAATTATATATATAATTGTACACTCTTGGGAAAGGAGGCAATGGTTGGTAACCTGTACCCTGCACACCGGCTATGACTCCCTTGCCAAGTGGACCTTTTTCATGTGTGTCTACAAGTTGATTTTATTGAATTGCCTGGAGTACATTGCTATAGATACTGCTTAGTTATTATAGATGTGTTTAGTAGATGGATTGAAGCTATTCCAACTACCAATAATACTGCTATGACTGTTGTGAAAGTATTAATACGGGAAATAATTCCCAAGTACGGCCTGCCAGAGATGCTGAGCTCCGACAATGGCCCACACTTTGTGGTGAAAGTAAATGAAGGGGTATGTAACGAACTAGCTATCGAGCAACAGTTCCACTGTGTACGCCACCCATGGGATGCTGGCATAGTGGAAAGAGCCAATGGCACTCTAAAGAGTAAATTGGCCAAGTTAACGGCAGAGACTGGACTCACTTGGTTGAAGGTCCTACCGCTAGCTCTATTCCACATGAGGGTTACCCCACAGGGGAAAACAGGGTTGTCATCAGCTGAAATCATTTATGGACGGCCCAGGAGGACATCCTGGGGACAAAGATCTTGTGTACCATTGCTCGCAGAAAGTCTACCAGAAAAATTGGTTATGCATACCCTGGGGGAAGAGATGGGGGAATATTTATGCCAACTAACCAAAATTCTCCAAGTATTATATTCGCAGGTATGACAGGCTTACAAAGAAGAGAACTACCCCGCAGAGAGGAGTGACTATCCCACCCTAGAACCTGGGGATTTTGTCCTGGTCAAGAACTGGGATCGAGAGAAACTCGGACCTCAGTGGATACATCGAACAGACTGCAAGCGTGTTACTGAAGGAACTGAGTAGGACTCTCTCGGACTAAAGGAAAATGTGTTGGTTGATAGTGGTGTCCGTGCTTATGCCTTTGAGAGGGCTCACCCCAGCATCTGGGGGCCCCCATGTCAACACCTTTCTGTCTTCTGTCACACCTATGCCAAACAGGTAGATCTGGGTTTGCGCTGAAATTCCGCAGCATGTTAAGGCTATGATTCCAATGTCAGTAATCTCGCTCAACAAGTTTGAGAAACTCTCAGCCTGGGCTTTCTCAAATAACACCCGGGGAAGTGGGAACTGTAGTCCAGTCAGAGATGACTGTGGCTGTCAGTGTTTTGGTCTTTCAAGCTCCCACCAACTGGAACCTCATATACTGGGAAACATGCATCCTGGCCATACTTGCAGGTGCCCAGCAGTGGAGTAGTAAATGCCACCTGTTACTGTAACTTCCAGGGAGGGGAAGATGCATTTTTTTCTGGGAAATAGCAGCTGTACCACCTATACCACTGCAGACCCTCCCCGACCAGTAATTGGCACCCACTGGGTGTGTGTGTGTGGAAATTGGGCCTATATATGACTCCCAAGGGAAACTGGCAGCAGATGGGATCCACAAAGTCCCAGCAAAGGGTGAACTGGCTGTTGTTACCTTGTATATTTAGTACCCCATCTGAGAGTCATGGCCCATCTGCAGGATCACCCCCACTAGAGCAGGCAACGGAGAGGTATAACTGAGAATGAGTAATTTTTAATGATCGTTTTTCCCTCCTATGGAGTAGCCAGGAATTCACGAGAGATAATCAATTTGGCTACAGCACTTGGGGAGCTGGCCACAATACTGCAGGGGCCCTGACGGAAACACGGGCCCAAGTAACAGAAATATCCACTGAAATGATTGCAATCTGGCAAACAGTCCTACAGAACCGGATGGCCCTTGATTTCATTCTGGCAGAAAAAGGAGGAACATGTGCCATTATAGGGAAAGAATGCTGTACCTACATTCCTGACGAATCTAGTAACATGTCATCCCTTTCTGAGCATGTAACCCAGGAAGTACAAAAGATTCATAATGTAGGACAGAGACTGCATGGATTTGGCAGCGGGACAGGATGGGTGGTCGTTTGGGAGCTTCTTCGGGAATATCGGTGGTATGCTATTGCATTATGGAAGTATTGTACTTATTGTAATTGCTGTCATTCTTGTATTGCAATGCTTGTGGCCACTGGTGGCTAGCTGCTCCAGCCGAGGGATCCGATTGTAACCTTTGGGCCCTGAGAGTCATCATGAAATGATAAAAAGGAGGGAATGAGGAATTGAGGATATAAAAAAAATCATTTTGAACCTATGTAACCTCTGGCTAAAAGAATAATTGGGACTGAATAGGAATAGGAATTTTAGGAATTTTTGAACTGAAGTAAACTCTGTCTTCAGCAGTTAGCTAAAACCGGCTTATACTAGTTCTCCCTTGGTTTGCAGAGAGACATTGAGAGTTTGATAACATTGTACATTGTACCCTCGTTTGAGATGAGAGAGGAGGACTCACCAATAAGGATAGGAATGAACATCCATCTATAATTAAGTCAGGGCCTAGCAAAGGGAATAACTGATCAGGACTGGACAGCACATCCATCTGTAATTAAGCCTTGATTTAGCAGACTCTCTTATCTGTAACTAAGTTCCTCACCAACAGACTTGGTGGGCATACCAGTTCAAATGACATCTTGCAACAGTAATGTATGGGACTTACTATGTATAAATATATGGCGTAATCGGAGAGAGTGGGCCCACTTATCAGATGGTGGCAGTACTTACGTGCCTTCCCTCTGACAACTGGATCTCAAACTCCTGCAGGAGTGTGCACAATGAACTGTTGTAACTATAAGAAGCTGGTCTCCAGAGTTTTATTCAGATTCAACTTTAACACTTCTGCTCCCCCCTCCCCTCACAGAAGAAAAGTGACCTTCCCCAACATCCACAATTAGTGAGATGCCGAATCTGATCAACAAGAGATGATTGACTAGGCATGGTTCTCCATCTGAGAAGGCATCCTGCAACTCTGAAACAAAAATGAACATTTTTGTTAATGAAGGAGATATGGTTCTCCCACATGAGCTCCTGTGAAGTAAAAAATGGCCAGGCACCTGAGTGTTGAAACAGTGCGAACTGTGGAGTTGTTGATGTGTCACTGGGTGGAGAGGAGGCACGTTTCTCCTGAAGTCGATATGCACCTCCACAGATTTGAGGGCATTCAGCTTCAAGTTGTGACTGTCTCAGGACACTAGCTTGGTGATACTTGGATTTGTCACCACTGTTGCAGAGTTACAGAGAAAGGTTGAACAAGTTAGGTCTTCATTCTTTGGAGCGTAGCAGGTTAAGGGGGGACTTGATAGAGGTATTTAAAATTATGAGGGGGATATATAGAGTTGAAATGGATAGGCTTTTTCCATTGAGAGTGGGGGAGATTCAAACAAGAGGATATGAGTTGAGAGTTAAAGGGCAAAAGTTTAGGGGTAACATGAGGGGGAACTTCTTTACTCAGAGAGTGGTAGCTGTGTGGAACAAGCTTCCAGCAGAAGTGGTTGAGGCAGGTTCGATTTTGTCATTTAAAGTTAAATTGGATAGATATATAGACAGGAAAGGAATGGAGAGTTATGGACTGAGTCCAGGTCGGTGGGACTAGGTGAGAGTAAGAGTTCGGCACGGACTAGAAGGGCAGAGATGGCCTGTTTCCGTGCTGTAATTGTTATATGGTTATATATGGTTATTAATGTTGGATCAATGAAATGAAGGCAGGAAAATAGTAAAATCAGCCACAATCAAAAGGGCAGAGCAGACACAATGGACCAATTGCCTAATTTTTCTCCTATGTGTTGTGGTCTAAACACTCTACAGGCTGGACAGTGGAGGGAGAAACAGAATAGAAGTTTCAGGTCCTCAAGCCTGTTTCTGAACTGGGGAAAGGAGAAAATAAGTTAGCTTCCTGTTTCAAAGGAGGTGGGGAAGGAAATAGAAGAAAGGAGTTTTCCTGATGTGGTGAGACCAAATGGGTTAACAAAACAGATAGAGCATGATTGTGCCTCTTTGTTTAATGCGTTGCAGGGCTGTGTGGTGTACCTTTCACGAGGTCTTATAATAAAGAACAAAAAAAAGACAAGAGTGAATCTGTTCAAAAGCATATTTATTATTTACAGTAAAAGGCCCTCCACTCCTCAATGGATGGCAGGCAGTATATGATTTACAGCTTACAAAGTTAATTTTTCTTATATATGTTATCAGGCTATTCTTTGAACACTGTCTGTGTTGATCAGATTAAATTCCTGGGGAAAGAAACTTTTAAGATGGCATGAAGTTTTTGTTTCAATAACCTTATAGCAAAACCTTAGGTAAAGGCATTTTGCTGGGTGGATGTTGTCCACAATGACTTTAGCTGCCCGCTTCTTTGTCCTGGACACGTACAAGTCCTGCAGTGATGGTAAAAGGTGTTTCTTTCTATTGGACAGCTTGGTGCATCGAACGGTACAGCATGGGAGTAGGCCTTTCAGCTAACGATTGTTTTTAACCATCCATGATACCAATCTACTTGCCTGCACAATAATTATCTGTCTCTCTCTGTTCTCTGCCTGTTCACACGCTTTCCTAAATTCCGCATAAATGTTATCATCACATTTTATTAGTCAGCTCCATCTTGGGCAGTAGCCTCCGTAGTGTTCAGGTCACCTTCAAGGAGCGATGCCTCAAAAAGGTGGTGTCCATCATTAAGGACCCCCGCCACCCAGGACATGCCCTCTTCTCATTGCTACCATCAGGAAGGAGGTATGAAAACATACACTCAACAATTCAGGATCAGCTTCTTCTCCTCTGCCCTCTGAGTTCTGACTGGACATTGAATCCACGAACGGCACATCACTACCTTTTTAATTTCCTATTTTTTGCACTACTTCTTTATATATACTTACTGTAATTCACAGTTTTCTTTTTTCACAGTCTATCATCATACAGGTCCACAATCCCTCATCCGAAATCCTTGGGGCCAGTTGCATTTTGGAATTCAGAATTTTTCGGATTTCAGACCCCCCGCCCCCCCCATACCAAAAAACATGTATGCTCAAGTCTCTTATTTAACCTATTTCAGTGTGGAGGACTTTAAGACCCAGCGGCGCACCAAACCTACGCACATCCTCCCGTATACTTTAAATCATCTCTAGATTACTTACAATACCTAATACAGTGTAAATGCTGTGTAAGTAGTTGTTATACTCTATTATTTAGGGAATAATGACAAGAAAAAATTTTATTTCCAACAAAAACATTCAATAAAATATAAAAATATACAGCTTCAAACAAACCATATCAAACACATGGTAAATGACTTATTGGAATAAATGTAGAACGTTGCTGTCACTGTCACTATAAAACTTCAGTAACTTGTCTTTCTGTTTATTTAAATCATATACAGTGGTAGTTCTGACACTATTTTTTTCAGTAAGACACCGCACAGACACACCACATTCAAGCTTCTGCAATAACTCCACTTTCTGCGTTATTGATAATGAAACAGATGCTTCCTTCTCTTTTTCTCATTGTTACCCATAGGGGTATCTGCAGCTCTTTTAGACATTTTCACAGTGAAATTAAACACAAGGTCAACAGTGAGCACAAAATATCAGCAAACAGCAAATGCACGTGTAACCAGTACGAGCACTGAGCCACAACGGACGTCTGGCGGCCTCTGTTAGTGCTGCCACGTCACACCTGAGTGACGTCAGCTGTTGGCGAAAAAACTTCGGTTTTCGGAGCTTTTTGGATTTCAGAATTTCGGATAAAGGAATGTGCATGTGTATATTGCATTGTACTGCTGCCACAAAGTTAACAAATTTCACGACATATGCCAGTGATAGTAAACCTGATTCTGTTTCATATCTGCTTCCATCACCTTCCCTGACAGCGTGTTCCAGTCACCCATCACCTTCTGATAAAAACCCTTCCACTAAACCGTATCTCCATTAAACTTTCCTCCCTTGTCACCTTAAGGCTATACCCTCTGGCATAAAGGCCAGCATAATGGTGTAGCAGGTTCGATTCTGACTTTGGTGAGACCCAATGTAGATTGGGAGACCACTTCACCCAACACCTGTGCTTCATCTGCCAGAAACAGCAGATTTCCTGTTTGCCATCCATTTCAATTTTACTTTCCACTCCCAGTCCGACACGTCAGTCCATGGCCTCCACTACTGCCGCGACGAGGCCACAGTCAGGTTGGAGGAGCAACATCTTGTATTCCGTCTGGCTAGCTTCCAACCTGTTGGCAAGAACATCAATTCCACAAACTTCTGGTAACTGTCCCCCCCTCCTTCACCATTTCCCCATTCCTGTTTCCCTCTCTCACGTTATCTCCTTACCTGCCTATCACCTCCCTCTGGTGCTCCAACCCCTTTCCATTCTTCCATGGTCTTCTACCCTCTCCTATCAGATTCCCCCTTCTCCAGTCCTTTATCTCTGTCACCAATCAACTTCCCAACTCTTTACTTCATCCCTCCCCCTCTCCTGGTTTCACCTGTCACCTACCACCTTGTACTTCTTCCTCCCCTTCCCCCCACCTTATTGCTCTGACTTCTCATCTCTTTTTTCCAGTCCTGATGAAGGGTCTTAGCCCGAAACGTCAACTGTTTACTCTTTTCCATAGATGCTGCCTGGCCTACTGAGTTCCTCCAGCATTTCGTGTGTGTTACCTCAATTCTGACATCTGTCAATGTGTGCGTGGTATTTACACCCTTCCCGTGATTCTGTGGGGTTCCTATGGTCATATCCCTCAGGCATTCTGGTAAGTAGCTTAGTTGACAACTGCAAATCACTTCTTGTGTAGATTGGTGTGGGAGGGTGTTAATGGGGATTTTTAAAAAATTTCAAAATATACTTTATTCAAAAATAAAATTATATACAATAAACCATTCAATGACTCTCAATCCTTTACATACGTTTCCCTTATCGTCTCTAGATATCCATATTTTTGGCCTCCCACGTGGCAATCCGTTGGTTCACCTTCCCACACCACTGCTGAGGGGTATACTCCCCGCCACCTGACCCCTCCCACTCCCGCGGGAGAAGAACCCTAAACTGTGGTCCTTCCCCACCAGGCCCTTGCGGTGGCTGCACCGAGTTTCAGTGTGTCCCTCAGCATGTACGCCTGCAGCCGAGAACGTGCCAGTTGGCAGCATTCTCCCATGGACATCTCCATGTGCTGGTAGATCACCAAGTTTCGGAACGAATAAAAGAGCGTCTTTCACCGAGTTGATGATCTGCCAGCAGCACCGGATGTTGGTCTCCGTCTGCGTCCCTGGGATCAGAGATCCTCTGTTACGCAGCTGCTGGGGATGAAACGTGACACTAGCCCGTCCATCCTCCGCCACACCTTCTCTGCGAACTCACAGTGTGCAAAGAGCTGGGTCAAAGAGGTGTTAATGGGGATATGAGACAGAATAGGTTAAAGGGAAGTAATTTGGAGAATGAGATTGATGTGGTTACACCGCGAGAGTCAGCATGATTTGGATGTATCCATTATGTTGCAGGAAGCATGGCATGGCTATCTATAGATTAGATATTGTGTTTTAAATCAAGGGCCAAAAAAACAGGATTAGAATGATTATACAGCATTATTCAAAGTTTGCCTGACCGAGCAAGGAAAAAAAGATCAGTCCTGCCTCCAGCATTGACATGACCACCTCATCTGGATGAGCAGAGAAAGTGACTTAATACAGAACAACATTTCATTACAAACCCTGCACGGTTCAATTCTTAATACGATGTTTTTGCCTGGGCACCTTCACTTAAACAACATGTGGGAGACACCCAACTGTAATGTCAGGTTTCGGGCGAATCAATTCTCAAAGTCATTGATAAAATATCAAAGGAAAGTACAACAGCATTCAGATATGTGAGACTCTGTACATTTTTAACCATATAGGTAATGTATTGACGTCTGGCTTCCTTTCCTGAGACAAAAGTATTATAGTTCACAAAATGCTGAAGGAACTCAGCAGGTCAGACAGCATCCATGCAAATGAACAAAAATCAATGTTTCGCACCCTTCTTCAGGACTGGAAGGGAAGGGGGGAAGATGCCAGATTTAAAAAAAAAGGTTGGGTGGGTGGGGGGAAGAAGGATAGCTAGAAGGTGATAGGCGAAGTCGGTCGGGTGGGAAAGATAAAGGGCTGGAGAAGGAATCTGATAGGAGAGGAGAGTGGACCATAGGGGAAAGGGAAGGAGGACAGGACCCGGGGGAGTGGGGTGGTGGTGGTGATAGGAAGGTGAGAAGAAGTAAGAGGCCAGAGTGGGGAAGGAGAGAGGGGGGCAGAGAATTTTTTTACTGGTTGGAGGCTTCCCAGATGTAATATAAGGTGTTGCTTCTCCACCCTGAGGGTGACCCTATTGTGGCACAAGTGGAGGCCATGGACTGACATGCAGACACCAACAGAATCAACAAACACATTCGTAAGGCCAGTGATGTTGTGGGGATGGAACTGGACTCTCTGACGGTGGTGTCTGAAAAGAGGATGCTGTCCAAGTTGCATGCCATCTTGGACAATGTCTCCCATCCACTACACAATGTACTGGGTGGGCACAGGAGTACATTCAGCCAGAGACTCATTCCACTGAGATGCAACGCTGAGCGTCATAGGAAGTCATTCCTGCCTGTGGCCATCAAACTTTACAACTCCTCCCTTGGAGGGTCAGACACCCTGAGCCAATAGGCTGGTCCTGGACTTATTTCCTGGCATAATTTACATATTACTATTTAATTATTTATGGTTTTATTACTATTTAATTATTTATGGTGCAACTGTAAGGGAAACCAATTTCCCTTGGGATCAATAAAGTATGACTATGACTATGTCTATGACATGTTGGAACGGGAATGGGAATTCTCAGTTTTCAGTTTGTTGCTGTCCCTCCAATGAGGACTAACTCATGGACCTCTAGCTTCCCCTTCCTGAGGGTTATTATTTCAGATGATCTGTTCCGGGCTTCCTAAGTGCAATTATGAAGAATTTCAACGGACAATATTAGTGCTCAGGAAGACCAGAATGGTAATCCAGGTGGGGGAGATCTTGAATGAATTCTTTGCATCTGTATGTACTCGGGAGACAGATACAGAGTCTATAGAATTAAGGCAAAGTGGCACTGACTTCATGGATCCTGTACAGATCACAGAGGAGGAGGTGTTTGCTACCCTGAGGCAAATCAGTGTGGATAAATTCCCAGGGTCTGACAATGTTTTCCCTCGGACTCTACAGGAGGCAAGTGCAAAAATTGCCGGGCCCCTTGCAGAAATATTTTAAAAGACCTTAGTCACAGGAGAGGTATCAGAGGATTGGAGGATAGCCAGTGTGGTTCCACTGTTTAAAAAAGGCTCTAAGCATAAACCAGGGAGTTATAGTTTGGTGAGTCTGACATCATTTGTGGAAAGTTATTGGAAGATACTGGACAGATAAGTATTTGGATAGATATGGACTGATTAAGGATAGTCAGCATGGCTTTGTAGGTCAGGTCTGACCAATTTTATAGACTTTTTCGAGGAAGTTGCCAGGAAAGTTGATGAAGGCAAGGCAGTGGATGTTGTCTACATGGACTTTATCAAGGTTCTGTCACTTGACATTCAGGAGAAGGCTGTAAGTTGGATTGGACATTGGCTTTGTGGGACAAGTCAGACAGTGGTAGTAGAGGATTGCCCCTCTGACTGGAGACCTCTGACTAGTGGTGTGCACAGGGACTGGTGCTTGGTCCTTTGTGGTTTGTCATCTACATCAATGATCTAATGATAATGTGGTAAACTTCTGCAAATTTGCAGAAAGCACCAAGGTTGGGGGTGTAGTCGACAGTGAGGAAGGCTGTCATGGTTGCAGAGGGATCTGCATCAGCTGGAAAAATGGGCTGAAAAATGGCAGATGGAGTTTAATGAACACAAGTGCGAGGTTTTGCACTTTGGTAGGACCGACCAGGGTAGGTCTTACACAGTTTACTGTAGGGCACTGAGGTGTGTGGTAGAACGAAGGGATGTCGGAATACAGGTCTTTAATTTGTTGAAAGTGGCATCACAGGTAGGTAGGGTCATAAAGAAAGCTTTTGGCATATTAGCTTTCATAAATCAATGTACTGAGCACAGGAGATGCAATGTTATGTTGAAATTGTATAAGATGTTGGTGAGGCCTAATTTGGAGTATTGTGTGCAGTTTTGGTCACCTACCTACAGGAAAGATGTAAACAGGGTTGAAATACTACAGGGAAAATTCACAAGGAGGTTGCTGGGTCTGGAGGACCTAAGCTATAAGGGAAGATTGAATAAGATTAGGACTGTAATCTTTAGAACGTAGAAGATTGAGAGGAGATTTGATAGAGGTATACAAAATTATGAGAGGTAAAGATAGGGAAAATGTAAGTAGGCTTTTTCCTCTGAGGTTGGGTGGGATGACAACCAGAGGTTCAGGGTGAAAGGTGAGAAGTTTAAGGGAAATACCGGGGGGAAACGTCTTCACTCAGAGGATCGTGAGAGTGTGGAATGAGCTGCCAGCACAAGTGGTGCATGTGAGCTCAATTTCAATGTTTAAGAGATGTTTGGATGTGAACATGGATGGTAGGGATATGGAGGGCTATGGTCCCAGTGCAGATCAATGGGAGTAGGCAGCTTAGTTGGCTTCGGCATGGATTAGACAGGTTGAAGGGCCTGTTTCTGTGCTGTACTTTTCTATGCCTCTATAAGAAAGCACAACAGTGCCTCTACTTCCTTAGGAGTTTGCAAAGATTTGGCATGACATCTAAAACTTCTTGACAAATTTCTATAGATGTGTAGTGGAGACTATATTGACTGGCTGCATCAGAACACAGTATGGACACACCAATGCTCTTGAATGGCAAATCCTACAAAATAAAGGGAATACGGCCCAGTCCATCATGGTTATATCCCTTCCCACCATTGAGCACGTCTACGTGAAGCATTGTCGCAGGAAAGCAGCAACTATCATCTGGGACCCCCAAGGTACAAGAGCCTCAGGGCTCGCACCACCAGATTCAGGAACAGTTACTACCCCTCAACCATCAGGCTCTTGAACCAGTGTGGATAACTTCACTCAACTTCACCTGCCCCATCATTGAAACTTTCCCACGACCCTGGACTCAATTTCAAGGACTCTTCATTTCATGTTCTCAATATTTATTGTTTATTTAGTCATTATTATTTCTTCCTTTTTGTATTGGCACAGTTTTTTGTCTTTTGCACACTGATTGAATGCTCAAGTTGGTGCACTCTTTCATTGATTCTAATATAGTTGTTATTTTATTTTGGATTTATTGAGTATGCCCACAAGAAAATAAATCTCAGTGTTGATTTTGGTACTATATATGTACGGCGATAATAAATTTTCTTACAACTTGCCTAAGAGGTCTTATGATAGGTGTCCTGAGAAGTTCCTTCATTGAAAAGTGATTCATCATCAAATTTGTTCTGTTTGGGCCATAATTTCGAAACCATTTATGAAGCTGACAACAACTTTAATGACAATCGAGAGAAAATTTGCAGATGCTGGAAATCGAAGCAACACACACAAAGTACCGGAGGAACTCAGCAGGCCAGGGAGCATCTACAGAAAAGAGTACAGTCGACAGTTTGGGCCGAGACCCTTCATCAGAACTGGTGAGAAAAACCCAGATTAAATCAACTGTGATTCAATGTAGTAAAACGATAAAGCGTGAGTAAGTAGTTGGGGTGGGGGGAGGAGAGGAAGAAATACCAGGTAGTGGGTGATGGGTGAAACTGGGAGAACTGAAGTAAGGAGCTGGGAAGTTGATTGGTGAAAGATAAAGGGCTGGAGAGGGGGTATCTGATAGGAGAGGACAGAAGGCAATGGAAGAAAGGGGGAGGAGCACCATAGGGAGTAATGGGCAGGTAAGGAGATAAGGTGAGAGAGGCAAATGGAAATAGGGAATGGTGAACGGGTGGGGCATTACTAGAAGTTTCAAGCCATGCGCTTGGAGGCTACCCAGATGGAATGTAAGGTGTTGCTCCTCCAACCTGACTGTAGGCTCATTGCGACAGTAGAGGAGGCCATTGACTGACATGTCGGAATGGGAACGGGAAGTGGAATTCAAATGGGAGGCCACTGGGAGATCCCACTGGTGGATGGAGTGTAGGTGCTCGCCGAAGTGGTCTCCTAATCTACGTCGGATCTCACCAATATACAGGAGCCACACGGGGAGCACCGAACACAGTAAATGACCCCAACAGACTCACAGGTGAAGTGTTGCCTCACCTGGAATGACTGTTTGGGGCCCTGAAGTGAGGGAGGAGGTATAGGGACAGGTGTATCATTTGTTCCGCTTGCAAGGATAAGTGCCAGGAGGGAGATCAGTGGAGGGGAACAAATGGGCAAGGGAGTTGTTCGGGGGCGATTCCTGCAGAAAGCAGAAAGTTGGTGGGGGGGAGGAGGAAGATGTGCTTGGTGGTGAGATCCCGTTAGAGATGGCCGAAGATATGGAGAATTATGTGTTGGACGCTGAGGCTGGTGGGGTGGCAGGTGAGGACAAGAGGAATCCTATCCTTGGTGGGGTGGCAGGAGGATGGAGTGAGGGCAGATGTGTGCAAAATGAAAGAGATGCAGTTGAGGGCAGCATTGATGGTGGAGGAAGGGAAGCCCCTTTCTTTGTAGAAGTAGGACATCTCCTTAGTTCTGAAATGAAAAGCCTCATCCTGAGTGCAGATGCTGCAGAGCTGGAGGAATTGAGAGAAAGGGATGGCATTTTTACAAGTAACAGGGTGGGAAGAGATATAGTCATAGTCATAGTCATACTTTATTGATACCGGGGGAAATTGGTTTTTATTACAGTTGCACCATTAATAATTAAATAGTAATAAAACCATAGTCTATATCATAGTCAAAATCATAGTAATAAAACCATAAACTATAGTCCAGGTAGCTGTGAGAGTCAGTGGGTTAAAAGTCATTTGTCTCTAATTGGTTCAGTCCATTGTCATTCTGGCTCCCTGCTTGTGTGAATCAAAGTTTTCAAAGCGTGGCTGTTTCACTTCTCTGATGGTACTAGATTTGAATTTGGTCCAATAGTGTGGGTCAAGAAGCTTCTATTAAAAATGATCATGAAAGTTACATGGGTCCTAGACATACAAGGAACTGTGTCCAACAAATTCAGAGTGAATTGAATTGAAAATACATAGTAGGTACTTGGCAAAACACTTAGTACATAAAATTTCTTGAACTTCCAATAATTGTCCACTCCCACTCCCACTCCCACTCCCACTTCCCTCTCTCACCTTATCTCCTTACCTGCCCATCACCTCCCTCTGGTACTCTTCCCTCCTCCATGGTCTTCTACCCTCTCCTATCAGGTTCCCCCTTCTCCAGCCCTTCCTCTCTTCCACCTATCAGCATCCCAGCCCTTTACTTCGCGCCACTCCACCCAGCGCTCCCCTGATTTAATCCTAACCTAATCATAGGACAATTTACCATGACTAATTTATCTACCAATCGGTACATCTTTGGTCTGTGGGAGGAAACCGGAGCACCCGGAAGAAACACACGCGGTCAGGGGGAGAACGTACAAACCCCTCACAGGCAGTGACAGAAATTGAATCCGAGTTGCCTGAACTGTAAGGCGTTGTGACAACCACTTTGGCACCGTCAAGGAACTCAGGCTGAAACATCGACTGTTTGTTCCTCTCCATTGAAGCTGCCTGACCTGCTGAGTCCCCCCCAGCATTTTGTGTATGTTATTCTGGAACCTCTTGTGTTTCTGCCCTGGGCAATGATATGATCCTTGAAAGAGGAGGAAAATAGTCACCAAATACACAAGGTCACAATTGACCTCGGTTTTATTACCTTATTAATAAATGAAATGGATTATAAAAACTTTAATTTGCATTTCACAGGGGTATATCAACGCTTCAATATTTTGCTCATGCATTCACTCTCACTTGCCTGCAACCATCTATGTATTAGAGATTCAGCTACTAACAGGTTTGTTGTAGGGCTCAGGTAGATGAGATTGTACGTCAATACTAAAAATGTACAATCAATTATGGATATTTGGAAAGTCAAGCATCGAAGAGGGACAGAGCTCTTTATACTAAAGTGTATAAAGTGCCTATAAAAAGTATTCACCCCCTCAGAAGTTTTCATGCTTTATCGTTTTTCAACATTGAATCACAGTTGATTTAATTTTTTTTGACACTGATCAACAGAAAAGACTCTTTCGTGTCAATATGAAAACAAATCTCTACAAAGTGATCTAAATTAATTACAAATATAAAACACAAAATAATTGACAAATCAAATCATCACTGGTGCTGACAGTTGGTTTTAGAAGTCACGTAATTAGTTAAATGGAGATCTGTTTTCGGAGACCTGTGTGCAGTCAAGGTGTTTCAACTGATTGCAGTAAAAATACACCTGTATCTGGAAGGTCTGACTGCTGGTGAGTCAGTATCCTGGCAAAAACTACACCATGAAGACAAAGGAACACTCCAAGCAACTCTGTGAAAAAGGTTATTGAAAAGCACAAGTCCAGAGATGGATAAAATAAAATTTTCAAGTCACTGAATATCCCTTGGAATACAGTTAAGTCAATCATCAAGAAATGGAAAGAAAATGGCAAAAGTGTAAATCTGCCTAGAGCAGGTCATCCTCAAAAACTGAGTGACCATGCAAGAAGGGACTAGTGAGGGAGGCCACCATGAGACCTATGTCAACTCTGGAGGAGTTACAAGCTTCAGTGGCTGAGATGGGAGAGACGGCGCATACAACAACTGTTGCTTGGGTGCTTCACCAGTTGCAGCTTTATGGGAGAGTGGCAAAGTGAAAGCCACTGTTGAAAAAACTCACATGAAATCTTGGCTAGAGTTTTCCAGGAGGCATGTGGGAAACTCCGACGTCAACTAGAAGAAAGTTCTATGGTCTGTAGAAACCAAAATTGAGCTTTTTGGCCATCAGACTCAATGCCACATTTGGCATAAGCCAAACACCGTACAAGATCAAAAAAAATACCATCCCTACCATAAAGCATGGTGGTGGCTGCATCACCCTTTCGGGTTGCTTAACTGCAGCAGGCTCTGGAAGGATTGTGAAGTTAGAGGGTAAAATGCAGCAAATTACAGGGAAATCCTGGAGGGAAACCTGGTGAAGTCTGCAAGGAGCAGTAAATTGGGAGAAGATTTGTTTTCCAGCAAGACAATGACCCCAAGAATGGCTTAAAAACAACAAAATTAATGTCCTGGAGCGGCTAAGTCAGAGTCCAGACCTCAGTCCAATTGGGAATTTGTGGCTGGACTTGAAAAAGGCTGTTTACTCATGATTCCCATGCAACCCAACAGAGCTTGAGCAGCTTTGTAAAGAAAAATGGAGAAAAATTGCAGTTGTCAGATGTGCAAAACTGATAGAGACCTATCCACAGACTTGGGCTGTAATTGCTGCAAAAGGTGAAAACTTCTGGTGGGGGGCAAGGGTTGAATACTTTTTATAGGCACAGTATATTAAGCAATTAGGGTTTCCTATTTTCTGCATGTACTAGACTTTATTTACTGAGACTTTTTTGGATGAACGTCATCCTCTGAATGAAATCACTTTATTGCTTTAATCAGTGACTGGTAAATGGGTTTAATGATGATGTGGAGGTGAAGGGAATTGTCAATCAAGTATTCTGAGGAACGCTTTTGGAGATCGGCCCGGATGAGGAAGTCACCGGTTTCTTCAGTGCTTTGGTGGAAGTTATACACATGCTTCACGTAGGACCTCCCTTCTTGCTTCACCCTCACCAAGATAGTCTTCTGGAAGCTGACTCCTGCGAAGTTGACGCTGTTAGTAGCTGGGTTGATTATGATCCGCGGCCGCCCGTCTTCGGGGCTGTAAGCCTGTACTGCTCCATTCGCCGGCAACGAGTATGAGGGCCTGAAGCTGACGGGCAGCCACCTCGGCGAGAAGAGGGCATTCCAGGTCACTTTCTTGCCACTGTCAGAGTTACTGGGTGCTAGCTGGGTTTGGAAGCTGGTGCTACGATCATCTCGGGCAGGGTTATTGATCACCCACTGGGAACCCCAGGAACTAGACAGATAATTCCTTGGTATAAAGAGGCTACAGTTGACATCAAAATATTTGGCAAACACAAGAGGTGTGGTGGAATGAAACTGGAAAGTGAGAAAAAGTAAGTTGCGGACTAAACTGTAAAACTCATTCATGACGGGTGATTGCTTCTGAATGTAGAACAAGTGCTGGGGGCTGATCATGGCATAACGAATTGACTTGAGGACGGTCTCTGTTACCGAGATGTCGGGGTGGTTCTTCTTTATCCACTCCTCAACTCCATAATAAATCTCCAGTTCACTTTCCACAACCAGGTCGGAGCGTTGAAGCAGGGCGACCATCAGGTCGTCACTCATGGTTTGCCACTCCTGGCTGTGAATGACGCTGGACATGTTCCAAGCCAGAAACTGCTTGCATCTCTCCTGTAGACCTTCGTTACCTATTCTGAGTGAGTAGTGATACCAACTGACCACATGGCCTCGGGGCAAGGCACTGGCAAGGTGTTGGCTCATGTATTCAAGGATACCATGCTGCAAGGCTGTAATGTGGTACTTGGTGGCTAGTTTATGCAGTGGGACAACTTGATTCAAAAGGACTGTGATTTCACCACTGTACAAGTACCTGTGAAAACAAAGCAGAAGTCTCCTGTTAAACACCTATTAGTTGATCTATTTATTCAAAGGTAATTCCCACAATTAAAACTCAATGAATATACTTGGCGAACACACACCGTTTCTTTGATAGCAGTGCACACATCCAGTTATCAGGGTGGAGGAGTAACACCTCATATTCCATCTGGGTAGCCTCCAATCTGACAGCATGATTTCTCTAACTTCCAGTCATTTCTCCCCCCCGTTCTTTCTCTCTTTTTTTCCATTCCCCATTCTGGCTGCCCTTTTATTCCTTCTGTTCTCCTCACTTGCCTACCAACTCCCTCTGGTGGCCCTCCTCCTTCCCTTTCTCCCAAGGTCTATACCTCCAATCACCTTCCAGCTTGTACTACTTCCCCTCCCCGCCGCACCTTCTTATTCTGGCTTCTTCCCCCTTCCTTTCCAGGGCCGATGAAGGGTCTCGGCCTAAAGTGTCGACTGTTTATTAATTTCCATAGATGCTGCTAGATTTTATGAATTCCTCTGGCATTTTGTGTGTGCTACATCCAGTTATCTCTGTGCATTAGCGTGCCAGATACATAATACATCCCAAATAGCAAGCCTGTGAATTGTGATATGTCTGGTACATCCTTATCGTCATTTATATTGGACCTTGATTGAAATTAGCTTAGTTGTGCCATTTAATCCCCAAGCTGGTGTTCTTTCTTTTTAGGTCCAATTTGTCCATACCAAAATTCTACAGCTTGGCCTCTTCATTTGCATGAATATTTCCTTATGAAATTTAATGATTCCAGCCATAGTGGTTACAATGCTGCCTGGACAGGTGTTAAGACTGTAAGATCCAGGAGAAGAATTGGGCCATTTGGCCCAGAAAGTCTCCTCCACCGTTCTGATCATGGCTGATTTATTTTCCCTCTCAACCCTATTCTCTTGTCTTTTGCCTGTAACCTTTGGCGCCCTTACAAATCAAGAACATACCAAACCCTGCTTTAAATACACCCAATGACTTGGCCTCTACAGCCGTCTGTGGCAACGAATTCCACAGATTCACCACCCCCTGGCTGAACAAATTCCTCCTCATCTCTGTATTCCGAGGCTGTGCCCTCCTGACCTGGACTCTCCCATTATTAGAAACACCCCCTACACGTCTGCTCTATCTAGGCCAGGGGTTCCCAACCCATTTTATGTCAAGGACTCCTACCACTAACTGAGGGGTCCATGAACCCTGATCGAGGCCTTTCAATGTTCGGAGAGTTGCGATGAAATCCCCTTCAACCTTCTATCATGGGGGTTATTGTACCATTATACCAAAATACAATAAATAGTTATTTTCCTTACGGCATAAGACCATTTGGCCTAATGAGTCCAAGCTGGTAATCCCCTCTCCCCCACTTAGTTCCCTGCTCTGCTGGGGGAGAAGCTGACAGCGATGCAGGTGGATGCTTTCCTGGTGTCATGGATTCTTGATTACCTGACTGGCAGACCACAGTACATCTGCTTGCAACACTGTGTGTCCGACAGAGTGATCAGCAGCACTGAGGTTCCACAGGGATTGTCTTGTCTCCCTTTCTCTTCACCATTTACACCTCGGACTTCAACTACTGCACAGAGTCTTGTCATCTTCAGAAGTTTTCTGATGACTCTGCCATAGTTGGATGCATCAGCAAGGGAGATGGGGCTGAGTACAGGGCTACAGTAGGAAACTTTGTCACATGGTGTGAGCAGAATTCTCTGCAGCTTAATGTGAAAAAGACTAAGGAGCTGGTGGTAGACCTGAGGAGAGCTAAGGTACCGGTGACCCCTGTTTCCATCCAGGGGGTCAGTGTGGACATGGTGGAGGATTACAAATACCTGGGGATACGAATTGTCAATAAACTGGACTGGTCTAAGAACACTGAGGCTGTCTACAAGAAGGGTCAGAGCCATCTCTATTTCCTGAGGAGACTGAGGTCCTTTAACATCTGCCGGACAATGCTGAGGATGTTCTATGAGTCTGTGGTGGCCAGTACTATCATGTTTGCTGTTGTGTGCTGGGGCGGCAGGCTGAGGGTAGCAGACACCAACAGAATCAACAAACTCATTCGTAAGGCCAGTGATGTTGTGGGGATGGAACTGGATGGTGGTGTCTGAAAAGAGGATGCTGTCTAAGTTGCATGCCATCTTGGTCAATGTCTCCCATCCACTACATAACGTACTGGTTGGGCACAGGAGTACATTCAGCCAGAGACTCATTCCTCTGAGATACAGCACAGAGCATCATAGGAAGTCATTCCTGCCTGTGGCCATCAAACTTTACAACTCCTCCCTTGGAGGGTCAGACACCCTGAGCCGCTAGGCTGGTCCTGGACTTATTTCATAATTTACTGGCATAATTTACATATTACTATTTAACTATTTATTACTATTTTCTATTACTATTTACTATTTACTAATAGTAATATTACTATTACTATTTATTATTTATGGTGCAACTGTAACGAAAACCAATTTCCCCCGGGATCAATAAAGTATGACTATGACTATGACTATGACTATGACTATGACTGTGACTATAATCTATTCTTTATGCACCTTTTAATGTCACCCAAAGTCTGCTACCACCCTCCTTCCCTGGGAAGAACTAATGATGTCCAATCAGCCAACCAACCAACATGTCCCTGGGAAATGGGAGAAAACGGGAGAAAACAGGAGCGGCAGAAGGAAACCCACCTACTATGGGGAGCAGGTTCCAACTCCACACAGCCAACAGTGGAGGTTGGGATTGAACCTAGGCTGCTACAACGGGGAGGTAGTAGTACTACCCACTGCGCCGCCATGCTGCCCACTAGTGTTCTCCTCTTCCTCTCAGTTTCTTAACAAGGCCCATAATTTGCCTTAAATTCCATCACCATCATCATCATTATGTGCTGTGTCATATGACATGGGTGATCATGGTATTGACCATGATTGTTCTAAGCAAATTTTTCTACAGAAGGGGTTTGCTGTTGCCTTCTTCTGGGCAGTGTCTTTACAAGATGGGTGACCCCAGCCATTATCAATACTGTTCAGAGATTGCCTGCCTGACGTCAGTGGTTGCATAACCAGGACTTGTGATGTGCACCGGCTGCTCGTACGACCGTCCACCACCTGCTCCCATGGCTTCACGTGACCCTGATGTGTTGGAGGGGGGGGGGGTGGCTAAGTAGGTGCTACACCTTGCCCAAGGGTGACCTGTAGGCTTGTGGAGGGAGGGAGCGCCTTTCACCATCTGTGGTAAAGACGTATCTCCATTTTGCCACCCTATATTGAATTCCATAGGATTCAATACTAGCTGGCAGTCTTTTACAGGGTACACTTAATCAACTGGAAGTAGAACCACAGCTAGTGTCCTATTCTTGCATCTATACCGTATATTTAAAATACATTCGGTTTGGTTCATCAACTATGATCTAAACACAGACACCCTCACAAATCTATGCGGGCTTCTCTCATCAAAACATCTTAAGTCTCTGAACCAATAACAATAAATTCCAATAAGGTCCCTTCCAAACATAAAACAGAAATTTCTGGAAACGTGGAGCAAGTCAGAGAGCATTGGTGAGAAACAGATGGGGAAAAAAATCAGGTTGATAAATTTCTGATGATCGTGTGGATAGTCAGAGGCTTTTTCCCAGGGCTGAAATGGTTGCCACAAGAGGACACAGGTTTATGGTGCTGGGGAGTAGGTACAGAGGAGATGTCAGGGGTAAGTTTTTTACTCAGAGAATGGTGAGTGTGTGGAATGGGCTGCCGGCAACGGTGGTGGAGGCATATACGATAGGGTCTTTTAAGAGACTTCTGGATAGGTACATGGAGCTTAGAAAAATAGAGGGCTATGGGCAAGCTGAGTAATTTCTAAGGTTGGGACATGTTCGGCACAACTTTGTGGGCCGAAGGGCCTGTATTGTGCTGTAGGTTTTCCATGTTTCTATGAGACATCTTAATGAAAATCCATCAGGCTTTGGATTGTTTGTTTCTCCACCGATGCTGCCTGACTGACCTGCAGAGAATTTAAAGCATATTTCTGTTTTTATTTCAAAATTCCACTGTCTGCTTCCTTCTTCCTTTTCCTTCTGTAACATAGTGGCAAGTGTAGATTTAGGGATGAGCGTGCTGGCTAGCAAGCAACTGAATGTTGAAGACGCACCGCTGAATTTTTAAGCCTCTGCTTTTTAACATGTTTCGCAGTTTAACTCCACACTCAGAGTTCTGGTCACCTCCTTATAGGAAGGATGTAGAAGCTTTTGAGGGGCTGCAGAGGAGATTTGATCAGAATGTGCCTGGATTAGAAAGCATGTCTTCTCAGGATAGGTTGAGAGAGCTAGGGAGAGAAGGAGGATGAGAAGTGACGTGTTAGAGACATACAAGATCATCAGTGGCATATGTAGAGTGGACAGCCAGAGACTTTTTCCCAGGGCAGAGATGGTTAATACAACGAGGAATAACTTTAAGAAATTTGAGGTGTAGGAGGGATGTCAGAGGTTCATTTTTCAAAAAAATTTTTACACAGCCGCATGGAATGCGCTGCCAGGGGTGGTGGGAGAGGCAGATACATTAGGGATGTTCAAGGGGCTCCTAGATAGGCACGTGGATGAAAGGAAAAGTGGAGGGCTACGTGGGACAGAAGGGCTGGAGTGATCTTGGAGTTTGTTAAAGGGTTGGCACAACATCATGGGCTGAAGGGCCTGTACTGCGCTGTACTGTTTTATGTTCTACATCCATCAGGTACCTCAAAAGTATTGTTCATTATAGTTATGCACTCAGTGGCCACTTTATTAGGTACATCTGCTCGCTAATGCAAATAACTAATTAGCTAATCATGGCAGCAGCGCGATGCGTAAAAGCATGCAAACACAGTCAAGATGTCCAGTTATTGTTCAGACCAAACATCAGAATGGGGAAGAAATGTGATCTCAGCGACTTTAACCGTGGAATGATTGTTGGTGCCAGACCGGGTGGTTTGAGTATCTCAGAAAATGCTGATCTCCTGGGATTTTCATGCACAACAGTCTCTAGAGTTTGCAGAGAATGGTGCAAAAAAAAAAATACAGTGAGCAGCAATTCTGTGGGCAAAAATGTCTTGTTAATGAGAGAGGTCAGAGGAGAATGGCCAGACTAGCAAGAAGGTGACTGTAACTCAAATAACCAAGAGTTACAACAGTGGTGTGCAGAAAAGCATCCTTGAACATACAATACGTCAAACCTTGAAGTGGATGGGCTGCAGTAGCAGAAGACCATGAAGATACACTCAGTGGCCACGTCATTAAATACAGGAGGTTGTACCTAATCTTATACAAGGTTATTACCTATATTGACTGCATTTACCTGAGTAATTTCTCAAAAAGGACAGCACATTCAGATGTTTCATGTAGAATGAGTGTGGTAACACTTCGATTCAGCAAGAGGTCCTCAAAGACATCACTCTGAAGGACAAGGAGAAGGTGGTGAGTGCGAAACACTTTGACTTCATCCGAATTCCCTGTGTAGACCTTCAGCGTGATATCACTCGAGTTGGAATTGTGCAGGAGACCGTGAAGGTGATCAATAAGAATTGAAGAATGGTTGATTGTTGCAATGGCATTTTCATTGTTTAGATCTATTTTCTGGGCTGTACAGAAAAAGACAACAAAAGAAAAATAAATCATTTAAAAAAAAGTTTAACAGGTTCTTCATAATCGATTTGATCTCAAATGTTATGACATACTATTCTTGAATAAAGAGAGAACCAAACCACGAACAGGCTCATGCTGAACATTTGTTCTGTGTTTAGATAGTGGCCAGAGTACCACACCTGCCCATTCACCTCCTCCCTCACCTCCATCCAGGGCCCCAAACAGCCCTTCCAGATGAGGCAACACTGCACCTGTGAATCCGCTGGGGTCATCCATTGTGTCTGGTGCTCCCAATACAGCCTCCTCTATGTTGGGGGGACTGCTTTAATGAGCACCTCTGCACCATCTGCCGCAAGCGGGACTTCCCGGTGGCCAAACATTTTAATTCTGAGTTTCCATTTCTGTTCTGACATGTTGGTCTGTGGCTTCCTGTTGTGCCATGATGAGGCCACCCTCAGAGTGGAGGAGCAACACTTTATATTCTGTCTGGGAACCCTCCAATGTAATGGCATGAGAATTGATTCCTCCTTCTGATAAACAAATCATTACCCCCCCCACCAACTTCCATTATTCCCTACTCTGTCCTTTTACTTCTTCTCACCTGCTTATTACTTCACCCTGGGTCCCTTCTTCCTTCCCTTTTTCTTCTTGTCCTGTCTCATCTCCTATCAGATTCCTTCTTCTCCAGCCCTTGACCTTTCCCTCTCATCTAACTTCACCTATCATGTTCCAGCTAGCTTCTTTCCTCTCCACCCCGCCCCCAACCTTTTTATTCTTCCCCCTTCCTTCTCAGTCCTGAAGAAGGGTCTTGGCCTGAAACATTAACTGTTTATTCATTTCCACAGATGCTGCCTGACCTGCTGAGTTCCTCCAGCATTTTGTGTGTGTTGCTTTGTGTTTAGATGTATTTGGAGCATCACACAATTAATGAAGATGTCATTAGATTTTTTATATCGTTCTTCACACTTGTCATTGAAGGTATGTTTGAACTGTCCATCATGAGGTCTGAAGCAGAATAAACATATGAATTAGGAGAACAGAACACTACAAAGGAAAACATAGAGGGAAGACTTTATTTTTATTTTATATTATATAATGATACAGTGTGGCGTGGGCCCTTCTAGCCCTTAGAGACATAGTGCCCAGCAACCCCCAATTAACCCTAACCTAATCACGGGCAATTTTGAATGACCAATTAATCTACCCAGTGCGCCTTTGGACTGTGGGAGGAAACTGGCGGACCCGGAGAAAACCCAAACATTCCACAGGGAGGATGCACAGAGACTCCCAACAGAACAGCGTCGGAAGTGAATTCCGAATTCCAGAATGCTCCGAGCTGGAATAGTGTTGAACCGCTATGCTGCCGTGGCGCTCCTGCCAAGTGTCTCCTGCAGCCTTTTCAGGACATTTCAGAGCAAAGATATTCCTTCAAAATAAAGGCACTGCTGTCATGGAACAAAAAAAAACGTATGATAGTCTTTTTATAAAACAGAGCGTGTTGCAAATACTTATTAGATCAGGTATGATGTATGGAGAAAGTAACAGCAAATGGTCTGATAAAAGATCATTAACCTAAGGCAACTCAGTTTCACTCTCTATCAGTGCTGCCTGACCTGCTGAGTATTTCAGACCTAATGTAGGTAGATGGGATTAGTATAAATGGGGCAAAAATGCAAGCATGGACTGGATGGGCTGAGTGGCTTGTTTCCATGCTGTTCGACTCAATAACTCTTTTTCTCTGCTACTTGTCCTTTTATATTGACCTGACCTCCATCACCCAATCAATCATTTATTTTCCACTCAACATATCTACTATGTAACAAGTTCTTCCAAAAAATCAATTGCCTGTAGTCAAAGATCTTGTACACACTGCCCTCATTATTCACTGGCTTATTATCTGCGCATCCGCAAATTTAGCCCCGAGCAACTCTTTGGATTTGTTCCAATGTATCAAAAGGGCAGGAACTTGTGTGCGAGGTTAGTCAGTGAGTGTGGCTGGACATGAGGTCCAGGGAGGGGCGGGAGGAGGCATATCACAAGCTGAGACACTACAAGTCGTATAACACTACAGCACAGAAACAGGCCATTTGCCCATCTATTCCAAGCCAAACTATTCTGCCCATTCCCATTGACCTTCACCTGGCCCAATGCTCTCCATACCTCTTCCATCCATGTACTTATTCAAGCTTTTCTTGTGTGTTGAAATCAAATCTGTTGTGTTCGATATGGGGGGAGGGGGCAGGTGCAGAGCACACCAGCATGGTAGCATGCAGGATCTTCCACACAACTTCACTGATAACTCTCCTTGTACAGTATGTGGACTCCTCCCATATGGGAGTGGGTAATGGAGTGGCATAGGATTACCATTACTATCTACCACTACAGAACCTACATCCACCACTCTCAATCGCAATTCGTTCCACACTCACACCACTCTCTGAGTGAAGAAGCTCCCTCTCATGTTCCCCTTAAACATTTCACCTTTCACCCTTAATCCATGACCTCTAGATGTAGTCTCACCCAAGCTCAGTGGCAAAAGCCTGCTTGCATTTACCCTGTCTATACCCCTCATAATTTTGTATACCTCTGTCAAATCTCCTCTCATTCTCCCACAATCCAGGGAATAAGGTCCTAACCTATACAATCTTTCCCTACAACTCAAATCCTGGCAATATGTTTGTAAATTTTCTCTGCACTCTTTCAATCTTACTATTACCTTCCCTATAGTTAGGTGACCAGAACTGCACACAATACTAATGACTTACATGTTGTTATTTTAGTGGAAGAGTCATTGCCAATGGCCTTTGAGGTTTCATAGTTTGTTTGTTTTCCATAAGAATTCTGTGCTCCTATCCCTTGTGAACAAGACTGACAACAATGTTGACATGTAATATAACATTCTGCATGATAGTGATGAGTTTGGGTACAGAGAGGAAATTAAGAACCTGGTGGCATGGTGCAAAGACAATAACCTATCCCTCAACGTCAGCAAGATGAAGGAATTGGCTGTTGACTTCAGAAGGAGTAGCGGACCGCACGACCCAATTTACATTGGTGGTGCGCAAGTGGAACAGGTCAAAAGCTTTAAGTTCCTCGGGGTCAATATCACAAATGACCTGACTTGGTCCTACCAAGCAGAGTTCACTGCCAAGAAGGCCCACCAGCGCCTTTACTTCCTGAGAAAACTACAGAAATTTGGCCTGTCCCCTAAAACCCACGCTAATTTTTATAGATGCACTGTAGAAAGCATACTTCTAGGGTGCATCACAACCTGGTATGGAAGTTGTCCTGTCCAAGACTGAAAGAAGCTGCAGAAGATCATGAACACAGCGCAGCACATCACAAAAACCAATCTTCCGTCCTTGGACTCACTTTACACCGCACACTGTCGGAGCAGTGCTGCCAGGATAATCAAGACCCACCCAGCCAACACACTTTTCATCCCTCTTCCCTCCGGGAGAAGGCTCAGGAGCTTGAAGACCCGTACGGCCAGATTTGGGAACAGCTTCTTTCCAACTGTGATAAGACTGCTGAACAGATCCTGACCCGGATCTGGGCTATACCCTCCAAATATCCGGACCTGCCTCTAGGTTTTTTTGCACTACCTTACTTTCCATTTTTCTATTTTCTATTTATGATTTATAATTTAAATGTTTAATATTTACTAATTTTTACTATTTTAAATATTTAATATTTGTAATCCAGGGAGAGGGAAGCGCAGAATCAAATATCACTGTGATGATTGTACGTTCTAGTATCAATTGTTTGGCAACAATAAAGAATAAAGTATAAAGTATGAGATCAAATGCAAATCTGCAGGTTTCAACAGACACGGTGTCATAAAATGCCCTCAGTGGCCACTTTATTAAGTACCTCCTGCATGTTCATGGTCTTTTGCTGCAGTAGTCCATCCATCTCAAGGTTCAACGTGTCGTGCGCTCGGAGATGCTCTTCTGCCCACCGAAATGATTATTTGAGTTACTGTCAGCTTGAACCAGTCTGGCC
Organism: Mobula hypostoma; assembly: GCF_963921235.1. Classification (NCBI taxonomy): domain Eukaryota; kingdom Metazoa; phylum Chordata; class Chondrichthyes; order Myliobatiformes; family Myliobatidae; genus Mobula; species Mobula hypostoma. The sequence goes on along the minus strand of NC_086118.1, from coordinate 48,630,356 downwards.
ATTCTCCTCTGACCTCTCTCATTAACAAGGCACTTTTGTCCACAGAACTGCCACTTACTGGATTTTTTTTTTTCTTTTCTCTGTAAACTCTAGAGACTGTTGTGCATGAAAATCCCAGGAGATCAGCAGTTTCTGAGATGGTCGTACTACCTCATCTAGTACCCAGGGTCAAAATCACTTAGATTATATTTCTTTCCCATTCTGATGTCTGCACAACCTTTTCTGATGGCAGCAGTGAGAAGAGAGCATGTCCTGGGTGATGGGGTCCCTGATGATGGATGCAGCTTTCCTGCAGGAGCGTTTCATGTAGATGTGCTCAATGGTTAAGAGGGTTTTAACTGTGTTTGACTGGGTCGTTACCACTACTTTTTAGTTGGCACTCACTAGAGGGGAAATTAACAATGGAATGTTCAGACAGTAGTTGAATAAAATAGATTCAGAAGTCACTACATTAAGTTCCATTAATATATAGATTAAGGAAATTGTTTAAAGCATACATGTCTGAGCACATTGAAATTTGAATAGTTATTATTTTGGCTCTACCAGTAGCTTTTGGATTACTTTAGTGAGCCTGACCATCATTTGTACTGGCTCTGTCACAGTGAAGTTGTAGCAGAAATGTGAACTCATTTGAATATCTAAAAGACACGCACTATAGATTTGAATGGGTTCAAACTCATTTGCATTGGAAACTGATTATACATCAGCCCACATTTAGCGGGGAGGTTTCATTTACATAAAACAACATGCCTCTTGAGATTTCTTTTGTACACTTTTCAAAATAAATACTTCAACTGCAAGAGAAGAAACAACAAATCTATTCAACTTTAGACGGGCTTGCAGAACTGACTTTCAAGTGATCTGCTTCTCACATCTTTGCCAATCACCGCTTAGTGGTTCAGAATCAGAATCGGGTTTAATATCACTGACACTTGCCATGAAATTTGTTATTTTGCAGCAGCAGTACAGTACAATACATAAAAGTTGAAAACCAAAGTCAGCAAGTTCAGAGGTAGAGGTCTGAAGGTCAAGTCTGCAAGTCCACGTTGGAGACCTGATGTCTGAAAGTCCGCGGCCAAGAACCAAAGGGCCAGAAAGGCGTGTGTGTGTGTGTGTGTGTGTGTGTGTGTGTGTGTGTGTGTGTGTGTGAGAGAGAGAGAGAGAGAGAGAGAGAGAGAGAGAGAGAGAGAGGGGGGGCAGATGGGGGAGGGTGGGAAAGAGGCTTGATTTGCTGTTGTCTTCTTTTGTTCTATCATTGTTGTTGCTTGTGTTGTTCTGCTGAATATTGTGAGTGGGCTACGCTGGCATGGAATGTGTGTTGACACTTGCAGGCTGCCCCAAGCAATCCTTGGATGTGTTGGTTGTTAGTGCAAATGACAGATTTCACTGCAAGTACATGTGATAAATACATCTGAAACTGAATCCTGAATCAGAAACTTTAACCGAACCTGAGCTGCGGTCTCCATCGAGGTCATGATCCAGTCTTAGTTGTTTCGGGATTAGAGAGAGAAGTTTGGGGTCAGGTTAGTGTTTAGGGACGGTGATGTGGGGGTGTTAGAAGTTAGGACCTGGCTTTGTGTTCAGAGGCCAGTGTGTGTGAATGTGAGGCTGTCCCAGGTCCCTGGGATCGGATGTCCATGCGAGCAGGAGGCAGGAGGAAGCATAAGGGGTGGCCAGTCAGTGTGGCTGGAGTTCGAGCCGGGAGTTCTGGTCGTATCAGCGGCTATTCCAGGGCTCGACAACAAAATTGGAGCTCTCAGATTGATTGGAAGTCCAAAGGTCAAAACCCGATGCTGGGGTTGGAGGACTCTCTGTGTACGTGTGTGGATGGGAGAGTTGGAATGGGGTTTGTTTTACTGTGGACTTGTTGCTTGTTGTGTTCCGTGTTGGTCTGCCGAACGTGGTGGGCTTGCTATGTTGGTGCCAGAATGTGGGGTGACACTTGCGGGCTGCCCCTAGCTCACCCTCAGGTGTGTTGGTTGTTAAGGCAAATGACACATCTCACTGCACGTTTCAAGGTTCATGCAATAAATACCTCTGCATCTGACAGCTATAAGCTGGCTATACCTGAGACACTGGGGACCATCAGCAGCAATGGAAATGCACACAACTGGACAACTGGAGCAGTCTACATCCCCGGTCAGGGGTTCACTCCTGCTCTAATGAGGAGTGGAGAAAAGCTTGCAACACCAGGTATAACTACTGTACTCCCAAGATGGCGCTGGAAAGTGGCGATTCTTTGTGTTCAGCTCCGACGGGAACCATCAATATTCCCGTTTAGGACTACTCCAGCTGAAATCCAAAGTCACAGCCATGGGAACTTCAGTAAAACAGCATCAGTTTTCACAAGGTCCTTTGGAAACAGATTCCAGCTTGCAAAATCCGCAGCGCAGAACCATATTCACACTACACAGCCAAAACACCATACAACAGGCAGAGCTAAGCTCTTTTGGATCAGAACCAGCAAAAAAAAAACCACACGATACAGAAAGAGGCAAAATTTCACAAGCAACCAATGTGCAAAAGGTGACAAACAGTGCAAATAAACAAAATACTGAGAACATGAGTTGTAAGAAGTCTCTAAAAGTGACTCCATAGGTTCTAGAATCAGTTCAGAGTGAAGTTACCCATGCTGCTTCAGGACCCTGTAGGGTAATAACTGTTCCTGAACGTGATGGTGTGAGGCCAAAGGCTCCTGTAACTCTTGCCCAAGGCGTAACCATTTTCCATTGTTTCAGTAGCGACGTTCCATGGTAAGGTCAAAAGTGGGGATGTCACTGATGACTGAACGTTATTCATTTCCATTCACAATCCCTCATCCTTCACTGACGTACTGTGGAAGCCAGGTTATTGGGTATATTTAAAGCGGAGATTGATTGCTTCTTGTTTAGTAACAGCATTAAAGGTTTTGGGAAAAGGCAGGAGAATGGGGTTGAGAGGGATAATAAATCATAGAAACATAGAAACATAGAAAATAGGTGCAGGAGTAGACCATTCAGCCCTTCGAGCCTGCATCGCCATTCAGTATGATCATGGCTGATAATCCAACTCAGAACCCTGTACCTGCCTTCTCTCCATACCTCCTGATTCCTCTAGCCACAAGGGCCATATCTAACTCACTCTTAAATATAGCCGATGAACTGGCCTCAACAGTTTCCTGTGGCAGAGAATTCCACAGATTCACCACTCTCTGTGTGAAGAAGTTTTTCCTCATCTCGGTCCTAAAAGGCTTCCCCTTTATCCTCAAACTGTGACCCCTCGTTCTGGACTTCCCCAACATCGGGAACAATCTTCCTGCATCTAGCCTGTCCAATCCCTTTAGAATTTTATACGTTTCAGTAAGATCCCCCCTCAATCTTCTAAATTCCAACGAGTACAAGCCCAGTTCATGCAGTCTTTCATCATATGAAAGTCCTGCCATCCCAGGAACCAATCTGGTGAACCTTCTTTGTACTCCCTCTATGGCAAGGATGTCTTTCCTCAGATTAGGGGACTGAAACTGCACACAATACTCCAGGTGTCCCATGATCGAATGACAGCCAAGACTCAATGGGCTAAATGACATAATTCTGCTCCTATGTCTTATGGTCATCTGGTCTAATTTCCATTTGTGAATGCTTTGCCCAATTTTCCATCTGATCTATGTCTTGTAGCCTTAAACAACGTTCCTTGCTATCCAGGACACCACCAATTTTAGTGTCCTCGCTAACTTACTAATCATACCTCCAGCATTCAAACTCAAGTTGTTAATGCATATCCAAAAGAACAAGAGACACAGCCAACACTCTCTAGGATACGCTACTTGTAACAGGCTTCCAATCAGAAAAGCACCTTTCCACTGCTACTTTATATTTCCTCTCACTAAGTAGAAAGAAATCCATTTGATTGAGACCCCATCCAGCCCCATTACCAGTTGTCCTGATGCCATCCACAAATGCAGTTGCCTAGGCTACTCCAAAAGAACAGGAGCTCAGGACTCACACCACCAGGTTCAGGAACAGTTATTACCCTTCAACCATCAGGCTCCTGAACCAAAGGTGATAACTACACCCAACTTCATTCACCCAATCACTGAACTGTTCCCACAACCTATGAACTCGCCTTCAAGGACTCTTCATCTCATGTTCTCAATATTAATTGTTTATTTATTTCTTATATTATTTTTTCTCTTTTGTATTGGCATAATTTGTTGTCTTTTGCTCATTGGTTGTTTGTTTGTCAGTCCCATTAGGTCTGGTCTTTCACTGTGTTTCCTGGATTTGCTGTGTATGTCTGCAAGAAAATGAATCTCAGGTTTGTATATGGTGACGTATATGTACTTTGATGATAAATTTAATTTGAACTTTGAAAAATTAGTTCTCAAACTCTTGATCTCTACCAGCAGGAAAAAGGAAGGCTTCCAGTATATGGGAACACCAGCAACTGCAGGTTCCCCTGTCAAGTCACACACCTGTGTGGAGTTTTACACGTCCTTCCTCTGGATCTTTCACAGGTGACCTGAATTCTTCCCAAATGCCAAAGATACAATGGTTGGTAAATTAACTATCTGCTATAAATTGACACACTCTCCCATGTAGGTGGCAAGATGATCAGTAGGGTAGGGCAGGAGTCGATAGGGGTGTAAAGGATAAAATGGGACAAGTGTAGATGGGTGTTGATGGTTGACGAGGACAAGGTTAGTTGTTTCGTACTCAATGGTGCTACAACCTCTTTAACCATTCTGGTACGGAAATATATCCCATTCCTTTGTCATTGCTGAGCCTAATTCCAGGTACACCCTGCCCAATAGTACTTTGTGAGTACTTTCATTAAGAGGTTCAAGAATTAATTGCCTTTAGACGGGCAGTTGGTCTTCCTGTGGCACTCATGTCCTAAAACATTTTTTAAAAAACCTTTGTTTTGAGCGGAAACTCCAAACTGATTCATGATTTTCTTGAATAATCTTTATTGGTGTTTTTCGTGAAAAGTAAGGAAGGATAATAATTTTATTCAGTGGCGGTAATTATATCCATTCTCATTTAGTTTTTGTGGATTTGACCTGGGTGAAGACACTTGTAGTGGACAGGCCAAAGAGCAATCCTGAGACCTGGTAATACTCTCTCCACACTCGGAATTCTAACAATCTGCTGTAAATGACCGTCCCATGTAGGTCAACTGCAAAGAAAAATGGAGTTCATGGGAACATGTAGGAGAGAATGTGGAATTCATTGCCACAAATGGCTGTGGAAGCCAAGTCATTGCACACATTTAAAATGGGAGTTGGTAGGTTCTTGATTAGTAAAGGCACCAAAGGTTATGTGGAGAAGGCAGAAGAATGGGTTTGAGCGGGATCGTAAGTCAGCCATGATGGAATGGTGGAGCAGATTTAATGGGTCAAATGGTCTAATTCTGTTCTTATGTTTTATGATCTTAGACAATCAGTATTGCTCCCCTGGGAGCTAGCATGGAACTGAAAGGCTGAATGAATTGCATTCTTTCTTGTAAAGATTGTACATAATTTTTGTTTATCTTTTTTTTTGTAAATACTGCTTATATGATATGTTCCTGTGATGCTGCTGCAAGTAAGGTTTCCATTGTACCGGTGCCTACGTGTATTTGTGCAGATGCAATAAACTTGAATAAATTCAAAGTTTGAAGTAAATTCATTATCCGAGTACATAATTGTCACCATGTACTACCTCGAGGTTCATTTTCTAGTAGACATTCACAGTAGAACGTAGAAATACAATAGAATTAAAGAACCTACACACAAAGACTGTCAAGCAACCAAAGTGCAAAAGAAAACAAACTGTGCAAAAATAATAATAATACATAAATACTGAGAACATGAGTTGTACAGTCCTTGAAAGTTAGTCTGTAGATGATAGAATCAATTCAGAGTTAAGAGAAGTGAAGTTATCCACGCTGGTTCAGGAGCTTGATGGTTGACGGGTAGTAACTGCTCCTGAACCTGGTGCTGTGGGACCCAAGGCTCCTGTGTCTCCGGTCCGATGACAGTAGTGAGAAGAGGACATAGTCTGAATGATGGGGCTCCTTGATGGTGGATGCTGCTCAGTGCTGGGGAGGGCTTCTCTGCCACTTCCTCTGTTTTTACAATCATGAAGCAAATATAATACAAGATAAATGTGTTGGCATTGCATGTGAGGTATTTAATACTTAACATTTTACTGTTTCTGAATCTCCCATCCCCATTAACCCTACATCCCTCTCAAATCTATATCTTAAATTTCCAGCATTCACAGCATTTTGCTGTGTGGTTATGCTGTGCCTTGAGATGTGCAAAGACTGTTACTGAAACATATAGCTCCCCTGTATTTCCCTGGGACTTACATGAAACATTGAACAGTATAGTGCAGTACACATCAAAGTTGCTGGTGAACGCAGCAGGCCAGGCAGCATCTCTAGGAAGAGGTACAGTTGACGTTTCAGGCCGAGACCCTTCGTCAGGACTAACTGAAGGAAGAGTTAGTAAGAGATTTGATGCCTGGCCTGCTGCGTTCACCAGCAACTTTGATGTGTGTTGCTTGAATTTCCAGCATCTGCAGAATTCCTGTTGATAGTGCAGTACAGGCTCTTTGGCCCATGATGAAATGTTGACCTTTTAACTACTCCAAGATCAACCTAGCCCTTCCCTCTTGCATTTCCATGCTGGGGAAGTCTAAGACCAGAGGGCACAGCCTCAGAATAGAGGGGCATCCTTTTAGAACAGAGATAAGGAGGAATTTCTTTAGCCAGAGAGTGGTGAATCTGTGGAATTTGTTGCCGCAGGTGGCTGTGGAGACCAAATCATTAGGTATATTTAAGGCAGAGGTTGATAGATTATTGATTAGTCAGGGCATGAAGAGATACAGGGAGAAGGCAGGAGACTGGGGCCGAGAGGGGTAAAAAAGGAATGGTCATGATGAAATGGCAATGCAAACTCCTAAATGAAATGGCCTAATTCTGCTCCTAGATCTTATGATCTTATAACCTTCCATTTTTATTTCATCCATGTGCCTGTCTAAGAGTCTCTTAGAATTTCCTAATGTAATTGCCTTTCCCACTACCTCTGGCAGCACATCCCATACACTCACCACTCTCTTTGTGAAAAAAATACTTCTGACCACCCCTCCCCTATACATTCTTCCAGTCACCATAAAATTATGCCCTGTTGTATTCGTCATTTTCGCCCTGGGAAAAAGTCGTTGGCTGTCCACTCTATCTACCCTTCTTATCATCTCATACACTCTATCAAGTCACCTCTCATCCTCCTTCACTCCAAAGAGAAAAGCTCTAACTCTGGCTCATCATCCTTTCCTCATAAGACGTTCTGCCTGTTCCAGGAAGCATCCTGGAGAATCTCTTCTGCACCCTCTCTAAAGCTTCCACATTCCAAAAAATGAAGGCTAACACACCATACGCCTTCTTAAACATCCCATCAACTTTGAGGGATCTGTGGACATGGACCCCAAGATCCCCCTCTTCCTCCACACTGCTAAGAATTCTGCATTAGCCCTATACTCCGCCTTCAAATTTGACCTTTTCTGGATGGAGATCTGTCTGTCACTTCTCAGCCTAGCTCTGCATCCTATCAGTGTCCTCTTATAACCTGAGATAACCGTTTACACTATTCACAACACCACCCGCAACACACACAGAATGCTGAAAGAACTTAGCAGGTCAAAGAGGATGTGCAAGAGGTGGAAGATGGAGCAAGGAGGTCCTTCTGCAGTTGTACAAGGCCATGGTGAGACCTCACCTGGAGTACTGTGTGCAGTTTTGGTCTCCAAATTTGAGGAAGGACATTCTTGCTATGGAGGGAGTGCAGTGTAGGTTCACTGGGTTAAATCCAGGGATGGCGGGAACATCGTATGTTGAAAGACTGGAGCGACTGGGCTTGTATACACTGGAATTTAGAAGGGTAAGAGGGGATCTGATTGAAACATATAAAATTATTAAGGGATTGCACACACTAGAGGCAGGAAACATGTTCCTGATGTTGGGGGAGTCCAGAACCAGAGGCCACAGTTTAATAAAAAGTGGAAGACAATTTAGAATGGAGTTGAGGAAGAACTTTTTCACACAGAGGGTTGTGGATCTGTGGAATGTTCTGCCTCAGAAGGCAGTGGAGGCCAATTCTCTGGATTCTTTCAAGAAAGAGTGAGATAGAGCTCTTAAAGATAGCGGAGTCAAGGGATATGGGGAGAAGGCAGGAATGGGGTACTGATTGTGGATGATCAGCCATGATCACAGTGAATGGTGGTGCTGGCTCGAAGGGCCGAATGGCCTGCTCCTGCACCTATTGCCTATTGTCTATTGTCAAGCAATAGCTATAGAAAAGAATAAACAGTCGACGTTGTGGGCCGAGACCCTTCATCAGGACTGGAAAGGAAGGGGGAAGGAGTCAGACTCAGAGGTTGGGGGGTAGAGAGGAAGAGGTACAAGGTGGATACGTGGCTGTGGTGCTGGGTCTGGGTGAGCACATGGTTGAAGAGTCGGAGGGTAGCAGAGATGCCAGAGGGGGAGAAGTGAAAGAGAGTTTCACTAAATTCCTGTTGAAGGGAAGATTTAAACTTCATCTGAGTAGGCCTCCCTGGAAGAGACTTTGTAGTGGAGTAGTCAATCACACAAAAGCCCACTACCGCAACCATGTATCCACCTTGTACTTCTTCCCCCTTCCCCCCCAACTTCTACGTCTGACTCCTTTCCCCCTTCCTTTCTCGTCTTGATGAAAGGTCTTGGCCCGAAACGTCGACTGTTTACTTTTTTCCATAGATGCTGCCTGACTTGCTGAGTTCCTCCAGCATTTTGTGTGTGTTGCTTTGGATTTCCAGCATCTGCAGGTTTTCTCATGTTTGTGATTCATTCACAACACCCCAATGTTCAAACCAAATTTGATCTCAAGGAATTAAATTCTTAAAAATCTGATTTTAACAAAAGAAGCTGGTCTTATGACAACAGGAATGTTTTAAAAATTCGGTAGGTTCATTATTGTCCTATTGGATAGAAAGCCCTGACACCCTAACCGGTATGGTCTAGGTGTCTCCAGATTCAAATCGAACTGTGTTCAAAATAGAGATCACATCGCATTGCGGAATGAATAAAGGAAAAGGTTGTGACAATTCAAAAACTCTGAGGAAATGACTGGTTAATGACTGATTAATTTCCATCAGTGCTGCATGATGACAAGTATTCAATGTTCTTTGGGTGCATGGCCAGTTTCTGGTTTCGGGGAATTTTGCCTTGCACATCCAAGTCTATCATTGGCATATTGGAAAGACAATGGTTCCAGAATGACCATGGTGATCACTACTGTCTACTGTATATTCACTGCTCAGCTACGTAATTTCTACTTTAGGCCAACATCGATGGGCTGAATGGCCTAATTCTGCTCCTATGTCTTGTGGTCTTGTTATGGGCTTCCTATCCATGCTGGTCATTACCCTGTAATTCCATGAGCCTCAATTTTGCTTATTATCATTTCGCCATGGTCATAGAGCGCTACAGCTCAGCAACAGGCCCTTTGGCCCATCTAGTCCGTGCCGAACTGTTCTTCTGCCGCACCTGGACCATAGCCCTCCATACCCCTCTCATCCATATACTTATCTAAAAATGCTCTTAAATGTTGAGATCAAAACTGCATCCACCACTTCTGCTGGCAGCTGATTGCACACTCTCACCACCATCTGAGCGAAGAAGTTCCCCTTAAATATTTCACCTCTTACTCTTAACTTTTAATCTCTAGTTCTAGTCTCACCCAACCTCAGTGGAACATCGATCATTACTTTTCTCAAAACATTATGTACACTGTCACTATTTTATAGCTGTAGATTCTGATCTTGTAACACTTGAATTGAAACAGCTTGTTGGGATTGAAATAATATTTTAAAACTTTAGGCCTATTGAATTTAGACAACATTCCCAGTTAATAATTGTTATTGAAAACAATGATTATGAGTAATCTTCTAGACTCTTCTATTTATGGTTCTATTACTATTATTATTTATGGAGCAACTGTAACGAAAACCAATTTCCCCCGGGATTAATAAAGTATGACTATGACTATGACTATTGTATTGATGTTTAATCCACTAACACTTTTGAAAATAGAGAAAAAAATGGATTTAGATTTAAGCAATCCACTTTGCAGACATTATGCTCATGACATTTTTACATTTCAAACAAGCCAATGATTCTGTGCTTCCACAAAGTAATGAAATATTGATTTTGTCTCGTCTTTCATTGTAACATGTATTGAATGCTGCCTCGACAGCAAGGATTGACGTGTAGTCTCTTCATAGAATTTCACAAAGCATGAAAGATTCAAATGAAAGCAAAGTGACCCCACAGTCTCTTCCCCTACCTCCTCTGGCGATGGCACTCCATAAAACCAAAGTTGCAAAGGGAAGAAGACATCTTGCACCACTCGGACGATTTCCGTACAGCATTGTCTCAACGGAGCCCATATAGTGTTAAACCTCACTCAGAATACATCTGGATTACTGGACACTTATGTAGGACACAGCTCCTTTTCAGCTGCCCCTCACTGAAAAGTCGCCTTTTATTGGTGGATTCTGGCCTTCGCTGCCATAGTAACCGGTTCAATTTGGATTTTTGTTCATCGCTCCGCTGTGTTGGATGAATCTGTACAAAGCAATGAGGATGAGAGTTAAAAAGAGGTGGCTACATTTTTAAAAAATCAAGAACGTGTGTTGTTTTCTTTCTTGTAACTTTGGTAATGATTAGATAAGTGAGGGCAGATCAAAAGAAAAAGGCAGGTGTAAATCAATATAAAGGAAAGAAGTGTTAACATTATTTTATTATAGTTAAAAAGAAAATCTTAACTAAAATAAGAGGGTTCATTTGTAAAGAACATTTGGTGAAATTAACCATTGTAAAGTGCTCCACAGGAATATTGTTGGAGAAAATTGACATTGGCTATGGTCATGTACTATTAGAGGGACGACAAGGACGCTCTCAGAATCAGAATGAAAATCAGGTTTAATATCACTGCCATATGTTGTGAAATGTGTTGTTTGGGGCAGCAGTACAGTGCAACACATTAAAAAGCCTATAAATAATAAGAAATATATATATAAAAAATAAAGTACTGCAAAAAGATTAAAAATATAGGTTCATGGGTTGGTTCATTGTAAATTCAGAAATCTGATGACAGAAGGGAAGAATCTGTTCCTAAAATGTTGAGTGTGTGTCTTCAGGCTCCTGTAGATCCTTCCTGGTGGTAGCAATGAAAAGAGGGCTTGTCCTTAATGATGGATGCCACCTTTCTGAACCATCACTTTTTGTAGGTGTCCTCGAGGATGGGGAGGCTAGTGCCCATGATGGAGTTAGTTCCATATTTATGTGTGTTAGTAATATTGTTAATGGATTTAGAGATGATGGGTGGAAGACTGTGATCTTTTGACCCCACCCTACGCATAACCTTGTACTAAAACTCACTCAGTGTTATTAATACAAGTAACCAAGCACTTGGTTAAAGACGCAAACACGAGGAAATCTGCAGATGCTGGAATTTCAAGCAACACACATAAAAATTGCTAGTAAACATAGCATCTCTAGGAAGAGGTACGATCGACGTTTCGGGCCGAGACCCTTCGTTAGGACTACAAAGTCCTAGTCCTGACGAAGGGTTTCGGTCCGAATCGTCGACTGTACCTCTTCCTAGAGATGCTGCCTGGCCTGCTGTGTTCACCAGCGATTTTTATGTATGTTACTTGGTTAAAGAGCTACGTTTTAAGGAATACCTTTAAATTGGAGGGTTAAATGCAGAGATTTAGAGCTGGAAATTGTAACATCTGAAGGCACAACCACTTGTCACCATCATTATGATCTATGTTGTATGACGTAGGCGATCGTGCTCTTATTATGATGATAGTTCTCGGCAAACTTTTCTACAGAAGTAGCTTGCCATTGCCTTCTTCTGGGCAGTGTCTTTACAAGGTGGGTGACCCCGGCCATTATCAATACTCTTCAGAGATTGCCTGCCCTGCGTCAGTGGTCGCATAACCAGGTGATAACTGCCCACTGTTCGTGCGACTGACCGCCAGCTGCTCCCATGGCCTCACGTGACCCTGATCGAGGGGGGCTAAGTGGGTGCTACACCTTGCCACAGGGTGACCTGCAGGTAAGCCAAGGGAAGAAGCGCCTTACACTTCCTTTGGTAGAGACGTATCTCCACCCCGCCGCCCAACCGCAGCTGGTAGTTGAGCTACATTTAGAAATGATCACAAAGTCAGAAATGTAGAACAGGATCTTATAGAGACTGCAAGCACATTGTTGCAGGGCTTAAGGTGATTATATTGGCTGGTGCAGTCAGCTGACATAGAACATTAAAAAAACTCACTGGATCGTTACACTGGGGTACTTCTAAAGAAAATGTATTTGATAGGTCGTAAGTTATAATTACTTGTCTAATTTATTATGCTGCCTCCAACTATAAATTTGAAAAAAATTCTGGGGAAGTTTCTGAGGTCAGAATATTTTCACAGCTGCAAGCAGTCTTCCTTGAAACTGTAGGTCAGGATTCAAGTTTGTTTATCATGTGTACTTTGAAACATACACTGAAATGGGATATTTACGTTTACAACCAACACTCCCAAGGGTGTGTTGGGTGCAGCCCGCATGTTCTGGCACCAAGAAAGCACATCCACAACGCTCAGCAAGCTTGTATCGATGCATTTATACACATTTTATTCCGTATCCATACTTTAACCTCTAAAGTATTTTTAAATAATATTTTACTCTTTATAATTGTTGTGTTGTATCCTCACATCAACCATTACTGTTTAGTTTGAGTCAGAATCAGGTTTAATATCACTGACATGTGTCAGGAAATTCACTAACTTTGCCGCAGCAGTACAATGCAATGCATGATAATAGAGAGCTAACTGTATGTATATATATATATAAAATAGTTAAATAAGTAGAGCAAAAAATAGGAATAAAAAATTTTGTGAGGTAGTGTTCATGGGTTCAATGTCCATTTAGAAATCAGATGGCAGAGGGAAAGAAGCTGTTCCTGAATCGCTGAGTGTGTGCCTTCAGGCTTCTATACCTCCTTTCGCTCAGAATATAGTAAAACAGGGTGTTTGTGGCTGTCTGTAGTTTTCTTACAAGTCGCCAAGCTTGGTGGCACCACAAGAATCGTACCTGTGACAGTTGAGGCCACTGGGCTGCAGAGTCCCTTTGATGAGCTGTGATTAACACAAACCTTTCCTTAGAGCCCCAGAGTTATGGGGATACAGTGTGGAAACACTGAATCCATGCCAACTATCACCCACGCACATACCTAAACAGCATTGATTCCATTTGTTTTACATAGAGTCACAGGACACTACAACACAGATCCTAAATGCCAGCAGTGTAACAGGCAGTAACTAACTAACTAATAAGATGTGGGTGGTTAAGAAAACAGTAATTAAACTGTAGAACAGCCACCTGGACTTTGCACAAGCACTTCCTGGCATCTGAGCATGAATAATAAGTATTCAGTTTTGAAACATTGTCTATAAGAAATGCAGAAACATTCTTTAATCAGATTAAACTGAGAACTAGGTTTTGATTGGTGCCAGGAAGAGAGAGCATGAGGCTTCTATTATTTACTAAAGTGAAAACAAAATGAATTAGCAAATTATCAAGGTAGGATATCTTAAATCACCTGTCTGTTGGTTTGGGGATTCCAGATTTGACACACCACCAACAGTGAAATCAGGAATCCTTGACCAGCAGATAGGTGAGTTAAGACATCCAATCTTCTTAAGTTGCTCGCTTGTTCTGTTTTCACTTCAGTACATCGTAGAGGTCATCTACTATTTTTAGTGTGGCGTTCTCTTTCTGATGATGCACTGAATCTAAAAAACCCGACAGAGTGAGGCATTCCTTTTGGTTACACCATCCCAGCGTAATGTGCTTCTTGTTTTCTGTAAGTGAACAATGAAGATCACAAGTTACACCCAAAAGTTACTTGCACATTGATTTCACTCCTCTCAAGGCACATTTGTCCCAGCTCAGATATGTTGTCACATCCGGAATTTGTCTGAGTTCAATTTTCTGCAACTATAATCATCCCTGTTGCTATATTATTGGAGTATTGCGAACAACTTTGGGCCCCTTACCTAAGAAACGATGTGCTGGCATTGGAAAGGGTCCAGAGGAAGTTCATGAAGGTAATCCTGGGAATAAAAGGGTTAATGTACTGTATGAGGAGTGTTTGATGGCTCTGGGCCTGTACTCGCCAGAGTTTAGAACAATGAAGGGCGATCTCATTGAAACCTAATGAATATTGAAAGGCATATGTAGAGTGGATATGGAAAAGAAGTTTCCCATGGTGGGGGAGTCTGGGACCTGAGGGCACAGACTCAGAATACAATTCCTTTAGAACGGAGATGAGGAGGAATTTCTTTAGCCACAGGGTGGTGGATCTGTGGAATTTGTTGCCAAAGTTGCCTGTGGAGGCCAAGTCATTAGGTATATTTAGAACAGAGATTGATAGGTTCTTGATTAGTAATGGTGTCAAAGGTTACAGGGAGAAGGCAGAAGAATGGGGCTGAAAGGGACAATAAATCAGCCATGATGGAATAAGGCTATAATACTATAAGATATAAGAGCACAATTAGGCCACTTGGCCCATCCAATGTGCCCGGCCATTTCATCATGACTGATCCATTTCCCCCCTCAGCCCCAATCTCCTGCCTTCTCCCCATATCCATCATGCCCTGACTGATCAGGAATCTATCAACCTCTGCTTTAGATAAACATAATGTCTTGGCCTCCACTGCTGCCTGTGGCAACAAATTCCACGGATTCACCACTCTCTGGCTAAAAAAAATTCCTCCTCATCTCCATTCAGAAATGATGCTCCTCTATTGTGAGCTATGTCCTCTGTTGTTAAATTCCCCACACCTCAGGAAATATCCTCTCCACATCTCTCTATTGAGGCCTGTCAATATTTGATAGGTTTCAATAACGTCACTCCCTGTTCTTCTGAATTCCTGTGAGTACAGGCCCAGAGCCATTAAACGCTCCTCATACTATATGACAAGGCTTTCAATCCCGAATCATTGACATGAAACTGCTTTTACCCTCTCCAATGTCAGTATATCCTTATTTAGATAAGGGGCCCAAAACTGCCCACAATGCTCCAAGTGAGGCCACATCAGTGCCTTATAAAGCTTCAGCATCACATCCTTGCTTTTATATTCTAGTCCTTATTAATTACTAATGCTCCGCAATCCCTTCAGCCACCTCTTTCAGAATCCTGGAGAGTATACCATCTGGTCCTAGTGACTTATCTACCATCAGACCTTGCAGTTTCCCAAGAACCTTCTCCCTAGTAATAGTAACTTCAGACACCTCTGTCCCCTGACACTCTCGAATTTCTGGTATACTGCTAGTGTCTTCAACAGTGAAAACTGATGCAAAATGCTTATTCAGTTGGTCTGTCATTTCCTCGTCCCCCGTTACTACCTCTCCAGCATTATTTTTCAGTGGTCCGATATACACTCTTACCTCTCTTTAAGACTTTATGTATCTGAAGAAACTTTACTTTATTGTCGCCAAACAATTGATACTAGAGCATACAATCATCACAGCAATGTTTGATTCTGCGCTTCGCGCTCCCTAGATGACAAATCGATAGTAAATATTAAAAATTTAAATTATTAATCATAAATAGAAAATAGAAAAGGGAAAGTAAGGTAGTGCAAAAAAAAAACCGAGAGGCAGGTTCGGGTATTTGGAGGGTACGGCCCAGATCTGGGTCAGGATCCGTTCAGCAGTCTTATCACAGTTGGAAAGAAGTTGTTCCCAAATCTGGCCATACGAGTCTTCAATCTCCTGAGCCTTCTCCCAGAGGGAAGAGGGATGAAAAGTGTGTTGACTGGGTGGGTCGTGTCCTTGATTATCCTGGCAGCACTGCTCCGACAGCGTGCGGTGTAAAGTGAGTCCCAGGATGGAAGATTGGTTTATGTGATGTGCTGCGCTGTGTTCACGATCTTCTGCAGCTTCTTCCAGTCTTGAACAGGACAACTTCCATACCAGGTTGTGATGCACCCTAGAAAAATGCTTTCTATGGTGCATCTATAAAAATTAGTGCGGGTGTTAGGGGACAGGCCAAATTTCTTTACCTTTCTCAGGAAGTAAAGGCGCTGGTGGGCCTTGTTGGCAGTGGACTCTGCTTGGTTGGACCAAGTCAGGTCATTTGTGATATTGACCCCGAGGAACTTAAAGCTTTTGACCTGTTCCACTTGCGCACCACTGATGTAAATTGGGTCGTGTGGTCTGCTACTCCTTCTGAAGTCAACAACCAGTTCCTTCGTCTTGCTGATGTTGAGGGATAGGTTATTGTCTTCGCACCATGCCACCAGGTTCTTAATTTCCTCTCTGTACTCAAACTCA
The DNA here is from genome assembly GCF_963921235.1 of Mobula hypostoma. NCBI lineage: Eukaryota > Metazoa > Chordata > Chondrichthyes > Myliobatiformes > Myliobatidae > Mobula > Mobula hypostoma. The sequence goes on along the minus strand of NC_086118.1, from coordinate 48,613,961 downwards.
TCATTACCTGAGATACGGCCTACAATTGTTGTGTCATCAGCAAACTTATATATTGAGTTTGATGGAAACTTTGCTACACAATCATGGGTGTACAGTGAGTATAGCAGGGGGCTGAGTACACAGCCTTGTGGGGCACCGGTGCTCAGAGTGATTGCAGAGGAGAGCTTGTCCCCTATTTTTACAGCCTAGGTCCTGTCTGTGAGGAAGTTGAAGATCCAGCTGCAGATCTGAGTGCTAAGGCCCAGGTTCTGGAGCTTAGGAATCAGTTTATTTGGAATGATGGTATTAAAGGCAGAGCTGTAGTCAATGAAAAGGAGCCTTATGTATGTGTCTTTATTCTCCAGGTGTTCTAAGGAGGAATGTAGGGCCAGAGAGATGGCATCTGCCGTTGACCTGTTGCTCCGGTAGGCCAATTGCAAAGCATCGAGGTTGACCAGTAGGCTGTGGTTGATATGTCTGTTTATACGCAACCAGTCAGTGATGAGAACCCCTCCCTACATCACAACTGAGATTCCGTAATGATGACCTATCGGCTGATTGATAAGTATTCTGTATACTGTATAGGTGTTGGCGCGTGCCCAAGTGGTTAAGGCGTTCGTCTAGTGATCTGAAGGTCGCTAGTTTGAGCCTTGGCTGAGGCAGCGTGTGTGTCCTTGAGCAAGGTACTTAACCACACATTGCTCTGCGACGACACCGGTGTCAAGCTGTATCGGCCCCAGTGCCCTTCCCTTGGACATCAGTGGCGTGGAGAGGGGAGACTTGCGGCATGGGCAACGGCCAGTCTTCCATACAACCTTGCCCAGGCCTGTGCCCTAGAAACCTTCCAAGGCGCAAATCCATGGTCTCATGAGACTAACGGATGCCTATTAAAATGCTGTATAGGCCAAGCATTCCGAAGACACACCACAAGTGAACGATCAACTGATGATGTCTCCTTAGATGGTGTTAAGATGTTTGCAAGTGGATTGCCAAGATCAGAGAGCAACTCAACCCTACCATCAAGCACCCATAGCTACACATTTTCCAAGTTACTTCCAGAAGTAAAACTATTTTAAAAAATACTTTGTTTAGATCTTTTTGACCAGTTTTAAGCCGCTGGGGACATTTTAAATTCAGTGTTATTTTCATTGGCTGTCTGATCTGATATTGTGACACATTCAGCAATAGTTGTTGAAATAAATGATAATATTATACATTGCAGTGATTTTTTTTCTTATGTTACGACAATGGTTACTTCCCAAAATTACTGAATTGCCTTGAAACTCGAAGAGAATTGAACCACCCACACTTGAGTTTCAGAATCAATACCATCACTAAGATTCCCACCGCAAACATCCTGGAGTCTTCATTAAAAAGAAACTCAGCTGGACAGTTACATAAGTAATATCTAAAAGAGCAAATAACTCAGTCTAGACAATCAAGGCCAAGTTGACTAGGAGATTGTCGTCCAAGTTTTGGGTCTGTCACTTCAATATATTCTGGGGCCTGGAGCCCACTGCCTCAATTCAGCCTATACCTGACTTTTCTGATCTTTCCAATTGCATGCCTGGATAACTCCAATTACACTAAAGAATCTCAGCACCATTCAGCCTGCTTCACTGATGCTCTCCCATTACGCTAAGAACTCAATCCCCCCCCCACCTGCAAAACACACTGTCGTTACCCACTCAGACTACTCTTAGTAGCTCCTTCCAAACCTGTCACTTCCAGCGTAAGTAGGACAAGGGCTTCAGATGCAGGTAAACACTGCCCCCTCTGGTTCCCTGCCGAACTGCACATGGTCCGAGAAACACACAATATATATTGCTGCAAGGTCAAAATCTCTGAACTCCCTCCTGAGGACCACCAGAAGGACCATAGTCTTTTCTAGGAGGCAACTCGACATCACCTTCTCAGGGGCAGTTGAGGGGGAACAATAAATGCTGGCTTGTCAGTGACTTAGATCACAAAAAAAAGAATAACTACTAAGAGACAGCCAAAGATTATGAAAGATGCCACATATAGCTTCTAGGTCTTATTGGTTGTTGAAATCAGTCCTCAGTCCCTGGTGTCCTTTCAATGGGAATGTGGCATACACACTTGATGCAAATTACTGATCTGATTCTATCCTGCAGGCCAAGTTTAGATTTAGATCCACCTCAGCACAGCAGCGTAGCGATCAAAGCAATGCCTTACAACGGACCTATAGGATTGGTTTCAATTCCTATTGCTGTCAGTAAGGAGAATGCACCTTCTCCCTGTGACCGTGTGGGTTTCCAATGGGTGATCCATTTTCCTGCTACTTTCCAATTGTGAACATTTATGATTAGCAAGCTGTGGGCATGCAGTGTTGGCACTGGAAGCGTGGTGGCACTTGCCGTCTTCCCCAGAATATCCCCGGCGCACTCCACTGTTAGTTTTGATGCACATGTGAGAAATAAAGTTTATCTGATCTATTTCTTGACGCAATTTCACCTGCATACAAATCAGGAATTACTTAAAGCCTGCATCCCCAAATTTCCCTTGAGAATGTGCTGCTGGTGGGGTAGGGAGCTCCAGGGTTGAAACTGAAGTGATGGAGGAACAGGTGGTTCATGAGTTGGAGAGGTGGTCCAATACAACAACTACACTTGTCCTTCAAGGCTGAGAGAGACTGATCATTAAAAAAAAACAGAGTGTCCAGAATTATGGTGAATAACAGTGCCCAACCATTTTAATTGAATTCCCAATTTCCATTCCGACATGTTGGTCCATAGCCACCCTCAGATTAGAGGAGCAACAGCACTTATTCCATTTGGGTAGCCCCCAACCTGACGGCATGAACATAAATTTCTCTAACTTCTCCACCCTGCTTCTCTACTTTTTCATTCCCTCTTCTGGCTCCCCCTTACCTCTTCTTTTTTCCTCATCTGCCTATCATCTCATTCTGGAGCACCTCCTCCTTCCCTTCTCTCATGATCTACTCCCCTATCCTAGCAGATTCCTTTCTTCAGCCTTTTGCTTTTTTCCACCTATCACCTCCCAGCTTCTCACTTTATCCCCACTCACCCACCTTCCCCCTCACCTATCACCTACCAGCTTGTACTCCTCTCCCTCCCCTCACCTTCTTCTGTCCCCTTCCTTTCCAGTCTTGATGAAGCATTTTGGCCTGAAACAGCAACTCTTTATTCAGTTCCATAGATGCTACCTGACCTGCCCAGTTCCTCCAGCATTTTGTGTGATTTACAATAGATAAAAATGAAAACCATTCGATGTCGTTGTGTAAGAGACAAATACAGAAGGTGTTTAGGATTGTTGTTGGAATTCAAGAATCTTGCTGAAACATACTATAAACACAAGAAATTCTGCAGATGCTGGAAATCCAAAGCAACACACACAAAATGCTGGAGGAACTCAGGTGATGTTTTGGGTCAAGTTCGGAATGTGGTGTGTGCTTTCACACAGACTGTGGGTCCGGTGTGACCAGGTGAGTGTGCTATCAACATCACCTATTGATGAGAAGGCAAAGTTCAATGAAACCCTGTTGGAGGCCGTCAATGGCAGCAAGACCCAGACTTATGGGACACGATGGCTGACGCTCTGCTTCAGTGGGTGATGTTACACCTGGGACTTCATCCTGGCTGAAGTGCTAGACCTCTGCTCGGTGCAGATTTCCTGTGTGCCCAAGGACTGTTAGTCGATTTTAGGAACTGCCGGCTTGTGGATGTCAAGGACTTTGGGTCGTTACCTTGCTCCCCCAGTGAGTTCCCCACAACGACTCTGTCAAGCCCATGCACCACCACATGTGAATTTACTCAACTGCTGGGTGAATTCCCAAACCAAGCCCACATTCTCCACCACAGTCGGAAAACATGGGGTTGAGCACCATATTCCCACAACTGGCCCGCCATTCCATGCCCGCACGCATATACTGGACCCAGAAAAATTGGCAGCCGTGAAGGCTGAGTTTGCCAACATGGAAAGACTCGGCACTGTACACCGGTCAAATAGCCCTTGGGCTTCACCCCTCTGTATGTTCGCTATGGGTAGTTGTCACCCATATGGTGATTACCAATGCCTTAATGAGCCCACCACCCCCGGTCCCACACAGCCAAGACTATTCCGCACGTTTGGCCGGAAAGTTAATTTTTTTCAAAAGTCGACTTAGTTAGAGGCTACTATCAGGTACCTGTGTGCTCGGAGGACATTCCCAACAGGGCTGTGAAAATCCTATTTGGCAATGTTGAGTTTGTGGTGTATGCTGTTTGGGCTGAAAAATGCAACACAGACTTTCCAGCAGCTAATGAACTCTGTGTTAAAAGACATCGATTTTCTTCTTGTTTACCTGGATGAGGTACTCGTCGCCGGTGCATCCAAATCCAAGCACGTATCTCATCTTCGCACACTTTTTGAGCAGTTAAGCCGACCCGGGTTGATTATTAACTCTGCTAGATATGGTACCAGTTTGTGTTGTCAACCACTGACTTCTTCAGCCACCACATCTCCACAGAAGGTGCGAATCCCCTCCCATCGAAGGTAGCCGATATTATGGATTTCCCACCGCCCCGCACTATAAAAAAACTGCAAGAGTTTTTAGGCATGGTGAATTTCTATCACCAGTTCTTTCCCTGAGCTGCTGAACTTATGCTCCCCCCTGTGTAGTAAGCTTAAAGGCAACACCCCTGACTGTGTGTTTGACTGGTCAGTGGACGTGACCAGGGCATTTGATGGTACCAGACAAGCTCTTTCCAGCATGACCGTCCTGGCACACCTGCTCCCCTAAGCACCCACAGCCATTACTACTAACGGTTCATGCTCCGCGGTGGGCGCTATGCACGAACAGTTGGTCAGAGGCGCATGGCAGCTGCTTGCTTTTTGCAGCCGGCAGCTCCATCCCCCCCGAAAGGACCGTGAGCTTCTCAGCCTCTATCTGGCTGCCTGCCGCTTGTGTTTACTTCTAGAGGGTCGCCATCTCACGGCGTTCGTTGACCATAGGGCCTCTGTGCACGCAATGGTCGAAGTATCAGAGCCTTGGTTTGTCCGGCAGCAGCGCCAACTGGCCTACATATCAGAATTGAGGCCGTACACATAAGGGTTGACTCTGCCGACAAGGCAGCGACCAAGTTACTGACCTGGGGGTCCAGGCTAACCAAACAGCATCCAGGATGACATTAAGTTCGGGGAAGCTGGTGTTTCTCTCCTGCACGATGTCTCAGCCAGTCGCCCTCACCTCACAGTGCCCGCAAGCTGGAGGCAGATTGTTTCTGACTCCCTACGTGGCCTCTCGTATCCGGGCTGGAAGGCCTCACAGAAACTGGTTGCACTAAACTTTGAGCGGCACGCTCTAGAAAGGTCATGTGTGATTGGACTGCAGCCAATGTGGAGTGCCAGCGGGCAAAAATTAACCGTCATGTTCAGGGCGCCATTGGCACCTTTTGAGGTCCCTGAACAACGGTTGATGATGTCAATGATGTCTTCCCCCCTCCCACGGCTTCATGCACATTCGTACCATGGTGGACCGTACCGCCAGGAGGCTAGAGGTCATCCCTCTAGCACCGACAATGGCCGTAGACATGGTTCGGTCGTTCATCAGCGACCGGGATGCCTGGCTTGCTGCCCCATCTGCCACTTCCTCTGACCGCGGTCCCCAATTCATTTCAGGCCTCTGGACTGCGATGGCCCAAAATCTCAGAGTTAGGGTACATCACGCCACGGAATATCACCTGCAGTCCGAAGGCCAATCCAAGCAGTTTCACCACTCCTTAAAGGCTGCTCCGAGGTCTTCCCTGAAGGATGACTGTTGGCATGATCTTCTCCCTTGGGTCCTGCTGGGACACAGAACATCTCTGAAGGAGGACTTGCGGCTGTCTGCGGCTGAGTTTCTATACGGGCAGCCGTTACCGGTGATCTTATTCCTGATGCCTCTACTGCCTGGTTCGCCGCTCAACAGCGTTCCGCCCTCCTCCATAAATTCAATTCCTTTGCACCTATTCCAAACTCCCATCATGGCGTGCAACACTCTTGGGTTCCTGTTGACCTACATCCTGCCTCGTTTGTTTTTGTCCAACATGGCGCACACCAGCATCCCCTTTAGCCCCCTTATGATGGCCCGTCCCACAGTTTGGAACATAAAGGAAAGGCTTTTATCGTAGATAAGAGGGGTAAACCCAAATGTATTTCGGTAGATCGCCTTAAATCGGCCCTCCAGGATTTGAAGGATTCCACTACCATGCCCCAGCCATCACGACATGACTGTGAGCGTGTCAATGAACCTCTGGACGAGCCAGAGGCACCTGCTGTTCTGCCAGCATTGGAACATAGGACCCGAGCCGGGTAGCTCGTCCGAGCTCCAGACAGGCTTGCAATGCCGGTTTAGTGAATTCTGCGGGGGCCTGTGTGGTGGAAGCCTACAAAATTCACAGCCACCGACATTGAGTTGGGGTTCACTTTCAGAGGCTGGTCTGACGTGGTGACGTGTTACCTGAGGTTCTGTTACCACGCTTTTGGTGTTCAGTATTGGAGTACAATCAGAGAGTTCTTAAACATAAAACTCCTCACATGGTTTTATTTGCGAAAACCTACACATTCTTGTAAATTTTTTCTGTACTCCCCCAAGCTCATTATTGTCTTTCCTATAGGTAAATGACCAGAAGCGTATACAATACTGCAGATTTGGCCTCACCAACATCTTATACATATACATTGCATATATAGCCAAGGTGTGGGAGGAAGCTCAGCATGAACAGTATATATTCAGTCAGTTTTTACCTTGTTCACAGTTCCGATGTTTCGGGCCAAGACCCTTCATCAGGACTGGAAAAAACAGGAGGGCCTCGGTCCGAAACATCGACTGTTTACCCTTTTCCACAGATGCTGCCTGGCCTGCTGAGTTCCCCCAGCATTTTTGTGTGTGTTGCTTGGATTTCCGGCATCTGCAGATTTTCTCTTGTTTATGCTTGGGGAGAACCTGGGCACAAGTTTTAGTCCTTTTGCTTGCTTCTGAACACACTCGATCCAACTCTCTGCTAAAGTGATGGACCAATAGTAATAGCAATTTGCACTTCAATATCACTTTTAATCAGAATCAGAATCAGGTTTAATACCACTCACCAGCCGTGAAATTTGTTGTTTTGCGGTTGCTGTATAGAGCAATTTATAAAAAACACGGGAGGAAGCTTTCAGCTCCTCCGCAGTGAATGTACATCACAAAATGCTTTGCGAGGACGTTATCAAACTTCATTTCAGATGAAGCCATATAAATATCGATGTAGAAATCTGTTCAGTTGGATGGAGTGAAAGAGCTTTGAAGAGCATTGCAAGTTTGGAGTCCTCAGCAAGTGATAGCCTACTCCCAGTGAAGCAGGGGTTCCCAACCTTTTTTATGCCATGGACCGAGGAGTTTGTGGACCCCAAGCTGGGAACCCCTGCAATAAAGGGGCAATACAATTTAGGGATGAGCAGGTGTCTGGGAATGAGAGAACACCAGGATCCAGTGAGCCACACAAAATGCTGGAAGAGCTCAGCAGATCAGGCAGCATCTATGGAAAGGAATAAAGAGTTGATGCTTCGGGCCAAGACCCTTCATCGGGACCTGCAGTAGGAATCTATGGTAATCAGATAAAGGATCTCAGTCTGAAGCGTCAACTCTTTATTCCTCTCCATTGATGCTGCCTGACCTGCTGAGTTTCTCCAGCATTTTTGTGTGTGTGTGTGTGTGTGTGTGTGTGTGTGTGTGTGTGTGTGTTAGTTACTCTGGATTTCCAGCGTCTGTAGAATCTCTCATGTTTAGGATCTAGTAAGCACTTAATTTATAATAGTTTCTAAGAACTTTTCTAAGGAAAATTGTTTCCCATGGTGGGGGAGTCTAGTACGAGAGGGCAAGACTTAAGGATTGAAGGGCGCCCATTCAGAACAGAGATGCGAAGAAATTTTTTTAGCCAGAGAGTGGTGAATCTATGGAATTTGTTGCCACAGGCGGCAGTGGAGGCCAAGTCATTGGGTGTATCTAAGGCAGAGATTGATAGGTATCTGAGTAGCCAGGGCATCAAGGGTTATGGTGAGAAGGCGGGGGAATGGGACTAAATGGGAGAATGGATCAGCTCATGATAAAATGGCGGAGCAGACTCGATGGGCCAAATGGCCAATTTCTGCTCCTTTGTCTTATGGTCTTATGGACTAACACCAGGGAGGTTTTACAATGAACACTTATATTATTGAATCATTAGGGAGTAGACTTTGGATCTTCCTGTGTTGGGGATTTCTGGTTTATTTGTGGCTGGGCTGCAGGAGGGGTATTGAAGACTCCTGCATTGACCAAACAGCTTCATTTCCTAGAATTGGATTCTAATCTAATACAGGAGCATTGGGGTTTGTTTAGCATCTGAATAATCTCAACCTGGACTTTAATGATATGATGCACTGCACAGATGGTCCATAATACAGAGTGCGACTGACATTAAACTGACAATCCTGTTCAGAAGCTACAAGAACAAAGTCCCAGCCTGCTGTCAAGGCATGGTTGGATGCCTGGATACCCAGGACGCATGGAATCAATTACACTGCTGACAAACCTGCATCAATGAACAGATTACAACTACCGCAAAATAAACAAGTAATTCTGCAAAGGCTTTTTCACTAAGGTGCACGGTACAAGAAAAGACTTCCTCTGTGTGAGTCAGAGTCAAAGTAAAATTATCATCAAACTGTGCAGATGTCATCAGATACGGCCTTGAAATTCATTTTGTTGAAGGCATTTTTTAGATTAGATTATGAGGACTCTTTTATTGTCATTTAGTAATGCATGCATTAAGAAATGACACAATTTATTCCTCCAGAATGATATCACAGAAACACAAGACAAACCAAAACTAAAAAAACTGAAAAAAACTACTTAATTATAACATATAGTTAGAACAGTGCAAAGCAATACCGTAATTTGATGAAGAACAGACCATGGGCACGTAAAAAAAAGTCTCAAAGTCTCTCGAAAGTCCCATCATCTCACGCAGATGGTTGAAGGGAGAAACTCTTCCTGCCATGAGCTTTCAGCACCGCAAACTTGCCAATGCAGCATCCTGGAAGCACTCTACCACAGTCCGACTCTGAGTCTGTCCGAAACTTTGAGCCTCCGACCAGCCCTCCGAGACCGAGCACCGAGCACCATCTCTGCCGAGAAAAATAGAGAAAAATAAAGAAATACAACAGAATTTATAAAAAGTTACAAAAAACTGACAAACAACCAATGTGCAAAAGAAGATTAACTATGAACATTTTAAAAAAAGTTTGCTTCTAGCTGGGGTCAGAGAAAGATAGGTCATACTTCTTTGAAAATGTTATTTTATTAATTTCACGATAACAGGCCCTTCTGGCCCAACTGACTTGCGCCACTCAATTACCCATGTGACCAGTTAACCTACTGACCTGTACGTCTTCGGGATGGGGGAGGAAACCCACACGGTCACGGGAGGAACAGACAAACTCCTTACAGACAGCGGTGGGAATTGAACCCAGGACACTGGCGCTGTAGTATTTATGATGATTAAGATGTGCATTTTCTGGGGATGTGCTCAAACACTGGTGTGTGTAAGGGTAAATAAAAGTTAGAAAGTTACAGTTTCTGGAAAACTGACAAAAAGTGGAAATGTGTTGGCAACATTTGGTTGGAGATCAAAATCAGAATCAGGTTTATTATCACCGGCATGTGGACGTGAAATTTGTTAACTTAGCAGCAGCAGTTCAATGCAATACATAACCTAGCAGAGAGAGAAAGAGAAAAAAAATAAAATAAAATAAGACATAATAAATAAACAAATTAATTACGTATATTGAATAGAATATTAAAAATGTGCAAAAACAGATATACTGTATATTAAAAAAATGAGGTAGTGTCCAAAGCTTCGAAGTCCATTAACTCTTTTACTTTTTCCACAGATGCTACCTAAGCTGTCGAGTGTTCCCACCGCATCCTGTTTTTTATCCGTGGGTAAAAAACAATAATAGGTACTCAGAAGATTGCTGAGATTGGAAGGCAGTTTGGCTACTTTGAGTGGCCACGCATTGCCCCGTCATTGAAATGTTCCCACAACCTATGGACTCACTCCTCATCTCACATGCTCAACATTTATTGCTAATTTAATTATTATTACTATTACTTTTTTTTTGTATTTGCACAGTTTGTTGTCTTCTGTATTCGGGTTGAATGCCCAGGTTGGGCAGTCTTTCATTGATTCTGTTATGGTTATTATTCTATTATGGATTTACTGAGTATGCCCATGATCTTAGGATTGTATATGGTGGCATATATTTACTTTGATAATAAAATTTCTTTGAACCTTGAGTGATAGCAGAGAGGTGAGTGCTTTTGGGCTGTGGTTTCCTCCAGCTGGTCACACAGGCACAGACAGGGCAGTTCCAGTGATCTGGGTTCAGTCTTGTTGTCTGGTGTTGTCTGTTTGCCATTTAGATTCCTCCTGTGGCAGGTCAGGGAAGAGACTACAAGGCAACCACGCCAGGACCACTAGACTCAAAAACACTTACTTACCCCCAAGCCGTCAGGCTGATCAACATCTCCGCCCACTAACCCATCCCACCACCCTCAACACCACTACGTCCATATCAGTCCCTTCTCTCCACAATCCCTCATGCACTGCCACTTTACGTTTACACCTCATACCTATACTGACACAGTCACTGTCCCACTGTGCCTTCAGATGCCCCGTTGCTACCTAGAAAAGCTTCCCTTGCTACCTAGAAAAGCTTCTCTTGACACTTTAACATTTCCTGTCAGTCACCTTATGCACAGATACTCTTGTATCTAGTGTCACTTTATGTACATACAATCAGTCTATGTATATAAGCTAATCTAATGTATGCACTGTATGGCCCCACTCAACAGGTACTTGTACATTGTGTTTATATAGGATTGCTTTTATATTCATTTTTGTGTTTTTTTAAATGTTTATTATGTTTTTTGTGCAGCATCAAATCTGGAGTAACCATCATTTTGTTCTCCTTTACACTTGTGTGCTGAAGAATGACCAGAAACGACCCTGAATCTTGAAGGTGGGTTTCCCCCACGTTCCCTCGCACATCCCAAAGTCACGTCATCCATTCCCAGATTGGGTCTTTATTCCATGGAAGGTAGGAGAATGAGGGTGGGGGGAGGGGTGACCTAATAGAAATGTATAGCTTTGTGAGAGGCAGAGATAAGGTTGACGATAATAGTCTTTTCCCCAGGGTAGGGGAGGATATAGGTTCAGAGTGAGCGGGAGAAGAAGTAGAAGGGACCTGAAGAGGAGTCTAAGGCCAGAGTACACAGCCTTAGAATACAGAGGCGTCATTTTAGAGCGGAGATGAAGAGGAATTTCTTCAGCCAGAGGGTGGAGAACCTGTGGAATTCGTTGCCACAGACGGCTGTGGAGGCCAAGTCATTGGGTATATTTAAGGCAGAGGTTGACAGATCCTTGAGTAGTCAGGACATGAAGGGATACGGGGAGAAGGCAGGAGATTGGGACTGCGAGGGAAATGGCGCATGATGAAATGGCGGAGCAGACCCAATAGGCCAAATGGCCTAATTCTGCTCCTTTGTCTTATGGTCTTACTTTCTCACAAGAGGTGGTGAATGTATGGACTGAGCTGCCAGAGGAAGTGGCTGAGGCAGGTTCACTCATATAATTTAAGAAGTAGGCTTAGAGGGGTATGGGTTGATTGCAAGGAATTGGGACTAGCTGGGTGGGCATCATGGTAGGCATGAGCTGGTTGGTCTGAGGTGTGTGCCATCCTGTATTGCTCTATGATTCAATAGCTGGGTTAATTGGCCACGGTGAGTTGCCCCCTAGTCTGTAGGTGAGTGGTAGAATCTGGGGAGATTTGATGGGAATATGAGGAGAATGAAATAGGAACGGTGTAAATGGGTGCTTTGTTGTTGTCAGAGGACGTGTTTTTGTGTTGCGCGACTCTCCGGTAATCAGGATAAAGGAGCAGTGCAGTGCGGAGATGGGTGGCAATCTGCAGAGAGCGTTAGGAGCCGCGGTACCAGCCGTCCCCAGGTTGCGGCGGGATTCCGTTCCCGTGAGCTGTTTGTAACCAGGACAGTTCTGTCAGAAAGCTGGCTGAACCCCCCTCCCCCACCCCCACAGCTGGTGGTGTCTGCAGCCCCAGCAGCAGCCGACAGTTCCACTCTCCCAAACTCCAGCTCACTTGTACGTCAGACAAGCGAATCGTAAACTGGGGAGGGCACACACGTTCTTTCTCTCACTCTCCTTTTTCTCCCCCTGTCCCTCTGACTATACCCCTTGCCCATCCCCTAGGTTCCCCCCCCCTTGTCTTTCTCTCTAGGCCTCCTGTCCCATGATCCTCTCATATCCCTTTTGCCAATCACCTGTCCAGCTCTTGGCTCCATCCCTCCCCCTCCTGTCTTCTCCTATCATTTTGGATCTCCCCCTCCCACTTTCATATCTCTTACTAACTCTTCCTTCAGTTAGTCCTGACGAAGGGTCTCGGCCCGAAACGTTGACTGTACCTCTTCCTAGAGATGCTGCCTGGCCTGCTGCGTTCACCAGCAACTTCGATGTGTGTTGCACATACAGAGAAACCCTGGATTGTTCAAACTCCTGCCGGTAAAGTCTGCCCGAGGATGTAAAGCCCTATGCGTCCACTGGATCTTCTACAAAACAGAAGCAAGATTCAAAACTGAAGTTTATTTATCAAGTTTATATGTCAAAACAGTGAAATGTCCTCCACGATCTAATTGTAAATTTTTGGTACATTTTTTTTACTGGCGGTTTGATGTTCATCTTTAGAAGCTTTTGTATGACGCATGGCTCCGGGGTTGAACACCTAATGGGGTTTTTTCCCCTCACTTTTTCTTGCTCAGTAGGGGTTTTTTTCCCTCTTTTTTTTCATCACCAAAAGTTTTTTCGATCTTTATAATAATGTTTTTTTTCTTGAGACATTGTAAGTGTTGTTTACTTCGATGTACTCTTGTAAATTTTGGATAATAATAATAAAAAGATTTGAAAAGAAAGAAAACAGTGAAATGTGTTGTTTGCAACAAAGCAAAAACAGCGCACACACACACACACACACACACACACACACACACACACACACACACACACACACACACACACACAGCCCTCTAACCCAGGGACAGGTTTGCAGACAGAACTTCCGACTTAGCCCTCGGGCCTCAAACCTCGGCATCAAACAGTTGGCCTTGATCTCCAGACTCAATGATTTGCAAACACAGGAGCCATCAGAACTCGTTCTTCCTGCCCCTGCAGAACACCAACTCCAGAACCTGCTGACAACAGCACTTACCACAAGTAGTTAAACTTGGATTGGAAGCAAGGCTTCAATTTTTAATGGTGCTTCACTGGATACAGTACAGCCTCTGTGTAGAGAACAGGCTTCATATGGGCTGGCTTTATCAGTGATGGTCTACTTAGATTGCAGAAAGCAAATATACTTTAAGTGCACAGATCTGACACACTAGGATTTGTATAGATGTGCTCACAATGTGTACACACAATGTATTTGCCAATTACATGTTATCTGCTTACTGAGGAAGAAAATATAGTGGCCTACTGCCCTTAAACCAGAATACGTAATAACTAAGTTCATGAACAAGCAAACTTGACCTTTTAATCACAGCCAGTCCATTTATTCTGTGGCAATGTTTAAGAACTTACTCAACATTTTTATAATTACTTATTTTATTTAGAGACACAGCACGGTAGAAAGCCTTTCCAACCCAACGAGCCCACGCCACCCAATTACACCCACGTGATTGTACCATATCAGATCAATTGTGAGAATGGGGCAGGTACGCCTGTGATTGTTTGATAGTGCGGTGAATCGATTGGGTCTCCTGCGCGCAGTGGGCTCTCTCTTTCGGCGCGGGCTTTCGAGTGCGCGTGTTTTCGTCTCATGGGCCCAGTTCGTTGCTCTTGCACTGTAAGTTGCTCATCATGTACGGTTACTAACATGACTCGGTAAAAACATTTAATTATTCAACTCAGTTGTCGTTCTTGCTCCACGCATTTGTAACAGTGACCAATTAACATACCAACCTGTATGCCTTTGGACTGTGGGAGGAAACCAGATCACCTGGAGGAAATCTATGCAGTTATGAGGAGAACGCACAAACTCGATGGCAGTGGAATTGAACCCGGGTCGCTGGTACTGTAATAGTGTTACACTAATCACTACACTACCATGTCACCCCGTTTACTCTCAAAAGCCTTCACAGTTTACTGGCTTTATTTTATATCTGCTATAATAACAAATCTTCACCCTGCATCTGACTGGCAAAGTCTGCAAACATTAAATTGCATACCACAGGGATATGAATTTTAAGAACTCCTTAAATGATTAATATTCATTAGAAAATTGCCACAGCATTTATTTTCCCAGTTATCCATGCACCCTCTCTCTGCTCTCCTTGCAAAGCTGCTCCAGATATATAAGCCTTAACTGGATGCAATGCCTAGCCCCTGCCATGCTGCTTTGTGATTTCCCTCCTCACAATTCGATCTCACCTGGTCCCTCAACACCACTTCTTTAGTCAGGAAAAGCACAGCAGCATCTCCAATTCCTGAGGAGGCTGAGGCAAGCGAGGCTCCATTGCCCCCAAGAGGACCACAATCTTGTTGCTGGGTTCGGAGGCTTGTGTGCCTCAGTGACCTGCAGAGCTATGCTGGCTGGAGTCAGGGCTTTATGCTTTGGCTCTTGGTTGAGTCACCCATGCCAAACAGGTCAAAGGGTAGAGGCAAGACTAAGAGTGGTCCACCGGTCCTCCAGGTTCAGGGGTTCAGCTCAGGGCTAACAACCCTGATTGGTCAACCAAAATTATTATGGAAACAGTAATGAAGAATCCTTCTACACCTGAGTGTGACAGTATTCCTGAGACTCCACTCAGGACTTGCATGACTGACGGTAGTGAAAACCGAGAGGAAGCTGCTGACATGATGAAGGAAGATTGGAACACTACCAGAGTTGGAGGACCTTCATCGTTGCCCTAAATGCCAGCAGTGTAATGGGCAGTAAGTAAGCAAGCAAAGGGCTCCCCCCACCCCCATTCTAACCAATTTTTACAAGAGAATCATTGACAGCGCCCTCACCAGCTGCATCCCTATCTGCTACGGAAATTGCAAGGAATCTGACTGCAAGATGCAACTAAGAATTGCGAGGACTGCTGAGAAGATCATCAGGGAATCTCTTTCACCCTTTCAAGATATTTATCAGGAGCACTGCATACGCAGGAACCTTAGCATTGTCAATGATCCCTGCCATCCATCCAATTATCTCTTTGTCCCCTAACCATCAGGTAGGAGGTACCGTAGCATTAGGACAAGGGCTGCTAGGATGGGAAACAGTTCCCTCCCCCAGGCCGTATGACTGCTGAACTCCCTGCCACCACTCAGGTCTCATCACGTATGAAGTGCCAGTAGCGTTATCCTGTTTTCTTTGTACCTGCACCTGATGCTGAACGTCAATCTTCTGGAATGTATTTTATTATTTGTGAATTTATTTGTGGTAATATTACTTGATGTGTTGAGTGTGAGTTGTATGTACTCTGTTGTGCACCTTGGTGTGGAGGAACGTTGTTTCATCTGGTGGTATACATGTATAGAGACTATAAACTTGATGAACTATACATGCCGGGTACTTTCAGTCACCTCTCTACTTAGCTGGTAATTAAACTAATATTCTGTATCCTGATGAAGGGTCTCGGCTTGAAACGTCGACTGTACCTCTTCCTATGCTGCTTGCCTGCTGTGTTCACCAGCATTTTTTGTGTGTGTTGCTTGAATTTCCAGCATCTGCAGAATTCCTCGTGTTTGCGTTTTTAAATTCTGTATTTATGGCTCTTTTATTATCGCTAGGAGAGGAGATGAAGGGATGGGAGAGATGTTTGGTTTAATACATCAACATGGAAATTGTGGGCAAGAGCAAGCACCACTCTGTCTTAAACCAGTGTAGTTTATATTTGCGCTGCATGCAGATTTTAGCCACCTCTAATTATTTCCAGCACTGTCAGCTCTAAACTTGAAAATCACAGATAAAATAGAAAAAATAAATACAGAAGTCTCATATTTTACACTTAGTAGACGATTCAAATCTTAGGAAATGGAATCCTCTAAAGCAGGTTGAGGAAGCTTTTATCATGAGATCTGAAAGTCACTTCTGTGTCAGTTAAGAATACGTGAAGCATTACTGTATTATGAAAGCAATACTCCAATAATTAGGAACTGTTTAGTCAATGAAACGAATTTTGATGATCTATGACTCTGCAGCAGGGACAGTAAGTTTTGATCTGGCAAGTGAAAGGAATCGGAGCTGCTTTCTGAGGTAAGTACGGACTCATTAATCTCCCTCTCTTCAATCCCATGTGATTGCTGAATCACATTTCCCTGGTTTTTATCTTTTTTTTGGAGATAAGAGCACGGTAACAGGACCTTCCAGCCCGACAAACCCATGCGACCAATTAACTTACTAACCCATACGTCTTTGGAATTTGAGAGGAAACCAGAGCACCCGGAGGAAACCCATGCGATCACAGGGAGAACATACAAAGTCCTTACAGACAGTGGCGGGAATTGAACCCGGGTCGCTGGCTCTGTAAAGTATTACACGTACCACTATGCTACCGTGCCGTCACAAATCCATGGAGGAATCGTTCTTAAAGGTCACTGCCCTAACCTTCAAAATTCTACACTGAACTATTAAGGGTAGGAGCCTTTCACTTCAGAAAGGCAAGAAATGCACTCAGTGACCACTTTATTGGGCACACTTGTACACCAGATTGTCAATGCAAATATCTAATCAGCCAATCATATGGCAGCAACTCAGTACATAAAAGCATGCAGACATGGTCAAGAGGTTCACTTATTGTTCAGACCAAATATCAGAATGGGGAAGAAGTGACTTTGACCATGGAATGATTGCTGGTGCCAGACAGAATGCTTTGAGTATCTCAGAAACTACTGACCTCCTGGGACTTTCATGCACAACAGTCTCTAGAGTTTACAGAGAATGGTGTAAAATACAAAAAAAACAGCATCCAATGGGTGGCCGTTCTGTGGGCAAAAGTGCTTTGTTAATGAGAGAGGTCAGAGGAGAAAGGCCAGACTGGTTCAGGCTAACAGGAAGGCGACAGCAACTCAAACAACCATGTGCTACAACAGTGGTGTGCCGAAGAGCATCTCCGAACGTTCAGCATGTCGAACCCTGAGGTGGGTGGGCTACAGCAGCAGAAGATCACACTTGGGTTTACCAGGTGTACCTAATAACTAATAATAATACTTAATGCCCAAGTACCTAACTGATCACAGATTAAAGGTGAGAGGGGTTTAGTTCAAAGGAGATGCGCAAGGGAAGTTTTTTTTTAACATAGGTGGCGGAGTGATTATTTCTCTACCAAAGGAGGAGTAAGGCACACTTTTCTTCCGCTAGCCTGCAGGTCACCCTTGGGCGAGGTGTAGCACCTGCTTAGCCCCCTGATCAGGGTCGCGTGAAGCCATTGGAGCAGGTGGTGGATGGTCGTTTAAGCAGCTGGTGTATATCACAATTCCTGGTCATGCGACCACTGACACCAAGCAGAAAACGTCTGAGGAGTATTGATAATGGCTGGGGTCACCCGTCTTGTAAAGTCACCACCCAGAAGAGGCAACGGCAAACCAATGCCGGAACAATGATCCTGGAAAGACCATGATCGCCCACGTCATACGACGTGGCACATAACCAACGAGTGGTGGGTACCTGGAATGCCAGGAGTGTGCTGGAGGCACATAAGAGGATCATGGAGAGAATGGAGGGACAAGGACATTCTCTAGGTAAAAGTGATGACTTTAGTTAGCTGTTTAATTACGTTTGTAGTTCAAAACAAGATCCTGGGCCAAAGAGCCTATATCTGTGCTTTGTCCGAATGGACAATGAAGGATGAATACCACCTCACTATTTTTGATCTCTTTATCACAGTACTTCTTTAATTTTAAAATTATCATCATCATCATCATTATGTGCCATGGCATACGACATAGTCCATTGTGGTCTCCGTGACCATGATTACTCTTGGCAAAGTTTTTCTACAGAAGTGTTTTGCCTTCTTCTGGGCAGTGCCTTTTTATAAGACGAGGGACCCCAGCCATTGTCAGTACTCTTCAGAGATTATCTGCCTGGCAGGATTTGTGACCTGCACCAGCTGCTCATGGGACCATCCACCACCTGCCCTGTGGCTTCACGTGACCTTGATCGCGGGTGGAGGGGGGTGCGGGGGTTGGCGCTAAGTAGGTGCTACAGCTCGTCGAGGGACGATGATCTATCAGCAGTGCAGCATCCAAGTTTAGTACGTGCTCACTCTCATTTTTCCCAGAAATGGTTAAGTCATACAAATAGCATCGTACCCCTGTCAACCCTCTCAGGGTCTGGCCCATTGCTCGCTGAAAGAGTGCAGGAGCTGAGGTGATGACAAACAGAAGCCTTTGGTACCTGAACACTCTTTTGTGAGTCACTAAGGTCAACAGTTCCTGTGACTCTGGTTCCACACATAAATACACTTGACACAAATCAATCTTGATAAACGTCTGTCCTCCAGCCAATCCTGCAAAAAAGCTCAACACTGAAGGGCAGAGGGCATTGTCCAGCTGTAAGAACTAGGTTAAAGGTTACCCTGAGGTCTTCACAAAGGACAGAAACTACCGGAGTTGCTATTTACTTACACACACTGGTTCCAATACTTACACACACAGTGGAAGCCACTAGCAGCATGGTGGAAGTTCCAGGTGTCAGGGGGCATGAGGTGTGTGAAGTTACCATAACTAAAGAGAAGGTTCTTGGGAAACTGAAAGGCCTGAAGGTAGATAGGTCACCTGGACCAGATGGTGTAGACCCCAGGGTTCTGAAAGATGTCGCTGAAGAGATTATGGAGACACTAATAATGATCTTTCAAGAACCACTAGATTCTGGAATGGTTCCGGAAGACTAGAAAATTGCAAAAGTCACTCCACTCTACAAGAAGGGAGAGGCAGAAGAAAGGAAACTATAGGCCAGTTAGTCTGACCTCAGTGGTTGGGTGGCGGTAGAAGCAGATTCATTAGGGACACTTAAGAGACTCTTAGACACATGGATGCTAGAAAATGGAGGGCTATGCTGGATGGAAGCATTAGATTGATGTTGGAGTAGGTTAAAAGATCAGCAAATGGTGGGTCGAATGTTCTATGTTCTATGTACTGTTCAAAGTTCTGTGTTCTGACTCCAGACCCACCAGCATGCTTGACTCTTAAACACCCATGTCTTATTCTCCACTTTTAGCAAAGCTTAAAACTCATAAAATCTCCTCACAATTCATTGATTTGATAAAATTTGTGCATTCTCCTCTGATTTATTTGAACTGCCTCCATCTTTATTCAAACTTCAAAACTCAAACTTCAAAGTAAATTTATCATGTTAATGGTTTATATTAATGTTATGGTTACACAGTCACCTTGAATTCAATTTGGGATTTAAGATAAGGAGGGGCTCAGTACTCAGTGTCAATCAAAATGTTGCACTACTCTGATAAATCTTTTATTCAAACAGTAACACCAAACCTGGTTACTTTACAGAGGCATAACAGGAAGCCTGGCCTCTATCAGCTGGCAGCTACAGTCTGTGCACATTCATGACCTCTGTTTGCCTTCCGAGAGGCACCATGGTCACAGCCCCATCCTTCTTAAAACAGAGACTTAGAGTCATAGAACACAACACTCCCACCTAGTCCGTGCAGATTATTATTTCACCTAGTCCCATCCACCTGCACCCGAACAGTAGCCCATTCGTGTAACTATTCAAACTTTTCTTAAAAGTTGAAATCGAACCTGCATTCACCACTTTCACTGCAGCTTGCTCCACACTCCCACCGCCCTCTGAGTGAAAAGGTTCTCCCTCATGTTCCCCTCAGTCATTTCACCATCCATCCTTAGCCTAATTCTGCTCTCATCCAACCTCAGTGGAAAAAGCCTGCTTGCATCTCCCCTACCTACACCTCTCTTAATTTTAGAAACATAGAAACATGGAAAACCTACAGCACAATACAGGACCTTCAGCCCACAATGCTGCGCCGAACATGTACTTATTTTAGAAATTACCTCGGGTTACCCATAGCCCTCTATTTTTCTAAGCTCCATGTACCTATCCGGGAGTCTCTTAAAATACCCTATCATATCCGCCTCCACCACAGTTGCCGGCAGCCCATTCCACGCACTCACCATTCTCTGCGTAAAAGATTTACCCCTGACAACTCCTCTGTACCTACATCCAAGCACCTTAAAACTGTGCCCTCTCGTGTTACCCATTTCAGCCCTGGGGAAAAGCCTCTGACTATCCACATGATCAATACCTCAGTTTTGTACGCATTCATCCATTATGTGTCATGTCGTATGACGTAGATGACCATGGTCCCATGACCATGATTGTTCTTGGCAAATTCTCGACAGAATGGATTTGCCATTGCCTTCTTCTGGGCAGTGTCTTTACAACACGGGTGACCCCAGCCATTATCAGTACTCTTCAGAGATTGTCTGACAAGCACCTGTGGTCACATAACCGAGACTTGCGATATGCGTCAGCTACTCATACAACCATCCACCACCTGCTCCCACCGACACTGCCCAACCTGCTGGGCAATTCCACCATTCTCTATTTTGAGTTTCTAGCAGTTCCACTCCAATTACATTAAAACAGAAAAGTTATCCCAATCTGCTATGACACATTGATTAGATGACATTTAATTTCAAATCTAGGCCTCTCACTTTGACAAGGATGTGAAGGTCCTAGAGAGTTCAAAGTTCAAAGCAAATTTATTATCAAGGTACGTACCATATATGTCACCATGTACGTACACCCTGATATTCATTTTCTTGCAGGCATTCAAAGTAGATACAATGGAATCAATGAAAAACTAAGCACAAAAATGGACAAACAGCCAGTGTGCAACATATGGAAAATTGCACACACAAAAAGAAGAACAAATTATAATAAATAGGTAATAAATAATATCGAAAACATAAATTGTGGAGTCCTTGAAAGTTCATGCTCACTTTCCAAGACTCAAGGAGGGTGAAAAGATTTACTAGAATGGTGGGATCTCATCTACAAGGTTAGACTGGAGTAGCTTACAGTAACAAATGAAATTAACAACCACAAGTAGTGAAGTGCTATCATAACCATATGTGGTGAGTGTGATTGTATGTGCTGTTTAGCATCTTGCTGTTTCATTTAGCTGTATATATGTGTATGGTTTAACAACCCTAAGTGTGTGTCCCCTGACGGAAGAGATTCCTCCTCATCTCAGTTTTAAAGGGACCGCCCCACCCTTTATACTCAGGCTGTGCCCAGGCTCCAGG
Source organism: Mobula hypostoma (assembly GCF_963921235.1). NCBI lineage: Eukaryota > Metazoa > Chordata > Chondrichthyes > Myliobatiformes > Myliobatidae > Mobula > Mobula hypostoma. The sequence continues at coordinate 48,592,617 of NC_086118.1, read as the reverse complement.
ATGTTAAATGTGTCCTTTCATTATAGTCTTTCCAACAGGTTTCAGTGCACCCCTTACAGCCTACCACATTCAGTCTTTGCGCTAGAAGTCCAGCAGAAGACCAAAGTGTATCCTTCTCCAAGGTGGCAGCATTCAGAGTTTGTCTTAGTGAGTCCTCTCTTCACCCCAGTACCCCCGTCCCACCCCCAGGCACGGCCTGTCAAGTGCAGGGTCCTGTGTTATGCTGCACCTCAACAAAGACACTGCATCTCTTTCCAGACCAGAGGAGAAAGAGCAGGAGGCGAAGAGCAGAGCGAACTAAAACACAAACAAGGGATCATGTTGAGGAAAGTAACAAGGAGCGCCAGTATCAATCAGTCAAAGGGAGCATGCAGAATTAATGAGGTTTCTCTTCACTTCTTCCAATTGCAAAGGCATCTTTGAATTATTCAGTAAATGCATGCAACAGTTGCTACTGACAAAGTCATGAGTAAATTTGAATGAAATGCAAACCTTTACATTTGCACTGACCTGATCGCCTCTTGTGACAGAGTTAAATTTGTTCTTCAACGATGTTTTAATTTATTCCCGAGTTGCATCGGCACAGTTTCAATTGCAGGAGAGCTTTCCACCAATATTGCTGCTGACACCGAGGCTTATCTTTCCTGGTATCTCAAAGCGCTGAGGGAGGAGAGAGACCCTTGATGTTGTGGTGTTCGTTGAGCTCGGCAATTAGCTTGCAGACGTTTCATCACCTGTCGAGGCGACATCCTCAGTGCACAGTTCATTGTGTTTCTCTCTGCGAGTGCTTGCATTTATATAACACCCCCTCTCCCCCAGTTCACTTGCCTTGGTCTTGATTGGCTACCCCTTCATCTGACCTTTGAATTCTATTGGCTCGCTTTTCTTTGGCTCTTAGGAGTCCGTTAGATGGCGTCCATTTTGATATGTTTATTTACACAGTTATTAGAAGAGAGCCATGCTTCTAAAAACTCTCGTGCCTGCCTTGTGTTTGCCTGCGCCGTGTCCCAATTAATGTGGTGCCCTTCTCGGTCTTTACGTACCGAGATCGGCGACAGTGGCTCATATCTCCATACTGCCAGTTTCTATTCCTGTAAACGAGTTGAGAGTGTACTTCCTGTTTGGCCTGTGAGAGATCTGTTAGGTTATTTTCTTGAGAGCAAGGTCAGGATTTATTCTGTGTTATAAGTAGAGGAAATGCAGGAATATTGGAGAAAATCTTGATGGGTCTTGGAGCATTAAGCGTGCATTCAACTTTTCTCAGTCCAGATGAAGGATCTCAAAAGAAAATCCTGACTGCCCGTTTGCCTCCACAGATGCTGCCTGACATGCTGAGCTCCCCCAGCAGCATGTCTTTTGGTCAAGATTCCAGCATCTGGAGTCTCCAATATCTCCAAGAGAACATTGTAGATGTCTGTGTGTGTCATTAAACCAATCAGCAGGGAGAGGCATCTGTTTTTTTCTGATAGGCTGATGAGCTTTGTAAGCTATTATTGTTTCTTGTGGTTCTAATTTGCTTAGGTGCTACAGAACAATGAAGATACATGGAAGTCATTAAAGTTCTGTGATCGCCAAATATGTGTCCCTGCTCTATTGAGGGTATTTCAAAGCCTCATTATATAAGAAATTGCCTTTTGCTTTAGGACAGTCTATTCAGTAATTTAAGGCATCTGTTAGTCTTGCAAGACCATGGATCTGCGCCTGGAAAGTCTTCACTCTCCAGGGCGCAGGCCAGGGCAAGGTTGTATGGAAGACCAGCAGTTGCCCATGCTGCAAGTCTCCCCTCTCCACGACACCAATGTTGTCCAAGGGAAGGGCATTAGGACCCATACAGCTTGGCACCAGTGTCATCGCAGAGCAATGTGTGATTAAGTGCCTTGCTCAAGGACACAACACGTTGCCTCGGCTGGGGCTCGAACTCACGACCACAGGTAGCTAGTCCAATGCCTTAACCACTTGGCCATGTGTTCACTCAGTAATTAGTGGCCTTCATTAATTAAATCAAAGCATTTCCCAATCTCCTCAATATGCAGTGAGTATTCATGTTCAGTTATTGAGTGTTGAGCTACAGGCTACAACGAGAATGGATAGATTACAAAGTAATAATTCTGCTCAAGGTAACCGGAGTGGTGACGGGGGAGACAATAGTTGTTTTGTTGTTTCGTATAGCAGGTGTTTTTCTCTTCACACTTCTAACTGTTTCTTGTCAAACCACTCCTCCAGCTTGTGGTCACATCGATGGACTGTGGCAAAGCTGTCTAGGATCTTGGTGAGAGGGCATACTTAGACCAGGTGGAGGACGTCCGGAGTTGGACCACCACAGGGGCAAGCTGGGGTTTCTCAGGCGCCCCATTGGTGTAGTGTGTGCGGTGTTTTGGCCTGTCGACTTCCGAGTCTATTTGCGGCTGTCCCGTTTTTTCTGGTAGCCGTCGTAAAGCCCGGGAGCAGTGAGGTGGGGTTGATCAGTTCTCAGCTGGGGGTGGGGTTGAGGGGGGGCACGTTGGTGTGCCAGTATTGGCACCATACAGTGTGTTCGTCACAGGAGTCGAGGTTTTTCAAGTTGTAGAAGGGTTTTCGGGATTCGAGTTGGGAAGTTGGAAGACCATTTTCGATGAGTTTACGAACTGGAATGTTGTTGGCCATTTCTGGACACGCACGTAGAATTTTGCTGAAGCTGCTCTTCTACAGATCTCCAGGGCTGCTATTCCACTCATTGTTGGGGGGCATTGGACAGGTTGGATTTTAGGACTCCTGAGATCGTTCTCATAGAAGTATGGAGCTGTGTACTGATGATGTTTGTGTGAGCACGTCTCTCCCAGGTGGGTGGACAATATTCAGCGACTGAGAAACATAGTGCTAGGCCAGATGTTTGTAGGACTAGCTGGTTAGCACCCCACTTGGTCCCTGCTGTCTTTCTGATCATGGGGAGACAATAAGAGTATAAAAAGTACCAGAGGACATGCATTTAAGATGAGAAAGGGAAACTTCAAAGAAAACGTGCAAGGTAAGTTTTTTGCAGAGAGTGTGAGGTGCCTGGACATGACTACCAGGTGCAGTGATAGAAGCAGGTACTCTATGACTCATGTTCTCAGTATTATTTATTTACCTATTTAGTAAACAATGGCGTAGTGGGTAGCGTGTTGCTATTACAGTTTGGAGTGTTCCAGAGTTCGTATGGTTTCCTCCGGGTGCTCCAGAAGCCTCCCACTTTCTGAAGAAGCATTTAGCAGTTTAATTTGTCACTGTAAACAGTCCTGTGATTAGGTCAGGGTTACGTAGGCGGGATGCTGGGCACAGTGGCTCATTGTGCCAGAAGGGTCTGTTCCACACCATCTCAATAAATAAAAATAAATATTATTTTTTGTATTTGCACAGGTGTTGTCTTTTGCATATTTGGTTGCCTGTCTATCTTTGCGCGTAGATTTTCAATGAGTCCATTGTATTTCTTTGTTCTACCATGAATGCCATAAGAAAATGTATCTCAGGGTAGTATATGGTAATGTATATAGTCTGATAATAAGTTTACTTTGAACTTTTATAGTGGCATTTCAGAGACCATTGGAGTATGCAGGGGGTTGAAGGATATGGATCATGTACAGGCAGGAGAGATGGAGTTTAATTCGGCATCATGCTTTATCATTGTCACTTGAAGGGTCTGTTCCTGCACTGTAACTTTCTGTGCTCTACTTTAAGCACCTTACAATGCAGGAGACTGGAGAGCCTCAGGGTGAGGGAGTAGGATGCTGGGGTTTTACCCAAATGCAAGTCCTCCCAGTGGGAACAACAACCTTCTCTGGAAGCAGAGTCGGAGATTGTCTTACACACAAGAGATTCTACAGATGTTGAAATTCTTGAGTGACACACACACAAAGTGCTGGAGGAATTGAGCAGGTCTGGAGCATCCTTGGAGGGGAATAAATGGTCGATGTTTCAGGTGGAGACCCTTCGTCAGGATGGGGAAGGAAGAAGGAAGGAGCTAGAATAAGAAGGTGTGAAGAGGGGAAGGAATACAAGCTGGTGGTGATAAGTGAAACCAGGTGAGGGGGAAGGTGGGTGGGAGTGGGAGAGGAAGATGAAGTGCGAAGGTGGGAGGTGATAGGTGGAAAAGGTAAAGAGCTGAAGAAGAAGGAATCTGATTGGAGAGGACAGTGGGTCAAAGGGAAGGGGGAGGGGCACTAGGAGGGGATGATGGGTAGGTGATAGGAGGGAGCCAGAATGGGGAATTGAAAAAGTGGGAAGGGTAAGGGATAAACTTTATAGGCAATAGGAGAAGTCGATGTTCATCTATAGTATTTACCTCTGTAAATGTATTTAAGACAAGGTTGGATAGATTGGCAAGGTTGGATCCAGGGTTGGAATTAAAGGTTATGGGGAAATGGCAGGTAAGTGGAGATGAGTCCATGGCCAGATCAGCCATACTCTTAATGAATGGCAGAGTAGGCTCGATGGGCCAGATGGCCTACTCCTGCTCCTACTTCTTATGTTCTTATGTGCATGCCATCAGGTTTGAGGCTATCCAGACAGAATAAGAGGTGTTGCTCCTCCAACCGGAGAGCTGCCTCATCGTGGCAGTAGAGATGGCCATTGACCGACATGTTGGAATGGGAATGGGAAGCCAAATTGTAATGGGTGGCCACCAGGAAATCCCACCTTTTGTGGCGGATGGAACAAAAGTACCCAACAAAGCGACTCCCTAACCTCCATCAGGTCTCACCAACGTAGAGGAGGCTGCAACAGGAGCACCGATATGGCAGATGACCCTGGCTCTGTTTTAGAGGTCACACCCTGGTTACACATACAGTATCTGCCTTACAGATGCCAAGAGGACCTGCGACTGCTACAGGCCTGCGGGCCTCATCTGCCAGCTGGGAACAGGCTGGGGTCATTGGACAGACTCACTCCCTCAGTCAGGGTCAGTGAGGCCAGCAGGCGCAGCTGCTCTTCCCATGCCCGACCGCTGTTTCCGTCATCCTCTCCCCCACACCCTGTCCTTGTTCATTTCTGAACAGTTTGGGTTAGGGACATTTCTCAGGAATGTAACTCAGTCATAAATGTGTATTATTTACATTAATGTGACTGAAAGAATCAGCTTCAGAGCAAATGGTTCAGTATTTCCTTTTGATTATCCAAGTCAACGAAGAATGGAATTGCTCTTGCAAGGAGCTGGTTTCTTAGACAAAAAGACAATAAGACATAGGAGCAGAATAAGGGCATTCTGCCCGTCGAGTCTGCTCTGGTGTTTCATCATGGCTGACTTATTATCCTTTCAACCCCGTTGTCCTGCTTTCTCCCTGTAACTGTGACTCCCTGGCGATTCAAGAACCTATCAAACCTGTTTTAAATATATCCAGTAACTTGGCCTCCTCACTGGTCTGTGACAAGAAATTAATCAGATTCACCAACCTCTGGCTAAAGGAATTCCGACTCACCTCTGTTCTAAAGGACGTTCTTGTATTCTGAGGCTGTGCCCTCTATTCCTAGACTATAGGAAGCATCCTCTCCACGTCCACTCTTTCTAGGCCTTTCAATATTGGGTATGTTTTATAAAGGTTCCCCTATCAATCTCTTAAACTCTAATGAGTACAGGTCCAAAGCCATCAAATGTCTCTCATACATCCTGACCAAGGTGTTCATGACTGGCTGCTTTCTGGTTCATGGTGCCTCTGATAAGAATTCCAATCACGAGGCACTGCACATAACTCACTCATTTTAAATTAATTCCTCAGGGAAATTCTGCCAGAAACATTGATTTGGTCTTTATACATTCACAACAGTGCTTCAAAAGCCTCCCATGATGCATCACTGCCTTACAGCTCCAGTATGATTATGAAAGGGGGAGTGCCCCTTTAAGGAAGGAATATCCCTTTAGGTAAGGATGACATTAGCAATAACTAGTGTTTATTTCCAAGCAGCTGGTTGTCATCGGGAGGGAGCTTCACTTGAGGGATCGGCAATTAAAATGCCTGCAGTGTTTCTAATGAGTGCTAGCTGGTATTTTACACAGCAATCAGTTCATTATAGCAAGCTTCCAGGCAACTGAAATCGAGAAATAGTTTCACACTCTTCTGAAGAAGCTGTTTTGATCTAATGCTTCAGTTTAAGGTCCCATCTGGGCCTTTTCTCTACTGCTTAATATGTGTATCCCCTCCTGCTCTGACAGATGTTCCTTTTCTAATATCATGCTAATGTTGTGTATAAATGCTTAACTTGTGTCTACTTTTACCATCTTAAGACTGAGAAATCACAAACACAGGAGATTCTGCAGATGACGGAAATCCACCGTAATGCACACAAAATGCTTGAGGAACTCAGCAGGATGGAATGAATATTATTTCTCTAACTTCAGATGGTCTCCCCTTCTCCCTTTTTCTCATTCCCCATTTTCGCTCCTCTCTTACCCCTTCTCTTCTCCTCAGCTGCCTATCACCTCCCTCTGGTGCCTCTTCTCCTTCCCTTTCTCCCACGGTCTACTCTCTCCTCCTATCTGATTCCTTCTTCTCCAGTCCTTTACCTTTTCCTCCTATCACCTCCCAGATTCTTACTTCATCCTGACTTCCCCCCCACAACCTGGTTTCACTTATCACCTTCCAGCGTGCCTTCCTTTCACCCTCCTCCCACCATGTTATTCCGTCAACATACATCAAAGTTGCTGGTGAACGCAGCAGGCCAAGCAGCATCTATAGGAAGAGGCGCAGTCGACGTTTCAGGCCGAGACCCTTCGTCAGGACTAACTGAAGGAAGAGTGTTATTCCGTCTTTTTTTTTCCGTTCCTTTCCAGTCCTGATGAAGTGTCACAGCCTGAAACATCAACCATTTAATCCTTTCCATAGGTACTACCCGACCTACTGAGTTCCTCCTGAATTACTCTTGAGACTGAGTAAGTGATATAAAAAACAGAAAATGCTTTCAACACTCAACAGGTCAGGCAGCATCTGGGGAGATAGAAATAATGTTCTCGAGCAATGATTGGTCTGCTACAGGGACTCAGCAGGTCAAACAGCACCCAGGTGTGATACTGCTCGACTTGCTGCATTTCCAAACCAGATTGTTTGATCCAGCGTCTGCAGTCTCTTGCATCTCCAGTGTCTCAGATCTGTTTCTCTTTCCACAGATGCTGCCTGACCTGTTCAGTGTTTTCCGTATTTATCCAGGAACAATATTTAAGTTATGCAATGGAACGCTTCAGAAAGAGTCTGAGCGTAAAGGACAATTTCCAGGTTGAGTGGCCACAATCATCGGTTCCAGTGGTGAAACCGTTCTGACCAAAGTATCTGAAACCTGTTACATGGAATACACTGCTAGGAGAGGTGACTTGATAGAGGTGTACAAGATGGAAAGAGGCGTAGAGTGGCTAGCCAGAGACTTTTTCTCAGGGTGGAGCTTGTTAATGTGAGGAGGCATCATTTTAAGGTGATTGGAGGATGTCAGAAGCAGATTTTTTTTTACACAGAGAGAGCACAGGACCATGAGAAACTATAGAAGGTTGTAAAATTAGTTAGCTTCCATGGTACCCTAAACACCTTCAAGGTGCCTCAGAAAGGCATCGTCCATTATTAAAGACCCCCGCCACCCAGAACATGCCCTCTTCTCATTGTTGCCATCAAAAAATTGGTACAGAAGCCTGAAGGCACACACTCAATGATTCAGGAACAGCTACTTCCCCTCTGCCATCCGATTCCTAAATGGACACTGAACCCATGAACACTGCCTCACTTTTTTAAAAAATATTTATTATTTATTTTCTGATGCACTATTTTTAATCTAGTCTATATGTGCCAGTGACAATAAATCTGATCCTGATTCTGGTGGGTGTGTAGAACACGCTGCCAGGGGTGGTGGTGGAGGCAGATACATTAGGGATATTTAAGAGACTCTTAGATTGGTACATGGATGAATGAGAAATGGAGGGCGACGCAAGAGGGAAGAGTTAGATTGATCTTGTAGTGATGCTGCCTGACCTCCTGAGAGTTTCTGAAATCATCTGATTTTATTTCATACTGGCATCAGATTGCTTCGAGGCTCTAGAGTGTTGAGGATGTTGAAGATTGAAGATTCAAGTTTATTTGTCACTTGTATATCAAAAGCTGCAGTCAAATGCATTAACAACCAAGGCTGTGCTGGGGGCAGCCCGCTAGTATTGGTCACACATTCGGTGCCAACAAAGCATTCTCACATGTCCAGTTAAATCTATCTCAATGAAAGTGAATTCATCAAGTGTATTCTTGTTTGAAAGGTCCTTATATTCATATTCTTCCATAAAGGTCCTTAACGCATCGACTTCATCGCATCGTCATCCCTGAGGCCTGACACGGTCGTTCTCTCAGAAACCTTGAAACCAGTAGTGATGGTAGAACTGACAGGTCTTTGGGAAGACCAGACTGAGGAGGTATTTGAGTGTAAGAAAGCCAAATACCAGGAGCAGGTAGAGCAATGCTAGAGATAGAGGTGGAAGGCACAATGTGAGCCTAAGGAGGTGGAGTGTAGAGGTTTTGCTGGCTGCTCGCTGTGCAAGACCTATTCTGTCCTTGGGATTACAAAGGCTGCAAAGGAAAGAGCCGTCAGAACCATCACAGTGGCTGCTGAGTGAGCCTCCAAATGACTATGGATCAGGAGGCGTGACTTGAGGATCAATGCTGCTGGGACACAAGCCGGGGACTGATCAACCCTGGCTGGGTCGCCTGGGTGAGGCTGCCTGATGTTGAAAGACCCGAAACACCTGATGACCCCAGATTACATCACTGCTGAACATAGAACATAGAAACATAGAAAATCTACAACACAATACAGGCCCTTTGGTCCACAAAGCTGTGCCGAACATGTCCTTAGAAATTACCTAGAGTTACCCATAGCCCTCTATTTTTCTAAGCTCCATGGACCTATCCAGGAGCCTCTTAAAATACCCTATCGTATCTGCCTCCACCACCACCACCGGCAGCCCATTCTATGCACTCACCGCTCTCTGCATAAAAAACTTACTCCTGACATCTCCTCTGTACCTACTTAGTGTCACAATGTACCCTAGGGTATATTTCAGCATCAACCTGCAAATTCCCTCAAGGTGATATTGTTTTCCGTATCACCAGACTCTTCCGTTTGGGGAAGATGTGGGGATGGTCAAGCTGGTTTGGCAGTTCATGAGTGTTTTATCCATCACCCTTCCTCTAACATGGGTGGGGATGGAGATACGTCTCTACCAAAGGAGATGTAAGATACATCTTTCCTTCACTAGCTTGGAGTTCACCCTTGGGCAAGATGTAGCACCTGCTTATCCCCCGACTTCATGGGAACAAGTGGCGGATGGTCGTATGAGTAGCTGGTGCACATCACAAGTCCTGGTTACGCAACCACTGACAGCAGGCAGGCAATCTCTGAACAGTATTGATAATGGCTGGGGTCATCTGTCTTGTAAAGACACTGCCTAGAAGAAGACAATAGCAAAACACTTCTGTAGAAAAAAATTGCCAAGAACAATCGTGGTCAGGGAAAAATCATGATTGCCCACATCATACAACATGGTACATAACAAACTAACAACCCTCTGACAATCCAGTGGTGGTTAGACTGATACAGCGGAAGGATTTCATTAGGTCTTTCAACCACTTCAATGAATAAGAGCCATCCATTGGATCAGATGTGAAATTGTGCTGAGCATAAAAGCAGGTATCAACGTACATGGAAATTGCCCAGGGAACACACATCAAAGTTGCTGCTGAACGCAACAGGCCAGGCACCATCTCTAGTCGATGTTTCAGGCTGAGACCCTTTGTCAGGACTAACTGAAAGAAGAGCTAGTAAGAGATTTGAAAGTGGGAGGGGGAGGGGGAGATCCAAAATGATAGGAGAAGACAGGAGGGGGAGGGATGGAGCCAAGAGCTGGACAGGTGATTGGCAAAAGGGATATGAGAGGAACATGGGACAGGAGGTCCGGGGGGAAAGACAAGGGGGGGGGAAACCCAGAGGATGGGCAAGGGGTATAGTCAGAGGGACAGAAGGAGAAAAAGGAGAGTGAGAAAAAGAATGTGTGTATAAAGATAAATAACATATGGGATACGAGGGGGAGGTGGGGCATTAGCGGAAGTTAGAGGTCTCAAACCCAGCTCTCTTCCCTAGACCACTCTTAAAGAAACCCAAACCAATAAAATTACCTTTACACTAGACTAACTTAAAGATCCTCAATGTAATCATAGGGCTCCAGTCCTGATGAAGGGTCTCAGCCCAGAGCATCGACTGATTGTTCCCCTCCATAGAAGCTGCCCGACCTGCTGAGTTCCTCAGGCATTTTGTGTGATAATCCTTGGGCTAGCTGTCCTTCCAAATACATATTCTCTCCTTTAAGAACTGGATATTTAATTTGATTGCTTCAATATTACACCGGTTTGAGGTGGATCGTGGCAGAACATTAAGTAATCAAGATCCTGAACTACATCTATAAGCATCCATTAGTCTCATGAGACCATGGATTTGTGCCTTGGAAGGTTTCCAGGGTGCAGGCCTAGGCAAGGTTGTATGGAAGACCGGCAGTTGCCCATGCTGCAAGTCTCCCCTCTCCACGTCACCGATGTTGTCCAAGGGAAGGGCCAGGGCCAATACAGCTTGGCACCGGTGTCCTCGCAGAGCAATGTGTGGTTAAGTGCCTTGCTCAAGGACATAACACATTGCCTCGGCCAAGGCTCGAACTAGAGACCTTCAAATCACTACACCGATGCCTTAACCACTTGGCCACACGCCAATACACTGAACTACATCAAAGTAATAATTAACCAGTGAAGTTAGAAACCTCAGGAGATGACACTGATTCTCACAAGAGGGGCAACTGCATTCACACTCCAACCCTAACCCTCCCTCCTCTGACATAAGATACTCCTTAAAACATCACTTTGACTAAGGTTTTGGTCATCCTTCTAGCACTTCAAAGTCAAAGTAAATTTATTATCAAAGCATGCGTCACCATATACTATCGGGATTCTTTTTTCTTGCAGGCACTTACAGGAAAATGAAGAAATCTCATAGAACTTACGAAAAACTATACATAAATAAAGACTGAAAAACAACCAATGTGCAAAAGGAGGCAGATCAATCAATTAATAAAAAAGAGTAAAGTGATTCCATACGTTGTGGAATCAGTTCAGTGTTGAGGTGAATGAAGTTATCCTCACTGGTTCAGGAGCTTGATGGTCGTATGGTTAATAACTGTTCCTGAATCTGGTGTTATGGGACTTAATGCTCCTGTACCTCCTGCCCAATGGTGGTAGTGAGAAAAAAGCACGTCCTGGGTGGTGGGGGTCCCTGGTGATGGATGATACTTTCCTGCGACAACACTTTGTGTAGATGTGCTCAATGGTGGGGAGGGCTTTACCCGTGATGGACATGGCCTGTGCCCACTACTTTCTGCAGGATCTTCTGTTCAAACGCATTGGTATTTCCACATCAGGCTGAGATGCAGCCGGTCAATACACCCTTAACCACAAAGCTATAGACGTTTGTCAGAATTTTAGATGACTTGGCAAATCTCTGCAAACTGCTAAGGAAGTAGAGGTGCTGCTGTTCTTTCTTCATAACTGCACTTACACGTTGGACCTAGGGCAGGTCCTCTGAAATAATAACACCATGTACAAGGACTCAAATGCTTGCTCCATGAGAGAGCCACAGGTGGGATCCATGGATTTAGCACCAGTTGCTAAATAGGTGTGATGCACAACCATTTTCTTGACTGATTATCCTTTGGTGTTGACCCAATTTATTCTACTGGAAAGATGCACAAGAGTTTAGACATTGTACTTTAGCAAAAGCAACACTGGCTTGCTCTTTCTCTGGAACACCTTATCTTGTAATATATTAGCTTTCAACATGCATTATGAGACTAGAAATCCATTTTCAGGCTGGGACCATTCATGCTTATACTAATCCTTCAAAATTTCCATTATTTAATCAGTTATTTAGCCAGGGTTTTCTAATATGTACTTTTTTAAAAAACCTTTCAGACTGGCTTTGTGCTAACTGAAAGTGGGAAAAGCTTTAAGTATTTCCTGGTAGAGCAGGGCATGAACAAGTTATAGAACAGTACAGGCCCTTCAGCCCACAATGTTTACTGACCCTTTAACCTACACTAAGATTAATCTAACCCTTCCCTCCTCCATAGCCCTCGATTTTTCTTTCATCCATGTGCCTATCCAAAAGTCTCATAAATGTTCCTAATATATCTGCCTCAACCACCACCCCTGGCAAAACATTCTACGCACCCACCATCCTCTGTATAAAGAACTGGCCTCTGACATCCCCCCCCCCCATACTTTGCCCCAATCACCTTAAAATTATGACCCCCTCGTATCTGCCATTTCTGCTCTGGGATGAAAGTCTCTGGCTATCCACTCTATCTATGACTCTTAGCATCTTGTATTCCTCTACCGAGTCACCTCTCATCCTCCTTTGCTCCAAAGGGAAAAGCCCCAGCTCCTTCAGTCTCTCCTCATGAGATATGCTCTTTAATCCGGGCAGCATCCTGATAAATTTTCTCTGGAGCTTCCATATTCTTCCTATAATGAGATGACCAGATCCTGAACAAGTGTGGGCTAACTAGAGTTTTATAGAGCTGTAACATTATCTCACAGCTTTTGAGCTCTGTTGCCTGACTAATGAGAGGCGACACATCATACACCTTCTTAATCATCCTATCAACTTGCATGCCAGTTTTGAGGTATTTTGGGCATGGGTTTCTATCATTTTATTCCCTTGCTGTCTTTAATTATATAATCCTTCCCCTAATGTTCCTTGGAGAGCTCTGTAAGTGTCTTAGTTTCAAGCTGCTGAACTTGTCTCGAGTTATTGAATCTAGGTCAAAGCATGATGTTGCACTAAGGGAAGTGGTACACTCCTAGAGGTGAGGATTCTCAACCAGAATGTTTAGCTGGAGTCTCCATCTGCCCTCTGATTTGGGCTTCAGAGATTGCATGGCACCTGATTCGGAGGAAAGCAGGAAGTTCCACCTTGAGTCCCGGCCTGGATCTGTCTCTGACTGAGCATTCTCCAACCTTGGTGCATCTGAGTTGTGTTAGAACATTGAGGCCAGCACCTCTTGGGTGACTGGGCAGACTGTTCCACCAGGTAAAGATGTTCTCTCCCATGCTCCAACAGTGGGAGGGATATGAAGGAAATCAGGTCACTCTGGGGTTAGGGTTGTGCCTGGGAAGTTATTGTCAGTGTAGGCAGGGTATCCCAATCTAAGGTCCACGGACCCCTTGCTCAGTGGTATTGGTACATGGCATAAAAATATATTGGGGACATTAAATTCCTAGGCGTTATTATTTCAGAGAAATATTAGTATTGTTTCTTCATTTTGCATTTGCACAAATTATTATCTTCTGCATTCCAGTTGAACGCCCTAGTTGTGTAGTCACTCATCGATTCTGTTCCAGTTACTATTCTATAGATTTGTTGAGTATGCCCACAAGGAAATGAATCTCAGGGTTGTTAATGGTGACACGTATGCACTTTGAGACTGACATCTACTTTGAACTTTTGAACTTTGAACTTTGAACCCCTGGTGTAGGAGGAGGACAAGGATTGAGACTGATTGTGTTGGTGGAGGAGTTTCAGTGACGATCTGCTAGGAGTCAGTAGTGATCTGGCGAAGAGACTGGCAGAAGGGAAATGTGGGGAGGGGCTGTGATTGGTGGACAGTTCGGTTCAAATTTAAGGGAGCTTAAACTTAAATCAACTGAATCTCAAGGTAGTATACAGTGACATATTGGAATTTATTTAAATCTTACTTCCATCCCACAACCTTGTTAATATATACCTTGATAATATATTTACTTTAAACTTTGAAGGATCAGGATAAATGATCACTTGGAAAGGTGGGGATTAATCAGAGACAGCCAGCATGGCATTGCCAAGAGCGGATCCTGACTAACTGACCAGTCTGACTGAAGTTTTTTGAGGTTAGAGCCTATTGATGAGGGTAGTGCATTACCAACAGTCTCCATGGACTTCAGTAAGATCTTTGACAAGGACCCACATGGGAAACTGGCTCAACAGCATAGGGTTCATGCTATGCAGGGCAGGTAGATTGGATATAGAAATGGTTTGGTATTGAATACAGAGAGTTGTATTTGTGATTGAGTGCCTTTGACTACAGGGATCTGTAGGAGGAAGGATCACTAAGTTTGTAAATAACACAAAGATTGCTGGAGTAGTTGAGAGTGTAGAGTTTAGTCTTACAAGGTGATACCAAATCTCCAGCAAAACACACAAAACACCAAAGGAGCGAAGCATATCAGGCAACGTCTCAAGTGGGGAGTAAGCAGTTGATATTTTGGCCTGAGACCCTTCACTGGAATGGAAGGGGGTAGGACCCAATCTGAGAATAAATGGGAGGGGAATAAGAACAAACTGACAGGAATCCTATTTCTACCAACTATTATTCTGACTTCTGCCCTCTTCCTTTCCAGTCTTGATGAAAGGTCTCAGCTCAAAGTGTCGACTATTTATTCCTCTACATAAATGCCGCCTGACTTGCTGAGTTTCTCCAGCATTTTGTGTGTTACAGATATCAGCATGTTGGTGAAGGGGGCTAAGGAATGGCAGATGGAGTTTAATTGTAATAAATGTAAGCAGATGCACTTTGGGAACACTAATGAGGCTAGGACATAGAGTACTGTTCAAAAGTCTTAGGCATGTATATTTCACCAGGGTGCCTAAGACTTCTGCACAGTACTGTATTAATTTTATGTATTGCACTGGACTGCTGCCACAAAAATAAAAAAAAAACACATTTCATGACTTATGTGAGTGATGGTCAGCCTGATTCTGATATGAGTCTGTACTGTAGACGGGGAGCAGGGAGAAGTGAATCATGGTTGGGAAAAATGGAAGGGAGAGGGGAGGGAGCGTGGAACACCAGAGAGACGTTCTGTAATAAGACCATAAGAAATAGGTGCAGAATTAGGTCATTTGGCCCATTGAGTCTGCTCTGCCATTTCATCATGGCTGATCCAATTTTCCTCAGCCCCAATCTCCAGCTTTCTCCTTGTATCCCTTCATGCCCTGACTAATCAAGGCTCGATCATCCTCTGCCTTAAATTTTCATAAACACTTGGCCTCCACAGCCGCCTGTGGCAAAGAATTCCACAGATTCACCGCTCTCTGGCTAAAGAAATTTCTCCTCATCTCCACTCTAAAAAGCACCCCTCTATTATGAGGCTATGTCCTCCTGTCTTAGACTCTCCCCCATAGGAAACATCATCTCCACATCCACTCTATCAAGGCCTTTCAGCATTCGATAGGTTTCAATGAGGTCACCCCTCACTCTTCTGAATTCTAGTGAGTACAGGTCCAAAGCCGTCAGACACACTTCATATGACAAGACATTCAATTCTGGAATCATTTTTGTGAACCTCCTTTGAACCCTCTCCAATTTTAGCACATCCTTTCAAAACTGCTTACAATACTCCACCTCAGGCCTCACTAGTGTTTTTTAAAGTCTCAACATTTCATCCTTGCTTTTCTATTCTAGTCCTCTTGAAACAAATACTAACATTGCAATTGCCTTCCTCATCATGGACTCAGCCTGCAAATTAACCTTTAGAGAATCTTGCACAAGGACTCCCAAGTCCCTCTGTACCTCAGTCTTTTTTTGTGTTTTCTCTCCATTTAGAAAATAGGCAACCCTTTCATTTCTTCTTGCAAAGTGCATGACACACTGCCATTTTGCTACCCATTCTCCTAATCTGTCTAAATCCTTCTGTAGCCTCCCTATTTCCTCAAAACCACCTGCCCCTCCAGCTATCTTCATATCATCTGCAAACTTGGCCTTTCTTCTGCCTCTTTCCCTTCTTGAAGAGTGGAATGACACTTGCAATTTTCCAGTCTTCTGGAACCATTCCAGAATCTAGTAATCCTTGAAAGGTCATTACTAATGCCACCAAAAGCTCTTCAGCCACCTCTTTTAGGACCCTGGAGTGCAGACCATCTGGTCCAGGTGACTTATCTAACTTCAGACCTTTCATTTTCCCAAGAACCTTCTCTCTGGTAATGGCAACTTCACACACTTCATGACCCCTGACACCTGGAACTTCCACCATACTGCAAGTAGCTTCCACTGTGAAGACTGCTGCAAAATACTTATTCAGTTCATCCCCCATTACTAACTCTCCAACACTGTTTTCCAGCAGTCTGATATCCACTCTTGCCTCCCTTTTTCACTTCATGTATCTGAAGAAACTTTTGGTATCCTCTTTAATATTATTGGCTAGCTTACATTTGTATTCCATCTTTACCTTCTTAATGATTTTTTTAGTTGCATTCTTTCGGTTTTTAAAAGCTTTCCAATCCTCTAATTTCCCACTAATTTTATATGCCCTCTCTTTGGCTTTTATGTTGACTCAGACGTCTCTTGTTAGCCACGATTGTGTCATCTTTCCTTTAGAATACTTCTTCCTCTTGGGGATGTACATATCCTGTGCCTTCCAAATTGCTTCCAGAAATTCCAGCCATTGTTGCTCTGCCATCATCTCTACCAATGTTCTTTTCCAATCAATTCTGGCCAATTCCTCTCTCACGCCTCTGTAAATCCCTTTACTCCACTGTAATGAACTATAAGCCAATTTTTGGAATCAAATGGTCTTGCCTGGTGTCTCAGGGCTGGATGTATCTGCACTGCACCCTCACTAAACTACTCCCTACCCTGGCACTCCTTCTCTGCCACCTGGCCCACATCCCTCCCACAGCGCTGCACCCTCACCATTCCCAACGTCCTTTGCTCCCGCCAAATTTATAAACTCACTTTCTGCTCCATGTTGCCAAATACAGTACTATACAAAAATCTAGCTATAGATATGTACCTAAGACTTTTGCATAGTATTGTATGTCCTTAGGCATTTTGAGGAATGGAGTTACCTCAATGTACATATTGAAATTGCAACACAGATAGGTAAGAAGGTGAATGGGATGCTGATGTTCATTAATTGAGGCAAAGAGCAGAATTAGATCATTCGGCCTATCCAGTATGCTGTGCTATTCCATCATGGCCGATTTATTATCTCCCTCAACCTCATTCTCCCATGGCCTTCTCTCCATAACCTTTGACCCCCCCCCCTTATTCAGCAAGAACTAATCAACCTCCCCTTTAAAAATGCCCAGTGATCTGGCCTCCTCAGTACCTGTGGCAATGAATTAAACCATTTTATTATCCCCTGGCTAAAGAAAGCCATCCTCATCTCTGTTCTAGAGGGAAGTCCTTGTATTCTGAGGCTGTGCTGGGAGGTGATATTTCAACTTTATAAAACATATAGAGAAAATCTGCAGATGTCGAGTCCTGATTTAGTGTCTCGGCCCGAAACAGCGACTGTTCACTCTTTTCCATAGATGCTGCCCGGCCAGCTGAGTTTCTCCAGCATCTTGTATGTGTTCCTTTATCGAACGTTGGGCAGGTCTCTGCTGGAGTACTGCGTGCATTTACTGTCACCACACCGTGGGAAGGATGTGACGGCGCTGGAGGGGGTGTGGAGAAGATTCACCAGGCTGTGGCCTGGGATGGAGCAGTTCAGTCACATTGAACTGACGCACACAAAATACTGTAGGAGCCGGCAAGTCAAAGTCAGTTAGAGGAGCAGTACCTCTTATTCCATCTGTCTAGCCTCCAACCTGATGGTATGAACATTGATTTCTCTAGCTTCTGGTAATTATTCCTTGCCCCTCCTCTCTTTTCCAATTCCCTATTCTGGTTATCCTCTCACCCCTTCTCTTCTACTCACTGCCCATCGCCTCCCTCTGGTGCCCCTCCTCCTTCCTTTTCGTCCATACTGCACTCTCCTCTCCTATAAGATTCCTTCTTCAGTCCTCTACATCCTCCACCTATCCCCTCCCAGTCTCTTACCTCACCCAGCCTCACACCTCCTCCTTCACCTGGTCTCACCCGTTACCTGCCAGCTTGTAAACTTCCCCCTCCCCCCACCTTCTTATTCTGGCTTCTTTCCCCTTCCTCTCCAGTCCTGATGGAGTATCTTGGCCCTACACATCAACTGTATTTTTCCTCTCCATAGATGCTGCCTGACCTGCTGAGTTCCTCCAGCATTTTGTGTGCATTGCTCAAGATGCCCAGTGGCTCGTGTTTATGAAATCCATGACTTTACTTTCTTTTAACACCTTCACCATAAAAATCCTGCAGGAATGAAAATGCAATGCATGACTCTTTAACCATTCCACACAGAATTGTTCAATTCATTAGCTTAAAGAGAAAAAAAATTTTATCCTGCTGAAGTGAGTCATGTATTTGTTCCTAACGACATAGGGGATAACATGCAAACCAAATAAACTGCTTGCTCACCAGAAAAAAAGATTATTTAAACTGTTTTCCTTTAGCCCAAAGGCTTTTTCTCATTAGGTTATGCTGTTCCTAAATCAATTTGCTTCTAAATGGGTTCAGTCGTTCCAAAGTTAAAAAAATGTGAATGTTTGCAGTCATTTATTCTATCATAGATCAAAACAATGAGTTGCTGTCCTGAACACTTCTGAAAAGCTGATCAATTCTTTCTGAGTATCAGCTGCTGTGTCCCACTGGTGGATACACCTGGAGCAAATCCTGAGGATTCGCACTGTGAATCGAGACAAAATCTTTGTAGTGTAGTCTAATGACTAATTGCTGAGGCAAAGTTATCAATTATTGCTGCCCCCCCCCCGATATTCAGTGTAACAGAGAGCCTCATGGTAGCCTAGCGGTTAGTGCAACGCTTCATGGCGCCGGCTGTAAAATCGATCGGGGTTCAATTCCCACTGCTGTCTGTAAGGAGTTTGTACGTTCTCCCTGTGACCACACGGGTTTCCTCCCACAGTCCAAACACGCATGAGTTAGGGTCAGTAAGTTGAAGACATCAAATTTTGGCGCCAGAACTCGCCAGGACATCCTTGGACTGTGTTGATCGTTGACGCAAACGACACATTTCACTGTATGTTGTGATGTTTCGATCAAGGTAACATCTCCTCAAAATAAGACAAGCTCCATTTAAGATAAAATAACTGAGTTTAATATGCTTTGTTAGGTGAAAGTATCTCCTCCTTGGCCAGGAGGGGACCCAGCACTAGAAATAGTGATCAGTTTTACCTCTTTGAAAAAGAGAGTGAGTCAACTAAATTAGTCATTGGAGTATAAACTGAAACAATATAGTCTTCATAAAGTGAGGAATCCCACCCATTCCTACAATCCCAGGATCCCACGCAGGGCGGACCAGGCCTTGACCCGCCACAGGCTGGCACCCATCCTGGACAGGTACTGCATCTCAGGAGTCAGCATGGCAACGCAGAGGTCGCGGTGGGCCTCCTCAATGTCGGGCCGGAGGTTGTAACCCAGGATGTTGCCCCTGCCTCCAGCCGGTTGCCAAGGCTTGAGCGAGGCCTCTCTCACCAGCCCGGCCCTCACTGGCCCCCTCCCTTCCAGGCAGGCCTTGGCCATCTTGCTGTTGGCCCAGCGCAGCTGCGCGACCTCCCACGCCATGCGCCTGCGACCGAATGCCTCCACCTTGCGCCAGAAGGTGCGGTTGAAGTGAGCGTAGAGGAGGGAGTCCAGCTCATTCCAGGACAGGGCCAGTCCCTCCAGGGCAGGGTCCAGGGGAGGCCTGTCATCGGGATCGCGCGCGTTGAGGCGGAAGTAGACCACATCGTCCAGCTCCCAGCACAGGAGCTCCTTCAACAGCACCATGGACTCGTCGAAGTACTCGGTCAACATCACGAGCGGGAAGCGGTCCTCCAGAGCCCGGAAAATGCCGGGAAGGGCCGAGTGGTTGGGATCCATGTCCTTGTTGTAGCCCAGGTCGAAGAACTGGAGGTTGCGCAGGTAGTGGGCGTTGTAGGCATTGGGCCTGTAGTAGGTCCAAGGGTGGTGGAGGAAGGTGGCCATCTTATTGGGCCCTGGGATGACCCAGGTGAGGGGGACACTGGGGCCAAAGTAACGGAAGCTGGACTCAAAGAGGCGGGCGGGGTGGCGTAGGATGGTGAAGTAGGCACGCTCGGGGGGCTGGAGGCGGCTAACCTCACCCGGCTCGAAGCGCATGTGGCTGGCTACCAGGTTGAAGCAGGAGTCTGGGGTGAAGCCAGCCACAGCGCGGCGGGAGAAGGGGTTCGGGTAGGCGAAGTCATGGCGCCCGCCGGCCGGCAGGGCCACGCTCAGGCCCCGGCGCTCGGCGAAGCGCAGCAGGACGTTGAGGATGGTGCTGCTTCCCGTCTTGTGGGTCTTGAGGAAGAGGAGGTCCCAGCGAGGGGAGCAGGCAGCAGGGGTCCCGGAGTGGGAGGGAGGCCCGGGGTGGGCACATTGAAGTGGGGAGGCTGAGCTGTGGAAGAGGGGGCGATGCAGGAGGGCATGCAGAGAGTGGGGAGTGTGGGGAGAAGAGGAAGAGAGAGGAAAGCGAAGGGGAGAGAGAGGGACAGAGGGGAGAGAGACATGAACAATGGCGAGGAGACAAGAGGAGGAGAGAAAAGTAGAAGGCAAGGAAGGGGAAGGGAAAGAGAGAAAGAGAGAGGGGCAAGGGGAGAGGAGGAGAAAGAGCAGACAGAGAGAGAGAGGGATAGGGGATGGTGATAGTGTGGCAGAGAGAGGGGAGTAGGGGAAAAGGGCAGCAGGAAGACAGAAAGGGGGAAGGTGATAGACGGGTGAGGAGAGTGGGAGGGTGGGGAACAGAGTAAGTGTGAAGATGGGGAGTTGGGAGAAGGAGAAGGGCAGGGAGAGGGGTGGAAGAGTGGGGTTGCGGGGGAGAGGGGAAAGAGGGAGGGAGGGAGAGAGAGAGAAGGGGAGCAGAGGGGAAAGAGAAACCATTAGCAGGGAATGGGCATCTCCATTTCTCTGTAACACAATCATCCCCTCTCTGTCTCTGTAACCCCCTCGGCACCTACACCCCCTCCCTGTCTCTATAACTCCCTTGGTACCTACAACCCCTCTGGCCATACACCCCCTCCGTCTCCATAACACCCTCAGCACCCACACCCCCTCCCTTTCTCTGTTACCCCATCAGAGCCTACACCACCTCCCTATCTCTATAATCCCCTCAGCACCTACACCCCTCCTTGTCTCTATAACTCCTTAGCACCTACTCCACCTCCCTGTCTCTGTTACTCCCTCACAACCTACAACCCCTCACTGTCTCTATAACCCCCTCGGCACCTACACCCCCTCCCTGTCTCTATAACTCCCTTGGCACCTACACCACCTCCCTGTCTCTGTTACCCCCTCAGAACCTATACCCTCTCCCTACCTCTGTAGCCCCCTCAGCATCTACACCCCTTCCCTGTCTCTATAGCCCCCTTTTCACCTACACCCCTTCCTGTCTCTATAACCCCCTCAGCACCTATACCCCCCTGTCTGTATAACATCGTCCGGCCCCTACTCCCCTCACTGTCTCTGTAACACCTTCCGGCTCCTACACCTGTCATTGTCTCTGTAAAGCGCTCCGATCACTGCAGCCTTCCCTGTCTCTGTAACCCTCTCAGCGCCCACACCCCTCTCTGTGTCTGTAACCGCCTCCAGCCCCTACACCCCTCCCTGTCTCTCTAACCCTCTCTGACCTTAAATCGCCTCTCTGTCTCTGACTCCAACAACCCTCCACGTTCCTGTAACTCACTCTGGCGCCAACAGCCCTCACTGTATAACTCGCTTCAGTCCCTACACTTCTCCCTTTATCTGTAAACCCTCTGGCGCCTCCCTTTTATAAACCCCTCCCAGCTCCTACAGCCCTCCCCATCTCTGTAATCCCCTTCTGCCCCTACACTCTTCCCTGTCTCCGTAACCCCCTCTGGCCCTTAACACCCCCCCCCCATACACTCACTGGTCATTGTACATTGTGTACAGGACGATGAACAAGAACATCGCGATTACAAGCATTAGGAACCCCCGATACATTTGCTTCCAGCTCCGTACGAAATTTTCCTGGAACTTCATCCTCTCCCTAGAAAGGAAGCACACGGATGACTTTGAAAAAACGCTTTAGGAAACCTGCCCTAACATTCTGTGGTCCTGTCCGGATATTGGGAATTTTCAGGCGGAGGGCAGGGGGAGATTTTGAGTGAGCCGGATCACGGGGAGGGATTTCAGGAAGAGATGTTTCAGAGGAAGGAATTTCATGAAGAAAGTGGATCAGACAGAACGAATTTGGGAAGAATCAGATTGGAGTGTGGATATTCTCGAATTAGACAGAAGGAGTTTAGGAAGTGCTGGATCGCAGGGATGGATTTTGAGAGGTTTTGGAGTGGAGGGAGAAATTTCACTAGGAAAGGGATCGGAGTTGGAGATTTTGGGAGGAGCTGACTGGCATTAAGGAACTCTGGGAAGAATGTGGATCAAAAGGGGGGCGAATTATGGATGAATCCTATTGCAGAGTTAGATTTGGGGTCGGAATTGAATGAGAGGGAAGGAATTTAGAAGGAGTTACACTGGAAGGACGAATTTGGGAGACGCTACCGTTCAGCAATATCAAGGAGAACTCAGAAAACCTGCCTGGACCTTAGTCTGAGGTGCTCTGGATTTTGGGAAGCGGCAAGCCATGTAGGAAAGGGAAGAGGTCCCACCTGGATTGTTCTGGGCCCAGAAATCAGCCAGAGCAGGGAATTGTGGGTAGGGTGGGCTATTGGGGTCGGAGGTCATTGCAGAGATCGAGGGAGGTGTAGGGACAGAATGCTTTTGCAGAAACAGGGAGGTTGTTAAAGAGCTGGTGAGGGGTATAGGTGTCAGAGATTTTTAAAGAGAAGGGGAGGGGTATAGGAGTCAGAGGTTGTTAAAGAGAAAGGGAGTGGTATAGGTTTCAGAGTCAGGAAGGGGTGTTGGGTTGGAGGGGGTTACAGAGACTGGGATGGGTATAGGGGTTGGAGGGGGTTACAGAGACAGGGAGGGGTATAGGGATTGGAGGGGGTTACAGAGACAGGGAGGGGTGTCAGGTTGGAGGGGGTTATAGAGACAAAAAGGGTGTTGGTTTGGAGGGGGTTACAGAGACAGGGAGGGGTGTTGGGTTGGAGGGGGTTATAGAGACAGGGAAGGATGTCAGATTGGAGAGGGTTACAGTGATGGGGAGGGGTGTTGAGTTAGAGGGGGTTACAGAGACAGGGAGGGGTGTTGGGTTGGAGGGGGTTACAGAGACAGGGAGGGGTGTTGGAATGGACGGGGTTACAGAGATGGGGAGGGGTGTCAGGTTGGAGGGGGTCACAGAGACGGAGGGGTGTCAGATTGGAGGGGGTTATAGAGACAGGGAGGGGTGTTGGATTGGAGGGGGTTACAGAGACAGGGAGGGGTGTTGGATTGGAGGGGGTTATAGAGACAGGGAGGGGTGTTGGATTGAAGGGGGTTACAGAGACAGGGAGGGGTGTAGGATTGGAGGGGGTTACAAAGACAGGGAGGAGTGTTGGGTTGGAGGGGGTTATAGAGACAGGGAAGGATGTCAGATTGGAGAGGGTTACAGTGACGGGGAGGGGTGTCAGGTTGGAGGTGGTTACAGTGATGTGTGGGTTAGGAGCAGGAGGGGTTACAGAGAAAGAAGTGTGTCAGGGCAAGAGGGGTTAAAGAGACGGGGAAGGGTGTACAGATTAGTGGGAGTTGTAGAAAATAAGGAGGGTTTTAGGGCATTAGGGGTTTGCCAGTGTGTTAACAAGATAGTAGGCCAGTGAACCCCAGTACATTGCAGTCAGTACTGGAACTGAATCTCTGGTACTTTAAAGCAACTAAAGACCCTAGTCACAGGGAGTATTGGATCTGGGACCCTGCTTGTCACAGGACAAAAGCCAAGTCAAGGACAAGGCAAACATTACCTCAAAGTTTCGAAGTCACGTTGACTGTCATGCACAACATTGTGTGTAATGAAAAGCATCCCTCTCCACCATTGAGAGCACCTTCATGAACACACATCAAACATCTGAGATCCCTGCCATGTTTTCGAAGTTACCACCAGGCAGGAGATACAGAAGCCTGAAGTCCCTCTCCAGCAGGTTCAGGAGCAGCTGCTTATCTTCAACCGGCAGATCCCTCATCACTGGAGATCAGCGACACTACGACCATTTTCACAACAATGGACTGCTTTTTTGTTCAAATTGTGCTCTTTCTTGTGCTTAATTTCTATGTTTTTTGTCAGTGCCCTCTGCCTGTGATGCTGCTACAAGGTAGTATTTTATTATTGCACATTTATTTACATGTGCGAATAAGAATAAACTTGACTTTGACTTTGGTGTTTTCAGGTTTCGTCGACTAAATCAGGGGGAACCAACCAAACTGACCTGAACTCAGAACACGAGAAAATTCTGCAGATGCTGGAAATCCAAAGCAACACAGACAAAATGCTGGAGCAACTCAGCAAATCAGGCAGCATCTGTGGAAAAGAGTCGACGTTAAGGGCCGAGGCCCTTCTTCGGGACTGAGAAGGAAGGAGAGAAATGCCAAAGGGTCGGGGGGGCAAGAATAGAGAGGCTTGCTGGAAAGAGATGGCTGAAGCCAGGTGGGGGTGGGAAGGTCAAAGGCTAGAGGTTAAAGAATCTGATAGGAGAGGAGAGTGGACAAAGGGAGAAAGGGAAGGAGGAGGGGACCAGAGCTAAGTAATAGGCAAGTGAGAAGGTGAATTTTGTTCACCAGAAGGAGAAATTGATATTCATACCATCTTGTTGGGGAGTGCCCAGATGGAATCTAAGGTGTTGGTCCTCCACCTTGAGGGTGGCCTCATCTTGACAGAAGATGAGGCCGTGGATTGACACGTCGGAATGGGAATGGGAATTAAAATGTTTGGCCATCGGGAAGTCCTGCTTGTGGCGGATGGTGTGGAGGTGCTCGATGAAGCCGTCCCCTAATTTCCGACGGGTCTTACCAGTATAGGGGAGGCCGCATGGGGAGCACCGGACGCAATAGACGACCCCAGCAGATTCGCAGGCGAAGCGTTGCCTCACCTGGAAGGACTGTTTGGGGCCCTGAATGGCGGTGAGGGAGGAGTTGAACGGTCAGCTGTAGCACTTTGGCCATTTGCAGGGAAAAGTACCAGGAGGGAGATTAGTGGGGAGGAACGAATGGACAAGGGAATCGTGGAAAGCAGATGGGGGGAGGAGGAGGTAAAGATATGTTTGGTGGTAGGATCCCATTGGAGATGGCGGAAGTTGCAGAGGAGCAAGTGTTGGATGCGGAAGCTGATGGGGTGGTAGATAAGGACAAGATGAATTCTATCTCTATTCCAATGGCAGGAAGGTGGGGTGAGTGCTGAACTCAAGACGTTTATTTGCTTGCCTTATCGTAAAATGTACTGAAACTTTAACATTCCATTACAAATGTTAAATGACTTTTAAAATTGTGTTTGAAGCCACAGTTAGACATTAACAAATTCTATAACCCTGTGTATTAACCTTGTATGTGAATTGCAACCCCTGACAACCCTGATTTAACCCTAACTTAATCATGGGACAATTTACAACAACCAATTAACCTACTAACCTGTACGTCTTTGGAAAGTGGGAGGAAACTGGAGCACCCACAGAAAACTCAGCATTTCACAGGGAGGACGTGCAGTTGAAGTCGGAATTGAACTCGGAACACTGAACTTTAATAGGGTCGCGCTAATCACTACAGTACCGCGTGGCCTTAAATTCATGAAATTTAAACGTTTCCAATTAATGTTTCCGTCTTTGTTTTGTGTCAATAAAAGACTGTGCATTTTCATTCCTATTTTGTTCTTTGTGATAAATTCTGCGGGTGATCAGATGTTGAGACTGATAAAGACATCATGGCTACTGGGTGCCAGTGATCCTGTGGAACTAGAACCTGATAGTTATCCTCAGAGACAGTTTCACCTTTATGGGCATCTTCCTTCAACACCAGCAGCAAACGCTATAACATTTTGCACCGATGGAAGCAAATCCATCCAGAGTGGCATTATACGCAGAACCAGAGTGGGTTGTCACTTTCTTGGAAAACTGCAATCACACATAGACTCAGTAGCCACTTTATTAGGTACTCCTGTATACCCGCTCATTAATGCGAACACCTAATCAGCTAATCTTATGTCAGAATCTAAATGCATAAAAGCAGGCAGGCATGGTCAGTTGTCATTCAGACCAAACATCAGAATGGGGAGGAAACGTGATCTAAGTGACTTTACCATGGAATGATTGTCGGTGCCAGATGGGGTGGTTTGAGTATCTCAGAAACTGCTGATCTCCTGGGATTTTCATTCTCTAGAGTTTACAGAGAATGACGCAAAGTGCGAAAAAGCATCCAGTGAGCAGTAGTTAAAGCATTGTTAGTAAGAGCGGTCAGAGGAGAATGGCCAGACTGCTTCACGCTGACAGGAAGGTGACAGTAACTCAAATAACCATGAGTTACAACAGTGGTGTGCTGAAGAACATCTCTGAATGCCCAACACATTGAACCGTGAAGTGGTAGCAGCAGAAGACCACGACTATACACCCTGTGGACACTTCATTGGGTACAAGAGGTATCTAATAAAGTGGCCTCTGAGTGTAACATGAAACCATGATTCTAGAAGTGTATAAAGCATGTATGGCGTTGCGATTTAAATATCAATTACACATTGTAGGTTATTGCCTCAGTACATTTACGTAATTTAAATTTCAAATGTGCAGATATAATGCTAAATGAGATTTCACTTCTCATAAATTTGACGGACGGTTGTAGCACTAATGCAAAGTAGTATCAAGATATTATTGTTTCATAATGGGCAGAGATGACTGACTTCTCTGATTTATGAAGTTTCAGTGTGCTTCATGTTTGCTGATTCTTGCTCAGGGGCTAAACCAACAAGTACGCACTTTGCTTGATTGACTTGTCCCTTGGCGACAGTGCGTATGCTGCAGATTGCTTTTAGCCTCGTTTATGGTATGGTGTTGGACTCTCACCTTCCTCCCCATCATTTTAACATTTAATTGCGTGCATCTTTGTACCCTCCCTCTTCTCTTTATGATCATTTACAGATCAGAGATGAAAGCAGCAGAGAGAGAGAGAGGCTGGCTGATTTAATTCATTGTCTCTCAGATCAGTTGTGTTTCGCACACTCGTGCATCCAAAGCTCAGGTGCTGACTGCAGCCAGGGCTGAATGAAGGCTTGCACTTGCCCCAGAAGACAGGATCCCTTCAAATTTTTATTTCCTCTCGGGGATCAGAGCTGCGATGTATCACTTGCTAAAAAATTGCTGCGGTGAAGCTGGTATTCAAGGAAAAAAACGTGCCTTACCAAACTGACAAAGGATTTCAGCTGGCAAACGATGGGGGTAAGTGGTTTCCAAATCTTTTGAAGCTAGGATTTCTGCTCAGTATGTCTCTAATGCGGTGGCTTAGGTGCAAGACAACAAAGAACACAGGTTTCACAAAAAAAAGCATGAAAGGTTATGTGGTAGAAAAAACATTCATTTTAAATGTTAAACAAGACTTAAGTGTTTTTTTTAAACAGGAGAAACTCTGAAGATGCTGGAAATCCAAAGCAACACACACACAAAATGCTGGAGGAACTCAGCAGGTCAGGCAGCACCTATGGTAATGAATAAGCAGTCAGGATTCCTCATCAGGACTAATTAACTACATTAAAACAATTAGCCATTTTTGCTTTAACGTAGTTAATCAGTCCTGAAGAAGGGTCTCAGCTTGAAACGTCAACTGTTTATTCATTTTCATAGATGCTGCCTGACCTGCTGAGTTCTTCCAGCATTTAAATGTTTTTTTTGTTTCTCGTCTATCTTCAGTGAAATGCAACGTTTCTTTGAGAATCTGGATTCTGTGCTTTCTTTAAAATTCCAAACCAGTGATTGGCTTCCAATTCTTCAAAAAGCCATTCACAGGTCAGAAACTACACCTGTTGTATACGAGGGCAGTGCATAATATATCGGGCAGCTGGAATGGGAAACAACACAACGCAGGATATCTTGTCTGAACATTGCAATATAAAGGCGAAGAGCAGAGGATGGACTGAGCTAGAAATTCAAACCCATAAAGAAGGCTGGGGAGCTGTTTCCCACGGCACATAGAATTTCCATATGCTCGGTGGATTGCACACTTTCTTAACCCTTTCCTGACCTTCTGCAGTCCCGTGTTTTCCCCTTTCTCTGTGCTGTATTCAAGTCAAAGTTCAACATACACTCAGTGGCCATCTACACCTGTACACCTGCTCATCCATGCAAATATCTAATCAGCCGATCATGTGGCAGCAACTCAACGCATAAAAGCATGCAGACAAGGTCAAGAGGTTCAGCTGTTGTTCAGACCAAACATCAGAATGGGGAAGAAATGTGATCTACGTGACTTTGACCGTGGATTGTTTACTGGTGCCAGATAGGGTGTTCTGAGTATCTCAGGAACTGCTGATGTCCTGGGACTTTCACAGTCGGTAGAGTTTACAGAGAATGGTGCAAGGGACAAGAAGGGGCCACAGAGTGCACTGCCAGTTTATTACAATGATGTTAAGAAATTGAGATCACAATAAGTTTATCTTCACCCCTTTGTAATGATTTTCACTTTCACTATTTCGTCAGTGTCTCAATCTCACCACATTCTCCATACCTCAGTCTTCCAGAAGTTACCCTTTCACTGCACGCTCCCAGATCTTTCTCACTCACTGTGTTCCTGTCGTTTTACTCTCACTGTATTAGGGACGGCATGTAACGTAGCGGTTAGCGCACTCGCTTTACAGCTCCAGCGATCATTCCCGCCGCTGCCTGTAAGGAGTCTCTATGTTCTCCCCGTGACCGCGTAGGTTTCTGCTGTGTGCTCGGGTTTCTTCCCACATTCTCAAGATGGACAGGTTAGGGTTAATGAGCACTAGGCGTGCTGTTTTGTCGCTGAAGGCTGCCCCCAGCACATCCCCGAACAATGGTCATTGATGCAGATGGTGCATTTCACTGTACTGTGTGTTTCGACATGTGTCTGTGAGAAACAAAGCGGATCTTATTTAAGGTGGTCTTGCTGAGGAAAGGTGAATAGGATAGGCTTGTGATAGGCTGCCTCCAGCACAATCTCACTGATTTGATTTGACCAAATGACGTATTTCACTGTACATTTTGATGTACACGTGACAAATAAAGCAAATCTAATCTATTCTATCTTCCCCGCCTGTTTCATTTTGTATTTCCCAGTGCCTTATCCTCAACATATTCTGCAAATGTTTCCTCTGGGTACCCCAGAAGTTTCACTCTGTAATTCCCCAGATCTTTTTCCCTCACAATATTCTCCCAATTTCACTCTGTATTCCCCAGATGTTTTACCCTCAGAATAGTCTCCAGATTTCACTCTGTATTCACCAGATGTTTACACTTATAATATTCCCCAAATGTTGCACTCTGTATTCTCCAGATGTTTACCCTCATAATCTTCTCCAGATGTTTCGCTGTTTTTCCCATATGTTTTACCCTCACAATATTCTGAGATGTTTCACTCTGGTATTCCCCAGATGTTTTACCCTCAGAATATTCTCCAGATATTGCACTCTGTATTCTCCAGATGTTTACCCTCATAATATTCTCCAGATGTTTCACTCTGTTTTTCCCAGATGTTTTACCCTCACACTATTCTGAAATGTTTCCTCAGTTTTTGCCAGTTGTTCACTCCCACCATATTACTCAGCCGTTTCACTTTCATTCCTTGTGACATGAAACATAAATTTGGGAGAGGATTTACCCTTGAGCCAGAACTTTAAAAATTCACCCTTATTTGTTTGACATTATTAACACGTGGATTCAGCATCCTTGACTTGAGACAGGGAGAGCAGCAGAGACTGCTGTTGAGGTTCTCCCATTGCCTGATAGCCAGGGTAACCTTGCGCCAACCTTGACTGCTGCCCCAAGTTGTGGAGGTGAAGATCTGATGGGCTGAAAGGACCGTTACAGGGGTTCTGTTCACTACAATTCCCCCACCCTGACCCCAAAGCTGGGCAGAGATTTGCAAAGCCTGCGCTTGGGAATGCATTATGTCCGTAGTGCATGCACACACAAAACGCTGGAGGAACTCAGCAAGTCAAGCAGCATCTATGGAGAGGTACAAACAGTCGACATTTTGGGCCGAGACCCTGCATTAGGACAGGTGTGTGCTGATACTGATAGTGTATTTTAGCCAACAATCCATCTGCATACATAAGGTACTACATTATCACAGAAATGTGATCAGATTGATAAGGCTTGAAATAGGATTTCACCTTTGCATTTCAAGACTCCTCCCCAACAATTCCCCCAATTTCCGTTAATTACTAAAGATACTGTTGGAAAAGTTTGTGCTTGCAGGGAGAGGGATGGAGGGATATGGTCCAGGTGCTGATCAATGGGACTAGGCAGATTAATAGCTCAGCATGGACTAGTTGGACTGTGTCTGTGGTGGTAGTGTTCTATGTCTCTGACACTATTTCTCATTGGCTTTGAGAAAATGGTAATGATTGGAATGACACACACAAAATGCTGGAGGAACTCAGCAGGCCAGGTAGCATCTATGGAAAAAGTACAGTTGAAGTTACGGGCTCAAACTCTTCAGCAGGACCAGATCAGAGTAGGTATCCTTGGAAGAGATCTTGCAGAGTAGTCGATGTTTCAGGCCAAAATCCTTTGGCAGGATGAAAAGTCAACTGTACTTTTTTTTCCACAGATGCTGCCTGGCCTGCTGAGTTCCTCCAACATTTTGTGTGCGTTGCTTGGATTTCCAGCACCTGCAGATTTTCTCTTGCTTGTGATTGGAATGACTGTTGTTTTAGTAAAGATACAGCCACAATGTGCATTACATTATGTTACACAAAATGTTGGAGGAACTCAGCAGGTCAGGCAGCATCTAGGGAGAGGAATAAAGAGTGGACATTTCAGGCCAAGACCCTTGTGATGTGGATTAAAAACTAAACAGTCGACATGAGTCCTGATGAAGTGTCAAAATGTTGGCTCTTTATTCTTCTCCATAGATGCTGCCTGACCTACTCAGTTCCTCCAGTATTTTGTGTGTGTTACTCTGGATTTCCAGCACCTGCAGAATCTCTTGTGTTTACAGTTTGTGTGTCATCGGTGTCTCTGATGATTCAAACCCTCCTTGCGAGCTGGAGAACAGCACTCCTTAAGACCTAGAACACTCCCCCCTGTGAGTGGTTGGGCTGCCTCCACACATCTGTAGAGCTGTGATCTTTTCCAGGGGGATGGGTGTGTGTCCAGGGATTCTCTCCTCTGACCATCTTAACCCCTCACCCATCACTCCATTTACTCTGTCCCACCCGGTGAGGTAGGGTTCAGGTTGATTAGAGACCACAATATATTGTATTTCTATCGCCCCTTACCTTTTATTGTGATTGTTCATGTTAGTCGATATTAAGACCTTACAGACCAACACATTTGGTATGTCAACAAAACCACTCAAAAACTTCTATAGGTATTCCGTGGAGAGCATTCTGACAGGCGGCATCTCTGTATGATATTGGGGCGGCGGGGTGGGGGGGGGGTGGTGGTACTGCACAGGACCGAAAGAAGCTGCAGAGGGTCATGAATTTAGTTGGCTCCATCTTGAGTACTAGCCTACAAAGCAGCCAGGACATCTTCAAGGAGCGGTGTCTCAGAAAGGCAGCGTGCATTATTAAGGACGCCCAATACCCAGGGCATGCCCTTTTCTCATGTTATCATCAGGCACACACTCAGTGATTCAGGAACAGCTTCTTCCCCTCTGCCATCCAATTCCTAAATGGACATTAAACCCATGAACACCACCTCACTTTCTTAATAAATATTATTTCTGTTTTTGCATGATTTTTAATCTACTGAATATACATATACAGCAATTGATTTACTTATTTATTTATTTTTACTTGGATTTCTTCTATATTATGTATCGCATTGGACTGCTGCTGCAAAGTTAACAAATTTCACAACACACGCAGAATCAAGATAATGAACTTGATTCTGATTTTGATTAATAAAGTAGATTTATTAAATTGATTTAATAAGATAGATTTTATTTTATTTAAAAATATAAATAATGATTTCTCCTTGGAAATGGAATGTTCCCCCATTTTGATTGCTGCCCATTGGCTGCCCTACCTTCAGCAGCTGCGGCAGTGATTGGTGGAATGGCCTGGTTGTTTCAGCCAATCCAGGTTCAATCCTCACCTCCAGTGCTGCCTGTTTGGAGCTGTCATGTCCTCCCTGTGACCACATAGGTTTCCTTCGGGCACTCCAGTTTCTCCCACATCCCAAAGATGTGTGTGAATGACCATTATCAATAGCCTTTGGGTGACAGAATCTGCGGGGGGGGGGTGATGGGAACATTTGATAATAACATGTGATTAGTGCAGTGCTGATATAAATCAGGTGCCTGACTATTTTTGATGGGCTGACAGGCCTTTCCTATACTGTATGATTACATGACTCTATATAGAGGCTCTAACCTGTGAAAATACCTCCTCAAACTTCTCAAAATGCTCAGCAGGTTCAGGCAGCGTCTATGGATGTATCTCTTTTCTCGCTGTTGTCATAGGGAGTGAGGTACAGGAGCCTTAGGCCCCACATCACCGGTTTAGTGTTACGTTTTCTAACTCCAAACAACAGGGAGCCCAGAGATGAACGTGTGGAATTCATTATTCACAGTAGTGAGGCAACGCTTGTGATGCGGTAACGTTATGATGTGTGCCATTCACATACTTTTACATATAACCAATAATGAATTATTTAAACAAACAGAGAATGCTTAATCAAACAATATATTTACAATATTACTCAAATATTACTGAAATACTAAAGACGCAACATTCAGGAACAGTTATTACCCCTCAACCATCAGGCTCCTGAACCAGCACGGATAACTTCATTCACCTCAACTCTGAACTGATTCCACAACTCATGCACTCACTCTCAAGAACTCCGCAACTCATGTTCTCAGTATTATTTATTTACATTTTTTTTCTATTTGCATATTTTCTTTTGCACATTGGTCGTTCTTCAGTTTTTATGTGTAGCTTTTCATAGATTCTTTTCTATTTTTTAGATTATGAGAACACTCAGTCCTCATTTATTGTCATTGAGAAATGCATGCATGCATTAAGAAATGATACAATGTTCCTCCAGAGTGATATCACAGAACAACAGGACAAACCAAAGACTAACACTGACAGAACCACATAATTATAACATATAGTTACAGCAGTGCAAAGCAATACCATAATTTGATAAAGAACAGACCATGGACACAGTAAAAAGAAGTCTCAAAGTCCTGAGTCGAGAGTCCCCGATAGCAGGCGGCAAAGGGAGAAACTCCCTGCCATGAACCTCCAGGCACTGACAACTGCTGATGCATTGGAAGCACCCGACAACAGCCGACACTGAGTCCGTCCGAAAACTTAGAGCCTCCGACCAGCCCCTCCGATACAGCCTCCCGAGCGCCATCCTCTGCCGAGCGCCTTCGACCTCGTCCCAGCCGCCGAAACAAGCAAAGCCGAGGATTCGGGGCCTTCTGCTCCGGAGATTCCGGACCACACATTAGCAGCGGCAGCGAAGCGGGCATTTCAGAAGTTTCTCCAGATGTTCCTCCGTACTCCCACGTCTTTCTCCATCAAATCAGAATTGTGCACGGCACCCTACTTGACAAATAACAGACATCACCACCGAAGTGGTTGCGCGCACTGCGTCGCGCTGCCATCTTCTCCTCCTCCTCCTCTTTCAGATATCTGTTTGCTTCCCTGTGAATGCCTGCAACAAAATGAAACTTAGGGTAGTATATTATTTTGATAATAAATTTACTTTAAACTTTGAAATGAACAGTTGACGTCTGAAGTTGAGACCCTTCATCAGGAATGGAAAGAAAAAGTGGGGAAGCCAGAATCAAAGGGTGGGGTAGGGAGAGAAGTACGAGACGGTGGGTGAAGGGTCTCAGTCTGAAACGTCGACTGTTTATTCCCCTCCATAAATGCTGCCTACTTGCTGAGTTCCTCCGGCATTGTGTGTGTGTGTGTGTGTGTGTGTGTGTGTGTGTGTGTGTGTGTGTGTGTGTGTGTGTGTGTGTGTGTGTGTGTGTGTGTGTGTGTGTGTGTGTGTGTGTGTGTGTGTGTGTGTGTGTG